>NC_065541.1:682500-1325000 GCF_932294415.1 Quercus robur
TGAGTTGCTTTATGCTTTAAGAGTTTTCAACATGACCTGGGTCGCGCTGCGACCTGGGTCGCGCGGCGACCTGGGTCGTGCACGGCTTGGGCCGCCGACCTGGATCTGTCGCGCGCCGGCCTGGATCTATCGCCATTCCTTCTTCTTCTTCTTCTCTTTCTTTTTTTTTTTTTCTTTCTTTCTGCTTTTTCTTTCCGCTGTTTCTGCATTTTGGGTTGCATTTTGGGTCATTAATATTTTATTTTTGGGTGGAAATCGAGTCTCTAAGACTCGATTTCCATGTAGACGCCACTTGGACAAAGTGCCACATCTGATAGGAACGACGCATGAAAATCGAACGTTAAAGGCTCGATTTAGGAGCCCAAAATCGACTCTTTAAAACTCGAGTTGCTAAAAATATATATAGTTTGTAAACGGCCCCTACTAACTAAATAGTTAGATTTTTATGGGTAATTACCCATTTTCGCCACAAATATGGTCACAAAATACCAATAATCGTAATGCCCAAATAACACTTTCTAAAATTTCCAATGAAAATATCTAAGATTTAAATTTTCTCCCAAAACTAAGGTCACCTTGAGAGAATCATCTCATAACAAGTTTTTTTTTTTAATTATTTTTTTCCTTTTTTCGAGAATAAATCAACAAATTTTATCCAATGTTGTAAATACATGAAGTTACACAAGTGGATGGTGTTACATCAGTACTCTATTATCCTGTCAGGCCACTAACTAACGAGGATGCCAAGCTCAACATCATTTTTTTTTTAGAAACAGCTCAACATCATTTTAGGGCTAGACCAATACCGCTCAAGGTAGTGATCAGGATATAACACAGTATACAAGAGAATGTTCCCTATCCTCGTAACCTTGTAGTTGTATTCTTGGTACATGTCTTCGGTTTTGCACTGGAAATACAACTTCTCTCACCCACCCGTGCTACTTTCTTGTCATCACATTCACACGTGTAAGGTTAGGGTAATTATGAGCATCTGACTTGCTAAAAGACTTGTGCCCTTGATCCCAACTTTAGTGACAACACACATTCTTTAATGCCTGGCATTGCATTCTTTTATAAAGAGTTCCCTTCATCCAAATTTTAACCCTTATAAATTTGTTAACTAAGCATAAAGGAAAATGCACATGTATTCAAGAATCAATAATGTTGTGCTTTCACGTTACTTAAGAGAGTGTGTTGTGTGTAGTATAACTTGTCACACCCTTACTTAAAAGTTACCATGACTTTTAAGTAGAGTTATAATGTGTCTTTGTGTTAGAACCCCTTTCTCTCTCTCTTGTGTGTGTGTTTGTTTCTTAAAAAAATAATGTTGTGTTTCTCTCAAAAAATAATACTCCCTCCGTCCCACTTTGTTTGTCCTATTTGAAAAGTCAAACTTTTTAAGGGAACATCATTTATTGTCTTGTCTACCTTTTAAAAATTTATAAGTTTCCAAAACCATCCTTAAATAAATTTATCAAAAAATTGAATTAGTAAATTAATAGGGATATAATAGGAACATCAGTAAATTAATGACTTTCATTTTTAGAAACAGGACAATATTTTGGGACATCCCAAAATGGAATAGAGGACAAACAAAGTGGGACGGAGGGAGTAATAATAATAATAATAATGTTGTGTGTAAATCAAAAAAATATTGTTGTGTGGATAAGAATAACCACTTAAAGAATAAAATTTATATCTAATCTATTCTTTAGATTTCTTTATCTTACCTTACTATTTCTGTTATTTTATTTCATAATATTAGTCTGTTTCTAAAATAAAAGTGTTTCATTCCCTTTTACTTAAATTTCTAACAATAAAATGATCTTTCTATTTTCTTCATTAAAATTTTCAAATAAGATAATAAAATGAATATTCTAAAAAAATACATCCATTTATTATATTCATTTCCCTCTTCTCAAACAAAATAGTATCGCCACGTATCACTTGCAAAGTTGTTACTAAAAGGATATTAATAAAAATGATCTTAACTAGTCGTGATAGGAGCTGCAGCATATCATCTATGTTTCATCAACAATGCAAGCCACCGCCACAGTCTTTCTCATATCATCACCATTACATCTGTCACCAGGGCCAGAACTAAGTGTAAAGATCTCCCAACAAAACTTTGGAAAAAATATTCTTCAAGTTATTTATTTATTTATTTTTTTAAATTATGAGGTCCTTCATTTTAAAATAAACAAAATATGTGTGTTTAAAAAAAAATACAAAGTATTTTTAACACACACGGGAAATGAGAAAATGTCTTAAAAAAATTGACAGTGATTTTAAATTATATTATTCAAGAGATTCCAACTTTTAAGAAAAACAATAATTATCTCATACATTAGAATAAGCTTTAAGCATATTATAGAGAAAATATAAGTGTCTACTTTTTATTAATTAATTTAGTATATAAATTAAGTCTTTCAAAATATCATTTTTGCAAGACAATTCCCCATCGCGCTTTATACAATTTTATATGTAAGAATGACTTATACTTAGGGAATGGTACAATTCTAAAATTTAAATAAATAAATAACCTTAAATTTTTTTTTTTTGAGAAAAATAAATAACCTTAATTATAGTACCTTAATTGCAATATATCAAGTTTCTCAATTAAGTTCAAAGATTTGTTTGCATTGATCAATAAAATAGAAAACACTATTATCTTTTCTAAGTATAATTAAATTCAATCCACCCAAATATTTAAATTTGATTGGGTACTTTATATAAGTTTTACAACAATGATGACAACCAAGTCTTAACCATAAATTTTTAGAGTTGACTATGAATTCTCAACATATCAATTGTTTATTAAGAAAAGTAAAATTTTCTAAAATGGGACCCTTTTTTTTTTTCTTTTTTCATTCTATTCTAAAATAAAATTAGATAAGATTAAAAAAAAAAAATTATGTTAACAAATACACTTGAGGAAATTGTAAATAAAATCCTATGATAAAGTGAACAGCGGACAGTGAAGAAATGAAGGTATATTAATGGTACGATACCAAACCAATCTGTTCATTACATTTACATAATTTCATGCAGCCGCAGAAAAGAAATCAATGGCACCTTATCGTCCCACGTGTCACATCTTCCATCACCCATGTCATCGCCATTTTCACACACAACTCAGCTCTCATCTCGTCAGACCAGACCAGTCTCACAAAATCTTCAAATTGTCTCTTTCCATAAATATTTTTCTCATTTTCCCCACAAACAAACACCATGAGATGAGATAGCAACCCGAGCTTTCGGTCGCTCGATCTCATGGCGATGCTGCTCAGAAAAGTGTGGGGATCGGTCTCGAACCGGTCCGAGTCGGAGTCGGAGTCGTCGTCGTCGGATCGTAACCGAATTTTCTCGTCGTCGTTGTCGTCGCTAGGGGCGTTCGATCAGTTACCGGCGGATATATTGATGCAGATACTGAGAAAGCTTGAAGCTAAGGACGCTGTGAAAATGAGCGTGGTGTGTAAGTCTTGGAAATCGCTCATCTCCGATAATCTTCTCTGGATTTCCTTCCTCCAGAACCACCCGTATGAGTCTTGGGACGCTATTTTCTTCGCCGAAACCAGCTTGCGATCCGGTTATCCTCTTCAGTAAGTTTCTCGGTTTTTTGTTCAGCTTCTGTTTGCTTGCCAAGAAAACAGAGCTAAACAGTGGAATTTCTTGGAGCTCAGCTATTCGGTTTAATTTTTTTTTTTTCCTTCAAAAATTTAGAGAGAAATTTGAATTGTGCGCTGTTCCTGATTGATTGCTGAAAAATTCGAGTGAAAAGAATATAAAACATTGAATTTTTCTTTGTTTATAAAGAAGTTTGAATTTTGATCGTTGTTGAAGTCAATTTTGCACTGGCTCTGTTTGGTTGCTGAGATAATCAAGCAAAATATTCAGCTATTTGGTTGAAGTCAATAGATATATTCTCTTTTGAATTGTGTATTCGTTGTTAAAAATCTACAAATGTTTATTCTGGAAACTTTCTTCATCCTTGATTGAAAAGTCTGAATTTTGACTGTTGGTGAAGTGGCTATTGTTATCTATGGTTCAGTTGTATATGAAGATTGAATTGAATTCGACATTTGGTTTATAGTTAGTTAGTAAATCAGATTATTGAAAAGCATATATATGCAGTTTTAACCATTCTGCCATGGGAATATTGTGGCCCCATTCCTAAAATGAACTGTAATTGCAGAACATTCCCCACTCTGATGCCAGAATTATCATTCATGCGCATTTATAGTCAACGGATGCGAGTTCCAGGTTCTGTTATTATCGATGGTGAGCATCTATCACTAGCACAGATTCACTTCTTATATCAAGTTATTATTACTGTTTTTTATTTCTTTAATGTTACCAGCCATATTCGTAATATGATGGGCGTAGCTGAAATGAGAATACTAAGATGGATAAGTGGAAACACATGAAAATATAGGATTTGAAATAAGGAAAGCTGCTTAAAGTTAAGGGTAGCTCCTATTGATGAAAAGATGAGAGAAAGTCGCTTGAGATAGTTTAGTCATGTTTAGAGGAGAGCGATTAATGTAATGGAAGAAAGAGTGAGTTGATCCGAGTTGAGGGAATTATAAAAGGTAGAGGAAGACCCAAAATAACATTAGTAAAAGTAATAAAAAAAGACTTATCAATTAAGGGAGTAATAGAGAATATGGCTTCAAATAGAATAGAATAGGGAAAAAAGAATACTTGTGGCCAACACTAACTAATCTGTTGAGAGAATCCATAGCTGATCCCAAAAATTTGGTTTAAGGTTTGTTGTTTTTGTTGTACTTGTACCAGTTATTTCAGTCAAGTTATTAATCCTTTTAGTGTTCATTAAGGAATTTAGGACTGACATACAAAACATGTTCTCATTTTTCTGTTTACATATTCATGCATAGGTGGTTCTGGTTATTGCAAATTTGGTTGGAGCAAATATGCTTGTCCATCTGGGAAATCAGCAACATTTTTGGTAAGGTTTTAATTGGAACTGATTCACTGAACCTTTAGAAGATTACAGAAACAAATTCTGCAAATTTTGGGAAATCCTATAGGCTTGTTGGGTGTGCTTCTGACTCCCCTTCACTGTTTGTTTTGCCAATTTAGTTTTCTTTTGCTGTATCTGTATGTGCAGGAATTTGGTAACATTGAGTCTCCAATGTACTCTAGGCTTCGACATTTTTTTGCAACTATTTATAACAGGTTCAATCTCTCTCTATTACTGGGAAATTTCTTATATAAACACCTCTCTCTCTCTCTCTCTCCAACCAGTCAATTAATTTATATTCTGTTACACCTACATTTGCAATAAAGATACATGTGCAAATGTGGGAATCCTGCAGTAAGACTTCATAAAAATCTCAATCATTATATTATGAATACATATGGTTTTCAAGTACTGAAGTTCTTCTACGAGAAGTACATATTGGAACTTATTTACATGGCATATTTGAGCTTCTATAGTTGTATTACAGTAAGATATTTGCAATCATAAAATCTATTAGTGCTTCTTCGTCTTGGTGATTAATATGTTCAAGATGCTGATTTTAATTTTTCACAGGATGCAGGTGAAACCATCTAATCAGCCAATTGTTGTGTCTGTACCAATCTGCCATTATGACGGTCAGCTACTATCTAGTAACTTACTGAATAACTCTGTCCTGCATTGCTTGTGCTTATTATCTGTGCCAAAACTTGAAACCCAACCTTTTTCAATTGAAGTCATAGCCCTGTAGTGAAAAAAAAGCATTATGCTATAGATATACAAGCCATGATTGAACATGTATTGTTTCATATTGTATGACATCTTTTAACTGGCTTCGTGGATGTTATTTATACCAGTTTAGTGGTCGGTATGATAAATACTGGCCAGTACAGCATGTATGGTATGGTATGAACAGAATTGTCAGAAAGCCATGATGGATATGTGGAGCAGCAAGGGTAGAATTGTCAGTGGAGATAGCCTAGATGTGAACCTTGCCAATGTGAACATCTGTGATGCTCAAGTCCTCAATGGAAGAGGAAGAGGTGAGGTCCTTGGTGGAAGCAAAAACGTTATTGGCCCTAGCAACTCAAAATACAACATAATGGAGGGTTTAAAGAGGAGGTCTCTTGGGATTGAAAATAGAGTTGGAGTCACGGGGTTTGATTGGGATGAGCTCACCGATCTTCTCAAAACTAATTCCAACTCTGTCAGTGGCGGCGACGCATTCGGTGCTGAGCTAAGTAGCGGAGAAGAAGAAAAAAATCGGCCATAGAGAGAGAGGAGACAGTAAAGGAAAATAGGGAAAAACAAAAGAGAATTATATGAATTAATAGAAAAGTATGCTGCTTTGGTTCAAATAGGGCTCAAAATGAAAATGACATAGTATTGAATATAAAAACTATGTCATTTCGAGCTGAGGTGGCATTTAATAGCCACCTAATCAATGGGATTCAAAGAGCTATACAATATCAAAGATGAAAATCTAAAATTCTAAACATAAAGGACAAATTCAAATTGACCCAAAACTTAGAGAGTGTAATTTGCATTTTAGTCATATGAAAACGTAATGCTTGATCAATTATGTCTAATAACTCCAAGTATTCATCTCTTGTACCTGCATTTTTAAACGTGTTTTGGGGAGGAAATAATAAGAACATTATCGCATGTTGAATTCATATATCAGCATAAAGAAAAACATTTGTTGATCTTTTTGTCAGATCCGACAATGTTAGATTTTGGCTTAATGGCGATTGATAAAATTTTATTTTACTTATATGTTGTCTCTCAGTTTGTATAACATGGTGATTTTTTTCTTCTCTGGTTATTCCAGATACTGAATCTGCCAAAGCATCAAGGCGGCAGCTCAAAAAAACCATGTACTCAGCCTTATTTGATATGAATGTCCCTGCTGTTTGTGCCATCAATCAGGTTGATCTTTTTATTTAGAAGCCTTTTCTGTTAAATAAATTCTGGTAGGGTCACTGTTAGAATAGAAAGCTAAATCAAGTTGAAAGGAGTTATGTGATTTGAAGAATAAGAAGATCCATGAGATGTAAATACTTCTATAAAGCTTAGATCTATGCCATTGCAAATGTCCTAGAAAAGTTATTGTAGCTTTCCATAAGATGTGCAAGGAGAAAAAGAAACCCCCATGGACTAATCTAACCTAAACCTAATGAAAATGGGTTCCTATGGGCAGCTGAAAAGAGTGAAAAAAAACTCCATCTTGAACCAGATTTAAATAATGCAATGACTTCTTAATCACTTCTCTTTAGTACATTATAACATTCCCGTCATAATTTTACATTCATCTCTGACTGTAAATTGAAACTTTAGTGCACACTTAAAAAAAATTATATTTTTGTAACTCTCCTAATGACTTCTCTTCAGTGCATTAATTACATTATCTTACCTGAGAGTTTGGCAATCCAGATTGTCTTTGTGTAGAATTTCCCACGACGAGGGAGCTTCTGCAAACCAGTTGTCCGTACTCCCAACCCATGCTAATTTTTTTGTCTTCATGGTGCATGAATATGATCGTGTACCAATACTCCAAATTAACCTAATGATTTGGATGCTTCGTGTATGTATTTTTAAGTTCTGTAAATTGGATCTGGATTTCTTCTATCTTTTGAACTTAGAAAAAGAACAATAATTCCATTGTTATTCTCATTATCTCTATGTCATCTTATGCATCTATTTCTAAAAATTTAGGCAATATTAGCATTATATGCTGCGAGACGAACTTCAGGAATTGTTGTTAATATTGGTTTTCAAGTCACATCTGTTGTTCCAAGTAAGTTTTCCTCATTTTTTGTCTTATTAACTTCATGATGTTGAGATTGATATGTGGAGTATTTTATAGCAATGTCCTGTGGTATTGGGCCTTAATAGGCACTTTAAGCTTAGTTTGGAGCCTTCTTGTATTCTTCATTATGAAAGTGAGCCTTAATTGCTGCTTATGGCTCTTTTCCTGGATAATGCAATTTGTAGGCCCATTATTTTCTACCTAATCCCTTTCTCAACTTCTTCTTTTTTAGCTTTTCAATTTCTTTTTATTTTAAACCTTTTTAGCTTTAAAAGTAATTGGACTTCATATTATACATTTGCTACTGTGTTTTTCAGTTTTACATGGTAAGGTAATGCGCAAGGTCGGTGTGGAAGTTGTGGGAGTGGGAGCATTAAAACTTACAGGGTTCCTTAAGGAACTGATGCAGCTGAACAATATAAATTTCGGATCACTGTATACTGTTCGCACACTGAAAGAGGTAGTGCTTTGAGAATGGTTTTCTTATTTCTATTCTTGTTTCATGAAAGATTGGTTAGTTTGTTTTTGTCCTGGCTAATTTGCATGTAGAGTAATTGGCTAATCAAAATATCTTTCCAAATAATGGGAATCCTCACTTATGTACTTCCATTTTTGGAGACCTGAATGCACTGCTTTCAAATCTAGGTGCGTCCTTTTTTTTGTGTTGTATGACAAATCTTCAAATTTATAATAATAATAATAATTATTATTATTATTATTATTTTGGTCAGGCAGGATCCTATGAGTCTCAATTTTTTTGCTTAGTGCTGGTAATTCCAAATTCTATGAATAGAGTTTCTTCTGGTCTGATCAAATATCTTATTGACATGGCCATATCCACTTCCAATCTCAAATTTCCAAATGCTACAAATATCACTGCTATTGCTACCATTATCACATGATGCTTACTGAAACAGGACTTATTATTTCAAAATGTACAGTCTATGGACTAATATTCACTTTTATTATTATGTTATCCTCTTGGTTTCTTGATATTTAGGAAGTTCCTAAGTGTATCTCAATTTTAAAAGGTTGAGACGTGTGTTATTGGCTTCAAAGGGTAGGGATTAGAAAGTATAGGAGTATCAATGATTTCTTATGGATTTTATTTGAATAGTTTTTATTTTTTGTTTTTTTAAGTTGAATCCATGTCAAGTTTGTGGTTTCAGTGATTATTATGTTTCCCTAGGAAATATTCATACTGAATTTTTTGTTTTTTTGTTGACTGAATGAGCACACAGAACCTATGTTATGTTGCTGCTGATTATGAGGCCGAATTATCTAAAAATATGCCAGCATCATTTGAAATTACGGGAGAAGGTCCTATTACTCTTTCGAAAGAGCGGTTTCAAACAGGAGAGATCTTATTCCGGCCAAGTATTGGAGGAGTGTAAGTTCATTTCTAGCAAAATCTGGTTATTTATATTAAGTATCTATTTGGGAATAGCTTATTTAGCATTTTGCTGAAATTTTTTTGCTGAAAGTGTGTTAAAATATATTTGTATCTTGAAAAATTTTGAAAAAGTGATAAAAGGCAGGAAAAAGTGAGGTTTTAAAAAGCTATACATTAAAACTAAAAACTAAAAGCTAAAGTTTAAAGCTAATGCCAAACACACTCTAGTGGGCTGAAGGATTCCCATATAAATGTTTTCTTTGGAAACCAAGATATGTTTCTGTCACCCATATCAATAGCATCTTGCATATCTGCTTGGTGCTCCTAAAATTGACTTGAATTTTATAAATGGTGGTTGGGGCCTGATCCTGAGCATGTCCAAGTGAATTCTTCAGATCATGGTTTATGTCTAGCGTTACAAGCTGAAACTATTTTATTGCCAAGGACAAACTCAAGACTAATGCTTTTGGAGTTTATAAGCTGAATAATTTGTTTACTCTTAAACTAAAAATTACTGGACAATTTTGTCATTTTTAAGTGTTTCTTACTGACATTTACAAGTTGTCCAAAAATTCTCCGTTAATATATACATAGACCTGATAGTTTGTTTTTTACTTTATGCATAAGCAGTTTCACTTTCTGTTGATATTTCTAGAATCAGTTCTTTTCAGTAAGTAACCTTTGGTTGATGGCAATTAGGGAAAGGTGTGTCTAAGGCTGTGTTTATTTCGGATGAAAAACATATACGGGAAATATTTTACACTTGACAGGGTGTTTGGGTGGGCTAGAAAATACGGTCAAATTGACCATAAAATAGAGGGGGTGGGAGTGTAAATTGTTTTACACTTTTATTTTACCTTCAACCATTTTACACTTCACTCCAGCCACCCGAACTGAGAGAGAGAGAGAGAGAGAAGCTCCAGCCGAGACACTGTCTGGTGTATTTGCCAGATTATACATATTTTCTGGTAACCATTTTACATGCAAACTAAACACTGGAAACCATTTTCCAGCGTATTTTCCAGAACACAACCATACAACTGAAAATATTATCCTTTCCAAAAAATATTTTCACCTGAAAAAATTTTACAATCAGAAAATGTTTTACATCGAGCTAAACACAGTCTAACCACTTGTATATGTCCATGCTTGTCCTTGCTGTGGATTCCTAATATTTTGTTTCTTTTGAGTTATTGTTGCCTTGTATGTTTAAGTCTATCATATGATCTTGGTATAGGCGTGCAATGGGTTTGCACCAGGCTGTAGCACTTTGCATGGACCACTGCCATGATGCAGAATTAACAAGCGATGATGCTTGGTTCAAGACTGTAGTCTTGTCAGGGGGGACTGCATGTTTACCAGGGCTGGCAGGTACTTGAACAGTTTTATTCTTTTGCAACAAAGCTCTGAAAGATGAAATGGATCTCTTTCTAATCTTATGGACTTAATCAAGAAATATAACAAGATACATTTGATTGTAAATTCTTTTGGTTCAGAGAGGTTAGAGAAGGAACTACATGGACTTCTTCCCGCATCCATTTCTAATGGAATCAGAGTCATTCCTCCTCCATATGGTGTGGACACTGCATGGTTTGGGGCAAAGCTCGTCAGCAATGTAAGCTACCTCATTACCTGGTGCTACCTGTACCTCAATGAACACCAAAAATTGCTTGTGTTGCCATCCATTATGGCATGTCAACTCTACTGTTCAATAAATCCCAAAATAATGGTCTTCTTCGAAGAATACTCCCTACTTCACTTAAGCTTAATTAAGTTTCTGTTGAAATGTTAAATAGGAAGTTTCATAAACATCAAAGCATGGTTCAGATACATGATCAGACATTGAGTTTGTGCAGACTGGCTTTTATTAGATGACTAGTAGCTCTAAGTTACATGGCACTTTTTGCTTCTCTTTGTATAAGTGTTTAGTTATTTATTTTTAAGCTTTTTGTTAATTACAGTTAAGCAACTTTCCTGGTCCTTGGTGTCTGACAAAGAAGCCGTCTGGACTGAAGTCTAAACTCAACCTCATGTGGTGATCAGATTACTTGGCTTAGTATGACTAGGAGGCATTTCTGATGGAAATCCTGGCCAACTTTATCTGGTGAAGATATCGCTCAACTGCACCAGGGACCTTCTGGTTCTTTGTTTCCTCCAGAGAGCAGGGAGGGGTTCTTGTTAAGTGAGTTAGCTTCAGTTTTAGAATTTAGGCAAAGAATATTTTTATGAACTTCCTTGCCTATTTATTCTTGATATTAAAAAGTGAGCATCGTTGAATAAGAATTCACTGTAACTTTTTATGTGTTTATAAAAGTAAGCATCCTTGAATAAGAATTCACTGTAACTTTATATGTGTTAATGAATAATCAATACCAAAAGTGAATAAAGCTGTTCAGCTGATGTAATTGATAGTGGATTCCAGTTTCTGTTATTGTGTATTTTACTTGAATACATTGATGCCAATCTATGGAGAAGGATTCTATTTTTTCTCATGTTTCCTATTTGGATTTACTAATCAGTTACTGTTTCTTTTTCCTGAGCTGGTGGATAGGTTTGGCCATCCGAGTCCCGATCGAGAGTATTGGCTAATTAGATGCCATCTTCAACTTGGGCATTTCTAATTTGCCATCAAACCCTTCCATAGCCTGTTGATCTCTCTAAGCTTGCTATGGTCTATATCACCTGCTACAAACTCATGGACAACACCATCTATTTCAACAAAACTCATACCACATGTTGTCTCCAAGTCATTTTTCTTGATGAATTTTCTAATTTTGGTTGCATCCCCTTTTTCACCCGCACTAGTCAACATGAGCCCTGCTAGTTTATATCGGTCACCTGACAGTGGCTCAAGCTCAATGAGGTGTCTGAAAGCATGGTTTCCTCTCCTTACGTCACCATAGGTTCGACAAGCACTAAGTAATGCACCCCATATAATTGAATTGGGTTCTTCCGGCATCAACATGATGAACTTTTCGGCTTCTAACAACTGCCCAGCACGGCCAAGGAGGTCGACCATGCATCCATAATGCTCAATCGAAGGCCTAATCCCAAAATCATGAATCATTTGATTGAAATAGTGATGTCCAAGCTCCACATATCCAGCATGGGAGCAAGCAGATAATACAGCCACAAAGATCACTTCATTTGGATAAGTTCCACTAGCAACCATCTCATCAAACAGTTGAAAGCATTTTTCAGCTTGTCCATGCAAGGCAAAACCAGATATAATGACTCCCCATGTTACTATATCTTTTTGAGGCATTTTTTGAAAGAGTTCATAGCCACATCTGATGCTACCACACTTGGCATACATATCAATGAGAGCAGTACCCAAGGTAACACCAATCTTCACCCCAGCTTTATCAAGATATGCATGTATCCATCTTCCTTGATCCAGTGCACCCAAATGAGCACAGGCAGACAATGAGCTCACGAGTGTGGATTCATTTGGATGCACTTGGGAAACCATCATTTCATGAAAGACACCTAAAGCCTCTAAATACATATCATTCTTGGTGTATCCTGTAACCATTGCACTCCAAGATGCAACATCTTTTGCTTCCATGGTATCAAACATTCTTCTAGCCTTTTCTACATGACCTTTACTTAGGTACCCAGAGATTATAGCGTTCTTGGTATGCGTGTTCTCTTCCGAGAATTCTGCAAGAACACGCTCTGCACAAGCAATGCTATCTGAATTTGTGTACATATGGATTAGTGAGCTATGAATGTGGGTATCAGGTGCTATTCCAGCTTTTATTATCTGGCTATGCACTTGTTTACCCTCGGAAAGAGCTTCCAAATGGGAACATGCTTTAAGGACAAAGGTGTAAGTGTAATTGTCTGGGGTTAGTCCATCTAGTAACAGCTTATTATACAGAAAGAGAGACTCATGTGGGCACTTACAGAGTGTAAAGCCTCTGATCATGGTGTTGTAGGCAAATACATCAGGAGAAGGTAGTCTATGAAAGATTGAAAAGGCAGAGTTGATTTGTGACGTTTTAACATATGACTCAAGGAGCCTCCCAGCATTTGGATAACAGTCAAGGAGACCTGTCACAACCAACTGCGCGTGTAATTGTTTAACTTCCTGATAGTTTTGGCACAATTGAAGCAAGTGGATGCTTGCAGGAATTCTAGTTGGGGTCCTTACTAATGGGGTAGGAAACCTCTGTTTGGGCAAGGACGGAGCTAAGAGGAAAGCAGCCATAATTTGAGAACCCAAAAACAATTATATAAAACTTCAAAGCTCAGTAATAGCTAATTGTCATTGCAGACAAGAAAGTGTAGCCTTGATTTCTTAAAGTGTTTTTAAGGTTTGGTCAGTTGGGGGCGAGGAAATGAAATATATAATATAATACAGCTAAGATATTTGATTTTAGTATTTTTTTTTTATTTTTTTTATCCTAAGATATCCATAGCCACACAAACTATATCCAAGCACAAGAGGATAAGAGGACAGCTGCATCTTGGGCCCACATCTAATACACGTTTGACAAAATGCGAAATGACAAGAACAAATTGATCTGTCAGTGAATATAATTGGAGAGATTTAATTAATAATTAATTTTTGTATCACGCAACGCACAAACCAATACTCAAAGATACAACAACATTTTACCAAAAAAAAAAAAAGATACAACAACCAATACCTAAGCCCAACTACTTGGGTGCTGCAAGTGCAAAGTACAAATTGATACATAATAAATTTCAGTTAGGCATACCCAAAATTAGTTTTAACACTAGCATGGGGATTAAAATAAATAATAATAAAAAAACTATTTTACATCCTCAAACACAATTTTATTTATTTTACCAATCTGTTTTACATCTCACACAACATCCTAGTTTTTATTTTTTTACATACAACTTATTAAAGTAATATAGCTACCTTGTCAACTCATTCTCTCTCTTCTTTCCCATCTCTCTCTTCCACCTTTTTAGCAACCCACACCCGGGTAAAGCTCAATTTGAGCCAGTGGGTTGCTAAAATAGCAACTGGCTAATGCTTCAGCTCCAGCTGGTGATGATTGAAGGGAAAACAAGGCCCAGAACCTGATGTATCAAAAAAATTTAATCTTCTTCACGAGGTCATAGAGAAAAAGAAAAAGATAGTTGACTTTTGGCCTTCATAAAGACTTAAATAATAACAGAAAGAAGCCAGCTGTGAGCATAAGCAGTGGGCAGGGATAAATGTTGTGAGTCCCACTTTCGTTGGCTGAAACTGATGGTGCTAGTGCAGGGCATGCAAGACCCTCCTTGCCTTCCCTGCACTCACTGGCAAAAAGGCCAGGTGGGTATTTTCCATAGAGGTTTATGTAGCTGAACATGGTTGAGGCACAATCATTTGTCAAATCATTTAACACGTCCGCATAAGGGCAAGCAAATTCCTTGAATGCTGGACAACACTGATCAGGTGGGTAGTTGGGTCCTTTGCATTTGCTTGTGATGATTGTGTAGTTCAGAAACTCGAAGCTCACAGGGCAAGCTGCAGATTTTGCATAAGTAAATATATCATCAGACCACTCTATTACCTTTGTATATTGGGTAGAACAAGTGATTAATTATGAAAACAGAAAAGGTAATAATGCCTTGAAAAAGAAAATTTCCATAGTGGTTTATCAATTTTCCTTCACTTCCCTTACTGAATGATTCGTTCCCTAGATGCAAACAAAGCCTTAGTGTGGAACAATATACGTTCTAAAGATAACATCAATGACATTCCTTAGGCAAGTTCTCTCTCAAATATGCCACCTCTCAAGTCACAAAAGATGGATGCTTTGCATAAACAAGCAAAAGAAGACATGGATATGCACATCAGAAACCAGCCAGCTATATTATCATCGTAACTGTATGTATACAATCCATGGTCTGAATGGATCGGAGTGATGGTTAAACTCATTATGGATTCACAAAGTCAATCACCTAATTTACTTGCCTTTGATTCAGAATGATCTGAAGCACCATTGTGGAAATTTATTTGACATAAAAATTAATGAGTCCAATCCTGATCATTCAGTCATCAGCTATTTGCAGAGTATGGTATACCATTCACTTCTAATGATCTCTAATGCCACCCTTGTGATCAAGTAGTCTAAACAAATGCAAGAAGTTATCAGGAGAAAACTTAGAAGGCATCCTATAATATAAGATATTAACAAATGAACTTCACTCTATGAACCCAACTGCAGCATCACTTCCTCACACAAAAGCTATACGTGAATAACAGAGAAATTATTTTTTTCTGGAACAAACAAGAAGCAAATATCCCACTAATATTTCAGGAAGAAAACCTTTAAAAAAAAAAAAACCAATAATATCTTTGTTAATGTAGTATAACCATAAGACCACCGGTTAGGTATTGTTTCGAGGATCTTGCTTCTTATTGCTTAGTAATCAATAGCGGGAATCCTTCCACTTTTCAAGAAGCAATTGATAGCTCTAAAAGGGATAAGTGGAGGGAAACTATGGTGCAAGAGATGGAGTCCTTGAATAAGAACAAGACTTGAGAGTTGTCAGAACTTCCAAAGGGAAAGAAATCGATAGGTTGCAAGTGGGTTTTCAAAAAGAAGGAAGCAGTATCAAAAAGGGAAGGAGAACGGTTCAAAGCAAGATCGGTGGCAAAGGGATATTTACAAAGACATGGGATTGACTAGATGAGGTTTTCTCACCTGTGGCCAGGCATACTTCTATCAGGGTAGTGTTGGGCCTGTTGGCCTTGATAGCACATCAAAATCTGGAATTGGAATAATTGGATGTGCAGGCGGCATTCCTTCATGGGAATTTGGAGGAAGAAATCTTCTTGGAACAACTAGAGGGGTTCAAGAAACCAGGTACAGAGAATCTTGTTTGCAAATTGAAAAAGTCACTCTATGGCTTATACAATCTCCCAGATACGGTACAAGAGGTTTGATTCCTATATGATTCAGATTGGTTATACTCGTTGTGAGCATGATTGTTGTGTATATGTTAGGAGGCTCGATGATGGTTCTTATATTTTTTTGGTTACTATATGTTAATTGTTGCTAAGAGCATGTGTGAGGTTGATAGGCTAAAGTCTTTGTTGCGCAAAGAATTTGACATGAAAGACTTGGGTATTGCTAAGAAAATTTTGGATACGGAGATTTGCAGGGATAGGAAGTCAAGAAAGCTGTGGTTATCTTAGAAGAACTATATCAAAAAAGTTTATGAAAAATTCAACATGTAAGATGCTAAGCCCGTAAGCACCCCATTGGCAAATCACCTCAAATTATTTGGTAGTCGGTTCCTAAATAACGAAAAAGAAATTGAAGGCATGTCAAAGGTTCCATATGCAAGTGCAGCTTGGTTTTAATGTACATGATGGTTTGCACTAGGCCGGATTTGGTTCATGCAGTGAGTACTATCAATAAGTACATGGAAAACCCAAGTAGAGAGCATTGAAATGCAGTGAAGTGGATATTCAGATACCTGAACGGAATTGCAAGATATGCGATCTTGTTTGCGAGGAAACATGGGAATAATTCAGTGGTAGGATATGTGGATTCAAACTATCCAGGCAATATGGATGACAGAAGGTCTACTACAGGATATGTGTTTACACTGTTAGGAGGGCCCATTTTTTGGAGATCCACAGTACAATCCCTAGTGGCCATGTCTACTATAGAAGCTGAGTACATGGCGGTAGTTGAAGTTGCAAAGGAAGCACTATGGCTGAAAGCGCTAGTCAAAGAGCTTGGTTTGAACCAAGGAGGAGTTTAGTTGCATTGTGACAGTCAAAGTGCCATTTACTTGGCAAAGCATCAGGTTTATCATGCTAGGACAAAGCATATTGATGTAAGATTCCACAAGATAAGGGAGTTGACTGTCACAGGAGAGATTGTTCATGAGAAGATTGACATTTTAGAGAATACAGCTGATATATTGACGAAGCTGGCACCTACAAACAAATTCAAGCACTGCTTGGACTTGACTAGTGTTTGTGGCTTGTGATAGTCCATATGGGCTAAGGTGGAGGCGATCGAAGAGTTTCGTTTGTGAAGCTTGATACAATTCAAGCCAAGGTGGAGATTTGTTGGAATGGCTTAAATTGTAATGTCGGTGGATTGATATTACAAGCAAGCATTAAATGTTGTCTTGCATGAATTGTCAAAAAGGCAAGGAACGAACAACATCTGACATGCAAACCAAATTCTTGCTTTCTTCTTGTAGCTGAAATGGATGACTCTGTTGGCAATAATGCTGGCCATCTTCTTTGAATTGATAAGTTTCATGTGCTGAAACTATTGACATTTTGGCTGAACATCTAGCTATAAATAGAGAAGATGCAAGAGAGCTCCTATGTGAGATAGCAAAAGAGAAATATCTTCTACAGTGTGTGCGCACCAAAGATAGGAAGTTAGAGTGTCCTACAACTCTTGTCTAAATACAATAGGGTGTTCTCTATTTATTTGTAAGAGAACAAAGGGTGTATATGGGGTTTGGGCTTGTGTGAGAGTGTCTTCAAGCTATTGTTGTAATCTCCAAAGTTATAGTGAAACTTTATTCTGTCACCTCCCATGGATGTAGGCATATTGCCAAACCACGTAAATTTCTTGTGTCATATTTTCTCTTCTTTACTCTTTAACCTTACGTAAACAGATTGTTTCACAAATCTCACAACAGTTTTTAAATGTTGCACCCCCAAAAAAGAATAGATGTAGCTGAACTTGATTAGTCTGTTTAGGATACCTAGCTGACCCCAATTAGTTTGTTGAGGATACATAGCCGGCTGAAATTTTGGAAATAAGATTTGGTTGTTATTTTATGTTTTTGACAGTTGTAGAAAAGCTCATAATCATCTCTTTTAGTGCAATGGCAATGGGGCAAGCACTTTGAAAAAGGTTTCTACTCTTGAATTCATTACTCCTTCAGCCTTCAGGGCAAGATCTCCCTATTTTAATCACAGGTTTCTAATTTCGCAGCAAATAATTTCTCAGTGTCATATTTGTAATGCTCCTAACTAAAAACCAGAAGGATATAACTAAAAAAACGGAAATAACAGAAAGGAATCTGAAAGCCTCAAAGCCATAAACTAGTAATGATTACAAGTGGGTATGCCTGAAAAGGCAAAATCCATCAGCCTATAGATAGATTTGATGGATCCAACGTGGTCTAATTGAAAACTTAAAAAATGGGGATAAACCAAAGTTGGGGCTTTTTAGCTATCAGATCCAATACCAATGCATTACAAAACAAGAACAAACCCAGAAAATATCTGATCGAAAATAAAGAAATCAGTTGTGAAAGTTAGCACCTTTTTTAGCTTGAAGAAGGTTCCTGCCAGTAAATGACTGAGATTCAAACATACTATCTGCAATTACACACACAAGTTAGCAAAAAAAAAAAAACAGAAAATATAGAGAATCACATATTTCAAAAAAGACTAAGACTCTTGAAAAATGTGAAGTACCTAAAATGAAAGTGGGAGGAGAAGAAGAAGAAACAGGAAGACCCATCAAAAGGTAGGACAAGAGGATTGCAGAGAAGAAGCAGAAACATCGATTCCAGTCCATATTTTCTTGGATTTTCTTTGGGCTTGAGAAAGTGAAAGAAACAGAGAGAGACCTTTTATTTAATGAACTGTCAACTGAGCTAACTACTGCTCTACCTAGCTCCTTCAATTCCTTCAATTTATCTTTTTAACACACAAAAGAAAAAAGCTTTGAGCTATTCAAATTTCAGACAAAGAGTTTACATAAGATTACAGTTTACAGACAGACATGAAGAGGAAAGTAGGACACACACAAACACGAATTAGTCAGAGTTTTAAGCTTGAAGAGGAAGTGAGTGAGTGAGTGAGTGAGATAGCTTTGGTATTAGGGAAGAAGATACTTAGGGGTAGTTTGGATTGAGTTTTTTGATAACTTAATTCTCTGTTTTCATTACTCATAACTCAAAAATGGTGGGACCCATAGTAAAAAGATTGTTTGGCCAAACGATAACTTTGTTTCCATCACTCAATTCTCTGATTTTTGAGTTATGAGTTATGGAAACTGAAAACAACAAAAGGCTGTTTTCAGTTTCCATAACTCATAACTCAATGGCATTTCCGTAAATAAACACACATGAGGGACCCACAGCCGCAACTTTTGACAACCTTTTGACTTTTTTTTTTTTTTTTTCTAGGTTGGCGTTGGCTGTTTTTTTTTTTTTTTTTTTTTCTTTTCCTGGGTTGGCCGTTCAGTTTTTTTTTTTTTTTTTTTTTTTTTTTTTTTTTTTTTTTTTTTTCTTCTGGGTTGGCGTTGTTCTTTTTTTTTTTTTTTTTTTTTCTTTTCCTTTTTTTTTTTTCTTTTCTGGGTTGGCGTTGTCCTTTTTTTTATTTTTTTTTCTTTTTCTTTTTCTTTTCCTGGGTTGTTTTTTTTTTTTTTTTTTTTTTTTTTTTTTTTTTTTTTTTTTTTTTAAGCTTCGGTGAGTTGGGTATTAATAAAATAAAAAAAAAAAAAAAAAAAACTACTGTACTGGCTGACAGGTGTGGGACCCATGAATAGTGTGAAAAAATTGAGTGATGAAAATAAAAGTGATGTTGCCAAATGAGTGTGAAAAAATGAGTGATGAGTTATGAGTTATGAGTTATGAGTTATGAGTGATGAGTGATGAGTGATGGAAATTGAGTGACGGAAATTGAGTGACGAAAATTCCTTACCCAAACAGGCCCTTACTCACATCTCTCTTTCCCTCTCACGAATTAGTCAGAGTTGATGTTATTTATTAAGTTAGTTTTAATAAATAAATAAAAATATTTTAATAAAAACAGAGACAGTCTTGCATGATTGATTGAAGTGGGTTACAGCGGGAAACGCGAGAACTATATTTCCTCATGGAGTGAGAATGACCCCGTCAGCAGTCAGCACACACCAACGCTCGGAAAAAATTGCCAAACTGACTATTCCTGGGAAAAAATTAGGCGCGTGGCACATGTTCAAAGTTATTTAGTAAGTTAGACTGTTTTTGAAAGTCGAGTTTGGCAAACTCGACTTTGGGCTGGAAAACAGACACTATAGTGGCGTTTTTTTAGTGGCTATAGCAGCGTTTATAGAAAACGCCACTATAGGGAATCTATAGTGGCGTTTTTGACAAACGCCACTAAAAAAAACGCCACTATTGTGTCTGTATTCCAGCCCAAAGTCGAGTTTGCCAAACTCGACTTTCAAAAACAGTCTAACTAACTAAATAAGTTTGAACGCGTGCTGTCCGGCTAAAATTTTTCAGAATTTTCACTGTTTGGCAAATTTTGCCCCAACACTCTCTCTATCTCCACGGTGAAAGAGCAACAGTATTGAAGAATGCTACTCTATTCTATTTTATCATTTTAAAAAGTTAGTTTATCAATTATACCATACCATTTTACAATACACCTTACATCCAAAAACTCTATTATTTTACTTTTTTATTAAAATATTATTTTTTTAATTTTTTTTTATTATTTCTTTCACATCATCATTTTTTTTCAACTAACGGGTGGAATAAAATATATATATATATATATATATATATTTTTTTTTTTTTTTAGCATAGTGCTACAGTACAATTCTAATGATTTTTTTAGAATTGTACTGTAGCACTGTTGCAAAAAATTTTGCAATAGTGAGGTATAGCATTTTTTGATGCAAATGATTTTTAACTATGAAATGCCAAAAAAACCTTAGATATAGCATTAACATTCTTCAATGCTAATGCTCTAAGCTTCTCATTTATCATTTATGTGAATATTTTTGTTTACTAAATTTGTCTTTAATATAACTAGCCGATGTGCCCGCATGATGTGCGGGTATGTTATGATGTGCATAGACATCACTAAGAGCTTTCTAGATTAATAAGAATCTCTTGGTGTTTTTAACGGTGATGTACAGGATTTAAAACCCCCCTTCCCCCACTATTGAATTATCAAGAAAAAGAAAAGAAAAGAAAAAGATATATATGACATCAAAGTATAATGCTCAATAAAAAAACATAGAATTATTATGAAACCATCCCATTAGATAATAATACATCATTAGATACCAAAAAGATAATGTTGGGCACAAAAACAAATTATGAGGAAGAATAGAACTAAACCAATTGGTGAGAAAAACAACAACAGAATACCTATTTGAAGATGCAAGCAAGCTGATGTGTAGTAAGATAGTTAACTTATCATTTAGTATAACATACCTCATTATATCCTTCTTCAAATCTTTATAAGAACGAAATTGTAGCTTATATGGCCTTGGAAATATTGCAATACCTAATTTTGTACAATTATAATCAATTGCAAATTTTTGTTAGAAAATATATAGAAATTGTAGTACATAAATCAAGTATAGAAAATTACAATCTGAGCATAGTAATGATTACTCTAATTAATATATTTTTAATCCGTTGGAGTATGTTGCGATATTTGAATTAAGATTAATAAAAAAGTAGCTATAGCATCACATAATGACAACTACTCACACACATAAACGTGTATGTGTGTGCTTACACAAAAATATATACAAATGCATAAAGGTTGTATTAAAACTCTTCCATAAAAAATAAAAATAAAATCTTTTGGATAAAAACAACTTTCTTAGCTCAAGAGCTCTCCTAAGTCCTAACACCACCAAGCTACACGTCATGGTTCTTCTTAATCTCTACCACCAAAAAATTACACATTAAAATTATTAGTAACGATATAAAAGGATTAAAGTGCATGTATTTTCGTTAGGTTAAAGAAATGATCTTTCAAATTGTGTGGTTTTTTGTTAGACAATTATCTTTTTGCAATCGTCAAAGAGTTTTTTTTTGGTCGGAGTCTTCAAGTGTTAATTCTTGTGGTGGCTAAAACTTCATAAAACTCAAATGAAAATCAAGCAAATAACAACATTATTACATGTTACCTTTGCGAATGTCTCCCTTTGGATGTATCAAATCAATCAAGAAAAATAATATATACAGGGGCAGAGCCACGTTGCCCCTTGGGGGGGGGGGGGGGGGGGGGGGGTGCCGTGGCCCCTGCAAAAAAAAAAAAAAAAAAAAAAAATGTCCACCAACCTTTATAGAAATTTTAATTGGCCCCCCCAATGATGTACATCCGGCCCCCCCTCCCATTTCTATTCAATTCACTCCCAGGCCCCTCAGCATGCTCCAGTTTCAATTGTAGGACTCTTTTATCTTCTAATAAAACAAAACATGGCCCCCTTATATTTAAATACCCAAAGGCACTACCCAACAAAATAACATTTTATCACCCATTTTCAATCTCAAAATCAGAATCCTTTTTTTTGCTATTCTTTTTAGGGAGGTGCTACGTCTACAAAATTTTTACAGTATTTTTACAAATCATAAGTGGTTAGTTGTTATTGGTTCAAATTTGAACCTAACACCAAGATTACTTTTTTGCTCCAACAATAACAATCAGTAACAACCTGCCACTTAGGATTTGTTATAAAAATGTTGTGAAAATATTGTAGACATATCATTTCTCTTCTTTTTATTCTCTTCTTGTCTTCTATGTACACGCCACCACCCACTCCACTGGTACCAGCAACCCCCAAACAAACAAAACCTCAGCTTAGCCCTCCTTTCAAACTCAGTCCTCACGATCCAAAAAAAAAAAAAAAACCTGACCATTATTTTCTTTCTTCTTGCTTTCTTAAAATAAATCATTCAGAGGGTGAGTTTTTAGTTTTCTTTTCTTTCTTCAGCACTACACCTTCATCTCTCTTTTTAGTGTTTTTTTTTTTTCCCCCTTCTTCTCAACTATATACGCTTACTTAAATATTTACATGCACTTTAATTTTTCATAGATTTTTAGAGA
This sequence comes from Quercus robur, assembly GCF_932294415.1. Lineage (NCBI taxonomy): Eukaryota > Viridiplantae > Streptophyta > Magnoliopsida > Fagales > Fagaceae > Quercus > Quercus robur. Next base: position 705,485 of record NC_065541.1, read on the forward strand.
AATATATGATTGAAGGCATGGGGAGGTATGAATAACATCCATATAATTGATAATAGGAATGATGATAGGTTGACTGTTTAAATTACAGTGGAAATTTTGTTTTTTTCTTAAGTACGAATAACATCCATATAATTAAGTAAAAATTTCTAATTAAGAGTTTATTTTTTAAGTTCTTTTCAGGTTAATTTTTGAGTCATATTCTTAAAGCTTAAAGAATTATGAGCAAATGAAAAACAATTGATGCATTTTTTAAGAAAAAAGATGTTAGCAATTCAGAATTTAGGACACCTATGGTTGTAGAAACAAATATAGCTGTAGAAATAAATGTTGATACTTCAATGCCTAATGAACACCTTTCCAAATGTTCAAGAATTCAATTTGAAGAGATAGATCGTGATCCAGGATCACGTAAACAAATATGTGAATTTCCTATAAATAAACAAGATGAATCCAACGAGCTTATCTCAAAGAAGGTCCATATCAACCTAAAAATATAGACTGTCTATACAACAATGATAATCATCGTCGTCGAAAATCGGCCCCCCCATGTAAAAAATCCTGACTACGCCCCTGAATATATATGAATCAAGTTGTATATAACAATACTGAAACATCAACTTAACAACTACACAAATTCGGAAAATGGGAAAAAAAAAAAGAAAAGAAAAGAAAGGAAAACAATAATTACATTGATATCATTGAAGTTGCAATGATGTTTCTTTCTCTGCAGATTGTGAAAGACATTGAGGAATTCAGAAAATAAATTAACTATCCGCCAAAAAAACAAATTTGGAAGATGTGGCACCATAATGTTAGACACAAATAATTAGTAAAATGCATAATTTAATATTATGCTTCCCCAAAAGGCCATACGAATCAAGTACATTTAATAAAAGAACACCTTGATACTCGGAGGGAGAGAGAGAAGAAAATTACCATGGGGGACCCTAGGCAGGTATGTGCAAGATGGGGAATATTGTTGATTACCAACCCATGTGAATGAACATGTGGAAGATTCTTTTGCCCTTGGATCCAGCACAAATTTCATGAGATGAAAATAATTTTTCCTAGGAACACAATAAGACAACATGTTATTTCAGCAAACTATACAATACATAATTATAATCTTAGTAAATAGCAACATAAGCATAGCAAAAGCAAAATCAAAATGCATATTGTAAAAGACGAAGAGGAGTAGGCGTGGTGTGCTCCTAAAAAAAAAAAAAAAAAAAAAAGATGGTGTGGTATGCTTTGGGAATCGGAAAACTAAACATATGAAAATTTAAAAACAAAGAAGCTGAAGAAACGATGGTCAATTAGAACCTTTGGAGAGTGTGGTTAATTCGGAAAAGAAAGAGTACTCATTAACTATCTATTACTTGAAGTGTGGTAAAACAAAGAGTCATTCGAAAAACGAAGAGTTTTTATTCTTTAGTTTGAGAAGATGGTGATAATTTACTTCTCCTTTTCAAAGAGTGTGCCACTTGACAAAACTTTAGACTCTCACATGATAAGGTCTCTACTTTTATATATATATTGATATTGATATTGATTGATTGATTGATTTTTGCCATTTGTGTTTCTTGCTTTAACTTTTACTTATTTGATTAGAGGTAAATAAATAAATGATAATCTTTAATGACTTATAACTAATGACCATTGTAATCTTATTTTAGGGTAGGTAATATCATCAATTTATGAAGCACACTTATGATTTATGATTGCTTTCTATCAGGTTAAGACATATTAGTTTTTTTTTTAGGCTGATTTCAGTTTCATATTTTTTATTCAACTATAAGAAATTTTACCAATTGACTAGTATACTTTAACTTCATTTAAAAAAAAAAATATATATATATATATATATCTTCAAACTATATGTTATGTCATTGAATCTTATCCCCAGCTCTAGTACGTGACATGATGTCATTAATTTTATATGGAAGTTTAAAATTCACTTTCAAATAGACATATATAAGTATAAAAAAAAAAAGAAAAAAAAAAGGATTTCCTCTAAGTTTAGGGACTAAATTCTATAGCTTTTATATAAAAATAAATAAAAATTTAGTGCTAATTACAACTTATCCACCTATGGTTTGACCGAAATTGAAGTTGCCTACCTATGATTTGAAATTTGACACTTTACCCATCTAAAGTTAACTCAGTTAAGGTTCCGTAACCCAACTTTGTTAAAAATGGGGCTAAATATGTATTTTTGCTCCCATTTATGTCTCTTTCCTCAAAAAACAAGAAAAACATAGAAAAACAAGAGAAAGTAAGATCAAAAAGTGAGTGTTTTATAAAAATTAAGAACAAACATTACAACCACCATAGAAACTTTTGTTAAGAATCATCAGATCCAACAAAAACAAATTCTTTCACCCATTTCTAAGCAACCAACAAAGCTATAGCATCTAAAGCTTAAATCAAACCCAAAAAATTCAAACTTCAAATTTGTTGCAACTCCATGGTTGATCTAAGAAGAAGGCTAGGGTTTGTGTTGAGTTTGGTTTCTGGGGTTCATTAATAGTGGGTTAGGATCAGGAGTTTTGACTAAAGGAAGTCTTTAGCGTGGATGTTTTGGTTTCAATTGAAGTTGTTAAATTAGTTTGAGGTTTGTTAATGGTGGGTTTGGGTTTGGGGCCATGAATTTGTTGAGATTAGGTGTGATATTTTGGTTTGGTTTTGTGGTGGAGGAAGGCTTAGTGGAGGATTTATTTTTCTTATGTTAGAATCATACGACTAGTGGGAGTAATTTGTTGGGGTTTATACCCTAAAATCCAATTTATTGGTATGTCATAAATAATTAAATTGTTTAATTATATGAGACTATTTATAAATGAACTAATGTGACAATATCATAGTCCTTGAGATGCATTGTATGTGATTTCTTTGATTTAGTCACAAAAGATATAAATCACAAGTTCCTTGTAAACTCAAAACATAGTTCGTAGTCAGTGATAAAATTGGACATTTCATCTACGAAAACTATAACACATCAACTAAGATGGCTTGTCTTGATCATGGAAGTGGAGACTTCTAGTTGATGTGTTGATGTGTCTTAAGTGTTAAGACATATTAAACTGGACTGTTGTGAGATTAATTATTCAATAAAAAACTGTCACCTAAATGATTAATCTCACGACTTCTAATTTCATAGACTCTCAATCCTGAGAGAATAGTGAACCTGATCATGAAATGTAGGTTACTTTGATATATCAAGAGTGAGATCTAATATTGACGGTCAAAACCTCCGTATGTTGGGTAACCATACGTAGCGTTGAGAGAACACATATTCTCAAGATGGAATCCATAATCTATTTCTTTAGAGATACGAAATATCCCATTGAGATAAGTTTAATGAAAACTGGTTATTCAGGGTGCCCCCTTTAGTAAGGAGTTACTAAAGTTTATATTTATTGAAATCGGATTTCAATAAATATGAATAACTAAAAGATTAAACCGGGTATTCAAGGATAAAATAATTGTTTACAAAGTGACAGTTCATTATGACTTTGTTCATTATGGATATTTCATGGAGGGGTCAAATGATATCATTAGAGTTTTGGGATATAATTTATTAATAAGGCATATAGTGCACTTATATTTATATAGTGGTATTAAATATTAGGGGTGTCAATGTTTGACCCAACCCGTGAACACGACACGAATCCGACACGGGTTTTTTCGGGTTAGGGTTTGGCCTTAATGGGTTTGGGTCATAAACGGGTCAACCTGCGTAACTCGCAATAAACACGTTTGACACGCCAATTTATTTGTGTCAACCCGAAATGACCCACTTAACACAACCCGTTTAACTCATATAACAAATAAATATTTATTTTATTTTAGATTTGTCAAATACCTTTTATATCCAACATATATTTTAAATTTAAAAAGAAAAGTGAGTAATTACAAAAATTTATAAGGAATATAATTGGAAATTGAAACTTTACAGACCCTAGAACTATTTATACTTTTTTTTTGGTATAGAACTTACACAAATAAAATTGGATGAGCTTGTGGAAAATGTTATGAATTTGGACATCAACAAAGAATATATGGATGATAATCGTGGTCTATTTGCTCAAATTCTTTCAATATTGATACTTAGCATTTAACGAGTTCCAAGAATATTATATTTTTGTTGAATTATGTTATTTTATTTTTGTGAAACTTTGTTATTTTGAATTTGGGTTGAAGTGTATACACTTATTGTGCGGTGTAAAGAACTTATTTCTAGATGAATGTTATATTTTTGTTGAACTATATTATTTTAAATGTGGGTTGAATACTTGAAGTATATGCTTTTTGGGATGTAAAAAAAAATATTTCTAGATGGATGTTCTATTTAATATTATGCAGGTTGAAATGGGTTGTGTTACATTCGTGTCAATCCAACATGACTCGTTTATTAAGCGTGTCAAATGGGTTGGGTCAGATCAACCCGCCTTATTAACAGGTCGGGTTAGGGTTGAAGGATCATGACACGATTATTAAATGGGTTGGGTTAGGGTTGAGTCATTTAATTGAATACCCCTACCTCGACACGACACGAAACCGACACGCTAACCTGAATTGACACCCCTATTAAATATAATTAATGGCAACTTTGGACTTATCAAGAGTTGACAGATAAGTCCAAGGCTCATTGAACTTAGAGTCTTATTTGTTCCCTTTGGTCCCATCTCAAGCCACAAACTAAAACCCAATTAGGTAGACTTAAAAGACTAACCCAATTAGATAATCAATTTTTATTTAATAAGGGTTATTAAATAAAGTAACTACCAAGGTAGTTAGAATGTACGTATGATGAAAAGAAAAGAAAACAGTTTTTCTCTACAATGAGAAGAAGAAAAACTTTCTTTAAGAATCAATGTACATAAAGACTGATTGAGAGACCACTCTTCTTGGGCACCATGTGGAATTGAGATGTTGATTAGAGGTATTCTCAAGTCTTGGTTTTAAATTTCACTGCATCAAGGTACGCTTTCTATTTTTTGTTTTAGAATTCAAGATTACATGTTATCTCTCATGAATGAAGTAGATCCGTGTTTGTTAGTTCTGCTGTATATTTTGTATGCAAACACAAAACCAGATTTTCCAACATAATTCTCTTTGACCTCTTAATTTTCCTAAAATCTTTCTTGTCCTTCTGCTGTTCAGTTTTGTCCTATAGCTAATTCCTTATAAGATTCATATCTACATCCTTGGATGATTTTGATTTGTGGGCATCATTGGCTATGGTTTTTCGCTTGAGTGATCTTCCACTATTAGGATTCTTGGCATCCTGCTCTATTGAATCCTTTACTGATCTATAATTACCTCTAGATTTTCTTTTTCTTAGACTTTCTTTTTGCCCATATGTTCATCTGGTGTGTTGTGACATCAAACCTTTGAATATGTCATCATTTGTTTAGTGATGTCTGTCCCTCTTAATTATTTTATAAAACAGTTAAATTGCAAAAGAAAAGTAACCATAACCAAACCCTTGGATTAGTTGCTAATCCAAACTCCGTATGTGAAGAAAACAACATAAAGAACTATGTTCCTCCTATCTCTCAGTATGGGTATTTGCTAGAATCTGTCAATTTGATGCAATTAGTGTAAATGTAAGGTTGAAATGCTAAAACATTGCATAAAAGTTTTTATCAACCACTTTTTTGATCTTATTTACTCTTGTTTTTCTATGTTTTTTCTTGTTTTTGGTGAAGAGAGACAAAAAGGAGCAAAAATGCATATTTAAACCCATTTTTAATGGAGGTGGATTACAAAATCTTAATTAGGTTAACCTCATGTGAGTAAAATGTTAAATTTCAAACTACAAGTAAAACTTAAATTTTGACTAAACTAGAAACATAAAAGTTGTAATTAGCCCAAAAACTTAAAAAGGGGACTAAATTCTATAACTAAAGTTCTACATGCTCTACTTCCTATGGAAATGCCAAACGAACCCTTATGTTGTACCTTTTTTTTATTTTTTTATTTTTTGAAATGCCTTATGTTGTACTTTGCCTCAGTGAGGAATTCATATTTAAATTTTATAATAGTCAAACACATAAAAACTGTAGTTCTGTTTAGTTTTTTTTTTTAATGAATAAAAATTGAAGTTTATCAACAATAAATAAAAGATACAACAACCAACCAATACCTAACCCCAACAGCTTGAGTGCAGCGAAGTACAAATTGATAAATAATGACTCAAAACTAATTTTTGGGTATGCCTAACTGAAATTTTATGAGCTCCAGCTGGTGATGATAGAATGGAAAACAAGGCCCAGAACCTATTGTATCAAAAAATTTCAATCTTCACAAGGTCATAGAGAAAAATAAAAAGAAAAAGATGGTTGACTTTTGGCCTTCATAAAGACTTAAATAATAACAGAAAGAAGCCGGCTGTGAGCATTAGCAGTGGCGAGGGATACATGTTGTGAGTCCCACTTTCATTGGCTGAAACTGATGGTGCTGGTGCAGGGCATGCAAGACCCTCCTTGCCTTCCCTGCACTCACTGGCAAAAAGGCCAGGTGGGTATTTTCCATAGAGGTTTATGTAGCTGAACATGGTTGAGGCACAATCATTTGTCAAATCATTTATCACATCCGCATAAGGGCAAGCGAATTCCTTGAATGATCCACAACACGAATCAGGTGGGTAGTTGGGTCCTTTGCATTTGCTTGTGATGACTGTGTAGTTCAGAAACTCGAAGTTCACAGGGCAAGCTGCAGATTTTGCATAAGTATACATATCATCAGACCACTCTATTACCTTTGTATATTGGGTAGAACAAGTGATTAATTATGAAATCAGAAAAGGTATTAATGCCTTGAAAAAGAAAATTCCCATAGTGATTTATCAATTTCCCTTCACTTCCCTTACTGTATGATTCGTTCCCTAGACGGAAAAAAAGCCTTAGTGTGAAACAATATACCATCTAAAGATAACATCAATGACTTTCCTTAGGCAAGTTCTCTCTCAAATATGCCACCTCTCAAATCACAAAATATGGATGCTTTGCATAAACAAGCAAAAGAAGACTTGGATATGCACATCAGAAACCAGCCAGCTATATATACAATCCATGGCCCTGAATGGATCAGAGATATAATTAAACTCATTATATCCATTCACAAAGTCAATCACCTAATTCACTCTCATTTGATTCAAAATGATCTGAAGCACCATTGTGGAAATTTATTTGACATAAAAATTAATCTGTATATCATATCCTGATCATTCAGTCATCTGCTATTTGCAGAGTAAGGTATACCGGTCACTTCCAATGATCTCTAATGCCACCCTTGTGCAATAGGCATCAAGTAATCTAAACAAATGCATGAAGCTATCAGAAGAAAACTTAGAAGGCATCCTATAATATAAGATATTAACAAAGGAACTTTCACTCTATGAACCCAACTGCAGCATCACTTCCTCAACACAAAAGCTATACATGAATAACAGAAAAATTATTTTTTCTGGAACAAATAACAAGCAAATATCCCACAAATATTTCAGGAAGAAAACCTTTTCAAAAGAAACCAATAATATCTCTGTTAATGTAGTATAACCATAATAACTTTGCTAATCTAGCAAGACCGAAAGAATAGCATACTTTGGGGGATACGGGAATAATTTGCCCCATAAAAAATAAGGTACATCAATTTTTAATTTTTAATCGTGTTTTATGTTTTTAAATGTTGAACCCCCAAAAAAGAACAGATGTGGCTGAACCAGATTAGTCTGTTTAGGATACATATCCAACCCCAATCAGTTTGTTGTTATTTTATGTTGTTGACAGTTGTAGAAAAGCTCATAATCATCTCTTTTAGTGCTATGGCAATGGAGCAAGAACCTTGAAAAAGGTTTCTACTCTTGAATTCGTTAGTCCTTCTGCCTTCAGGGCAAGATCTCCCTATTTTAATCACAGGTTTCTAATTTTGCAGCAAATAATTTCTCAATGTCATATTTGCAATGCTACTAATAACTTAAAACCAGAAAGATATAACTAAAAAAAAAAACGAAAATAACAGAAAGGAATATGAAAGTAAAAAACTAGTAGTAATTACAAGTGGGTATGCCTGAAAAGGCAAAATCCATCAGCCTATAGATAGATTTGATGGATCCAACGTGATCTAATTGAAAACTAAAAAATGGGCATAAAGCAAAAAGTTGGGGCTTTTTAGCTATCAGATCCAATACCAATGCATTACAAAAACAAGAACAAACCCAGAAAATATCCGATCCAAAATAAAGAAATCAGTTGTGAAAGTGAGCACCTTTTTTAGCTTGAAGAAGGTTCCTGCCAGTAAATGACTGAGATTCAAACATACTATCTGCAATTACACACACAAACGTTAGCAAAAAAAAATATATATATATAGCAAAGACTGTTGAAAAATGTGAAGTACCTGAAATGAAAGTAGAAGGAGAAGAAGAAGAAACAGGAAGACCCATCAAAAGGTAGGACAAGAGAATTGCAGAAAAGAAGCAGAAACATCGATTCCAGTCCATATTTTCTTGGATTTTCTTTGGGCTTGAGAAAGAGAGACACAGAGAGAGAAAAGAAGAAAGAGAGAGACCTTTTATTTATTGAACTGAACTAACTACTATGCTCTACCTAGCTCCTTCAATTTTTTTTTTTTTTTTTAACACACAAAAGAAAAAGGCTTTGAGCTATTCAAGTTTCACACAAAAAGTTTACATAAGATTACAGGCAGTTTACAGACAGACAAGAAGAGGAAAGTGGGACGCGCAAACACATATTAGTCAGAGTTGATGTTATTTATTAAGTTTGTAAAATAAATAAATAAACATATTTTAATAAAGACAGAGACAGTCAGACATGATTGCTTGATTGATTGAAGTGGGTTACAGCAGGAAACGCGAAAACTGGATTTCCTCATGGCCCATGGAGAATGACCCCGTCAGCACACACCTACACTCCTTCGTGTAAAAGCTTCTCATTTATCATTTATGTCGATATTTTTGTTTAATAAATTTGTCTTTTATATAATTTTAGCCATTTGTGTTTCTTGATTTCACTTTTATTTATTTGATTGGAGGTAAATGAATAAATGATGATCTTTAACCACTTGTAACTAATGACCATTTTAATCTTCTTTTATCAATTTATAAAGCACGCTTATTATTGCCTTTTATTAGTAGGTCAAGACTAATTAATTTTTAGTGTAAGTAAATCAAATTTCAAATTTTTTATTCCATTACAAAAGATTTTAAGGGTTGATTAATTTACTTTTTAAAAAAATTTATTCATTTATCTCCAACCTATATGTTATGTCATCAGATCCTATCCCTAGTTCTTGAGTAGGTGACATAATGTCATTAACTTTTTATAGAAGTTAAAATTTCACTTTTAAATCAACATATAAGTAAAAAATTAGTTTTCCTCTAAGTTTAGGGACTAAATTCTATAATTAAAGTTCTACAGGCTTTACTTCCTATGGAAATTCCAAACGAACCCTTATGTTGTACTTTGTCATAGTGAAGAATTCATATATAAATTTTATAAGAGTCAAACAAATGCAACTTTAAAAAATTATAATAAAAATTATCAAGTAAAAGTTTCATGTATTTAAAATGTTTGTGTATTATATATTTACTTATCTGTCTGGTTCATTTTTATATCTATTCTATTGAGGAAAAGCTGTGATTTTCTTCCCTCCAAAGGTGTGGAAGAAAATCACAATTTCCATTAACAGAAACATAAGAAAGTAAATAATATGATATGGTCCTTAGTGAAATCTTTTGGAGGGAAGAATCTTCATTGATGTACCTAGATTAGGTTGCTCTTAGTAGAAGGAAAAGTCCTTTTTTAGGATGATAGCCCAAAAAGGTATTCAGTAGGGTCTTTAAGAGATTCAAAAGGTCTGATGTTTTTTTTTTTTTTCTTTTTTTTTTTGTTCATCTATTTTCTTTGCTGATTTGGAGCTAATGACTAATGAGAGGAAGATAGGGGAGAAGAAGATGAAGGAATGGTTTGCAGTGGCATGCACACAATGAAGACTATACGTGTTGATCAAAAGAAAAAGGAGGGATGGCGTTCATGGATTTAAAGCCCATCTTATAAAGCTTTTAGTAAAGCAAGGTTGGCGTCTCATCAACTATTAATTCCTCCTCTCTTTAAAGAAAATCTTTCCCTTTCACTTCCTTCACGCAAGCGAAAGTGAAACTATGTTTGCCGAAGTATTGTTGCTACAATAGACCTGTTAAGCAAGGTTCCAAGTGGAGAGTTGGCAATAGGATCCAAATTTAGTGCGGAAGGATAGATGGTTGCCCATAGATTCTAATTCGAAAGTGATCACCCTGGGAGGTGTTCGTGGAGGATTCTATAGTGGCAGATTTAATTGACACATATAGAGAGGCTTTTGGAAGAAAGAATTGAAGCATGGTGTCTTCTTGTCCAAATTTACTAATAGCTTAAGCCAAGTTTTGTCGAGTATTAAATGTTCAAAAGTTTGGCTCGACAACAAATATAAAATGTTGGCTTAAGCTTAAACGACAAACTATGTTTGAGCTTAAGCATGTTAGATAATCCAAAAGTTTGAACTTAGTTTGGCTTGGCTTAATTCATTAGTCAAGTCAATCTCAAGCTCAATATTAAGCTTTTTTGCTCAAGATTCAACACAAATACATTATCAAAATCATATTAAGCATATTATCAATCTCATTTGGTTTGGACATGTATTCTCAACTTCCAACTAATTTAGTAAGATATGAGTTTATTTTTCAAGCTCATATCAAGTTTTATTAACAGATCCATAAAACAGTCAAAACATGGACTTGTCTTTTTATTGAGCCATGTTGTTTACGAGCTTGTTTATGAACAACTTTTTTTGCTTGGGCTCAGCTCATTAATTAAACAAACCTAAAATTAAGTCTCAAGTTTAGTTTGTTTATAAACAAACAAACACGAGAGCTTTTTATCGAGCCACACCTCAAATTTAGTTTATTTACAGCCCTACCTACTACAACAACCTACCAACATAGTATGTTAGAATGATATGGAATTAGTGAAAATTGTATTGTGGTACTGTCCAAACGCTAAAAAGATAAGAGCATCCAGTGGCTTAAGCTCGCTTAGAGTATTAGTAGTAGTGAAGCTAAATAGTTATATAACTATTTTAGCTTCACCAAAATACAAAAATGCATAGCATTTGTAGCAGTGGAGCTAAATAGCTATAATGCTATTTTAGCTCCACCAAAATACCAAAAACGGCCATGCAGCAGTGGAGGCATAGGCATAATTTTTAGCTGAACTGCTACAGTGCACATCTATAGATAGATGTGCACTGTAGCAGACATCTAAAAAAAAATTAATTTTTTATTCATCCCCAGATTAAAATAATACTGCTTTCTTTATTTTTTTTCATTTCCTTCTCTCTCTCTCTCTCTCTCTCTCTCTCTCTCTCTCTCTCTCTCTCCGGCTTCTCTTCTTTCTTCCTCAATTTTTTTTTTCTCTCTAGCTTGCCGGCCATCTCCCTCATCCCTCAGCTTGCCGGCCAGCTCCTCATCGTCAATCTATTTCATCGACCCAGCTCGCCAACCCACCCCAAGCCCCATCGCCCAGCTCGCCCAGTCCGTCCCCAAGCCCTAAGCCGCCGCTGGGTTTCATCGTTGATCGTCGATCCAAGCTTTGGGTTTCATCGTCGAAGCCACCGCTGCCTTCCTTGTCGTGGGTTTTGTGGGTTTTTCCGTCAATCAAGCTTTGGGTTTTTTTTTTTTTTTTTTTTTTTTTTCCCTACTGTGGACTGGTGGTGGTGGTGGTTGTAGCTGTGGCTGTGGCTGAGGAAAAAGATTGGAGATTTGGGTTTTTTTTTTTTTTTTTTTTCTCCTGCTGTGGACTGGTGGTGGTGGTGGTGGTTGTGGCTGTGGCTGTGGCTGTGGCTGATGGTAGAGATGGTTGTGGTTGGTGCTGTGGTTTTTTTTTTTTTTTTTTTTTTTATTGGTATATATTATTTTATTGTAGTGATTATAATATTTTATTGTGATGTTTATATTATTTTATTGTGTTGAAAGTTAAAATAGATCCATTACTGCAATATATTTTTTTTAACTTTTTGCTATAGTACACCGCTATAAGAAGCTAATATATATATATATATATATATATTTTATAAACTTCTCTCTTCTCTCGTTAAAATAATTTTTTCTTTTTTTCTTTTTTTCTCTCTCTCTCTCGAGCATCCCTCATCTTCTCTCTGCTTCGCCGGCCAGCTCGCCGGCGGTGGTGCTCATACAATCCATATAAAACCCACCAAATCAAACACCCAACCACCAGAAAAACACTGGAAAGGACTACCAGCAACGCCGATCCACCAAACCCACATCACAAAACATAAAACACAAACGCACAGAGATAGAGTAGAGAGAAAGATTGAAGCAATGCCGGTCCAAATTCCATACAACCACCACAAAACACAAACCCACATCACAAAACACAAACCCACATCACAAATCACAAACCCATGGCAGATCGGTTAAAGTAGAGAGAAAGATCACAAACCCATGGCACAACCCACAAATCGACACCGGCGAGGAAGGCGAGAGCCTCTGGTGGTGGGTTACCGATTGGTTTGCAATTTTGGGTTGTTGGGTTTTTTCTTGATGGGTTTGGTAACAGCGGTGGGGGTTTGGGTTGTGATCACGGTGGCTGGGCTATGAGTTTGGTGGGTCTCAGTGAGTTAATTTGCGATGATGGGTTGTGATCATGGTGGCTGGGCAGTGGGTATCTGGCAGTGATTATGGTTGCTAGGTAGTGGGTATTTGGAGGTGGCTATGGCTGGGTTGTGACGTGGGGGTTTAGGTGGCAATGGGTTTGCTTTTTTTTTTTTTGATAGTCAACACAAATAACTTTCATTAATTTGAACACTGGTTCATCAGAAGTACATCTCTATGCACTTGGCATTGAATCATTGGTGGGGTATCTTCTACCCACACTACACAATCAGTAATAAGTTTGGCATTCTGAGCCATTACATGAGCAGCCCAATTTCCTGTTCTACGGACATAGCTGGCTTTCCACTCCTGAACCCATTGCCTCCAGCGACTAGCACCAGTAATAAGCATTTGAATTGAGGTTGGCGGCAAGCACTTACCCAGCAGAGCATTGGTAACAATCTGAGCATCTACTTCCAGAATTATTTGCTTCAAACCAAGGTCCCCTGCTAGCAGTAAACCTTCTTCAAAAGCTTTTGCTTCTACTTCCACAGCTCCTAAGGGGAGATTCAGCTTCTTACTCATAGCTCCCATAATTTGGCCTTGGTCATTTCTAATCACAACTCCAATACCACAGCTGTTAGTCTCCTTAAATACCGCCCCATCCACATTAGCTTTATACCACCCCTCCCTAGGTGGTCTCCATACTTGAGTTCTCGACACCATAGGAAGCTTTTCCTTCATATTCCCTGATCTGAATTCCTCCACCAGCAGCTCAGCCTCCTTGACAATCACCTTTCCTGCCTTGCCCCGCCCTTCAAATTTTAAGGAGTTTCTATTCTTCCAAATGCACCAAGCCGTTGTAGCAAAACACTCCCAATTTATCTCCCTTCTCCCTTCCCAAAGCTTCCACACAACCTCCATGAAGTCACGGTGTGCATTTCTGAGTTTTGGCAGCAGCAAATTTGACTCCCTCCACACAACCCCCGTCGCCTCACAATCCCATAAAGCATGCCCAGATGACTCTACCATTCCATATACCCCACACGCATCCTCAATGGGAATTTTCCTATGCTTTAGGTAGTAGTTCGTAGGGAGAATGTTCTTGCACGCCCTCCACATAAATTGCTTTATCTTACTAGGGCAGTGCAACTGCCACAGAAACTTCCAAAACTGTCTACCCTTTCCTGGATCCGACACCTCACAGGCTTCCTCTTTACTTCTTCTTTCACACAACCAGCCACACGCCACCTTATAGGCACTGCTTACCGTGAACCACCCATTTGGAGTCCAAGCCCATGTCACAACGTCCTCAGGTAGAGAAAGGCTTATTGGAATACTTAAGATAGTTTCTGCTTCGTGGGGGATAAAGATACTCCTCACCAGATTTTTGTCCCAGCCCCCCTCAAACTGATTAATTAGAGACTCCACCATTTCACCTTCGAATGCTTGTGGTTTAGGACTAATCACCTTGAAAGAGTGAGGGGTTGGCAGCCATCTATCAGCCCAAATCCGCACCTTTTGCCCATTTCCTATGCTCCACCGAATTCCCCTCTCCAGAACCTCTCTTGCTGCCAACAAACTCCTCCATGTGTATGACGGCATATTGCCAAGCTGTGCCTCCATAAAGTTGTTACTTGGGAAGTACCTTGCTTTTAGAACTCTATGAGCAAGGGAGCACGGGTTTTGGGAGAGCCGCCACCCTTGTTTCGCCAACAAGGCCAGATTAAAGGCCTTCAAATCTTTGAAACCCATCCCCCCATCAGCTTTTGGCTTGCACATTTTCCCCCAAGCGATCCAAGCAAGCTTCTTTTCTTTATCCCTTTGGCCCCACCAGAAGTTACGAACCAGAGAGTTTAGCTCGCTGCAAAGGGAGTCGGGTAGCATAAAACAATTCATTGTATACGTCAGGGTAGCTTGAGCCACTGCCTTTATCAAAATTTCCCGGCCTGCAGTGGACAGTAACCTACCCTTCCAGCTTGCTATTTTCCGCCCCACTTGATCCTTTATACGATTAAAAGCTTTCCTCTTGCCCTTTCCTACCAACGGAGGCAGCCCTAAGTACCTCTCGTGTTGGTGAATTATCTCAGCCCCAAACATCTCCTTTACCACTTCTTTAACCTCCACAGACGTGTTCTTACTAAAAAAGAGGGAAGTCTTCTCCTTATTTAGCTTTTGCCCGGACTCTTTTTCATAGTCTTCAAGGATTTTGGTGACTTTTAAACTCTCTTCCAACGACGCCTTGCCAAAGACTATGCAATCATCCGCAAAAAGGAGATGAGAGATCCTTGGGCGCCCTTCTACATATTTGAACACCACTCACGGCCTCCCCACCCCCATTTCTTTGTAACATGGCTGAGAGGCCTTCCGCACATAAAAGAAATAGGTAAGGAGAAATAGGATCTCCTTGCCTAAGTCCTCTAGTAGGGACAATCCTTCCCTTTGGCTCCCCATTGATTAACACCGAGAAAGAAACAGTGGTCACACACATCATCGTTAAAGATATCCATCTTTCCCGAAAACCCATTCTTCGCATCATCGCCTCCAAATACCCCCATTCAACCCGATCATACGCCTTGCTCATATCGAGTTTAATTGCCATTAACCCTTCTTTCCCCTTCCTCCTTTGATTAATGCAATGCATAACTTCGAATGCTACTAGAACGTTATCTGTGATTTGCCTTCTTGGAACAAAGGCGCTTTGGGCTTCGTCCACAACATCCGGGAGGACCCTCTTCAACCTATTAGCAAGTACTTTGGATACAAGTTTATATATCACATTACATAAACTAATTGGGCGATATTCTGTAATTTTTTGGGGGCATTTTACTTTGGGGATCAAACAAATGTATGTATCATTAACTCCATTTGGCATAATACCCGTTCTAAGAGTATGGATAACACTTTGAACTACTTGAGGCCCAACCACATCCCAATACTTTTGGAAAAAGTATAGGGGACATACCGTCCGGTCCCGGAGATTTTGTCGGATGCATTTGCATGAGAGCTTGCCAAACTTCTTCATCCTTAAATTCTTTTAAGAGGTCGTCATTCATGGCCTCAGTCAACCTCTTGCCTACTGCCCCCAGACTCGCACCAAACTCAGTGGGGAAAGTCGTACTGTAAATCTCCCTGAAGTACTCCAGGATAACCTCTTCAACTTCCTCACAGTTCTCTCTCCACCTACCCTCTGAATCATTTATTCCTTCAATTCTATTCTTTCTCTGTCTATTGTTCGCTGTTGCATGAAAGAGCCTTGTGTTCCTGTCATCGTATTTGATCCATAGCGCCCTTGACCTCTAATTCCACATTATCTCCTCCCTAAGCATAACTTCATTAATTTCCATTTTCAACTTTTGAACTTCCTTCGCCGACTCGTGGAGTAAATTCAGCTCTTCCAAGTGTTGTAATCGACTTTGCTTCTGCTTCAGAGATTTATTAACATTCCCAAACACTCTCCGATTCCAATTCTGGAGCTGAAACTGGCAGCATTTCAAGCGTTTCTGAATCGACACCTCCGGATTACAATCCAAAGGGTCCCAGGCCCTTTCAATCACCTCTCTACAGCCCTCTTCCCTAGTCCACATCTCTTCAAACATAAATCTTCTCCTAGCTACCCTCCTCGTCTCTCTCATTCTAATCGATAATGACAACAGACAATGATCAAAGGCCGCCATTGATCTGTGAACTACTTTCGCCTCCGGAAACAAATTCAACCAAGCCTCATTAGCTACCATTCTATCCAGCCTAACCAGAGTTCGTTGATCTCCAATTCTCCCATTACACCAGGTGAATCTCTGACCCACAAAACCCAAATCAAACAAACCACAATTACTTAAACATTCCCTAAAACATTCCATCTGTCTAGCATCCCTCTCCAACCATCCTAATTTTTCATCAGAATTCATAATTTCATTAAAATCTCCAAACACAACCCAAGGCATATTGCACTGCCTATTTAATAATTCAAGTAAATTCCATGAGATAGGTCTCATACCTGTATCGGGGTGGCCGTAAAATCCCGTAGCTCGCCATGGCAAAGCTCCGTTACCCTCACACACCACCACGTCGATGTGCGAATTTGAGTAGCTTTTGAACCTCACGTCAGCTCCTTCTTTCCACAGCATTGCCAAGCCCCCACTCCGGCCATCGGACGGCACCGTAATGCCCTGTGTTAGACCCAATTTGCGTTGGAGCCCCTTAATCCTTCTCTGAGAAGCTTTGGTCTCCGCTAGAAAAACCAAAACCGGATCACCTTTCTTCACCTCTTTGGTGAGAGCTCGAACCGCCGGAGCTGATCCCATTCCCCGGCAGTTCCACGCTAGCGCCGTCATTTGGCTCGGCGGTGCTGCCTTGCAGCCACCGTCACTCCGCCATCCTTGATGCACTCTTCCCCTGTTTCTTCCTTGCTCAAACCCTCACATTTCCTTCGTTTAGTGACTCTTACGTTCTGATCAATCTCACTGAGTATTAAGTCCCCTTCCCTTTTCCTCTGCATTGGGCCCAGCACTTCCTTCATTTCCTCATCCGGCCCAGCCCTCACTTTCCTTTTCCAGTGGCCACTAGTCGGGCCTAGCTTATTTGCTACCCAACCCACCTCTGGGTCATACTGCATGGCCATAGGGCCTTCCTTACCCTCATCTAATCCCAAGCCCAAGCCCACATTGTTTTCTTGCTTTACCGTCTCCTGGCCTTACCCAAATTCGAAATTTGGGATAGCCTTTGATAATAACTCAGCCCTCCCGTGTTAACAAGCCTCTTTCCCACCACTCCCTTTCCCAATTTCCCAGTTTTCCTTTCCTACCTCAGCTGGCTCTCCTATGTGGCTTCTCCCAAAGCTCTCAGCCATACCTTTCTCCACGTTTTCCTCAGTAGTCACCTCACACCCACCAGTCTTATCACCCTGCTGCTCCTGCCTACCCTCCCCGAGGCAGATAGCTTCCAGTCCTTGATTTTCACGCGCCACCCCCTCACTCGCTTCAGCCATACCATTCTGCCCACCCTTTGTGGAATTTACTCTATTTTTCATTTCACCGGTGAACTTCTTCTTTGCAAAACCAAATTCCCAACCTCCCTTTCTTATTGGTTCTCCTTTCAACCATGCTCCATATTGGAGATCACCCTTCCCCACTACTTTGTCATTCCCGGATTCTTCCAGACAATCCTTCAAATCATGTTCTAAGAGCCCACACCTGTAGCAAAAATTCGGAAGGCGCTCGTATTTGAAAGGCACCCACCTTGTTTCTACTTTCTCCATATTAATTTTCTGCCCTTTGATCAGTTTCCGGGTAACATCTATCTCAACCCGTACCCTTAGACAAGTCCCCCATTGTACACCGGTGTCTTCCACATCAACTTCTATAAACTTCCCAATGCTTTCTCCAATGGCTTTCCCCGTTTCCTTTGTTCGGCTCTTCAATGGAAGATTATATATTTGCACCCAAAAAGGAGACCATTTCAGCAAGATATCCTTTGGGTTTTTATCTCCTTCAAACTCTTGAAACAACACCAATTGTTTTTCATAGTGCCACGGCCTCATGTCCATGACCCGTCTTTTGTCACATTCATCTTCAAACTCTACCAATTCTCCTATTACAGAGAGCTGGATGTTCTTATTTGGTTTCCAGAGCATCCTTATGTTTTTTCGCAGCGCCTCTATCATTAGACCTTTCCTTGACAACACCTTCATAAACACACATTTCTTTCCTCTCTCCACTGTTGCTCTAGTACAATCAGCTCCCAGCGAGATGCTTGCCTCCTCTTCCTCCGTGACTTTCAGTTTCTGCCATAGAATCTCCAACTCCTCTGCCATTTTTCCTAAGAGAAAAACAATAAAACCTCACACCTGGCCTTACTACCTAAAGGCAAAAGGTCACTTTACTCCCACAAGTGACTGTGGGACGTTCCCTGCTTCCACGGGCCTAAGGCTCGAGAGCACTATGGGTTTGCTGAGTTGAGAAGAAAGAGTGAAAGTTGGATCACTTTCATCTTGGTTCAAAGAAAGAGAAAGAGACGGAGAGGAAGAGAGAGAAAGAGAGAATAATAAATAATAAAGAAAAAATAAAGAAGGGATATTTAATTGAAGTAGTAAATTTTCTCAAAATTTTTTTTTTTGAAGTGGTCATCTTGGTTCAAAGAAAGAGAAAGAGACGGAGAGGAGAGAGAGAAAGAGAGAATAATAAATAATAAAGAAAAAATAAAGAAGGGATATTTAATTGAAGTAGTAAATTTTCTCAAATTTTTTTTTTTTTTGAAGTGGAAAAAAAATATCATTGTAGTGGTGGGGGCGGCGGTGGAAGAGTTGGTGCAGTAGCGGTAGCAGTTGCGGTAGTTGTGATTGTTTATTGTAGTGGATATATTATTTTATTCTAGTAGATATATTAGTTTATTGTGTTAAAAGCTAAAATAAATCCACTGCTGCTAGATATTTTGTAAAATGAGTAGGTAAAATAGATAAAGTAACTTTTTGTGATATCAAATAGCTAAATTTTTAACTCCACCGCTGTGGATGCTCTTATGAGGTACGCTATGGATGTTGTTTCTATAGATTTCTTGTTGCAAGTTTGGAAAAGAAGCTAGAAGTACTGAAATGGGAAAAACTCGCTAGAGAAGGTTTCACCTTTCCTCTTTAGATGTATTGCAAATGATGTATCCTCAACTTAATCTCAAATGAAATATACTGAATTGTGAGAGAGGGAAATGAAATTTAGAGTATAATTCTGCCGCTGTTTTATTAAACATTATCTTGCTTAAATACAATGGGGATGATATTATGAACCAAGATATTGTGCTGAATAAATTGTTATTTAAATTACTACTAGTATTTGAATTTAGGCTTAGTGATAAATCTTTATCTAAATAAGGTAGTAGTAAATTAATATTGTTATTTGCTTGTATACAAATCAATTCCTATGTTTTAGGATATGATTGGTTTCTAAGTTTTAGAATTTGTTGATTTTGTTATTTTATCTTAGTAAAAATGTTGTGAACATAGCACTTTTTAACTTATAATGAAAATTAAGCACAAAATTAAATCAAAAAATCTATTACCTCTCAAGTTTTGAAAGAAAGACTAATCA
The DNA here is from genome assembly GCF_932294415.1 of Quercus robur. Lineage (NCBI taxonomy): Eukaryota > Viridiplantae > Streptophyta > Magnoliopsida > Fagales > Fagaceae > Quercus > Quercus robur. The sequence goes on from NC_065541.1 coordinate 725,237, forward strand.
ACTCAAATTGACTAATTTATCTTTTTTTCATCCCGGTTCACAACAATTAATCTGAAAATACAATTGGATAATAACGAAAAAATTGGAAAAACCCAACCGGTAAGATAATGCCCAACTGAAAATGCCTAACATCCTAGAACTAGGAACTTTATTGAGAGAGAAACTCTATCACCACCTATCACAACTACCAAGTCCAAAGGAGACCAAATCGCGTTTATCAAAAAATGCAAAACACAACGTAACTTTTTTTTTTCTTTAGATTTTCTATTCACACTCCACTTGACTTCAATTTCACATTTCTAAAAATTAGACTAACATTAGACTTTTTATTTATATCAACTTCTTTAATTTAAAGTGTATATATATATATATATATATCAAATAATTCATAATGAATACCTATCATATGGTTTTTTTTTTTTTTTTCTTCTACCTATAACCTTATGTATTTGTTTACTTTAATTTTTTATTCCATTAAATTGAATAGGTTGTGTGTATTTTTTATTTATTTTTTGTTTAACCTAATTTGCTTAAGTTTTATCCAATTTATATGATTATGGTTTGAGAATCAATCATTAAATATGCATAGACATGATTTTTTAAAATTATTTTGTGTTTTATGACATGGGTTCCAATGGTGATATGTTGCTTTCATCCTCTCAATTTTGATTTAAGAGAACAATATTCTTTTTAGCTTATTATTAAGCAATTCTTGATAAAAATTTGATTTTTTTTTTTTTGATTGAAATAGTTTTGGCTAACTATTAGAGTTGTACACTTTGACCTATAAAAGAAGGCAGTTTGTCCATTTAGTTTTTATTTTTAATTTTTATCAATCGTTAAATATGGTTTGACATGACTTTTATCGATTATTAAATTTTCTAATAAAGAACAATGACAAACAAGAACAAGGATACACTAAAAATATAGTGTATAAAGAGGTATTCAACAATCTTCTAAAGATACAAAATTCTCATTAGAGCACAATTAGTATGTTACAAAATAATAATATTTTATTTAGGTGTTATCATTTTTTATTTGATAGTTATTATACTAATACAATTTATTCCTTTTGTTATTATAATAATTATTTATTTCGTTATTGTTTATTAGAAAAAATATGTATTCTATAAGTTTATTATAAAACCGTGCAACACATGACCCTTTAACTTGTATATATATAAAAACTGAAGTGTAATATTTAATATTGCTATACTCTTGTTGTGTCACCTCATTTGCCACGTTATTCACTACATAATCATTCTTTTTCTTATTTATTTATCATCCTTCAATTGTTTTTTACAATATTAAATATATAAATAAATAGATTGATGACTTTACTCATTCATCTTGGGAAGCTTTAGCTTTACATATAATTATGCCTTTACATATTCATCTACTTTAGTTTAGGTATTTTTAACTAAACAATTAAATCAATGAAGAATTAAAAACCAAAAACAATGTTTATACATACCTATTTATACTATATATAATAATGGAAGTTTTGCAATAAATTTTATAAACCACTTTTTGCACCTCGTAATTAAAATCCTCTCTTCTTCTTCTTCTTCTTCTTATTATTATTATTTTTTTGCAATTTTTACCCTGTCCAACCTTTCATAATCTTCAACAATAATTGTCTTCTTAATTCAATCTTTCGTCTCCTCCAATCATTGTCCTTTTAAATTTTTAATTTGATTCCCTTTATAGGTTTTTAAATTTTATCTTTTATATCTTCTTGAATTCTACCATTTCACTTTGTTCAACTTTCATCGACTTCCACTCTTCCTCTTCCATCTTAATTTTCATATTAAACTAGTTAAAGGCCTACGCATTGCATGGTTTTATCATAAATTTATAGAATATATATTTTATTTGATAAACAATAACGAAATAAATAATTATTATAATAACAAAAAGAATAAATTGCATTGGTATAATAACTATCAAATAAAAAATGATAACACCTAAATAAAAAAAATTATTATTTTGTAACATACTAATTGTGCTCTAATGAGAAATTCGCATCTTTGGGAATTCATTGAATACTCCTTTGTACACTATATTTTTAGTGTATCCTGGTTCTTGTTTGTCATGGTTCTTTATCAGAAAATTTAATGATCGATAAAAATCATGTCAAACCATATTTAATGATTGATAAATAAAATAGAATAAAATAAAAAACTAAATGGATAGCCTGCCTTCTTTTATAGGTCAAAGTGTTAGTTAGCCAAAGCTATTTCAATCAGGAAAAAAAAAATCAACTTTTTTATGAACAATTTATCATCAAATTTATATCAAGACATGCTTAATAATAAGCTAAAAAGAAGATTGTTCTCTAAATCAAAATTGAGAGGATGAAAGCAACATATCACAATTGGAACCCACGTCATAAAACACAAAATAATTTAAAAAATCATGTCTAAGCATATTTAATGATTGATTCTCAAACCATAATCATATAAATTGGATAAAACTTAAGCAAATTAGGTTAAACAAAAGACAAAAAATACACAAAACCTATTCAATTTAATGGGAAAAATTTAGAGTAAACAAATACATACTTGTAGGTTGTAGGAAGAAGAAGAGAATAATAGAGAAAAAGAATCATAAAGTAGTTCAGTAAAAGTGATGTTAAACCAATCACAACATACATCAAAAAGTTGTGAAAAAGTTTATGTTTGTCGTATCTAACAAATGCAGCAAACAGAGAAATGAAATATTGAATAAGCCCATATGTAGCTCATCCTATCTCAGGGCAAATAAGGAACTGTATCTATTTATCAATGGAAGATTGAAGAATATAACCTTGTTATTTTTAAGAAGCTCCTTTTGGATGGCTTCAAAGGAGGTTCATATGAAGTCCAGTTGAGCATTTCGTATATTCAGTGGAGTGGAAAGAATGGTTACAAAAATATGCCGTATGGTAAACCATTTCATTAACTTTTTTTTTTTTTTTTCTCTACAATTTTGCAAAAGCTGAGGGGGGAGGCAAACCCATGCAGCTCAACCGTAAATTTTTGTCTACAGTACTCAATATAGGAAAGAAAAGGGGAGAAAAACAAGAATTGCCTTCCCAGTATGTCCCACAACCAAGAAATGCCCCTGGAATGGCATGCTCGTTGCATCATCCTCCTCTCTCTTCCCAGTAGCTCCCATTCTACCCCTCCTATCGTCAAGTATTCAACAGAAGAATCTTCTTTGCTGCATTAAGGATCACCAGTTTCAACAAAGGAACTTTAAATATGATTATTAATTTTGAAACACAATGATAGCAAAAACAAATTTCCTCCTAACAAGAGGACAACTAGTTGAATGCATACAACAATATAAATTAATCACTATTTGAGAAACTAACTAATCAAATATATGCATTTAACATTTTAATTTCAAGAACAAAAATGCTTTATACTCAGGTGCACCATGGCAGTTACACGTAATTTAAGAAAAGGTCATGGTATATTCCATATTAGCAGAATTCTGTCATAGAAGATAATGGGAAGTGGAGAAAAATGAATATGAGTTTTTGCTAGCAGTCCACCCTTTTTGTTATATCAAATGAAATATCTGGTAAATATTTCCAAGTCACCACCAGAAATTAATCCAAGTACATTAATCCAAAATCCAGCCTTTTGAGAATCTAGAAGTTTGATAAAGTGTGTTAGAAAAATGTATTTCTTATCTAAAGGAAAAGTTAACAGAAAGAAGGCCTCTCTTAGTATTTATCCACTCTCTGTGATTGGTAGTTAACTATGATAATCACCAGGGCTCCCAATGGATTCAAGCCTCACAATTCCTATAGGACAGGATAATGATGTTGCAAGAAGGGAATAGATTTTTTTTTTTTGACGGTGGGAATATGAATTTAATACAGGGGAAAAAAATGCAGCTTTATACTTACATGACAGTCAGACTCTTTTAATTTCTCTAGCAAATCAGCAATCTCTAGTTGCTTCACCACTGTAGAATGTAGTACCTGTAGCCAAATGATAGCAAAATATATCACCATCAATACAATCAAAATTTCATTTTCACATGAATAAATCAAATAGAACAAATCATACTCGTTTTGTTTGTTCAAGGTCAGCCTCAACAGACTTGATCCTGTCCAAAGATTCTACAAGAATTTGCTCCTTTTCCAAAGGAATTCCAGCAGGTTTGCAACTAAGTTCCTCAAATGCTTTTTCTAGTCTCTGAAGACGTTCTAGGCATGGAAGGACACGGTCTTCTTCATTTGCAGCTTCAACAGCTGGTGGATGACTATTCATGCTGTGCTCTGTCAAATTAGATGGGTGAACATTATTCTGCCTTCTCCAAAATTCAAATCGTAGAACACGTAAAAATGCAACTATTCTGAAGAAGAAAGATATCAGTGCTCTTGCAACACATTGAAAATCACTATTCTCAACTTTTTCCTTAACAGTGTTGAACCAACCACCAACTGGAGTACCTGACACAAGATGTCAATTAAGAGATAAATTCCAATAATAGCGTAATAATGAAACACAACTATATAATAATAACATATACTAGAAAATGCCATGCCTCATAATCAATTTTTTTACAATGTTCATGCAATACCCTATGAGCCACAAACAAAAAAAAAATTCTTTTTATTTTGATGAAAAAAAGGCACAAACAATATGTTGATCTAATACATGCTAGAAAAATTGAGAAATAAATGATTGTCATCGTATATTATATGAACAGGTACCATTATGAATTACATTAACAAGTACCTTCCAAATTTGATGTTCCCACAGGAGGAGTATTATCCATTTCATCAATGTTATGTGATTGATCCCCAAAATATCCCTCTTCTTGATCACTTCTCACGACTTGCTCAACCAAAGAAAACTTGTCATCACAACTGTAGTAGGCATTTGTATCTAATGCCTTTACCTGCATACCAATTGTAGATTACACACATAAATTACATGCATACAAATAATAATTGTTGCAAGCAATGTGGGCCACAGGTATTAGAACTTACTTCCTCATGAACTGGGGCCAAATGAGGAAATGCAGAGCTCTTTCGTCTAACTGGGGAACAAGGATCGTCAATATCAGACCCTGATTCTGCTGTTGATGTGTTGCTACATCTTCCCTGAATTTAGAAGAAAAAAGGAACGTGGTACTTAGGAACAAGATATACAAATAATGCATCAACATAGTTGTGCCAATCAAATTAGGACTTGCCTTCATGGGCCGTAATTTATCATAAGTGTCAGATTTCTGCTGGTCAATAGAAACTCTGGTAATTTGCCGCACAAATGTTGCATCCACGCTATGTACAAGCTAAACATGGGGAGACCAATGTTAATCTTCAGATACTCAGTTCAATAGAAAGTTCAATCCTCAAAAAGATTTCATGCTTAAGGTACTATGAATTCACATGCATCTGGCCAAAAAAGATAAATCGGCAACATAAAGGAAAATCACTCTTACAAGAAGCTTACCTTCATTATGTCAGGATTATTCCATGGACCTTTATTAGATCTGAGGCACCCTCCTTCAATGGAACATGTACATTCACCACCCAAGAAATCTGGCAACTGACTGAAAGGAAACGTGTCTAAGCAATTAATTAACAGGTGTTACAGATGGACATTCAAACAAGACAGAACAAACAGATGACAAATTACCTCGAATCTATGACTTCCAGTAGTTTAGACAATGATTTGGGATCCAAAACCTGCAATTTTTTAAAATAAATACAGTCAGAAGAGGCTGCAGGAATATTACTCTGAGAAATTATAGCCCGCCTAACCATATCCTTTACCTGTATCTTTCCAATAGTCTTTGCGTCAAGAAACTTCTGTGCAGCAGGCCAAAGCATCTTTTTGAAGCCAGGACCAGCATTGACAATGTACATTCGATGTAATGTCTGTAGATTTGTGAGAACAATTATTTACCAACACAATATAGGAAAATAAAAATATCATTTGGAAAACATCAGTACCTCAGGGTAATAACTGTTGTCTATTTTTGACATTGCAGCCAAGAGACTTGCAGCAGTCCTGGTGAAATTCTTAATGCCCTGTTTTCAACATATTATCAATTGACAGTTAAAATCCAGCAGATAAGCACTTGCAGGTTACACAAACAACCAGCAGTTAGCAGAAAAAGTTCCTATCACTAAACATAACGAGTCTTTTGTTCTTGTCCCAGTCTATTAACAGTGAGATCTAGACACCTTGATCATTATACTGATATAAAGCATAAAAACTGAAAGCCTGGTCTGATTGAACTCTTAAAGGTACATGCAAAACAAGAAGCAAATCTAAACTTCCATTCCTAAAAACTTAGCAAGATTGTACTGAATTTTTTTTCTGTGACAGACCAATTTCAATTTGCCAAAGGCTTTCCAAAAGTAGAAGTCTACATACCAAGCCTTGCACATCCAATATCGTTGTTGTAGTACAGATACGTCTCTTTGCTGCAATGGAACAAGCAGGAAATTTCTCCTGCAGTGCTCTTTCAAACTCTTGGACATGGTACTTCAAGTATCGATCAATTGTAGTGATACGCATAAGCCTACTCGGATGAGCTTTCCCAAGCCTCTCAATGTAAACTGGCCTGCCTTCTCTATCAACTCCATGGTAGCCTTGGGGGTAATACTGCAAGACTTCTTCCAGCTCCTCAAATTCAAAATCCTTCACATTGATTAGATCCAAAAAGGATCAGAATCACAGAAAATGTAGATAGAATAAGTTCTGACATAGAATGCATTCTGATTATTAGAGGACTAGTAGAACCCAGATGCAACTGTACTATTCTCCCAAGTTATGATTTTCCTTTTTCTTTTGCCACCAATTTTTATTTTATCAATGACAGATATAGTTAGAAGTTTGCAATATCCTTATATTATGCTTATATTGAGAAAATGAAAAAGAAGGTTCCTTTTTTTTTTCAACTGCACTAAAGAATTCTGTGGACTAACTATAAGTTAATATGATTACCTCCAAAATGGTGTCCGTTCCATACTCCTTTCTCCAAATAAGCATTTCTTCCCACATCAGGATTGTTTTTTCAATGTTAAAGTCTCTAGCTTTCAAAAATCTGCTCACACAAAAAATAAATAAAAAGGAGGAGGATTACAATTCAGAATGCACGTATTGCTTGGCCCTATAAAAGGTGAGACAAACTATACATTGAAAGATACAACTTACCTCAACAAAGTATGATAATCATCATGCCTAGGTGGCAAAAGATCCCTGTCAAGTAGTTTTTGACGCAATTCACATACAGCACTCTCCTCCTTTGCATCCCGTACGTCTTCTATTGAAACTGGTGGAACCCGATGATCAATTTTCTTTTTCCCTCTTTTTTTAAGAGAATGAGTGAACTTATTTGAAGCACTAATTGCCTTCTTCTTGAGGTTTCCAATTTTTGATCTTCGTCTCTCATCCTCAGAATTTTCAAAATCTGATTTTCTTTCTCGAATATCATCATGAGCCCCCGAACCTTCTAGGCCTTCAACAGGACAAATACAGATTAGTAGTGAAAACATCACAGTGCATAACTACTGATCCCACCACTATTGTAAAGATTCAATCATCTTTAGTTATTTACTTTGTATTAACATTCCCAATTAATCAAACATCAAATTTAGAAAGTGAAAAACTGAAAATCACAGGGCATATAAGCTTACCTGACATTTCAGACCACTAGAGTCTCAACCCTAATCTTCAGAGGATTAAGACAAATCCACAGCAAGCTCACGGACATAAACCCAGCTCCACACTGTCAAGAACACAGAAAAAAAAAACAGCAACTAAGTATCCAAATTCCAAATGTAAGACACCATAATATATTGTATGTCACAACTCACAAGCGCAACATATATTTGACTTCTTTTTTCTTTTTTTATTTAAAGAAGACCAACAAACTTCCTACTTAAATAGAAGAAATAACAATCGTTGACAAGCTTTCTTCTTTTTCATTGGTAAGCTAAAAATTCACTAGGTGGGTTTTGTATCCACAAACTCAAACCTCCATCCAAACTTGTGGGAGGAGAAGGTGCCATTTGTGCTAGAAGAGCTAATTGGCAGTAATACAAACCTAAACAACAAAAAATCAACATATGGGTTTTGCTTGTGGATGAGAATGAACCAACTTTCTTGTGACGTGCCACTTTCCCTGTATCTTAACTCATCAAAAATTGCCCCTTTCCCGTGAAACAACAATTATTTTCCGGGAAACTCAAACATTTCACAAGAAAGTCAGAATTTTTCCTCAAACTTTCACGCTAACCAAACAAATCCTATAACTTTTTCACCAAAACATCCTGTAAATCCAATAGATCCATAGAAACGAAATTCCCCCCTTCACCCCTCTCCCCCCCACCCCAACAAAAAAAAAAAAAAAAACAATAAGATATTAAATTCACCACCTTTGATAGATTATTACTTCCTGATTCAACAATTTCCGGAAGATTGAGAACCAAAGCCTTAAATTTTATCTTAAGAATCTTCTAAGACATTATAAAAAATAAAAAAATAAAAAATAAAAAGGAAAAGTCATCAAATTTAGCATACAAAAACTCAGCGATACTTACTAATATTATTTATATTTAGAATAAAAATAATAATAATAGCACTTGAAACAAATGCAACAGAGTGATAGCGTTGAAACAAAATTAACATTAATAATGTTAATGTTAATGAAAGTAACAGTTGGTACAAATTTAGAAACGCAAGCAAAAAAATCAGAACAATGCCGACAATAGCAATTAGATCTCTCTCACATTAAATTACAAAACGCACCGTCTACCAAGAATTGGAGAGCTGGATGGAGAGAGAGTCTTTATCTCTCTCGGAAACGGAGCGAAAACTGAAGCTTTTCAACTCCGTTCCCGGAGAGTCAGGAACTTTCTTTCTTTTTTATTTTCCCAAGAAACAAACAGAATTTTGGGGTGAATTCCCAAAGAAAAAAGAGAAAATTTGTGTTGTGTGTGAGCTCAGCTCTGAAAGAGCGAGCCAAAAAGAAAAAAAGATCTAAATATTTTCTCTCTCTCTCTCTCTCTCTCTCTCTCTTCGATTTGAGAAATAAAGGGAATTCTCAATTCTCACAATTTCTCTCTCTCTAAAAGAAGTGAAGGGTCCTTCCAGCGACGCCTCTTTCCTTCTTTTACTTTACTTCAGGACTTTGCTTATTTGTCACCCTCCCTTTGCACACCTGTCTCTCTATTTTTTTTTTTTTTTTCTTGCGAGTAATAACATTTTTATCCACACTTTAATTAGTATAATTCTTACTTATTCTTATATTATCATTTTACTATCTATTATTAACAACTTATCATCTCAAACTATGAGTCTAACAATTTTTTTTTTTTTTTAGTATCGCATTGTAATTGGTGTATAAAAATAGTGGCAATAATAGTTTAAAGTAAAATTAAATAAATGTTGCTCCAATCATAATAATTTTGAAAAAAAAATATTGTTTTAGCGTTAGTAACTTTCTTTTTTGCCATAATCTATATTATCTATAAGAGAATTTTTCTCTTTGAACTAAACTTTTATGTAGTTTCGAAATACTCATAAACCTTAAGTTTAACTAGAAAAAAACTTGAGGACAATCTGGTAAAGATATATCTCTAACTCCACTTAAAATGCCTACAAAATAGAACACTCTCCTACCAATTCATGTTTCAAAACAAACTTATCCAAAATAAAAATTCAAAAAAAAAAAAAAAAAACTCATTGCACATGCAAAACATACGTAATAAGACTAATAGATTATAATAATTTAATAACAAAAGCGAATAAATAGTTAATCACGAGGTTAGGATTTCAATATATATATATATATATATATATGATTGCATTGATGAATATAACACAAAACCTGTTATTCTCCCTAATTACCATCAATTTAACTCTGTAATGGTCAATGCAATTTAATTCAAAACATAATTTTTGTCCACAAGTTATTATAGAGGTAAATTTTTTTGGTGGAATTCATCTAATCAATTTAGATTAGTATTCTACAAACTTCTTTACATAAGTCAAGTCCACCGGTTTTAAAATCTGAACTATACATACATGATTAACTCAAAATCTAAGTTCACGCAGAGTTATCAAACATTACTAGATTCTCTCTGTCTCTCTCTTTTGTTTGGAGAATCAATGCTAGATCATCTCAATCGGTCAATCCTATCAAATCTGTTTGTTTAATAAAGATTCTGTATTTGAAAGGGTGGGTGAGGGTGAGTGATATAAAAAAAAAGGGGAAAATTAAGGAATAATTTGAACGGATAGCAAATTACTAAAATATTACTCTATCAATTGGGTTTATTTTACAGCGAAAAAAAAAATAGATTTAAAAAATTTAACAATAATTAAAAAAAAAAAAAAATGAACAGACGTCGGTGACTTTAGGAAGGTTGATGGGATAGGATGGGCGTCGGCGAGTTGTTTGATAAAAGTAATGGCGTGCTAGCTAGCTTCCTCTTTTGAACTTTATTATTTTAGCTGTTCAATTCAGAATCCATGAAGTTGTTTATTTATTATTATTATTTTGTTTTTTGAGAAGATGAAGTTGTTTATTTATTATTTAATTTATTAAAGTACGAAATTCTCATCATCAATACTACTACTCCCTATACTACTAGTTGCTGATCTTATGGCCGAAGCTATCAGGCTATGGCAGGAAGACAGGAACACTTTTTACTTTACTTTAAGCATATAGTAATATCAATATGAGAATGAGTATCCATGTATTTTGTGCCAATTTCACACCAAACATGTACTTTGCAACACTTGTCTAATCTTGGTTCCGATATACTGTACCTTCTATCTTCTTATTATTATCATATTATATATTCCCAATTCACATGGGTTGCAATGAATGTACTGTATTACTTCTACTTTATCTTTCATTTTTTCTTTCTTTTAGGGCAAATGCTGACGAATATTTTTAAGAAGGTATTGGTTAATAATTTATTTAAAGAAAATTTTTATAAAAAAAATAATTAGTGTTTTGATAATTTTTTTTATTTTTTATAAAAGTGATATCAAATTTTTTTTAAAATAAATTGTTAACCAATACTCTAAGAGCACTCGGTAGCATAACCCGATAATAACAAGACATAATAAGTTTGACTCTTTTTTTTTTATATAAAAATTTTCTTGAAATGATTTATTAAGATATGCTCTAAAAGCATACATTAGTAAAATCTTAATATATAAACACCTTGTTACAAAATTATCTCTACCTTAATCATTACAGCAACATAGATATCTAATGTTTCACAGGAAAAAATTAAGACTCATATTGTATGCTTGCATTACACATCAACATTTATATTAAGTGTACAAAAGGATCTAATCGTAGTATTTATGAAGGTTTGAGAAAATATCTTTAAAAATTTATTTATATTTAGAACTTACTGTATAAGGGTTAGACTTTTTATTTTCTAAATTGATTTACTCCATCTATACATATTCAATGCAGCGATATGCGCCTTTTTTTTATGTTGATAGTAGAGATTTTTATTTTTGTCATGTCAAAACTTTAAAATAAGTTTTGTGTTGAAAGAATTTGAATATTGACTTCTTATCCAAGGACTAAAGATTTAATCAATTAAATTAACTCAAATGCACCTAATTGTAGAGATTTGAGCAATATTACTTTAAGGAAAATGCTAAAAATATTACAAGTTTTATTATAAAAAGTTTACAAACTAATGTGATAATAAATGCAATTGGTAGGTTTCAACCACCTTATAACTCAAAATTTAAATTGTCTCTTTATGATCAATGACACATCAATTTGTACACTCAATGTAATGAAACTTGTATTATATGTAACATTACTCTTGCTATAATAATGTGTCGATTACGTTATATTATTTTATATATAGTAAATTATTGGAGGAGATCCACTAAATAGTGTGAAGGGGGATAAGATCATAACAATGTAGACAAAGCAAACCCCATGACTCCTGGCTTAAGCAAAGGAAGGGAGGAGAAGGAAAGGATTTAAAGAGAAAAAGTAGCCCCATTACTCTTGGATTTGAATCATAATAATCCATTACTAAAAATCAGAAAAGAGAGTCTTAATGTCCAACCAAAATATTGTAATCTATGCCAATTTAGTTTCCTATTTATTTAAAGGGTCCTATTAAGTATTAACGGGTGTCTTCAAGGGCAATTGTTAATAAATTATTTTAGAAAAATTTTGACATAATTTTTATTGAAAATATAAAAAGTGATCAAAACAATTAATTACTTTTACTCTTTTTCCATAATTTTTTTTTACAAAAATACTTCTTAAACTAATGTCTTTAGAATATTTGATAATATTTCTCATATTTTAATTACAAACCATTTTTGGCAGAAGACCTTACTTAAAACATGTACTACTATACAAGTTGATTTCACTGTCGAGAATTAATTAAGATCCATTTTTGGTTGCCCTGCTTAGCTCATAGATCTCCTTTAATGCGTGGAGGAATAGTACAAGTCCACGATCAAATATTTATTATGTGGCTACAAAATTCAGAACAACAATAAACGATTGTGTCATAGTATATTTTTGCCATTATTATGTATTTAATGAGACAGTAATTAATAATCCGAGGATATGGAAACGTTGAATGTTACTTGCAGAGAGTTAGTTAGTAGTTGAGTTGGTAGTTTTGTTAAAGTAGGCATACAGGCCAACTACCTGGTCCCGTTACATCACTCTACCGCAATGCATTGAAAAAACCAAAATCTGCACCTAAATCACTGTACCCAACGTACCATTTTCTTCTTTAAATTACATAAAAGGCAAGAAATTGTTTTACAAATTGAATTTTTATGTGATTTAATTAAAAACTTAATTTCAAGTCATGTTTTCAAGTTATAAGAATACAGTGGGTATAAAATATATTGTGTAAAACAAATACCGCTTTATATAAGAAGGCCTCAAGCATAATTTAGATTTGAGCATTCGCATACTATTATTATATATGAAAAATGCATTCTATCACATTATAAAAAAAACTACTTTATTTATTTAACATCACCATTTCAACAATACATCATATATTTCATTATTTAGTCTCTTATCACTCTATTTAACTACTTTTTCTTTATTATTTATTCTCAACAATCTTTTTTTTTTTCTTTCTTTTGTACCCTGTTCGATAAAATATGCCTTTTTAATTTATAAATATTGCTATAGTGATCATCTGTATTTAGATGATACAATATATAGCAATGTGTAAAAAATTGAATAGAAATGTATAACCGGAAGTCAGTGTGTTTTTAGTGATTTGTTGCTATTGTATCATCCATATGCATTTTGCATATTTGGATGTGAATGCTCTTAGTTATCAATTTTAAATTTATGAGATCAGTTTAATTTGAAAATTTTCCCTTTCTTTTTTTGCTATTTTAAGTAGTAATGGGATAGAAAAACATGATAAATGTTAGATAAAATTTTACGTTTCACATAAAACTTATTTATAAATCAATTTGACTACCATTAAACAAATAAGATAAAGAGAGAAAGCACGTTTTGGAGAAAGAAAGTTCCACTTAAAATGAGAAAGTGAAAATCGGTCTTCTATGCAAGAAAATAGAAACTGTTTACCTAGGTTAAACCGAAAGTTTTATCAACAATTTCATCTCTTTCCATTTTTTCTTGGTATGTTACTGTTCAGAATATATAACGAAACTTAAAATAAAAATAGTTGCATAAATTTGAACTTTTATTGGCAAATATGGGACGTAATTTAAAATAAGATATAATTCCTAACCCTTTTATATATGTATATTTTTGCTTTTTGGGGTCGGGGCAAACGAAAGTCTGAGCCTAATCAGTAATCACAACAACTAGCATGGATTAATTAAGGTAAAGTGTCGTGAAATACTTGTACATGCTTTATGGTATTTTTTGTGTTAAGTGTTATTCTCAACAACCAAACAACTTTATTTATTCTATTATTATTGGTTGTGAGGGAAAACTTAATTATTAATAGGAGTAAAGAAGAAAATATATGAGATGGACCCATCACTATACGCAAGAAAACCTAACGAAGGAGACGTTTTAATTAATGAGAAATTTCCATTTGTCTGATCATAATTCCAAGCTACGAGGTTGACACGGCAAAGCAATTACAGCTTAATTGGCTCGTTTCATACTCTTTCTAACATAGATAGAAACGTTGCTAAAGTTAAGCATTGACGAATCGATGCTGCTTTAAATTTAATTTACTTTTTTCTTCTCAATGCTTCTTCTTTCTTCTAGAGACTAATCTATGTACGTTGCATCAATATTGATCATAGTACTGAGGTAAATTATATGAAGTCAAAACCAAATGCCTCGTTAGCATCAAAGACAGAAAAAGTCAAAAACCATATATTCTTTTTCAGAAGGAAAAATAAAAGTTGGGTTCTTATATATTTGATCACTGTACTTTGTTGAGGAATTTAATACCTAATAAGTCGTCCAGACAAATTATAGTGCCACTTTAGATTTATTCTCAATCAAGTGGTTTCTCAAAGTCTTCTTAAAAGAAAATTAAAAATAAAAGTGGTTTCTCAAAGACAATAAGTCAATAATGTTAAGAAAAATTAGTGTCAAACAATTTTCTTCTAACCTGCCCATGTAGTTCTAACTTTTTTTATTTATTTTTTATTTTAAATATGATAAAATTTTAATTGATAGTGTATACTTCATAATTATTATTATTTATCATTAGACCAAAATATCAATTCTTTTTCAATGTAGACAAATGGATCTCACATAACACTAATTTTGAAGTCATCAAAGTCTCATCACCAATGAAAAGTCAATTTGGAGTTCAAAGATGTTGAAAAGAAAGAAATCACAAACAAAAACAAAATTGTCCTTTTGATAGATAATTATATAATATTTCAATAGTACAATAATAATGTATTTCTTCCTTTCAAATAATAATGAATTCAATCATAAATATAGTTAGTAAGACTCACTTTTACATGAGAGGAGGGAAGATACCATTATTATATTATGGATTTTTTTTTTTTTTTTTTGCTAAATAAAAAAGGAGGTCTCCAGTACCATGTGTACCACCCAACTCCTATCAAATATCATGTGAAGCGATATGAGAATTTTTACTACCTAATCAGCTATGATATATTGCCGGAGTTTTTTTTTTTAATTAATTACTTGCCTTTGATGGTGCATACCCATCACGTAAATTCATCAACAGCAAATGAAAATTAGATGTTGACCTTTTGTAATTGTGATTCGTGGACATTTACATCATTGTTATTTTTAGATATGCTGTACATTTTTCTTCTGAGTGCTCTGGCTGCTAAGTACTAGTCCATGAATGTCAATTTTTGAAATTGTCAAATAAATTATCTTCGTATAGTTAACTATCCATCTAATCAAAGTCGTATATGAATCCAAACCATTAACCTCAACTTAGCGTAAGCATGAAGTTTTGTTCCACGTTTTAATCAAAGACTTGTTTAATTTGGACCCCCAACCATATAATAGAGTGTGCAACCATGATAGGACAGCTTTAAGCTAAGTTGCATTTAAGTGGTCAAAAGATGCCTAATTCCATTAAGAAACAAGCAAAAAAGTAAAAATTCTTTGTGCTTAACAACTACAAAACAAGTCGCCATCTTTTTGATTTGAGGGTAGGGAATCGAGAATACATGCATAATTTGCTTGAGTCTTTAAAAAATTACACAAATTTTATATATGTATATACATGATAGTGATCATGCACCAGTCTCTAGCATAGGATAAGGGAAGACACCACATTGGTCACACCTAAAAGAGAATTTGGCTTAAAAGGTACTGATTCTGCAACAACTAGAAACAAGTTCTATTAAAGTTTATATGACATTCTAATTTCTATGGAAATAGAATTGGAGGAAAAGAGATTACACACAATGATGAGTGATAACAGTGGTGACCACTGAGCAACACCTCCAGGTGTTAAAGCAAAGGCCAAAGAACAAAAGCAACAACACAGCATACGTATAAGATGGAGACATAGAGAAAGGAGAAGAAGGGCGCGTCAGAATATCGAGAAGTCACTCTCGAAAAGACAAAGACTAGAGAGAGGGGGAGACGATATTGCATGCAGATGCAGTTAATTAATGGTCACTTTCACCATCTAATTCCTAGCTAGAGCTAGCTACCCAATACTTTTTTTATATTAATCAATCTAGCTACTTCGTCTCTGCTCTGTGTCGCTCTCTCCCAATGGTCCCAATATTATAGTATAGTGTATGGTCACATTGTGTGTGAGTCTCTGAGATTTTGAGAGGCTCAGAACTAGCTTAGCTAGGGAGAGGAAGTAGTAATTAATATATATTTGGGTGTTTCTGTTTGTAACTTTTATACTACTGTGCATGCCTGCATGGCATTACCAATCTTTTATGTTGTATTGTCTTAAGGTGTGTCGGCATTAGCCTCAGACATTCCCACGTCCAAGAAAGTGACATCGTATATAACCATATATAGATACTACCTATTCATACAAAGATACTACTGATTTTTTTTTTTCGTTTCAGAATTCACTGACATCTCTCTCTGTTATATCACAATTACAGATACAATTTACTTATACTTTTATATGACTTTTCAAAAACCCTAAAATTATTAGGATTATACTCATGCATGTTTTAAGGGCACACAACAGCATATCATTTTTTGAGCAAATTTTATCAGGAATTGAAAAAATTTTGACAGTTTTTTTAATTTATAATAAAATTTTTCTAAAAACAGATTTGTTAATGTATGCCAATTCAAATTACTATGATGGATGTATTCATAATAATTGCTCTCTTATTCAATAATAAAAAAAAATTGACAAATTGAACTAAAATATAAAGCCTAAAAGTGATTCTTTGCCTGACCTATTGTTTTGGGTTTTGAGTAAGTTTAGTACCACAAATTTTTTCATAATTTTGTCATAATTTTGTTTTGGGACAATGTTGTGGAAATAAAATAATAGATCCACATAAATCCATGATTTCACCACTAAAGAACTGTCAAATAACAAAATTGTGGCAAAATTATAAAAAAAAAAAAATTTGTAACACCAAACTTACTCTTGGGTTTTACGCTCACCCCCTATACTCACTGACATATAAAGCCTAAAGAGTGAGAGGTTAGAGAATTCTGTCTCTCTCTTTCTCTCCTCCCATGGCTCTCGCCACTCATTAAAGTAGAGTAAGAATTAATTAATTAATTACGGACCATTGGGAATTTGGAATGGTAGGAGAACCTTTTTTTTGTTGGTTTGTTTGTTTGAAAGTGCTAGTACCAGGGGGAGTACTTTTATTGTTTAATTTTAGAGTCCTTTGTTTGTCCGACATTTGCTTTGGTTTTCTGAAACATCCACATCCAAATCTAGTCAACTATCAAAACAAATTAAATTCATGCAAAATATTATTATAATAGTATTTTTTTTAGTTGAACTATCATTTCAGTCAAGTCTCCAATCCCCTAAACTTGTCTAGGATTTGATCCCAAACATTTAACACGGTGTTGTTTATAAGGTTCCGGTTAATTAAGCTTTTTATTTTTGAAAATATTTTTTCAAAAATTAAAAAAGTTGTTATTATTTTTTTTTTTTAAATTTTAACAATGAAAATTAATGAAGGACACACATTAGTAAAATCCTGTTTATAACTGTAAACTAAATGCCTTTTACCGTTTCCAAGTTTCATCTCTGCCAATTTTACAAGCTTATTATTCTATCTCCCTCTTTTTTTATTTTAATTTTAACATCCTCAAACCATTAGCTAATGCTATATCCAATATATACTTTGAAAGAAAAAGTTAATAAAGGTCCAAAAAGAATTGATTTATGAACTATTTTTAACAATATTTTATGAATAAAAAAAAAGTTACTAAATTTTTTGACAAATTTTTATATATCTTATAAAAGAGGAGTTAAAATTTTTCTAAAATAATTCATTAACAATAGCTGCCATTAAACGAACACTTCTTTGAATTTTAGAATGTACAAGCAGCTCAGCCTTGTATCATTTTTCATTTTTATTATTTATTTGGGTAGAAAGCTTTGTATCTTATTAACGTATTCACTGATCAAATCTGAAGTGAATTTAAAAAATAAAAATAAAAAAATAATCTCAAGTTGAAATCATTTTATGGAATGTATATTTGTCTGGCGTCGGTAAGAAATTAAGGGTGAAGAATACTCCTTCTCTTTCTTTCAATCAAAGAATATTAAATGCATCTGGAAAAGGTACACGTATACATATAGGTACAACAACATCAAATTAAGGCACCGACACCACATTCATGCTTTTGTTAGATGCCTCTAGAATAAATACACATAAGAGAGGTGAGTGAATATTAAGAGATTTGAGATGGAAGGAAGCGAGTCTTAATTAACAAGGCGGGGAAAGATTCACTGTTCTTACCTCTTATCCCATTACTATTATTAAAGGAAAATGCTAACGAGTGTCCTTAGGGTACTGGTTAAAAATCTAATTAAAGAAAATTTTGACATCACTTTTATGAAAAATGAAAAAAGCTGTTAAACATTAATTGTTTTTTTTTCCTCATAAAAACTTTCTTTAATTGGATTCTTAACCAATGTCCTAAGGGCACTCGTTAGCAGGACCCATTATTAATTAGCCCATTATTAATTAATTTGACTATCTCTCGCATTGAATGGAATTGGATCATCAGTGAAATAGCTAGGGCTATTGCACTAGTTGAAATTAAAAATTGCAAAAGTCAATTTTATTCTCAACCTTTAAATAATTTTTTTTTTGAAATTTTTTACCATTTCACTTTTATACTTTATTTTTTTACCTCTTTCTCTCATCACATGGTTAATTGCACTAGATCTCAATTTGAATTGAGTCATACTCCTTCTCAAGAAATTATAAGGTCCTCTTGGTAGACCATGTCACTTTTGTCTAGTGGTTCATAATTCCATTAAAAGACTCTCATCTGTTGAAAAATTTGCTGACTCGGTTTATGATAAAAACAAAAGTAAAAGATAACAAAAATTAAACTTTATCTGTTAAAAAAAAAAAAAAAAAATATATATATATATATATATATATAGAGTCGTGTAAATAGTAAAAAATTAAGAGGGAAAAATTCCTTGTTTAAGCGCTAAAAAAAAAAAAAAAAAAAAAAATCCTTCTTTAGCGGTAGACGTTAAGTTGAAAAGTTGTTTGTGTTTCATTCTATCATAACATAACACAGTTTTTTATACTTAGTTTTTACTGCACTGCACCATAAACACTCAAATGGATGATGGAGGTATGCTTTTGTCAATGGCTTCTATCATAACATAACACAGTTTTTAATTTACATCCTTAATCATACACTGTGCCTTATTTAACAACCTCATATCTAGTCAAACACTACAAATCAAAATGATGTTATGTTTGTAGATGGCGCCAAAGCTAGATATCACATCTAATATTTTTTAGGAGATGTTGATGAGAAATGTAATTTTTTTTTTTTAAAGCAAATAGCATTTAAATGTTTTTATCTTTTACTTAGTAGAGTAGAAAAGGACTTAGGTGTGTCCATATCAATCCCCAGACCAATGAGCCCACCATGGTACTCCTAAGTCCTAAGGGGTGTGGCTTGACCTTAGCACTTAACACTCGAATTCTTCAACTTTCAGTAAATCCTTAGAAAAAAAATTGGACATACCACATACAAACAATGTGGAAATTGCACTTACTTGCCCTAAGCTTTTTTGTTATTATACTCAACTTCCTTCTAGTTTGTAATAAGACATTCACCTCCCCTGAAATGCAAATTATTATACAAATTTTTTACATTGACCTTCCTTGGATGATTGAAGAAAGACTTTAAAATTTTTTGAATTTCTTATTTACTATTCACTTAAGCTGCCATCCACACCCCTTCTAATAAAAATTTTGAGATTGTTTAAAGCTTTTTTTTTTTTTTTTTGAATTTTTAAAACCTTTTTTTAGCAATTTAGAGGAGCTTAGTGTAAAATTGTATGAACTTTAGGGGCGGTGTCTTATTCTAAACTAGAGGAGAGATGAGTGTAATAATTGAAAACCTTATGGGAGGTTAGTGTAATTTTCCCTGCAAACAATCATGATTTCCATATAAGGGGTAATATAGATGTTAGAAATACTGAATGAATATTATTGTATTTCTCAAATGATAAAATATACATAATTAAGTGCCTTTTTTATAGGAGGTAGAGTGTGTAGTACAGGTATGTGTGTTATACAAGTAACCAAAGTGGGCCTAAAGCCGACGACCTATTACACATTAACAGCCCCCCTCAGACTCATGGTAGGTGTGAGACCAACTTGAAGTTGTCAACCGAAGCATGAAGGTGTCCCTTAAGATGTGACTTAGTGAAGATATCTACAAGTTGATCTTTAGAGGAGACTGAGAACAACTTGAGAGTACCATGGACAAGATGATAACGGAAAAAATGACAATTGATCTCATTGTGTTTAGTCCGTTCTTGAAAGACATCATTGTGAGTAATATGAATGACATTCTAGTTGTCACAATAAAGAGGAGTAACAGAAGATGTGGACACACCTAAGTCCTTTTCTACTTTGCTCAGTCTCGTCTTGTTTTTTTTTTTTTTCTACTCTGCTTAGACTCAAGAGGAGTAACGGTTAAATGTTTTTATCTTTTACTTTTATTTTTATCATAAATTAAGTAAGCAAATCTTTAATCAAGTGAGGGTCTTTTAATGTAATAATGGACCACTAGGCAAAAGTGATGTGGTCCACCATGAGAAACTTATAATTCTCCTCATTTATTGGTTATTTTATTTTATAAGTAGATTAAGGTATAATTAGTATTTTTTAAGTTTCTTCTATAAAAAAAAATGTATTTTTAAGTTTCACATTATTTTCTTTTCTTTAAAAAAAAAAAAAAAAGTAAAGTTGTACTTTTATCTACATAGTTTTCAAGCAAAACATAATGTGGGAGAGAGAGAGAGAGAGAGAGAGAGAGAGAGAGAGAGAGAGAGAGAGAGAGAGAGAGAGAGAGAGAGAGAGAGAGAGATTGAAAAAAAAAATTGTCCCCCCACCTAAATCAGAAAAATTCAAAACATAAAAAAGGTTATCTATCCCATTATGGATCCCCTCCCAAAACAAAATTTCCATTTTATAGAATTAATTATAAGTTTTACTGGTATTAATTTATTTGTCAACTTATTTGGCTTTTTTTTTAATATTCAAATTACTGTTTTTTTTCTTAAATTACTCTTTATATTTTAATTCTTAATTGTTTGGGATCCAAAGTTAAAACTAAAAATAATAATAAAAATAAAAATGTTGAGATTTGGATGTCGTCGTGATACTATAAGACTACACTAAACAATTTGTTAGGGCTTTTTAAAAAAAAAAATATTTTATTTTACGTGGAAACACATCATAAGAATCTTTGTCATTGTGTAGATTATAGATAAAACTTAAGTATAGTACCTTATTACAATACATTAAAATCTTAGTTACAGACTTACAATACATTCAATTCTCTAATAAAATTCAAACACTTGGTTGCATAATTTTATTTTACTTATTTATTTATTTTTTACAGTGGCATTGAATTTAATTGTTTTTTAGAAAAGAAAACACTATTTGTGTTTTATTGATTAATGCAACTATGTGTTTAAACTCAATAGAGGAACCTAATATACTACACCTAAAATATTATATCTAACTTTTACCCTTATATGATGCTAAGTGACTAAGGCTGAGTAGTTTCTAACCTTTTTTTTTCTTTTTTTCTTTTTTTATAGTTGACAACACTAATTGGTTTTTAGGTAGAAGAATAATGGATATATGATGATATAATAAATATAAATTTTGTTTGATTTGTAGATGACGGAAAAAAAACATTGCAATATTTGACTTTGAAAAATACTAAAGTTAACACAAAGGTTTACAAACCGATTTGACAATGAATGTGATTGTTTTCATTTCAACAAAATTTATTATATATAATTTTCGAAATTCAAAATAACACCAAGTTTCATTATTAGAGCATCTCCAGCAGTTTTTCTATATTTTTATACTGTTTGGACAGTAAATAGTGATATTTACCTTTTACCTACCTACTTTTTCAAATACATCTTTCAACAGATTCTCTATTTTTTCTCTATCTCATTTAAATATTATTTCTTCATTCATTATTTATTCATTTTTTAACACACATATTCCCATACCCCCATCCCCACTCCTTTCTTAACTAATTTTTTATTTAGTTCTATTATTTTGCTAATGTACAGTAGCCCATCAAATTTGATGGGCTACTATTCATAAGCCAAAAAAAAAAATTCATAATTTAGAGAATCCATTGGAGACCATTTTTTGGGTCTCATTCTCTATTATAGATATTATTTTGCTTTTATCTAAGTTATTGGAGATGCTCTTATATGTGATTGAATTGAAATGTATAGTTATAGTTCTATTTGAATCTTATATTTCATTTTCTCTTAAAGGTGAATATTTTTTGTTTCATGGTTTAGCTCCCCTATATGAAATCCTATCTTCGTCCTTGAGAGCATGATATGAAAAATACGAGATGTTTAGGATAATAATAGATTTTTGTAAAATTTAGAGATGGTTTTCATCCTTTTTTTTTTTTTTTTTTTAAGTGAGCTTTTTACCCAAGAAGAAGAGAAGCAAAAATTCGAATTAGTGCTCCTGCTTCTTTTTTGTTTTTATTTTTTTTGAGCAAAAGTGCTTCTGCTTCTTAAGATATGATCTTCAACCAATTGTGTTACCCAAGGTGTTCAATTTCTGAAATCTTATGTCAAATGGAAATTGCCGACAATGACATAATTTCTTTTCATTTTAGATTTGCTGGAGTTTTTGTGTTGTAAAAATAGCAGACAAAGTTTCATCCAAACCAATTTAGAGGAATCTTCCATAACCCTTTACGTGACTACTCATAAAATTAATTACGTATATGATCAAAACAAGTTAATGACTTATTATATATAGGTAATGTGATTATAAATACAAATAGATAATCTTGTCAATCACCATGCAATGGATTGGAAAATTTTTCTTCAAATTTGGATTGGATGTAAACTTTTTCTTGAAGGGGGTAGTACATGACAAAGTTCACCTTAAACTTAAAGTCAAGACCAAGGGAATGCCATTTTTCGATCCTTAATTAGCGATAGGCTGGACCAACAACTCTGATAGCTGAAACTTGAGAGAAAAAGCTTTAAAAAAAAAAAAGTTAGAAGAGCCAAAGGAAAACAGTGCCTCCTCCTAGTTGGAAAGGGACATGTCCTGTAGTTCTTTCTGCCCCATCTTACCATACTCTCTCCCTCTGCTTGGCTTTCACTTTTTATCTGTACAATACAAACAAGGTGTAAAATATATACTGTAGTATAATAGAGACATAAATAGACACCGAGTTATTATGGACCCCCAAACGTTGTTGTCGTTCTTGAAACACTTAAACTTAATAGAGAAGTAGAAGGAAAGATCGAAGAAGGGAAACTAGTGCAACCCCACAAGATGCAAAAGGACATAATGGAATTGTGATAGAGACATTAATTAATTGTCCTATATATAATAGGAAAAAAATAATGAGACACCAGAATTTCTGTTAGACTTGTATCTCATATCCTAGGTGCACGTAAGTCTTATCCCAAAGTAAATGCCTCTCACAATGTACAGATTCCACATGGTGAAAATAATTAATGATGTATGATTTATGAAGTATATTAAATGCATGACCCTGTACGCTCAAAATAATTACAAGAAAGAGACATAAAATGACCGTGAGTCAAATAGCATTTATGTTTTCTTTGAGTGGTTATTTTCACGATCAGTGCCACACTGCCACTGCAGGCTGCCCTAATAAGTAAGTAAATGCACTGCACTGGTTGCTAAAGATGTTTTACAGTATGACAATTTGGATTTTTTACCTACCCAATTGATACCTACACTACCAAATTACTTAACGGTAAATTTATGATACTCAGAGACAGCAATGCAAGTGAAACAAATATAGGGGGACCCAATTCAGACATGCCACCTACTACACTCGGTAAGTAAAGCTGTGTTTCTGCTCAATAGACCACAGAGCAGCGACAGCGAGCATGGTGATTTAATAGCCACAGAAATTCAATTATCCCAATCCAACAAAATGCGACTTTTACATCATTTTAATAAAACACATGATGACCCCTCAACTGCTCATCCCAGAGACATACATATATATTTCAGGAGCAGCACGGCCCATTTTATAGCAAGCCCAATTGACCAATGTTGAAGCCCAGACAACATACAGAGCCCTTTTATAATCTAGAATGCCTTTTAACTTGGACTCATGTTGAGTCACTCATCCCATGTCCACGAGACCATCCTAATATTATATATGCATTTGATTTTGCGATGGGCCAGCTCTATATATATAATAACAAAATGTAATGGGTTTCAATTATCTGTAAAAGTCTCGTTTTCCTTTATTAAAAAAAAAAAAAAGTCCTGGTTAGTTAAGAAATTTGGATTTTTGAATCCGAACTTGTCAATTTCATAGCATTGATCATTTTTATTGTCCATCAGAACAAAATATTTCAATATCAATCTATTCTAGCATATCGATTAAAAGTTAGCGGTATTGTCAATTTGTCACATTATTTTATACCATATCAAATTATCAATTCAAAACCCAAATAATATGACTTAAAAAAAAAAAAAAGGAAGAGTGTAAATTATTTGATTTTGAGTTTGATAATTTGATATGGTGTAAAATAATTTTTTTTTAGAACCTAAGTATAAAATAATATACAGCCTTAACATCAACATTACATAACAAGGAGTATCTGACTACATAGCAATGAGGATGAATCAGTAACTTAGCCTAATAGGACCAAATTTCAAATACTAAATCAATAAAACAAAATTTACGATGAATCAAATTAATAGCTAAAATTGCTTAAAGTTTTTCAAGGAAATAATATCAAATAAAATAATCAAATTCTAATTTATATTCTAATACAGAAATGAAAAATACCAAGAAATTTTTTTTAGTGGAATCGATCAAAATATAGGAATAGGATGATGTGGAATAAGGAGATGATTTGTCCAAGTTGATTTACCATATGGAATATTCCAACCGAAATAGAATGGGCATGATTTGACCAATATTCAATTTCTTTCCATATTACTATTCTTTGCAAAAACATTGCATTATGCTACAAGCAAATGCTTGGGATTGGGATGCAACAATCTCTCAAGAAATTATTCCTTGATTTTCGTATGCTTCATCTTTCTCTCGTATAAATATGGGTTCCAGATATAAGTTTACCCTAATACCAACTTTTTTTTTTCTAGATAAATATGCGGGGGCTTGAACCCCAAGCTCAAGGTATATGGGGACACCAGGTGCCACTGGGCTACAAGGCCCAGTGGCCCCTAATACCAACTTATATCTAAGAATAAAAACTACTTTATATAAAGCTATTTTAGTAAAGTTATGGACAATACTTGTTCTTATCTTCCTTGCTAGTTTGTATTTGTCTTCTTTTATAACAATTTCTCTTGAGTAGAACACCTCTGTTCTTATCTTCCTTGCTAGTTTGTATCTGTCTTCTTTTATTGACAATTGTCCTAAGAAGAACACTTCTTTTTACTCGTAAGGAGAACTCTTCAAGTAAAAACTAAGGATACCTTCTCTCCACATCTTAAGTTTGAGTCTTTCTCTTTGATTGATATAAGAACCTACATCTTTTTAATAGCTTGTAAATGAGCGGGATGGAATCTAACTAGTTCGCAAGATTAAGCAGGCATCTCTATATCAATCCTCTTTTTTAAGTATTCTTGATTATTATTGTCGATGTTTCGTTATAGCTATTGTGAAACCCATAAACCTGTATTTGCGTCAAACCCCTATCTCTTGTCAACAACAAGTTTAAGCCGTAGGTAGGCAAGTTCTTGGGAATAGGAACTCAATTTTTGGCACCGTGATAAATATAGACAGTCTTTGCCGCCAAAGAGCAATATAGAATGACATATTTATAGTAACGATAATAAAGCACTCTCTATAAAAGAGAAGATAGTAAACACAGAGACTAAACACAGATGGCTGCTCCGAATACAAAGAAAAAAAATATCTCATGTATTAGACAAATATAGCACTCCTCTCATATGGGAGTGAACCCCACAAGCGTAAGACTCATCCCCATGTAAGAGGGGCCTTCCATATGTTCAATACACCAAATGCCTTCTTCAAACATACAGAGACTAAAAAACAAGAAGAATTACACCAACACTGCTACGTATTAACTGGCTTAAGACATGGCAAATCTTTAAGACAAATATGATAATCAACCACGTTTAAATCTATGACACCACAACTGTTAGCACCAATATCTCATTGCTTACATATCACCCCAAGAAGCAAACAGCAATTCACTTTTTTTGGGGGGAGAAGTTGGGTGATCTGAGTTCTCTTCCTATTCAGAATATGTCAGTGGGACAGAAGCTCTCTAGGCCATCTTTCCTCATTCAAATTCAACAATGCCAATAGGCCAGAATAAAGATGCCAGTAAATGTAAAGATTTAAAACAACAGAACCACTAAAATGCCAACCATGAATGATGAATGCAAAACAAAAAACACTATTTTGCCACCAAGTTCCACATAACTATTCAACCTGTTAACGTAAGATGTTGCAGTTTTAAGATACCCATTTATAAAATTTCCCAAAGACACGAGGTGTCAAGACCGACCAAACAAGTTCTTTAATCTTCAGAACATCTTACATATTTGTTTATTTACTAATAGGATAGCTTTTAAGCATGAAATATTCCCTCATGCGAACAAGAGCCTTAGCCCATGGCATACTTCTGGGTCCAAGATCGGGCAGTAGTCTCGTACTTTGCTCTGTCCGTCTTATACATGTGAGCAATCTCAGGCACCAAAGGATCATCAGGATTTGGATCTGTCAGCAGTGAGCATATCGAGAGGAGGACCTGCAAGAAACAATTGTTAAAGTTTCAGCACATTACAAAATCAACCACAAAACTAAATATCATCAAGCACAAAAATAAAACCTATATAATTGAGCTTCTTTCATAGAATGCAAAATTTAACAAAGACTTATGCATACTGTTGCCAACTCCAAGCCTTGGGATGGCAGCCAAAAATATGCAGATAGTGCAAATACCTAAAATATTGTATCACATGTAACAATCAGTAAGAAATATGGATGCCCATGAATCAAAGAACATTACCTTGGATATGGTAAGGGCAGGGCTCCACTGCTCTTTGAGGATGTCAAGACAGATACTGCCATTGCTGTTAATGTTAGGGTGGAAAACCTTTGTCCGGAAGGAAACCTGTCCAGTGCACAAATATGCAGAGATCATGTATGTAAATAAGCACCATCAGCTATAATAACACAATTTAACCATGAAAGACTCATGAAAAGGGGATCTCTGGTTCAAATCTACCTCTTCCCCTCATCACCTGACTTTCTCAGCTCATATTATACACTAGAGTTGGGGGGGAAAAGTATCTTCCCTGCTCTAATCCTAAGTATCCTACAAACAATTACTGCAATCAATATGCATGGTAGCATCCTGGAGTAAAGAGGACCAAGTGTGACCTCCCAGCCGTATCTGCTTGAGCACATAAAAGACCCTCTAATGGGCTGTCTTAAGAAACACCACATTGTTACCTCCCAACACAAATAGTTGTACACCATGGCAGCAGGAGCAGATTCAGAGGCTGTATCCATCATGTGCAAGCACACATGCATGTATGTAAATTGACGAGTAACTAGATCCAGGGGGAGGGTGAGAACAAGGAGTACGCATATAAAACATTAATTCCCCCCCCCCCCCCCCCCAAAAAAAAAAAAAAAATCGTTACCCATCAAATTTGAAATCATAATATGACCATAAAGAAACTAAGATGAATTTCCTGTGCTCGTAAATCAATGAGTGAATGGCTCCAAAGGGAGGGCAGGCTGAGGAGTATGCACGTGCAAGCACAGCTCAAGAAAAGCTCACACATTACCCATCACATTTGAAATCATAACATTAAAGTAACTAAGATGAATTTTTTGTAAGTAGAATTTCATTAAATAAAATGCTAGGAGGACACCACCCAAAGTAACCATGATGAATGTTTTGGTCAATTCAACAATTTTTTTTTCTCTAAACAAGTTGATGGAATAACTTTCAAACTTTTAATACTTAATGAATTTGCTAACATTTCATATGCTAACTGCTTGAAGCTAGAGTAAGATGGGAGGCTTTGCAATTCATAGATAGGTATTTGGATGCATGCATTTCAATCCCAAATCCAATAGGTGCAGTTTTTAAGTTAACATAAGAGAGACAAGTATATAGATGACAGCCAATAACCAGTGTTCACAATCAAACATACAATTGTGAGGCAAATTCATCCTCAACCTGCCAAATTAGTGCCAGAAGTTTTATGTCCAACATTTAACAACATCCAACCCATCACATTACCCATCACATTTGAAATCATAACATTAAAGTAACTAAGATGAATTTTTTGTAAGTAGAATTTCATTAAATAAAATGCTAGGAGGACACCACCCAAAGTAACCATGATGAATGTTTTGGTCAATTCAACAATTTTTTTTTCTCTAAACAAGTTGATGGAATAACTTTCAAACTTTTAATACTTAATGAATTTGCTAACATTTCATATGCTAACTGCTTGAAGCTAGAGTAAGATGGGAGGCTTTGCAATTCATAGATAGGTATTTGGATGCATGCATTTCAATCCCAAATCCAATAGGTGCAGTTTTTAAGTTAACATAAGAGAGACAAGTATATAGATGACAGCCAATAACCAGTGTTCACAATCAAACATACAATTGTGAGGCAAATTCATCCTCAACCTGCCAAATTAGTGCCAGAAGTTTTATGTCCAACATTTAACAACATCCAACCCATCACATTACCCATCACATTTGAAATCATAACATTAAAGTAACTAAGATGAATTTTTTGTAAGTAGAATTTCATTAAATAAAATGCTAGGAGGACACCACCCAAAGTAAACCATGATGAATGTTTTGGTCAATTCAACAATTTTTTTTTCTCTAAACAAGTTGATGGAATAACTTTCAAACTTTTAATACTTAATGAATTTGCTAACATTTCATATGCTAACTGCTTGAAGCTAGAGTAAGATGGGAGGCTTTGCAATTCATAGATAGGTATTTGGATGCATGCATTTCAATCCCAAATCCAATAGGTGCAGTTTTTAAGTTAACATAAGAGAGACAAGTATATAGATGACAGCCAATAACCAGTGTTCACAATCAAACATACAATTGTGAGGCAAATTCATCCTCAACCTGCCAAATTAGTGCCAGAAGTTTTATGTCCAACATTTAACAACATCCAACCCCCCCCCCCCCCCAAAAAAAACCCAAAAAAAAAAAACTCTTCCAAAAATTAATAAGACAAGAGGAATCCTTCAATTAGGTAAATACTGAAACCAAATAAACTTTTCATTGATAAAGGACAACAGATACACAATTCAAATATTTCAAGTAGTGAAAACAATCATGTTATGTGAGAAGAGATGCACCATGCAGACAGAGATACACATGAGGAATTAAACAAGCTAATGGAGACACGTGAGTCGTTTTTACCTTGGGTGGCTTGAATGGGTAATCTGGTGGGAAGTGAATGGATACAAGGAAAACACCCCCAGCAAATGGACTGTCTGCAGGACCCATAATTGTTGCTTGCCAGTGGAACATGTCATCAGCCACAGGGCCTGCAAAAATGGAAAACTACTGAATTAAAAACTGTAACAGTAACAACTAGCAACAATAAAAACACCCAAAAAAAAAGAGCATCAAACCAAAAACCAACCATCTAACCAGCACCAATACAAGGTAATAGCCTATTATGATTAAGTTAACCACTTACCCAAAAAAAAAAAAAAAAGCCATGTGAAACACAATAACACATTATGTTGATCATCTTACTCATACACACATATGCTGGATGCCAAAACACCCACTAATAAACACAACCAAGCCTTATACATGTTTATGATTCTTAAAAAACAATAAGAATTATACTTGCAAAACTCATGAATCCTC
Source organism: Quercus robur (assembly GCF_932294415.1). Lineage (NCBI taxonomy): Eukaryota > Viridiplantae > Streptophyta > Magnoliopsida > Fagales > Fagaceae > Quercus > Quercus robur. The sequence goes on from NC_065541.1 coordinate 755,306, forward strand.
AAAGAATAATAATTAAAAGCCTCAATACAATCAAACCCAAATCAGCAACAAAGTACTGAGTTCAAAAGAATTTGGATAAAAATCAGATAGCAATGAAACTAACCAGCACTGAACAAAATTATAAATGGGTACAGTTTAGGGGCTCATGGGCAGAGCTAAAGTAAAGACACATTGCGAAATTATGGGTGTAGAAACTAGGCAAACAGCTAAATATGTGACTTGGTTTTCTCTCGTCCCTCGTCTCTCTCTCTCTCTCTCTCTCTCTCTCTTTTTCCACTGAAGTTGTGCAAAGCAATAAAGTTCATAGTTATAAAGCTGTAGATACAATGAAACCCATATAGGAAAAACAGTGAACAGAGTATGAAACCCATATAGGCAACTTTTAAGAACGAGAAAAAACGAACCAGCGCTGCATGAAGCAGGAGGGTCTTTCTGGAGGTCCTTCAATTCCTTGTTGATCCTTTTCGAAGCCATCACAAATTTCCCTTGTGTCTCACAATCTTCACCTAAACTAAAACCAAATTCAAATATATATTAATTATAAAAACCCAAAAAAAAACCAAAATCACAGCCCACAAAAAATCATTGAGACCCAGACAGTGACAACAAATCCTCGCAGCTAAATGATATTAAATATATATAAATAACGAAATTAGGTTTTTAATAATTATTGTTGTTGTCAAAATTACGAACAAACAAACAGGGTCTGAAATAAATAATAAATAAAAATATATATATATATAAATATATATAAAAATGAAATCGCAGGCCAACCATGATGACTGATGAGGATCTATTAAGACAACAAACGTAAACAATATTATTATAATTATAATCATAAAATAAATTAATTAGATATTTAATCTAAAACACGCAACAATCTTCTTCGTTCTTGGAATGCGCAAGCGAAAAAAAAAATTAAAAGATTAAAAAAAAAAACCCTAAAAGTTTTGGGGGAAAAAAGAATCGGAAACCCTAATATTTTTGGGTGAAAAAGAAAACATTTGAAATAAAAAGAAAGGAAATATATGGAGAATCGGCGATCGAAACCATGAAAAATCGGAGAGAGAGAGAGAGAGAGAGACAAACCTGTGGCTGTGTGCGAGTTTTAGGGTCTGCAAAGCTATAGAGAGAGAGAGAGAGAGAGAGAGTCGAAAAGAAATAGAGAGAGAGAGATAACGTTAAATAATAATAAAAAAAAGGAGGAGAGGAGAAGGAGTTTTTAAGTGTGTGAAGCAAGGAAGGAAAGGAAGGGAAAGAAGGGAAGCGTTTTATTTTTTTTTCCTTTGTGGCGCTCAGCTCACTCCGCTGCCACGTATTCTTTCTTTCCTTCTGCCACTTCCCCTTTCTCTCTCTCTCTCTCTCTTTTTGCTTTTGTTTTATATTCTAAATACTTCTTTAATTCTTTTTTTTTTCTTTTTTCTTTTTTCTTTTTATAGATTGATTTTTATCCTCATATTAAAAGAAGATGGGATTTTTTTTAATATAAAAAGTTATGATTTAGCCATTAAAAAAATTTTCAAAATATACTAATGTGATTATTCTTCAAATATCAAAATACTCTCCTCTTTCTTGGTGCTTTTTTAAATATATTTTTAGAGAAATGTTACATCCACAATATTTTTATAACAAATTCTAAGTGATAAGTTGTTACGAGTTTATAATTTGAATCTATCATTAAAATTGCTTCCATGCCCACCAACAACTGCCTATAACAAGCTGACACTTATAATTTATTATGAAAATATTATAAACGTAGTATTTTTTTTTTTTAATGGTCTATAAAAGGCCAAAGCCCAATTCTCTTGAGTCTATTATCTCTCTCTATGCTTTCTTTTATTTTATTTTTTTTCTCACATGACCCAAGCTCATGTAAGGTTAATGGGCAAATTAAAGGAGTGAGGTATACATGGCAAATGTAATACCCATATTTGGGAATTGATTTTGCCAAGTGAGCTAAGGACTCTTGCAAAATCCATGAACAAGCCTATGTGTTGACAACAGAGGAGAAAGCACCTTACTAATCTGGTGTATTTGCCCAAATCTCAGACTAATTGCCTTAAACCATGAAACTATGAAAGGACACTCTCACCTCATTTAATGCAAATTGACAAGGTCCCTTAAAGTTATCAAGTTCTTTAAGGGTTGTTCCTCCCAAGAGGGCACAGAAAAGTTGGCACCAAGTCAAAAGGACTTTCCAATTGACTGCTACCTAGTATTGACTGTGAATGTGAAAAATCTCTTTCACTATTACCAGTGAATAACCATTGATTATGTTGTGTTAAAGGTGAACTCATTCTTTGTTTCTGTTTGTGGCTGGCCGTCGACCGAACCCCCCCCCCCCCCCCCCCTTCCCCCCCTTCCCCCCCTCTTTTTTAAAAGATGGTTCAAAGTTAAGGGTTCAACTTAATAATTCGACTGCTCACACAAAAATGTGGTGCTGGCAGTTGCACCCAATACATTGGTCAATAATCTATTGTACCAACTCTCACGTAACATTAGGGATGTACACGAGTCAAGTTAGTTTAGGTTTGCGATATTTTTCAACTTGATCCAACCTTATTGAGCTGCAAAATACCTAATCCAACTCATAAGGATTAGTTTAGAGCCATATTGTTGAGCTAGTAAAAAAATTTAAGTTCTTCATTAAATTAGTCAAACTTCCATTTTGTGAGGGCTAATAAAAAATAAAAAATAAAAACTTAAGTTTTTTATTAAATTATTTAAACTCATTATTTGATAAATGAATGCAACAACTAGACCTAATATTCTAAGGGTTCAAGTGATAGCCCAATGGTGGTCACATTCTTTGTAATATTTCATGTTTGTGGTTCGATCCCGACCTCCTCATTTCCCATTATCTACTTATCTCAAAAAAAGACCTAATAATACGCACAAGTTGAGCAATGGGGGTAAGTTTCAACTCGAGCTCGACCAATTTACGATCACCTATAATCACCATTACTGTCACTATCAATGATCTATCCGTTCCCATGGCTGCCACCATCACCAACACCACCCATAAACATTGTCAACATCACCACTCCTATTATTGTTGCTACCATCGGTCATTACCCAAAATCGTTATTAGCTCAACATTATCACTACTAACACCACTATACCATACCATCATTACCATTATTGTTGTTTTTAATTGTTCTCGTTTTCTAATTATACATTCATCAAAACAATGAAAGATTAAATTGATGAAATAAATTTCTATCAATTTAGTTATCATTATTTTTAAAAAAAATTAACAAGTTTTGAGTTCCTTTATCTGTACAATATTTTATAGATTTTTAGAAATTTCTTTTTCTATTTTTAGAATGTTATTGGATGAGCCAAAGGTCTTTTAGCTGAATTGGCATCTCCCCATGTACAAAGTGATTGAAGGGATAGAGTTCGAACTGCGGGATTAGCAGCATGTTGTAATTATTTTTCAAAAAAAAAAAAAATGTCATTGGATGGAAGTAACAATAAATCCAATGCAAAGATTTGGAAGAAAGCAAAATTTGCCAAAAGTAAATGTAGATGCAAAATACAGAGAAATAATTCAAATTTCGAAGCAAGAGACATATCATTATTTTGTAATGGTCCACATAGTTGTGAAAGGCTACACATTTCCTTTATGTCATAGAACATCGAGTCACTTGATTTGTATCTGTAAAGGCTACAATTGACTACAATCTACATGACTACTTCATAAAATTCGAATTACAGTCCTGTAGGATTTCTAGGATAATTCCATCGTAGAGTTTCTACGATTCTATTTATTTATTCATTCATTTTGAAATGAATAAATTGGATTTTACCACATAATCAATATTTAAACAAGGACACGGCTAGACGTGTCTAGTGGAAATTTCCACTGGACACAGGTCGGACCCTTCAAACAAATCTTACTATCATTGTTTTTGTGAAAATTAAAGAGAATAGTGGAAAATTGTAGAAGATGCAAACTAAACACTAAAAGACTACATCTTGATTCACTTGACTCTTTTTTTCTTTCTTTTTTCTTTTTTTTTAATTTTGAGAAGGTTGATTCACTTGACTTGATATCACATTACAAGAGAACCCATATTTATAATGGGATTACATACAATAGTCAAACATAATTTGAATTTGAATTGCATATTAATTGTCTCAATTCCATGATTTTCTCTAGCAATCAATCCCATGATTTTCTCTTATAAATTAATCTCTTGATTTGGTCTTCATTAACATGGAAAGTAAAATATACTTTCCAAAAGATATCTATTTAAATTATTGGTAACTTTTTTTTTTTTTTGAGGAAAATTATTATTGATAACTTAATAAAATAAAACCCACTAATTTCGAAATTGAAAAATTCCATGGTGGAGTTACTATAATGTAAAAATTCAATCAGAATAACATTATTTTGGTATGACACTCAACAGTCAACACAAATTGATACTCCAGTATTATTTTGGCTGGGAAAGTGATGCTGGAGATTACTATTGAGTTATCTAGTATTTATGATTAGAAAAGATATTTATCTCTCCCTATATGTGTTTGGTGCTATCCTTTGTGTGTGTGTTTTTGTTTTCACTCTACTTTGGTAAGGCTTCGCCCAAGGAAATTGAAATGAACCACTCTTTTTCTTCTCGAGATCAAAATTATTGGCGAGAATGAAAATTGGTTTACTTGATTCTTTTCCTCTTCTGCCTCTTTTTTTCTCAAGGACTGATTTAGTTTTTGTTCAAAAATTGTATATATGGCTACCAGGCATTCATTGCCTACCTAGTTGCTGGGTGAAGTTGGGCCCGATTTCAAGCTTTATTTAGGCATAGTGACAAGTCTTCCCCCATCAAAAGACCCTACATGAAATCATGGGGGCTTGAGATTTGGTTTTCAATTTTGTTGGGCTGTTGGCTTAGCGTGTGAGCTACGCCTCGTTTTAAAGTGTTACATTTGTAGATATTTTTAGATGTTTTGTGTGACATGTAAAATTTTCAAGCACAAACCCTCAGCTTAGCAATAGCTGGACTAGCGACTCTCGATCTCACCATATGAGGGGGAGAGCAATGGTATGTTTTTATAAAATGCTTTACCAAGTTTTTTATGATTAATGTTTTACAACATTTTACAAAGAATTTTATAGTAAAATTTGAAAATGTTTTCTATAAAACGTTTTGCAATGAAACAAACAAAGTGTTAATTAAAAATGGGTCCTCACCAAAATGCTAATCTAACCTAATTACACTTATTTAAAATGTTAACATAGTGTTTAAATGTTTAATTATTTCATTTCTTCTAAAAGTTGTAATGACTTTTGAGTGGAGTTTGCAATGTTCCTTTGTGTTAATTAGTAATCACTTTTTTTTTCTATGCAAATTAAATTAGAAGAAAAGGGTTAGCCACATACAAAAGGAACCTTTTGTTGAGGTCTAAAATATTACAAGTATTGAAATCCAAAACTAATGAACCCTCAAGGATAGGAAAGGCCCAATCCGTGAGCCAAGACCCATTTAAAATGGGTAAAAAAGAAGCCCAAATTCATGAATGGGTAAACCTTGGGCCTTAGAGAAGGCAAAAAAAGCAAAAGAAGTTTGGCCTAGCCTCTGTGAGAAGAACCTCAAAGAAGCCCAGAAAGAGATTGGACCAGGATACCGAGGAGCTGCCAAAACCAGGGAGGGGATCCTCGAAAAGTGCAGGAAACAATCAGCTGGAAGTTGGACAGCTCAAGGAAGTATGCTCATGGGCACAAGGAACGAAGAAAGACATGTTCCATCAGTCGCCTACAACTCAGAAGAAAAGACTTTGGAAACAGGAGATGACTTAGGAACCAATACCTATGAAGGGAAGCTTGGTATCTTAGGAAGAGCAGTAAGGTGAACCATAAAGGAAGATGGTTGGGGATCTTTTAGCGTAACAGGGAGGAATCTGCCTATTTAGAGAAAAAAGACAAAGGGTGAGGCAGCCAAAAGGAGGATTCTGAAAAGCCTCTCTAGAAGTTTTGGAAAAAGAGATTAAAAGTCAACCCCTAGGACCCCCCAAAAAAGGAAGGTCAGTTGGGGACTTTTTAGAGGGAAACCTCAAAATAAGAATATAGTGAGAAAATGAGGAAATGACCAACCACCAATGTTACTGACATAACATTGTTTCTGGTACCCAAAGCAGCAAATGAAGATAATCAATGGTACACCAAAAACCTTAGGAAGGTACTATAAAAGGGGATCAAGCCATTAGGAAAATTCATTCAGCAATAAGAAATCAGAGCAAAAAGATCATTTGAAAAACTTCATTAAACCTCAAAAAAAATAGAAAAAAAGAAAAATACTGTGAGGGATCCTAAGACAGACATTAGAGGATACACTTGGATTTAAGGAGATTTAAACCTTACAAGTCCTAGAAGCCTACAAATAGCTATCTAAATCTATGACTTTTGAACTTATTTGAACCTTGTGACACATCCCAGTGAAAAGAAGGTTCCAATGTACTAAAACTTAATATAATGAAATATCATTCTATTTTCTAAGAATCCCTAACATCCATACTTGCTTTTTCTTTATTTCCTTACTATTCTTTGGCCATTTATTTTACAATGTGTATATGTTTGCATGTATGGATATGTATGTGTTGTAGGACCCATGTTTTGTGCACAACTTGATTAGTAATCAGCCCAATATAGCTGCGGCGAACCAAGCTCAGTCCACCAAACAACAAGTATAAGGCCCAGAATTCTTGTTTCTACTTGGGCTTGGGTACTGTCCAAAATAAGAACCCACACCTTCTTACATCAGCCCTGAGAATAACGGAAAGAAGGTCCTTAATAGGATCCAACCTAAAAGAGTTCTCCTAATGCCATAGTTATTTTTTACTTTTCTTCTTTTTTTGGTCAGGTAGTAAAAGAGTTGAACATAATAGGCCAATTTTTTTTTTCGAGAAGAAATAATAGACCAACTTTATTTATACATCAGTCACACTTTTTTTCCTCCACAATCATAAAACTTTGGCAGGTATAAGTTCTCTTTGGCACATTCCCCCTCTCTTACACACATTGATTTGCTTCTTTCCTAAGTTTTAAACATTTGTAAAAGTTAATTCAAGTGGATCTTTCATTAGCCAATTAATATCATAAATGTGGCTAAGAGTTTTATAGCTCAATTGGTTGGCACCTTTTAGTGACATTTAGGATTCAAATCTCCCCCTCCCTTATTATAACTATTGAATTATTATTATTTGCAAAACTTACCCTCTAAGTTTTATCATTTTTCATTTCAGTCATCTAAGTTTGCATTTAGTCATTCAATCCTCTAACTTTCAAAACTCGTCAATTTAGTCCTTCGTTAAACAACCATCCATCACTGCCATTAACACCCCAAAACGATGTCATTTTGGATTGATTTTAAATTTTATTTATTTATTTATTTATTAATTTTTTTTAAAAAAAGTTATTTATAAAAGAAACCAGAAAAAAAAAAAAATCCAAACCCCAAATCAACAGAGAATGCTTAGAGTCCTTGAGAAGGTGGATATCAAGATTCTAGATTTGTTTTCTCATGAGGATGTTAGGTTTAAAGAATTTAAAAACTGTCATATTAAAGGTGTTTTTATAGCAAATTTCTAATATATTAGAAGAGTTCAAATTTCTTTCTTTTTAGTTTTTTTAAAAATAATGAAAAAAAAAAAAAAGAGAAAGAACCTTAGCAAGTTTTTTTTTTTTTTTATATATATATATAAGAATAGTTCAAATTTCTTATTTTCTCTATATATTAAAAGATTTCATCTTTACCTATTAAAAGGATTTAGAAAGTTAGTTATTACTTTTTTTACCTTTAAAAATATCTCTAATTTAATTAACTTATCCTTGTTCCGGTAAAAATATAAGATATGATTTTAGAATAGTAAAACAAACATAAAGGAAGTTTGAAAAAGTGGACTGTACTGAAAAGATCATTTTGAGCCCCAACACAACTTTTGTGTCCCACCAAGAATAATTTAGAAACTTTAGGCCAAGTTCCAAGGTTATTAAGAAAAATGTAAAAATGCATTTTTGGTATTTTAATAACGGGATAATTTCAATTTTATAAAGATATATTTCATTGTGTTAATTTCATTCCTCAAATATTAATTGTGTCCATTCATCTTTTAACTTTTAGAATCAAAGTTCATAGACTTGATTTTGAAAGTTAAAACAAAACTGACACAATTTAATAAATAAAGATGAAACTGAAACTATCACAAATATCTATGGAACAAAATTGTAGTTTGGCCAAAATTATAAATCAATGTTAAAAGCAAATGAATATACCAAAGCATAATTAGAGTGGAAGTCACATTCACTTTATTGGAAAAGAAAAACCAATGAAGCTCATGACCAAACGTGTCTTGAAACTTGAGATAAGTCTGGATTGTTTAACACAGTTGGGTCAAGTTAGCAATTTGTCCATTTGAGAAATAAAAAAAATCTTGTGGACAAAAAGGAATACACAAGGAATGTCATGTATATATGGGGACCTATCTAATTATAGTGGGAGTAAATAAATCGATAATATGTCCCATAGTCCATGATTACTTCCACAAACCACAAATTGTAATTAGATAAAAAAACAATGCTAACGAATGTCTTTAGGGCATTGATTAATAATCTATTTAAAAAAAGTTTTTATGGGAAAAGGAAAAAAAAACAATTAATATTTTGACAATTTTTTTAATTTTTTATAAATGTGGTGTCAAAACTTTCATAAAATGGATTGTTAACCAGTGCTTTAAAGACACTCATTTGAGAAAAAAAAAAAAAAAACTTGTGGACAAAGGAATACACAACGAATGCCATGTATATATGGGGACCTATCTAGTTATGTGGGAGTAAATAAATCAATAATATGTCCCATAGTCCATGATTACTCCCACAAACCACACATTGTAATTAGATAATAAAAATAAAAAAAAAAAAAAAAAAAAAGAGAAATGCTAGCGAATGTCTTTAGGGTATTGATTAATAATCCATTTTAAAAAAAATTTATGGGAAAAAGGAAAAAAAACAATTAATATTTTGACAGTTTTTTTCATTTTTTATAAATGTGGTCTGTGGTGTTAAAACTTTCCTAAAATTGATTGTTAATCAATGCCTTAAAGGCACTTCTTTGAGAAATAAAAAAAAATCTTGTGGACAAAAAGGAATACACAAGGAATGCAATGTATATATGGGGACCTATCTAGTTATAGTGGGAGTAAATAAATCAATAATATGTCCCATAGTCCATGATTACTCCCACACCACACATTGTAATTAGATAATAATAAAAATAAAAAATGCAAACGAATGCTTTTAGGGTATTGATTAATAATCCATTTAAAAAAAGTTTTGTACGGCACGGGATCCCTAGGCCCATTTGGGCCTTGAACTTTAATCCTACAGTGAGGCCTATGGTTCTTACCCCTTTGTTTGAAGCTGGGCCCCAGGCCTGCTGAAGCAATGAGCCTGGGCCCCATGCCACTAGGCTCGATCCAAAGCCCATTATGCAAGCAATTTCATACACGTCATGGTTCGTAATCTAGGACTTGCCCGATTAGTCACATCTTGATCGGGAACGTGACTGCTCGAGGATGATATACCTCAACTACCCGGTATTTCCTTAGGGAATATCGCTGCTGAGCATCCTTCTTGAGGTGGGAACTAGTTCCAAAACCACCACTCCCACTCCCAACTAAAAACCCACTTAGAAGCAATGGAATTGGACCCCCTTGCCCACTAACAACCTAGGGTAATCATAACTCTTCCACTAATTTTACGCTATAAATATGAGAAGCTGAGGAAGAAAGGTGGTTGTTGAATGGTTACATAGGAAACTAAGAAAAAAGGGAGTGAGAGAGGCAACAAAAAAATAATAGCAGTGAGAGTAGGGGAATTCGTAAGGAGAGGTTACTGTGTTAGGTATTTGTGTTAGGAACTACCTAAGGTAAGAAACCCAAAGCCCACACTACAAATAGATTGTGAGCCCAAGTGAGGGTCGGTTCATCAACCTCATTTCTCGCGCGCACAAGTTTTTATGGGAAAAGGAAAAAAAAAAAAAAACAATTAATATTTTGACATTTTTTTCATTTCCCATAAAAATGATGTCAAAACTTTTCTAAAATGGATTGTTAACCAATGCCTTAAGGGCACTCGTTAGCATGACCCTAAAAAAAAATAGGCATCATATGAGTCATTGATTCCACACATCACAGTCATCAAAAAATGGCAGTGTATTCCATAAAATAATTATAAAAAAAAAAAATGGCAGGTTAAGATTATCTTAGACATAATATATGCTTTGAATTGTGATTTGTGACAGCCATGTAACAATGATCAATACATCATGAGCTAATTTTATTTGCTATTTTTGGCGAGGTATTTTAATGAACTACCTTATATACACTTTTTAGAAAATTTTCAAATACATCTTTGTAATTTGCAACTTCTTTGACCCCTTTTTTTAATCAAAAAAAAAAATTTGGATATAATTTTCAGGTACTCTATTTTAGATTTCTTACTAAATTTAAGCATATAATTGCATAAACTAATGAATTACATAATTAAATTTGATAATCATTAAATAAAGATAACATTTTGGTGTGCGTGAACTTGCATAAAAGTGCTGCCACACTAATAAATATTTGTGGCTTCAATATCTAGACCACTGCATGGGAAGTTGGACCTCACAATCTCATTAAAAATTATTTTCATTCTTCAATTTTCAATACCCAAAAAGCATATATTTATTCTATATTCTGAACTTCTTTTTATTTATTAATTTATTTTTGTTGATCTGCTCTGTTTTTGTACGTGTATGGAAAGTCAGCGAAGGTTGTAACCGTGAGAAAGCGCCTTAGAAATCGAATTAGATGGTGAAGCACGACAATACGTGGTGGGTGGAGCACAAATATTGGATCAAAAGATTTAAAGCTCCAATAAGACATGAAAGGGTCCCCCTCAAACTGAGTTAACAAACCAAACCCCCCCACTTCTCATATCCTCAACTTTGTCTTAGATCTTTCACAAACCTTTGCAACCTCCTTGTGTAGAAACTGGCTTTTCAACAAACTGCACCTCTTGTTTCTGCTTCTTTCTGTCTTTTTCTCTTCTGGTTACTTTTCTGTTTTCTTTGTTTGGTTGGGTGCTTTCATTTTTCTAACAGGTTGCAAGAGAAGCCATTTCCATAGTGACATATTTTTGGGTTCTTGATTCCTGTTGCTGCTTCTGATCTTATTATCTGTAAGAGGAGCTGGAAAGGTACTTGGTTATTTGGCTTGCTACACTTTATATCTCTTTCTTTCTTATGCTTTTTTTTTCTCTCTTTTTCAATTTTGGAACTTTCAAGCATTGGAATTGCCAAACCATAGTTATGACAAGTTTATGAATTGTGTGAGGTGAGCTTTATTGTTGGAAAAATTTTCTTTTCCTGCATGTCCTCATCTAAGGCCAAGAAATATTAAAGCTAATTTAGGCTTTCCTACATCAACAAGGATTTCAGTGTGGAGGGTTGTGTTTCAAATTCATTGGTTAGTCAACGAAGATAAAGATCAATCAACTAGTAGAGCCATATCATCAGGATGTAAACTGTACTCTGTTGTATTGCAACATCTATAAGATTCACTGTCCATTCACATATTGCCATGTCTTATAGTTGGTGAATATGTGTGTTTCAGAAGCAATTAAACGAAATATATGAATTTGGTAGTGAACACAATCTAATGAGTTTGGGATCATACCAGTGCTTATGAATCTTGCCATTTGTTGGATATTTGTTTCATCTGTTTGAACAGTTATTAACATGTTTACTTTATAGACTGAATTAATTTTTCTGTATGTTTCACAATTGATTCGTCTTGTGCTGCAATTACCCAAATATTTTCTCACTTTTGTTTTTCCTGGTGTGGGTAGGCAGTGGCACATACTTTTAGCTTGTTTCCTGCATCCCATTTGGTCTAGTTAGCTGACAATGGGAAATAAAGTGGGAAAGAGTGAATCACCAAAAAAGGTCTCAAAACCTGAAACAAAGCTTGAAGCCAAAACGGTTGAAGCTATGAAGCGTAGGGCGGCTGCTGGAACTTCCATGAAGTCATTCAACAGCATAATCTTGAAATTCCCAAAAATTGATGAGAGCTTAAGAAATTGCAAAGTTATTTTTAAGCAATTTGGTAGGTAAACTTCTGTTCATTTGCTTGCTGAACATTAGCAGTAGATAATTTCTATTTGCAACCCAAAATTCATGACCATAAATTAAATGTTGTCAAACCGTATCAATGAAATAAAAAGTTATGCATCAATGACTTGTTTGGATAGATATGTAATATGTTAAGAGGCTGAATGAAACAGCTTATAAAATAACCATATATAACTGACCATCTTACATCAGACTCTTTTTAGGGTTGGGGATCATTCTTTTTGAGTTTTACCATAGAAAACTACTTTGTAGAAATATGTATTTATTTTCTACTACTGAACTTAAATTTATTTGGTAGCCCCTATATCCTGATGGTGCCCAAGTGTTAACTTTTTCTGAAAACATACACAGCAACACGCAAAACCATCTACTCCTACATTTTTTTTCCCCTTATAACTGCTACGAAGAATGGCTTTCTTGTTTTTTTGTATGATTTACTCACACGCGCACACATGTTACTCTTATAGGTGTACATATATATATTATTTATTTATTTAATAGCTACTTAGACGTGTGTTTTCATTATTTTAATTGTAGATGAGGATTCAAATGGTGCAATTGATTATGAGGAGTTGAAAAAAAGTTTCCATAAGTTGGAAATTTCATGTACAGAAGAGGAAATCAATGATCTCTTTCAGGCATGTGATATTAATGAGGACAAGGGAATAGATTTCAATGAGTTCATTGTACTTCTCTGTCTTGTCTATCTTCTCAAAGATGATGCGGCTACCCTTCATGCTGTATCCTGAAATCTTTTATCTGTTCAGTTTCTTTTAAGTTTCCTTTTACATGACAGCTGAAACATGAAGCCTATAAATAATAGATGTTTGGCAGATAAAAGCCTAATATCTTCTATCATTTAGAGAAGGGAGTCATATTTCATATGCCTTCTGCCTTACTATATTTTTTACAATTGTAAAAAACAGTGAAAATGGACATGTAAATTAAGGAGATATACCAGTGTATAACTTTAGATAGAATAGAACAGTGGAAAAGAATACATGTGGCCGACCTTGACTAGCCCGTTGGGATCCATGCCCAACCCTAAAATTCTGGGACTAAGGCTAGGTTGTTGTTATTGTACTATATTATTCTATTAGCAGATACATGCACTTTCCTGTTTCCTGTGACTAGATTATAGGTCTCTTTGCATTGAACAGATCATTTATCAATTTGAAATAAAGGGCTATACATTCATGGTATGTGATGTCCTGAATTTTTCTGCAGTATGCCTATATCTTTCTCCTGGTGAAGTAAACGTACATGTATATTTGTTCTAGTTGGTCCCGTCTTTATAAAGATATATTTTTTGCAAAGAAAATGTGCTTATAAGTTCCTAATTACCTTGGAGGTTAAAGTGTTCTTTTTGGGGTGGGCTTTTGGAGGGGTTAATTTAATCCTTCCACCAATTTTGAAGAATCACCAAAGACTGTCCGTAGAGTGACTTTTTCTTGATATTCTCCTTGAAAACTCAAATCAATGCTTTGTGTCAGTTGAGTGATGATTGAAAAATGTGAGTCATGTAAAAGGAGCAGATTATAAGATTATCATCTTGCCATCATGAGGAAATAAATGTTTTCCTGTATTTCTTTCCTCTTCTTCTTCTTGTATTCCTTGACATTGCTAGAAAGCACGGGTGGGAATGCCCGATCTGGAGGCCACATTTGAAACATTGGTAGATGCATTCGTCTTCTTGGACAAGAACAAGGATGGTTATGTCAGTAAGAGTGAGATGGTCCAAGCCATTAATGAAACTACATCAGGGGAAGGTTCTGGACAAATAGCCATGAAAAGATTTGGTACTCTCTCTCTCTCTCTCTCTCTCTCTCTCTCTCTCTCTCTCTCTCTCTCTCTCTCTCTCTCTCTCTCTCTCCCTGTGCCTAACTTGTACACATGAAGTAAAGAGATTCATATGCTAATGTGCAAGCATTTTACGTGAAGGAAACCTGCATCACTAACAGATGGTTTTGTGGTGCCACATTTGATGGTCAAACTAGATTGTATAAGCGTTTTTTTCTTTCTAAAGAATTTCGAAATTGGCTTCATATTGATTTGTATTGCTTGGAAATCTTAATTCCCTAGGTCTCATGGATATCTATATTGATGAGATGGTTTTGTGGTGCCACATTTGATGGTCAAACTAGATTGTATAAGTGTTTTTTTCTTTCTAAAGAATTTCAAAATTGGCTTCATATTGATTTGTATTGCTTGGAAATCTTAATTCCCTAGGTCTCATAGATATCTATATTGATGAAGTTGGCGTATAGGCTTCTTGGGGTTTACCTTAGCTAGCACGCAGTATTTTTCAATACTATTGTCCACCTGTTGTCTTGATCTATTTGTAGTAATGCTGTAACGTAGATGATTTTCATAGAGAAACTCACAGTTCAATGAACAGCTGAACCTGAATGTTCTTGAGTCTGACATTATATGTTAACAATGATGCGTTGCATCCATGTAGATTTGCATTTCCCATCAAGTGATTAGAGGTTAAACATGTTTTGAAGCATGTATGAACCTACTATGCATTCACTGGATGTGATTTAGCCACTCTGATGCAAACTAGTGACCTTCATAATTAATTTAAGTCAATGAGTTTATTTTACTTTTGCAGAAGAGATGGATTGGGATAAAAATGGAATGGTGAACTTCAAAGAATTTCTTTTTGCATTCACCGGTTGGGTTGGAATTGATGACAATGAGGACGAGGAAGAAGGCGGAGAGAAGGTCTGAATTAATCAATATCTTTCGAGTCTCTCCAGATGTTGCTGATTATGATGCCTGGTATTGAAGCTTCTCAGGCTTTCAAAGTTCCTTCATGTTTGTTTTTCCAATAATTGCCATGTTGATATAAACATGTATAATTAAATCTCCATTACTTCCTTGAATTTGGAATGTATATAGTCAGGTATAGAACTCCATGCAACTGTTATCTGCTTCAGGATGAATTTGAAACGATTTCCTGTAGTCATGCATGAAGGAGAGCTAATGAATGGAAGTCTTATTTTTATTATTTTTTGAATATTGTGATCAGAATTTTTTTTTTCTTTTATTTTTTGGGGGTGGGGGGTGAGTCACACAGTGGATTTGCCTCCTCTTATAAGTTATTACACAATTTACTTATCGACCAATGTGCTTCACCATTTATAAAGTAGCACATCTTTTTTTTTTCCTTACAATACATGTTCGTGCATTGACTTAGCAGGTAAGGATTTTTGTTCCTATCACATTCATTTATATTCTTTAAACCTGATATTAATCAAGTGAGCAAACAATCTTTAATATTTTTTCATCAAATAAATTTCTAAAAGTTTCATGAAATTGCTATTATAAAATTTAAAAAATCACCAACCATTGTCAAAATTACAGAAGAATGTTGGAAAAATGGCAGCATCGGTTAATCGTCCGTGAAATTTTTGTATCTTCTTAGATATGATAAGCTGCCTTAAGGCCTTTCTTTTTCAACACAATATACTTCAGTAATTTTCTTAGCATATAAGGATGCTATATCAATAAAGTAAACAAACCACTTTTAATATATATATATATATATATATATGAGCAAGACTTAAGTACGGTACTTAAGTGTTATTCCTTAAATTCATATCTTAAGATTCTGCCGTGTGAATTTTTTTTTTTTTTTTGAGACTTCACACCATTTATTGTGTAGGCCCTAACTTATAACCCATTCTGGAGAGGAGGTTTGAATCCTTGACAAAAAATTTGGTATCTAAAACATCTTTGAATAGTAAATAATGTGACAAGTCGAGGAAAAAGTCTAGGACCACAAATAGTAAATAATGTGACAACTGACAAGTCTTGTTGGGATGACATAATGGGATCACTGGCTGTGGATCCCATATCTTGCCCCTTCCCCTCGACCAAAAGCCAAACCCCCACTGACAATTGGGGCTAAAAAGGTACAATAGTTGTTTCTACAAACTATCAGGTACCAGCCAAAAGAAAGAGCATGATCACCAGTTAAACATCGTTGCAAACTAAACACTTTTTCCTTGAATAACTAATACCAAATAATGCATCTAATTCCATAAATTAGACTCTTTAAGACATTCATTAAACAAGCAGGAAACAACAATGCATCGCTGCGGTCTGACAATTCTTAAAGAGTTGATGCTGCAAGATTGCATTAAAATGGAGGAAAAGCTATAGCAGATATCAAAAAATGCTTTATAATCAAATCTAAGCACTACACTTCATAAATACAAAAACATTCCAACCCAGACCACACGCAACAGGATAGATCATTGTTTTTTTGCCTCGCTCGTATACAGACCATACCTTCACTTCCCCAATAGATATCCCCCATTACCATAAACAAAATCGCCATCTCAAACTTATATTATAACCTAATAACATAAAGACAGCTTTGGAGGGGAAATGCCCCAACCAAACAACCTAAACGCAACACACACAAGCATAAACCCGGTACTTAATGTAGTCCTTTACTAAGTAACACTGTGTCTTAGCCTCCACCTTACAGAAGAGAAACACACTTGATATAGAAACAAGTTAGAACTGGCACACAGTAGTGCCAGTGCCCCGATGGCAGTTGGAGGCATTGGCTGGGATGGCAACACCTACAGCATGGGAATTGCTGTTTACTTGCAGAAACTAACACACTAGCTCCAAAAGCCTTTTAAGAATGGGGATTCATTAGCCCCTGGTCTTTGCCCTCTTCATACCGAGGCTGTTGTGGAAGGGGGAAACTGAACCAGACATAGGAGAACCCTCCTCACGAAGTGTACCATTGATCATTGCTAGCTCTCGTAGCTGCTGTTTCTTGTAGAAATCATGAGTTTCATCCTAAATAAGGAAAATAGAAAGAACCATGTAAGCCCAGATTAATCCAAATAAGGAAAAATTAAATTCAACACGAATGAATAGGATTTACAAGAGGAGCAGAAAGAAAACTTACCACAGGCTTCAGTAAGTCTTCAAGTATCTCACGTGCTTGCATTAGTCGAGCATCGATTATTTCAACTGGTAGTTCTGCCTCAACTAAAATATGGAGAGGTTCATTCAAATGCTCATACCCTGGTTTTCCCCTCATCATCTCTTCCTTTAAAACAGAAGCAACACAGCAATCAATATTTTGATATTCTCACAATACATGTGAAAAGCAGGAATCAGATCTCAAGTGGTGATACGGCATTAACAGCCTAAGCTCAGGCAGTTTTCTGCAAAGAAAATAATTGCAACTATGCAAAAATGAAATGATTAAGATAATAAATTGTAATTTCACTTGAAATATTGTCAAGTGCCACAAAAAACGAGAACTTTAGCAACTATATGTGTCCATTTAGGTAGTTTATTTGGGCAGCTTAGTTTCAAAAGTGAATCCCCTTCTAATAAGTGGTGTTTTTAATAAGTGGTGTTTTTAATAAAGTACACCTAGAAAAAAAAAAAAAAAACGCTTTAAAAAGATGTATCCCAAAAAGCTAACTAATAAGCCATTACAAACAGGCACTAAGAAATAGAAGCCTCTGAGGAAAAAAGCCTCATATAGCAGAGAAGTGTCCCAACAGTTTTCTCTTATATGCAGTGACAAGAAGCTTCTAGAAAGGGAAGGTGAAAAATGAATGATCTTAAAGTTTCTAAAAAGTCTTGCCAAAGGCCTTGTAGCTTAATTGGCACCTCTCCATACACAAAGTGCTTGGAAGTCTGGGGGGAAAAGATTCGAGTTGCAAGGTTAGCAGCATATTGTAATTATTTCTCAAAAAAAAAATTCTAAAAAGTCTGTTTCAAGTCTGATTTGACACATTTACTTTCACATGAGAACTGGAAGAAAGTCACGAAAGCATTCCATATTAGTCCACATAGCCCAAACAATCAAAAGCAACTAGCAAAGCTTCTTATTAGCACCTCTCTCCAAAAAGAGAAAGCTTTTCAATTAACAAACAACAGACAACATGAAAGCCAAGGTTCCCTAATCCCTTTGTGCTAGAAAAGGCCAAACGGTGAATGGCCTTTGCTTTTTTTATTGTATTAAATTCATGTAGCTCTCTCCAACTATTCACTGATGCAATGAGAGATGCTGAAATTACCAACTAAAGAGATCATTAATTATACTTCGATTTTTTTTTTTTTTTTTGGGGTGAGAGGGGGGGGGGGGGGGTGGGGGGAGGGGAGGGTTAATAAATTCATATCGAACATTGTGGCATCCAAGATAGTTCAACTGCACACTTTGTGTTGTGCAATGCAATGTGTGTGTGTCCATTGGGTTTAGAAGTCTAAAAATCATGATCTCACTCTCCACCCTATTCTTAGCTACTGGTGCCAAAGCTCAATGTCTATATATGTGTATTTATATACAGATTGGAATAAATGCACATTCATAAATAATCACCAAGTTTCCAGCATGAAGTGTAGAAAAATAGAAATGGCACTTGTGCAATTTCCAAATTTCTCATGGAACTTATTCCTGAGATTATTCCAATCTAATTCACTTCATCCATCCACACTTTACTAGATATATGATATGAAACATTTTAAAGAGTTCCTCATTTACTGATGAAAATATAAGTTTCAGTAAACACAATCATCAGTAGAAGAGAATCTCATTATTACCCTAGTTGGATCCTTAATGCTACCACGGCCTCTGATCAGAACACGACACTCTGTACTTGCTTCCACCCTCTTGAGAGAGTTCCCCCTAGGACCAAGGAGACGCCCAACAAAGTTATACTGTATAAAAATCAACATCAAATACCGCTGAAAAGAAAAATCATGAGCAAACACACAGGAGAGAGAAGTTTATACGTACATTAGGATATTTTTCGACAGGGATATCCACTCTGAGGGTTCTTTTGACAATAAGACCAGATGAGCTGCATTGAGAACTCAGCCAGTTTTGTGCTGATGAAGGCTGTATCAAACCCGACATCTGCACATTATTATTCCAGATTCATTAAAACTTAGTAATAGATAAATAGAACTGTCCTGCTTCACATGGCACATGCATAAGAGTATAAATATGTAAAATGTCTTGGGAGCAGCTCTAAGAAAATATTTTAAAACCAAAAACCACACAAAGGACTAATAACAATGCTATAACCAAATTAGCAATAGAACAACTAAAACATGTGCTAATATTCAATTATATCAGAGAAGACTGAACTTCAAGGGCTCTAAATCTAAAAGTATAGAGCATGGGAATTAAATGTTCATATTCAACAACTAATAGGAGCCTCAACAGTTGCAGTTTCTTGCATCAGATAAAGTCAGATAGACCAGCTGTTTCAGCAACATTTTAGATCAGTAAAATCTTGAATTCCCAAACCAGTCAATTAATATCACAAGATAGCACCCTCATAAGGAAAACTGAATAACAATATTCATTAACTGAATGGTCAGCAGTCAGCTTTATACAGGAGAAATTTACGATTCCCAGAGTCTCAAAACTCATATAAATAGGAAATGTCTTGCTCAATGCTCTGCATATAGGACATCCATACAAGCAGGAACTGCAGTCTAACATCAGAAGTGAAATTAACAAATATTTCAAGTATAGGAGTGTCTTCGCAACAATATACGGAAGAGATGGAGAACCATCTTATTAGGTTTCTGGAACAGGATGGTAAGCTAAAATCTATTTTACATTGCTTGAGGATGTTAGCTTCAACCACCTGTCAAAAAGTGGCATAATCTACAAGCACTCAAATAAATGTCATAAGTCAGTATGAAATGAAATGATCGCGTCAGTAATACTTCTACAAAAACAGTAAAATTAGATGGAAAAAAAGGTTATGTTAATGGTTAGTATCCGTACTTCTGATTGGAACCGTGATGCCCATCCGTTCACATCGGCACCTCCATTCGAAAATATTCCTCCAGAAGCCAACGGGCTAGCATGTTCAAGCCCACTTTGACCTAAAACTGATGCATTCCCCAACAGTGTGGTTACACGCAATATTTCTGCTCCAAAAATGTCAATTTTCAAGAATAAGATGTACCAGTCAGCATTTGTTAAAAAGTTAGCAGTCACCACAAAATGGACAGACAACACGGATTTTTCTAAGTCAGTTAAAATTAATGCTTTTCCCCATGAAATAAATTTAATCTTATAAAGAATGCACTCTAAGAATAAGAAGGAAAATGAAGTTTAATACATCTCGTTATACTAAAGCAAAGTCAGATATAAATGAACATTGTCTTTTGATTGGTAAGTTACACACACATGCAGTGAGTCTTGGTTCGAACCCATGCCTCACCCTCCAACCTTGTCTTATAGGTAAAAGAGGTGTCATTTGAGCTAGAACTCATTGGTGGTATAAATGAACGTTGTCAGGCATCTGCAAAAACTATTTTAGAGATTAGACTGCATAAACTATAGAAGTCACGACTCATACATGAGAATCCATAGTCATACAGGTGAAGAAAACCCCAGAAGAATACATATCCACTGAAATTGCTACCATGATCATCCCTAAGCATGGAAAGGTGGAATCCTGAGCTAAATGTGATCTAGCTGCTATAATGGAGTCCCTAGCACTTGAACATAGAAAACAAATATTTCAGCTACAGTGTCTGACAGACCATATAGTTGTTAGAGAAATATCCCCCAACCATAGGAAACCAAATTACCCAGACCTCAACGTGCACTAGGCTTTTTTTTTTATAGAACAAGGCTTTAAAGACCAACCTAAAGTGCTCTCTTGAATCTTGTATCACAAACTATATAGATTTTTTTTAGGTAAATTTCTAGATAGATTTCACAACTTTTACTAGGTTTTAAGTCCAGACTACCATCCCAGTTTGTACAATAGCCCCTCCTCCATGCTGCTAGGCAGTTAACAAATATTCTCAGCTTATATACTTTTTTGAAGTTGGGGTAACCCAGACAAGGGGAAATAACTTTGAACTGTCTAATTGAAATTTTCAACCTTAACCTAATACCAATTTAACTCTATCGTCCCACTAAGGGACGATAGAGATGTTGGTGGATATGTACTAATTTTCCGCACATCCTAAAGTAACCCTAGCCAGGCACAAGATACTAAGTTTGCATCTAACAACAATTGCAGAGACTGATATTCAAAATTTATTCCCATGAACATCTTATGTAACTATAATGTAATTTGAAGTAGAAGGATTCATAAACCTCCATTGTCAAACCAGAGCCACAAGGAGAGAGGTGCCATTTGAACTAAAAGTCATCAGCCTATCCCCATTTTCTAGTATTGAGCTTATTACTACAGATTCGAAAGGAAGGAACACCTCATATTAGTTAAATACTTAAATCACTTATATGATATCATAAATCTTCTTAACCTTTGTTTTTTTATTAGCATAAAAGTGAATTAGTTATACAATGAAGCTCAAATCACCCTAATTTGGATTTCTTTTGCCCATATACGCTACAAAGCCATAAATCACAGAAGCTCCTCTAATTGGTCCTATTAGATACCTAATACTAAGCATAATTCGTAATAATAACCCTTTGAGCCTTAAATTAATCAATAAATTAATGTTCATAGTCTTCATTATGGCATACACCAACATATTGTAGAGTTGGAGATATTGATGAAAATCTCCAATCTGCAATGCACTAATCACCCTAAACTACTTATATCCACCCATGCTAAGTACTTGCGAGTCCACAGACAATTGAAAGGAAGGAATACTATGATCTGAATCAAGAGAGTTAATTTCTAACCATTTAAATGAGGTTATCAAAGAACGTGAAGTGACTTCCCAATATTATACAAATGAAGTAGCCTACCTTTACATATCAATAAGACAAAGTTGATTGATGCATGTCACAATCCTCTAACGGCCGTATGCCAGCATAACACCAAAATATAATCACCAATCAATACTTCAAATTCTCTAATTTATGACTAGTCATTCTTCTATCCCAAACACACATGAATAAATACAAAATGAAATTCGGGAATTTTGGTTTTAACCATTTATCCCTAGGATGAAGCTAGTCATTTATGTTGGTTGATTTATAATACTACTGAATTTCTACAACTTTGAGTCCATAAATAGGTTACGCATCAATCCAACAAGGGGGACCGATCTGGCCATGCTTCAGCATCTACACCATTTATTTGTGCTTTAAAAGTTCGTTAAAATTAATCATGTTGTCTCAATTGGTAAGTCGTTGATCTATGATTAGACATAACTCAAAAGTGTGTTGTCAATTAGTTGAATTCCTGGTCATCAATTCTACTCTTTTACACGCCGAATAACATTTTGTTTCCATTTATATCACACATAACCAGATATGGCAAGATACATATTAAACTACAGTAATTTGTAAATGCAAACCTTACCTTGGTTTATCAAGCGATAGCAATTGGGAAGCACGGGCATAAATGGACTAAGCTTGTGACGCTCCGCTAATAACTCAGTGAGATACCTATCACCGAAAAATCCGAAACCAGTCAAAATCAAAGATCAAATTACAGATCAGAATTCACACAGTTGCATCAATGCATGACACTACCTACAAGGATCACCAATCAACCATAAATGGCACAATAATGTACTAATAAATAAACTGACATCAAGCCGTAGACTTCACACACAAAATAAGAAAAATACAAAACAAATAATAGAATCAATCTGATGCAGATCAAACAAAAACCAAAACTTGAATCACAACAATTAATAGGAAACCATTTATAAACACTTAAAAAAAATAAAAAAATAATAAAAAAATAAAAAATAAAACTAATCAAGCTTTAACTAATTCACAGTTAGTGAAACTAAGCAAGGAGTACAATAAAGACAAAAATCAATAATGCAAGCTTAGATTGACTTCACAAACAAACAAACAAAAATCGATCCGATTTAGATCAAATAAAAACCGAAATCTGATCCAAATGAAACTTTTTGTTGTTGTTGTTATTTAAAGAAAGAAACTAAGCTAATCAAACTATAATAACTAATTTACAGTAAATCGCAATTATTGAGAGATAAACACAAAAATCAATAATGTGAGCATAGATTAACTTCACAAACATAATCAGATCCGATTTAGATCAACTAGAAACCAAAATCTGAATTCTATGAACCAATTTTTTGGTTAATTAAAGTAAAAAAAAATTAAGCTACTCAAACTATTAACTAATTCAAAGTAAATCTCAATTAGTGAAACTGAGCAAAGAGCACTTAAATCAAAGTGATATTGCACTAATAAACTCAAATCCCGATTTAGATCACATGTAAAAAAAAAAAAAATCGAAATCCGATTCATAAGAACCAAAGCTAACTAAGCACTTAAGCTAAAAATCGAAGTAGAAGTAATTCACAGTACATCACAAACAGTGAGAGATTAAGCAGAAAAAAAAAAAAAGCGATCGGACCGAAAAGTCAAACAGAGAGTGAGATCGAGGGAGTGGTACTTTTCTTGGTCGAGGAGTGCAGCGGCGGAGGAAGCGGCGGCGGCGGCAGCGGCTGAGCGGAGGCCGGAGAGGTGAGGAGAAGGAGGAGCAGACGGAGACGGAGAGTACGCCATGTACCTAGCTGCTCCGCCAACAGAAGACGCCATTTCTTTCTTCGGTTTGTTGGTTGTAGTGTCAAGTATCAACACTTTTTATCAACAGATCCCCCGCGGTTTCAACCCACAGTTAAGTAAACAGTAAAGACGCTGTGGAAAAGAGCGGTTTTTAGGGTCTCTGACTCTTGAGTCTTGCGTATGGTTGTATGTGTGGCTCTCTGGACTGGTGGGAAGGTCCCGACCAGACTCTCTGTGTGTCTATGCGTCGGTGCCTTGTTCATATTTATATTGCTCTCTCACTACCCTAACATTTCTTCTGTTTAATGCTCCTCCTTTATTATTTTTTAGGTCCACACCCTATTTTGGCATTTTATTTATTTTTTCCCTACTTTTTCTTTATTAATTATTATGCTCTCTTTAAAGTTTTTTAATAACTTTTTAATTCTATTTATTTTTATTATATGGTTATACACTTATACCATATGTTTTTCTATATATATATATAAAAAAATACAAGAATTTGGATTTATGGTTTGATAAATGAATTTTGCGCTTTACTCTCGAGCGAAATTACTATTGTGTTTTTTTTTTTTTTTTTTTGTATGGGATTTGATCACGTTTCTCTTATTTGCCGGCAAAGATTTTTTATTTGTTGAGTTAATTAACTAAAACTAATACCGGTATCAACTTTTTAACTAACATGTGAACTATATTTATCTGACACAGTTTATTTAAAAGTGAAAAATGTACGTAAATATTTTTGTTTTTGTTGGTAAGTTTTACACACTTGGTATGTTTCAAATTTATTACCTTACCTTTAATCATTTTTTATAAGGGATGTGTCCCCTTTTTTTTAATAGGGAAAAACATGTTTTGGTTAAAAGAAAAATGTTATTTGAGTTAGACTTTATTAACAAATGACAGAAGTAAATTGATAATTTTTCTTTTCTTTTATTCGCCGACAAAAGAATTGTATTAGTTGGGTTAACTAAAATTAACATTCGTGACAACTTTTTAACTAACATGTGAAACCTTTTTATTTGTCACATATATTTAAAGATAAAAATGTACATAAGCATTTTTGTTTTTATTGGTAAGTTTTACATACTTGGTATGTTTCAAATTTATTACCTTACCTTTAACCATTTGTTATAGTGAAACACTTTTTTTTTAAAGAAAAATTTTATTTGAGATAGAGCTTATTGACAAATGATAAAAGTAAATTGATAAATTTAAATTTTTTTGTGTCTTTTATTCGCCGACAAACGATTTGTTTTAGTTGAGTTAACTGAAATTAACGTTTGTGATAGTTTTTTAACTAACACATGAACCTTTTTATTTGTCACATATATTTAAAGGCAAAAATCTACAAATTTTTTTTTTTTTTGGGGTAAGTTTCAAATTTATTACCTTACCTTTAATCATTTTTCATAAGGGTGTATGTCCCCCTTTTTATATTGTGAATTTTTTTTTTTTTTGAAAAATGTTATTTGAGTTAGACTTTATTAACAAATGTTAGAAGTAAATTGATAATTATAAATTTTTTTGCATCTCTTATTTGCTGAAAGAAGATTTGTATTAGTTGAGTTAATTGAAATTAATGTTCGTGATAGCTTTTTAACTATCACATGAACCTTTTTTATCTATCACGTGTATTTAAAGGTTAAAATTTTTAGAAACATTTTTGTTTTTGATGGTAAGTTTTACAAACTTGGTAGGTTTCAAATTTATTACCTTACCTTTAACCATTTTTTATAAGAGGGATTATATGTGCCCATTTTTTAAGTGGTAAATATGTTATTTGAGATCAAATTCATAGACAAACAACAGGGTTAAATTCTTCTAAAAAAAGGGTTAAATTGATACATATTAAAGTATTTAGTCGTGTCTCTTAATTGTCAACAAAATATTTTTATCAATTAAGTTTTTTAAACGGAAATTAACGACCATAACAACTTTTTAACTAACATGTGAACTCTTTGTATTTGTCACATATATAAAAGGTAAAAAATGTCTAGAAGCATTTTTTTTGTTTTTGTTTTTGTTGATAAGTTTTACACACTTTAATAATAGATTTTGAATTTACTACCTTACCTTTAATCATTTTTAATAAAGGGAGATATGTCCTTTTTAATTTTTGGGGAGAATATGGTATTTGAGTTAAAGTTGGACAAACAATAGAATTAAATTGACATATTTTAAAAATTTCAGAGATTGAGTTGTAATTATTGAAATTTGAGAAAATAAAATTGATATTATTAGTGTATTTATAATCAGTAAATTATTCTTTCTTGTAGCCACAGCATTATATTGAATCTTCTATGGGGGAAAAAAAGGAATTGAGAATATATGAAATAATAAGGTGTTTACTTTAATTTTGTCCGAAGACCAACTTTTTGGTTTGACCAAAAGATAAAACGAAGAAAGAACAAGTTTTGTTGCATGTGGATTGAAGTGCATAGGCATAGCGTAGACAAGAAAACATTGTACAAATAAATTATGGTAGAACCGAACGAAGGAACGAACATATTCATAAGGAGTAACGACCAAGTCCCAAACTAATTCCACCATTATGCTGCTAGGCTGCTAGCTACCAAACATTAATCTTTTTTTACAATTATATTGGATTTGGCTTTGTCACTACTCCAAACCCCAAGGACAACAAATTTTCTTCTCATTAATAATGGATTGCGTATCATATTAAATCACTACAATTCAAATAATGCTTTTTTCTTCTTCTTCTTTTTTCTTTTTGAAGGGGGAACAATTCAAAGCTACAAAAACTCTTAAATTATTATTTAGCCAACTCATAAAAATTATTATTAGGCTACTATTTAGTATTTATTAAAATAGCATGATTGTCAACAATTATAAAATAAAAAGGTAGAATTACAAAAATAATCGGTAGATGAGAAGATAATGTGTGGCTAGCACGGCTCAACGTTGTAAGTTAGTTTGGTCAAATGATGAATTGAGCTAACCTCCCAACTAGTTGGAGTAACCTTTGTATGAGATTATTCCATGATAATTTAAAGCGCTCACTCTTGAAAATAAATAATCTCTTTAATAATGATCACGAGACTGACGTTAAAAATCTATTTTTGAGAATGTCTAATCAACTTGAATAGCAAGAAAGCTATAAGTTCAAATAATTTGAACATACCTTAAGAGAGTCTACTACCAACCAATGACAATGCACTTCGTTTGATTATTATCTCTTGTGCAAGTGTTTGAGGTTTTGAGGTCACACAGTGCAGCCAACTACATCAATAGGGACCAACCAAACCAATTATAGTCTAACTACGTGTAACATTTTGAGAGGGATTCATTTCTTGTGATGGAGATTGTATTAAAATATGCATACACGCAATATGGTTGTTTCTTAATAAGCATTTCATCTTAGATTTATTGTACTTTTTTTTTGTTGGTAATTTGCTGTTTATTAGTTAAACCTAGCTCTTTTCGTTACTCTTTCCCTTTTTTTGGTCTATTATTACATATTTTATTTTCCAAAATATCATTCATTTAAAAAAAATCAATAGCCGCAATTTTAAAAAATCAATACATTTTTTCTCTATTGAAAAGTCATCATTCTACATTTATTTTATTTGAGTTTGAAATAATATGAGTAATTTTAAAACTTGATAAAATTTTTATTTTAAAGGCAATACATTAAATACAGTTTATCTTTTTTATAAAAAAAAAATTGAATTTTCTAAATTGTATAAACAAAACACGATGGAGAGAGTTATTTTTATTTTTTTAATCCAACAAATACCTTATTTAAGGTTGTGCCAAGAATGAAAACAGGGATTCTCAATTTCGAAAATAACCACCTTCAAACGTAGAAAAATTATTCTCTCCATTTGGATTGGATCGGATCTATCTCATTGTTCAAATTAAATTTTACTAATTTAGAGGCAGTCTATATACTATTAAAAAAATAAAAAAAATTTAACTATGAAATAGACAAAATAGAGAGAATCATGTTCCCAATGATAGACTATTAGTTTTGGACGTTATTAAGAACTCTGATTGATGCTGCCCTGTTTGCAAACGACACCAACTATTGTGGTCATCGGTCAATTTGTGCACGAAATAATTTGTAAAGCAAAGCAAGGCAGAGTGATCTATAGCTTATATAATCTTGATTTCTTTTGCTATATATAATAAAATAAATTAGTAAAATTGCAAGACATAGACGTACGTACATGCAAAACTTGCAAATCAATTGTAGTATGGTAATATCTTAGCCAATACACGCTTAAGTGGTTGAGATGTTGCTTTAGGAGTTTTGATAGATAACTACGTTTTTGAATTACATTTGAAGAGTTTATTGGAACAGATGGAGAAGATAAACCTAGTCAAATTAAACTTCAGAGATTGGCTATTGGACGGACTTTCACTCCAAAACCTACAGCCATCTACTGGATCAGTTCAGACCCACAACCACAACCACAACCATCTCATTGACATTGTGTGCATCTATATATTTTACACAACTCAGTTCAACTTCAAAAGGTAGTGAACTAATGATCACTTGCCTCATAGATTTTTACTTGTAGTTTCCCCAAATTAATGATTATAAAAAAATTATAGTAACACTCCTTTTTTATGCAAACAATTATTTATTATTTCACTATTTCTGTGACATTATGACCATACCTTTTCTCGTTTGTGAATTAATATTTGCCTTTTTTTTGTGGAAACACTTATTAACTTTGGCCAACGAATATGTACTTTCTAGTTTCAACTCTACTGCTTCTTTTGAAGATTTTTTTGTTTTTTTGGGTGAAAAGGGATGAACTTAGATTAAGATAAGACTTAAGAGGGTATTTTCTAACTCATATGCTAGATCCTAGGGTCATCAAACATGTTTTTTAAGCATTATCAGATGGTACACACACAATCATCATGCTTTAATTTTCCGTTCATCTTATATGATCACATGCTAAATTTAAGGCTTTCACCGTGCACACGCAAGCACCTATTTCAAACATTATAATTTGTTGATTGCTTGGATTATGTGACATGACTATTGGGCACCATAGTTTAGAAGACTAGTTTTAGCGGGCAAAGTTATGTCCCACCTTGAAACTTGGGTTTGATTGGTTGGGAGGATAGAAAATATAAAGGAAGTGGAAAAATAGGAGAATAGAAAAGATTTAGTTTTCCCTCCGTGTGTTTGGTCGAGGAAGTGAAAAAGTAGAGAAACAGAAAACTCATTTTTTTGGTTGAGTAGAAAAGTGGGAGGATAGAAAATGTTATTTGTATAAATTTACTCTCATGTCCCTAGTATATAAAAAACAATTTTAATAGTTTATAAAAATTATTATTTTTAATTACTACAAACTAACACAACTAATAAAACATCTAGCAAAAAAAAACTAGTAATAATAAAAGTTTTGTATTTGATATGAAAAAAGAAGGGCCAAAAAGTGGGAGGATAGAAAATGTTATTTGTATAAATTTACTCTCATGTCCCTAGTATATAAAAAACAATTTTAATAGTTTATAAAAATTATTATTTTTAATTACTACAAACTAACACAACTAATAAAACATCTAGCAAAAAAAAACTAGTAATAATAAAAGTTTTGTATTTGATATGAAAAAAGAAGGGCCAAAACGTGTGCACTACTATAACTGGGAAAAGGAAACACAAGAAGAAAGGAAAAATAGAAAAATAAAAAACAAACAAAACAAAAATAAAGAGGCAGTAGCGTAGCAATAACATTTTCAAAACCAAAAAAAGAAAAAGAAAAAAAGAAGCAACAACATTAGTAAATAACAGGGAGGGTAGATGGGTAATTTCATATCAAACCCACTTCCTTTTCACTTTTCTCTCTAGTTTTCTCGCCAATTGGAAAGAAGACTTTTTCCTCTTAAACGGTGGGCTTGTAAAGAAAACTCCGTACCCCATATTCCCCCCAGTCAAACACTATTCATTTTACCTCGACCAAATGGACCCTTAGGCTCCAAACTTAATCAATGGTTCGTAGATTAACACCTATGTATATACTTTTCAGTTTTTAGAATGTAATTAGGAGCAAACCCATATAATTTTTTTCTTAGATTGTATATTGGACCAAACCCTTGTAATGCCCTAGTTATATTCAAATTGATGTACTTTTTATCAAATAAATAAAAATGATGATTTTTTTTTTCTATTTATTGTAAAACCCTCAATTTAAGAGGGAGATGTCATCTGTTGAATCAACACCATGAGGGACACTACACATGGTCCCCCCCCCCCCCTCCCCCCCCCCTCTCGTACAGGTTTTGATCCAACAAATTAAAAAAGTTGGTGGGCTAGGGCTATGGTCTCTCACACTTAGTACCACCACCACTACTAACAATGGTGGTCTCCACCTCTTTAGCCTCTCTATCAAACTCAAACTCATTTCAACCCAAGTTAAAACTTAAATCAACATCCTCACTTTCTACTAGATTAGTGCCTACGGGTGTCGTCTATGGTACGTGAACTCAAGCTTTAAAGCTTTCTTAATGATTTACTTACCATAACTTACATGCCATAATGTTACTATAACACAGTTTTACAATTATATATACATGCTTGTAAAATATTTATTTTCTTTAAAAGTTAAATTATAATTTGGCTAAACGGTTCATTCTTTACTGTAACTATCGAATTTAATTTAATTTTTTTTTAAAAAAATAACTGGGTTATAACCTATAACCCGGCCCATCGTATCCAGCAATATTAAACTCGCCCGAATAATAACCCGGTAGAGCTTGAAATTGAAAATCCTGAGTCCGAGTGAGTGAAGAGGAAGTGGCGCAAGAGAAAGAGAAAGAAGAGGAGATGGAGGGAACAAGTACAGCAGTACCATTCAAGAACCTCCATAGTCGAGAGTATCAAGGTCACAAGAAGAAGGTTCTCTCTCTCTCACTCTCTCTTCATTAATATTCAATTTCCGATTTTGTAATTTTTTTTTTCACTGGGGCAACCCTAGAGAAGAAGAAGAAGAAGAAGAAGAAGAAGGAATTGATGATTTGATTTGAATGATATTTTTCAGGTGCATTCGGTGGCTTGGAATTGCACCGGCACAAAGCTCGCTTCCGGTTCTGTCGATCAAACCGCTCGACTTTGGCACATTGAGCCACACGGCCATGTATGAACTCCTACTTCCCCTCTTTAAAATTCTTTTTATTTTGATTTCTTTGAATTTTATTTACCATAAATTTATTTAAAAAAAAAAACTTATTTTCCAATTGGGCATCTTTTGAAGTGGAGTGTTTTCTTCATTTCATGGTCAAGACTTTGTTTTTTGCTAGATTTATATCTATGTTGCTACTTTGTTTATAATCAATATTCCGCCGAATAAGAAATGAAACTGATTTTAATATGTGAGTTGCAATTAGTAATATCTCTTGTCGTTAAATAATGTACTTGAGATCGAATTCCGCTTCCATTATGGAATAGATGCCACAGGTTCAAATGTTAAAAGGTACTACAACTTTTACTACATAAAGCTTACAAATTGATGTGGCGATTAATGTGATTGGTGGACTTTCATAAATGAATATTTGAATTGCCTCTTAGTGATTGGTGACACATTAGTTTGTAAGCTCCATGCAGTAAAAGTTGTAGTACCTATAGGATATAGCACTACTCTGCATCAGGGAACAATTTTAAATGACATGGAACCTTATTCATCTTTAGAAATGTGGAAGAGGGTTTTAACTTTGAAACCATTTTTCATGGGGCTTACCTTTGGCAATACTTGCTTATTATTATATTAATTAATGATAACAAAAATAATAACAGGGATGACTCCATATGGTTTTTACAGGGTAAGGTTAAGGATATTGAATTGAAGGGTCACACTGATAGTGTAGATCAGCTGTGTTGGGATCCCAAACATGGCGATCTAATTGCTACTGCATCCGGTGACAAGACTGTTCGTTTGTGGGACGCTCGAAGTAAGTTACTGCTCTATAGCATAATCATCTCTGTTGAACTTGTCTGAAATTTAACTTCCTAGTCCTTTAAATTCTCATGATTACATTGCTGTTGTCTTCATAATTCTTAAAAGATGTCTTTTTTTTGGGTTTTGGTTCTTATCATCTAGTCACTAGCTATTTTATCGAAAAGGATGCATTTTGAATTGTGAAAAACGTCTTTGACTTAGCAAATAGCTTATGATTTTTAAATACTCCTTACGCTCCATTTGTTTCGATGGAAAACCTTGTGTAAAAATAGTTTTCCGTGTTTTCCAGTGTTTGGTAGCATAAAAAAAGAGACAAAGGAAAACTATTTTTGGTCAACATAAAAAGTATGACTTATTTTTAGACATTGTTTCCCATTAAATTTTTTTGGAAAACAACTTTATCTCACAGCAAGGTAAATAAGGGAAGTTAGGAAATTGTTTTTTAACTCATTTAAAATTGCTACCAAATATTGGAAAATGAGATAGTTTTATAGAAAATAATTTTTGAAAAATGACTTATTTTCTAGAAAACATCATTACTAAAACAAACGGAGCGTTAGGAAGGTTGAAGTTAGAGTTAATTGAATATCATGATATCTGAATTGCGTGAACAATCGATATTTTCTTTTTCCTGATGACTTTGATAATCTCGTATGGTTTACTTGAAGGAAGGCTACCTAACTTGAAAATGATGACTGTTATGGTGCTTTCAGAACAAATATTTATTTATGTTGAGTTTTACAGGTGGAAAATGCTCAATGCAGACAGAACTCAGTGGGGAGAACATTAACATCACTTACAAACCTGATGGTACACACATAGCTGTTGGTAATAGGGTATGTTCTACAGTCCTGTTTCAGGTGCTAAGACCTCTGCAGATTTGTCATTGTTCTAACATTTAAAGTTTCTACTCGGAAAATTCTAACATTTAAAGTTTCTACTCGGAAAAATTTGAGTATTATTAGTTCTGTTGCTGTGTAACTATCAGGTCTTAAGCTGGTCTTGGATGGATATGTTAACTGCTTCCTTTAGGCATATTAGGAAAGTATCTAGCTGCCGTTTCTTACTGTATCCTCTCACTGGTTGTAGGATGATGAATTGACAATACTGGATGTTCGGAAATTTAAACCAATGCATAAGCGCAAGTTCAGTTATGAGGTAATATTTATTTCAAACTTGATGTTAGAATATCTTTTTTGTTGAAGGGGGGGGGGGGGGGGGGGGTTGAATTTGGTCTGGTGCCATGTCTCACTGAAAGCTAGGAATGTCCATATATATATATATCGTTTCACCCTGAAATATGTTTTGCTATAAACATTGCCATCCAGATCTGGTTATGGTCATCTCACTTTTTGGCCTTGCCTCCAGTCCGCATAATGCTTCAACATGATTTATACCACTTCTCACATTAGCAATCATCATTTCTCAGTCACATAATTAATCTGTTTACATGACTTTACCTTGTGGAAGCCATAAAAATTACATCATTGTGCAACTTTACTTTACAATGTGGAGTATAATAAAAATTAGATCTAATTTTGGTTTGTGCTCAGAATCTGGCCAGACTTCCTGGTGGCCAACTATGGAGTTCCTTCCTCTCTCTCTCTCTCTCTCTCTCTCTCTCTCTCTACGCCATTATAGCTCACCAATTTAATATTCTGACTGGTCTATAGTTGTAAATACATTTGACCTTATCTGGAGAGCTGTTAACTATACCATATATATACATGCAACTATCTAATTGCTGGGATGTCTTTGAATTCCATTTATGATAATTTATCTCATATATCAATTGCTACTTGAGTAGTCCACTTCTTTTTCCAGGTAAATGAGATTGCGTGGAACATGACAGGGGAGATGTTCTTCTTGACAACTGGAAATGGTAAGCTTGATATCTAAGAGAGTGGTCCCTTTTCTCTGTGCTGCAAAATGTCTAAATATTTGTTGATCATATATTCTTCTGTTCAGGTACTGTTGAAGTACTAGCATACCCATCTCTGCGACCACTTGACACCCTCGTGGCTCATACAGCTGGTTGCTATTGTATAGCAATTGATCCAATGGGAAGGTGTGCTTCAAAGCTCACTTATATATATATATATATATATTTTTTTTTTTTTTGGGAGTTTCACTTGTTAGAATAGTTGCTTACTACCTATGTATGTGGATACCCAATCATGTCCACTTATTAAAACTCCTCTGTATACTTAGTTATTTCCTTTTCCTTCCTGCATTGTAGACTTTTTGGATTCTTTGCATATGTGAGTGATCATGAGTCGATAGTTGAGTATATAGCTGGTATACTACAACTGTCCCTCTGATCCTTCTGTAACATTTGCCTTTTTTTTTTTTTTCTCTCTCTCTTTTTTTTTCCCTTTCATATTTATCTATAAAAATATCACAAAGAACATAATTAATTTCTTCTAACTCCCAATTATTCTTCTAACTGTGACAGATATTTTGCTGTTGGAAGTGCTGATTCCCTAGTAAGCCTGTGGGAGATATCGGAGATGCTCTGTGTGCGAACATTTACAAAACTTGAGTGAGTTTTCCCATGGGTTTATCCATCATTTTGGACTCAGTTATTGCATCTGTAGGCATGGAATTGACCTTTTCATACTTTTCTCAGATGGCCTGTCCGCACAATAAGCTTTAATTACACTGGAGATTATATTGCTTCTGCCAGTGAAGACTTGTTTATTGATATAGTAAGTATTCGAGTGACTTTTCCAGCTTTTCTTTTCCTAAGAAGTGTCTTTTTCCCTTTGCAATGAAAGAAGAATTGTCTAGTAAGCTTAGCATGGCTCAAAAGCTTCTCCTTCCATCTGGCTTATGCATATGGGCTTTACTTTGTAACACAGACTATCCCACTTAACTTTTTAGCTGAAAAGACAGCTTGGTCATGCATAATAATAATTTCTAAAGTGGGGTCATATAGGATTCTACGTATCCAACTTTTCACCTAAAGTGGGACATACAAAAAGAATTAATAATATTGCCTCCTTGTGGCACAGTCAAACGTTCATACTGGACGAACAGTGCATCAGATACCATGTCGGGCCGCTATGAACAGTGTGGAATGGAATCCTAAGTACAATTTACTCGCGTATGCTGGGGATGACAAGAACAAATATCAGGCTGATGAAGGTAATTGCAGTTTCTTGCTATATTAGGAAAATCAGATGTGCATCAGGTGCTTTTTGTTAACTTATTTATTTTTGTTTCTTACCGCAGGTGTTTTTAGAATATTTGGCTTTGAAAGCCCCTAACATCTAGGGCAGAGAGTTAACTGAGAGAGAGTTGTAACCCATAGATGTTCTTCACCTTTCTCCAAGGGACAAGTTGTCAAATGTATTTTTTAAATTATCATCATTCAATTTGTGTTCAGTGCTTTTTCATGCATATTCCAAGTCAAATGAGACGAATCCAGTTGTAACCATCGGCAATGAGTAAAACTTTTTTTTTTTTTTTTTTTTAATAGCCAAAATCTGGCACACAAAAGCTATATGAAAACAAGCCCAAATTTGTGTTCAGTGCTATATTTTTCATGCCCAAGTCAAATGAGACGAATTCAGTTGTAAACCATCTGCAATTGAATGAGTAAAACTATTTTTTTAATAGCCAAAATCTGGCACACAAAAGCTATATGGAAAACAAGCCCAAATAGGCAATTCAATGAATAGAGAACTGTTATAAAAAATAAAATAAAAATTTATTGAATAGAGAACTAAATTTCATTGCAAAGGAAGAAGGGAGAAGCACACGGGCAGTGTGGTGTTGAAACTAAAATTGAAAATGCTACAAAATCCTCAAACCCAGTTTCTTAAAAAAAAAAAAAAAAAAAAGAATCCTCAAACCAATGATAGATAGTGCCTTTTCTAATGCGCCATATTACAAAGACTGCAAGAGAAGAAGAATCCTGGCACCAAAGTCTGGAATAGTATAATTTTGCTGGCTATAAAATGTGCTCATGTTCAAGGCAAATGATGTATTTTATTTGAAGTTGCTTTCTTGCACTCGCAAAGTCCTCTTGTGATTTAGCTATCACCGCTCCACTCAATCAGGCACCTCTCATTATAATCAGTAGCACAATTCAGAGATGAAAATCTGATCAATTTCTTCAACTTTCAACCTAAATATAATCAGAACTTCAAACGGTTATATAGTTTGCTTGTTCTGGTGATCGGACCAAACACGCTTCATCCCCTTGAAGAGATTGAACAGACGTAATGGAGTAAGATTTCTTCCATTACCAGCCTTCAAAGTCTGCCGGAATATTTCATAAATCCTGCATGAGAGGTCTGACAAATCTTAAGTTAAGGAAGCATTTCAAAAACCAAGCAGATCTGCATTTCTAAAAGCTAAAATCTTTATCAATGACACGTTTTTATTACCTTGAGACACGGTTAGATTAATCAGACAGCTCCATGTACAATTCTATTCTGGGTCACATTCATCCATAACACAGCCTGCGGAAACTACACCATATGAAACCAGAAAAAATCAGGACAAAGAAGAAACTACAGCTTGGGATTTAACTTTCATCTGTCACAGTATAATGCCAATGTTATTATTAGTTACCTTTTTCTGCTCTCACAGATATATTACCCATCGAACAAACAATTCCCATGATTAGAAGCCACAGATGATGAACTCGCTAGCCGGAAACACCAAACCTGTAAAGCAGACAAGAGCAATGGTAATCAGATACTGAGAACACCAAGTAAGTGGCTTCCATTTGATCTCAACGCTGGAGCTTTTCATCTTCTTCCCACATTGGGGCTCTTTAGACAAATCAAAGCTAGCCCCTTTCATCCTCAGTTCCTGAATACACCTCGCAAGCGCTCGGTTATCATTCCTCTCCCTTTGCAACTGCTTCCACACCTTCCAGAACCTGAAAAGCTTCACCTGAACCAATAACACAACAGCAGACGAGGTGGACAGCAATAAAAGAGCCGGTATCCACCATTTCTTACAAGTATCATGTGTATGCTGGTCCTGATCTTGGGACTTAATGGAAGAGGTAAACAACATAGTCAAGAAAAGTCCATGAAAGATGAAAAGGAAACAGCAAAGTTGGAAAATTTCTCTCTTGAGAGAGTCTATTCTAGTTTCTTTGAGAGCAATGCGCCGGCCATAAAGATCCTCTTCTCTTTGCCAGAGCTTGAGAAGCAAGAGATGGCCGGGGCTTTCTGAGATTTCCATTAATGGGTGGTGTTGGATTGCAGATAAGAGTTGCTTTTGTTGGTGCTCTTCATCTACTGGGATTTCTACGATGTGGGTATCTTTGATTTGGGCCATTGATGATGACTGAAATGCCAAAAAGATTCAATGCAAAAATGGAAACACAAACACAATATAGAATGAAAAATGCAGAAAATGAAATGCTATATTATATATAATAGGAAAAACAGAAAACAGAAGCGAATAGAACGCGTTGGCAAAGAAATGAGAGAGAGAGAGAGAGAGCTTTGAGAATTTTCAGATAGAGCGAAGTTTGATTATGATTTAGTATGGGTTGGTCTTTGTTCTATTTAAATTGTTGCTGAACGCCTGGGATTCCCAACGGATATATTTTTTCTGTTCGCAACGGTCAGATCATTAGTTAGTATTATTTATCTTTCTAATTTCAACGGTTACGTTTCTCTCTCTCACGGGGTGGGCCTATATGTTTTTTTTTTTTTTTGATACCGTGGGCCTATATGTTTTGGATCGAACTGATGATTGGCCCATTTGTCATGTAATGACCCAGGCAGCCCAGTCACCTAATTTCTCTCTCTCTAATCGGGGACTGGGGAAGGAGGAATTGAATGCTGGGCGTTTCCGTAGAAAACACTGCAAGACCATTGGCAATTTAATCATATTTTGAATCGAATTGATAAAGTATAGTTGAACTAAAAAACTTTAAAGTAATCATGAACCTAATAATTTTGAATATCTTTCGGCCTACTTTCTTTTTCAATAAGAGAGTTATGAATATTGAATACCATTTTTTTAAGATAAAATATATGGTCTTCAACACTTACAAAAGTCTCCTTTATGAATTGATTTTATGTGGAAATTACTCTAATTTTCCTCTTTGACCTTTATTCTATATTTTTTTGTTTCTTTCCGTTGATATATACATTCATTCCTTAAATTTGGTTCAAGTTTGATTTTGGTTCCTAGAATGTTAAGAAAATTTCAAACTTGTCCTATCCCTATGTTGTTATAGTACATTAAACAATTTTCCGTTTGTTTGCTTTGATAACAGGGAAATTTGATACATAAACAACAAGTGTTACATTGCCATAGATGCCGTTTTAGTACATAAACGATTACGGCCAAAACCAGTAAGGCCATATAACAAAAGTAAGGACAGCTCCATAAAAGGAGTGTCCAAAATAACAAAATCTTGTTAAAGGTAGATTACCATTTTCGCAAGCATATTGACACATGCATTGGCTTTCCTAAAGCAATGGTTTAGCTTCCACTTGGGAATTTGATTCATCAAGTTCCTGCAATCATCAACCATTGGTGCATACTCAGCAAGTGAGACATCATTACTGTATAGTAATCCAACAACAGAGTTAGCATCTAATTCGATTTCAACTGCCTGGATTTGGAGATGTGTATACAAAGTTCATCTTCCAAACTATCAGACCAACCTATAGCTCTAGTGAATCTTTTAACCCATCTTCCTTGGTGGTCCCTAATAAGGCCACCACCACCTGCAAGTCCAGGACATCCTATAACACAACCACTAATATTTAATTTATACCAATCTAAAGAAGTCTCTTTTAGACCCAATGAGTCCTGTGCCAACCTAGAAGTTTTTTTTAAAAAATATTTTTTTTATAGAACAGTTTCTAAGAACATGCAAACAATTTCTTTAATGGCATATAAACAAAAGGGAGACATTGGGACCTTAAAATCTCGTGGATAAAATTATAAAATTTTAAATTTAATGGACATAAATCAAAGTTTGACCAAATTTTAAGGACCACAGATATATTTTAATGTTTTTTTTTTAGTCTTACCATAGAATTGTGTTTAGATGTTCTTAATTTGTTGCTTTAGCAGAAAAGAGTTTTGATTGATTACCTTCTCCGCGTGGAATTGGAAAATCTTTCTTTTTCAGTTGTTGCATTATTTTCTTCCAATTGCAATTTGCAATTTGCAATGTCATGTCATTGTGGGGTTGTAAATATCTGCTGCAAATATTCTTTCTTGTTGTCAAAGCTCAAATCGCACTAGCATGGTTTTCACATTCATGAATTTTTTTCTTGCTTTTGGCCTTCACTACTTGCAGAAAAAGTAGCTCTTTTGGTTACACTCACTCACTTCGATTGCGACCAAAAATTAGAGAAAAGGACTTCAATTTCCTCACATCATTTCTCAATAATTCCAGTGATAAAAATGGGCAAGTCTATGTTCATAACTTTTTTTGGCACATTAAAAAATGGGCAAGTCATGTTCCCACTAATTGCAATTTGGCACATTAAAAAATTGTTAAAAGTTGTAAAATTTCTTGTATTTCTAACATTATTCATATAAAAATCTTAATAAGATTTTCATAATCAGATAAGATGACATGCTAAGATTATAAATTGCATGATTACTACACCAATTACTATTTATTTATCATCTTAACAAGTAAAATAATTTGTCTTTAACATAACTCTTTTTTTATTTTTTAGGTGAACATGACTCAATCTTAAATTTTTTAATACTCTATAGAAAAAAAAGTTAAAACTACTACTAATTTTTCTATAAAATATTAAAATTTGATAAAACAATATATACAATTAATATCACATTAATAACATAATAATAAATTTAATGTTTTGTGTTTGAAAGCTTATTCATTGATAGTTGCAAGAGTTATGTTTTGTGTTTTGATTTCATTTATGTGTGGAAAATTTTACCTTTTACTTTTGAGAAAGTCTAGAGATACAAAATATTTGACACCTGCTGATGTGACAAATTATTAATAATAAATAAAATAATGATGTTAATGTTGAGTTCAAAGAAGAACCAAAACTCGTTAATTTAACTAGTATAAAAAAAAAAGTTGTCAAAAAAAAAAAAAAAAACATAGCATTCCTCTTTACTAGCATTATTCTTCTATGTCAATTTGCATGTCATTTCATTGTGGGGTTGTTCTACGTGGCAAATATACTTTGTCGTTGGACAAGCTCAAATCACACTAGCATCGTTTTGACAATACGTGATAGTTTCTTGTTTGGCCTTGACTTTCATGGCCCAGTTTTTGTTTCTGAAAGCTATCGAAAGCTATAGAAAGCATTTTTTTTTTATTATTATTTTTTTTTAAAACTAAGCTATTGAAAGCTTATTTGTATATTTTGTTGAAAATTGACAAAAGTATAGTTGTACTAAAAAAGAGACAAGAATCTTATGGATATTCTCCCTTTCACACTTTTGTGAGTTTTCAATTTATGATGAGAGTTACGTTACTTTCACAATGTGAATTTACTATTAACACTTAACTTATCACGGAACAATCACAACTTGATATGTTATTGTTGATAGTGTCCCTATACTTATTGTAAAAAGCAAATATAGCAATAATT
This sequence comes from Quercus robur, assembly GCF_932294415.1. Classification (NCBI taxonomy): domain Eukaryota; kingdom Viridiplantae; phylum Streptophyta; class Magnoliopsida; order Fagales; family Fagaceae; genus Quercus; species Quercus robur. The sequence continues at coordinate 795,477 of NC_065541.1, forward strand.
CTAGTGACACACCCAAACTCCTTACATGTTGATGTGATTGATTGTGAGTGGTGGATATTTTTTATTCAAACTTGTTTATATGGATCCACAACTTTTTGTTGAACATTCACAATAAATCATATCAACATGTTGTAAAATTATGTGCGAAATTATGTGTTTGTAGTTAGGGCCGACTCAATACATTTAGAGGTCTAAGATGATAACTTTGAATGGGCCTTTTATATTTAAATATCATTTAAATAATATTTAGTTTATATTTTGTATTTATTTTAAATCATTACTTTTTAATATAACTAAATCACTTGTTGCTGGTTATTGGGTTAAATTTATATTAATCCATAATTTTTAGGGAAAATGCTAAAGTTACTGTAATTTTTTTTTACAAACTAACTTTATATATATATATATATATAAACTAACAAACTGATGTGAAAATATATGTGATTAATTGCACTTTAAGAAAGTAACAAATTAGTATGTGAATAAGTGATGATAAAGATACTATAAATTTTACAACTTGAGACTTATAAAGATATGTCACCAAACACATAAAAGTAATTCAAACATACATATATTAGGTTGTTGAAGACACCAATAATATTTATTATCACGTTAATTTGTAAAGCCTATATTGTAAAGTTTATTAGTGTTTCTAAGATTTTTCTATTTGAATTATTTATTGTGATTAGAGATACATCTATTTATAAAATTTATATAATAAAATTTGTATTATATCTAATATTACTCAAATTTATTGGAAATTAAAGAAAATAAGTACAACTAAAATATTTTGGGTAAATTTCATTAACATTTCTTGAGATTTAAATTAATGCCAATTAGGTCTAAAACTTTTCAGATTGATTAATTTAATCCCTAAAACCAATTTAATCTCCAAGATAGTTGAAAAAGATTACTAGAGCCCGTTTGGTAGAGTAGTTTGAGTAGTGTTGTTTGTAATTTTTTGAAATTCATGTGAATGAAAAAATGTGTAATATTATTTAAAAACTGAAAATAGGTGTTTGAAATGCTCTACCAAACGGGCCATAACTAGCCTAACATTGTTTATGAATTAAATTGATTTTAAGAATTAAATTGATTAGTTTTGGAAAGTATTGAACTTAATTGGTATTAACTAAAACTTTATTATATATATATATATATATATATATTTTTTTTTTTAGTGTCCCCATTTGGGGGGCCTTTCCCTAGTAGGTGCCCTAGGCTATGGCCTAGCCCTAGGCCCGGCCCTGTTTGCTTTATTGTTGAAACAAAAAAACCTATAGATGAAAAAGCTAACAGAAACTCACACGGGACTCACAACTTGTTGGAAAAGCAACTTTTGATTACACTCACTTAATAGTTTATGACAAAAAAAAGTCGCATCTTTTTCAATGGTCTCTACTAACTCAGACTCGATCAAGTACAACGAGATGTGTACAACTTTATTTTTTACTCACACACACAGTATCAATTACACACCACACTGTCAAGTCACGTTTTCAATTAATTAAAAACAAATGTGTGTAATAAGCATGGTACTATTTCACAATATGTCACAAAAAAAACAAAATATGAAAAGATTGTGAAATTTCTTGTCAATCTGTGTTATTGCTTTTGCAAATTTATTACAACTATTAGAGTGTCATGTTATGATTGCTACATAATCAACTGATAACTTTATATAAAATTAATGTTACACAATCTACAATTTTTTTTTTGGGTACTATACACAATCTACAACTTAGTATCTTAATTAATAAATCAAAAAATTATGTCTCTAACATAGCTCAGACTCAATATTTTATAAAAATTTAATAAAATATAATAAATAAATGATTTATGTTAACTGGTGTTCTTTTATTTTATGGTAAATTTAATACTACTTTCATGTTTGATGTAGTAAAAAAGTGTAGTAAAATTTGTTAAAAAGCAAACATAATATAGTAAGCAAATTGCAAATTTTGTGAGCCATCCAATGGAAAAGCATCCTTTATTACAATCATTTGACTTTTATACCAATTTAAGAATATTTCTGTCTATGTGGTACATTTATTTTACCCCAATTAATTCCTTGTTTTGGACATTGTTGTTAGCAGCCGCGTGAATGTGAATGTGATTCCTCAGAAAGTGACAAAGTGGCAGGTACAAATACAATTGCGCGTATTTGTAAGCTAACAAACATGTTTTTATCAGTGTGTCAGTGTCTGTGTCTGTGTCTATGTCTGTAACAAAGCCTGTTTTATCCTTCACCACCACACATAACAATAAACGAAACAAAGAAAGAATAACAGTCAACTCCATAGTCTTCTACTGCAGACTCTTGCTGCTCTTGCTCTTGGCTCTGGTTTTTCTTTTCTGGGAATTGTTTCTTTGTTCCAATGCATCTCTATAATGCTTGGCTTCCACCACATGTGGCTGAGGAAACTAAGAAAGAGAAGGAATCGTTTGCAAGGGTAGTGAGGACTGTCAACGAGTTGTATCGACCTGATGATCCTGATTCTGTTTATGCAACTCTCACATGGATACCTGTCATCAAACTGTTAGTTTTCAATTTCTCATTTTTGGGCTTCTTTTTTTGTTTTGGGGTTTCAAGTTTCTTCCTTTCTATGTGGTGTCCATTTTGCATGTCGTCTTTTGACTTCAATTGTAGGTTTCTGATAAATGCATTTGAGTTTCAGTTTTTATTTTGAGTTCTGAATTTAGTGTTGTCTTTGTTCGTCTGGAGTTTAATTTTTAAGCTATGGATTGTTTGTGCAAAGAGCAACAGTCTTAACCACTGCTGCAATAAATAATTGAATGACATTTCCCTATTAGAGTGGTACTATTTGTTTGTGTGTTTTAGTATTAGAGGAGGTTAAATTTTTAATTTTTAATTTTTAAGTTGTTGCTTTGTTGAGTAAGTGGTATGATGTGATCAGTATTATTTGAGAATTAAGTTATTGGGAGGAAGTATTGTTAAAAGAGAAAGGGCAAGAGATAGAGCGGAATATAATTCTATATATTTGTTTGTAAAACCTTACAAGTAGAGACATAAACGAGTAGTGATAGTTACACACTGTGTATGGAACACACTGCCACATCATTTGTGTTTTCAAAACACGATTTTAGAGGGAGTGTGTAACAAGATTTAGCCTATATTTATAGGCACACATATGATTGATCAGCAAGAAATAGGAGTGCTATACAGGCAATAATAATGGGCGCAGGCCTCTGATGTACAGGCCTACAAACAAACAAATTAAACCAATATTCTTACATGCTCCCTCAAAACCAAGGTGGTAGTCTTGAGACCAATCTTGAGTTTGGTAACAAGAGTATGAAAACGGTTTGGAGGATGACTGGCTGAGGCTTGGTAAATATCTCTGCCGATCAGTAGAAGTAATAGGACAAAGATGGAGCATGACCTGTTGCAAGTGATGTTGCACAAAATGGAAATCGATCTTGATGTCTGATGTGCTCATGAAACACATCATTGTGGGCTATTTTAATAGTACTCTGTCACAATAGATAAGAGAGTAGAATGCTGAGGTGCACCAAGGTCTTGTATCAACCTACATAACCAAAGAAGCTCAAAGGTGGTATTAGTAAGAGCATAGTAGTCAGCCTCAGTAGTCAGTACTAGAGTGAGCTACAATAGACTGTTTCTTATTATGCCTAGAAGTGTGGGTTTTATTAAGAGTATTAAGTTCTTTAGATATTTCTTGCTGCTAAAGAGGGTGAGTATGAGCCTCACAAAAAGAGTGAGGCTCATGTAGTGTAACAAGGGTAGTATAATAATGAGAGTCACTTAGGTGTGAAGGAGATGCTCTTACCTGGGTGAAAAGAAGAGCCTAAGGATAGTAGGGGGAAAAGAAGAACCTAAGGATAGTAGGGGGAGAAAGATTAGGAGGGGCGGTGGACAGATCAATAGCCATGTTAGCTTCAAGGGGAACAATCATCGTGGAGTCGCTTGTAGAGCTTGGAGTACCTGTCTCAACAGAAGAATCAGGATATAGGTAAAGGAAGTGTGAGTGAAAAGAGGGGTGTAGCCTAGAGTGGAAGAGTGAAAACTAGACATGCTAGCAAACTCCCAAAAATCCATTGGACATGAGATGCGAAGTTGCCTAGAACTAGGATCATAACATCGATAGCCTTTGTGTCTAGGGAACAACACAAATGAGAGTGAGGTTCTAGGTTTCTAGCTTAGTCTACTCGTGGGGTTAGAGAAGGACAAAGCAGTCACACCCAAATGTTCTATTGGAGTCATAATCAGGAGGGGTCCCATAAATTAATTTGAAAGGGGATTTGTTGAGTTTAGTGGGAGGGAGTACCCAATTTATGGTGTAGATGGTAGGATGTGTTGTTTTACCCTAAAGATTTTCAGGGGCTGATGCAAACATGAGGAAAGCTCTAATTGTATTGATAATGTGTCTATGCTTGTTCACCTAGATCATTTTTTTGAGAGATACTAGGATAGGAATGGTGACAAAGGGTACCATTTTGTTGTAAAATTTCAAGAAAGGTGGACTCTTTGTATTCCATTGAGTTATTAGATCGGAAAATCTGGTACAAGAGAGTTGGGCATGAACCATTTGATGAAAATCTTGATAAATTTTGTGAAGATTCACCTTATTTTTTAATAGACCATTCCATGTGTTACAAGAAAAATCGCCAACAAATATAATGAAGTAGCGAGCACTGCCTATAGTGGGAATTTGTGCAATCACCCAAATATAAGTGTACATGATCAAAAGGTGCACTAGAAATAGAATTAGTGTAATTAACCGATAGAGCAGTTTGTCTTACAAGTTGGAAATGAATATGATCAAAGGACTTTAACTACACAGCCCCTAACCGACCCTTAGAAAGACTCATGAAAGAGAAGCATGACCCAGACGCAAGTGCTAGAGGCTCTAGAAAGCGATGATACAGAGGTAGAAGCAACTAGGCTAGCTGGAATATGAAGAGAGGAGAGCTTGAATAGGCATCCACATTTACAGCCTGTCCCAAGAAGCTGACCTATTTGTGGATCCTACACAACACAACCTTTGTTAGAGAAAATGACCTCTAATCCTAATTTATAATGTTTTCCAACAGACATGCATGTTGGACAACGTGAGGTTTGGGGTAGCTTCTTTGGGTAGTGTTTGAGGCACATGTGATGCTGTTTCCAAGTGATTCTTTTGGTGTTTGGCAGTTCTTTGAGAAATCTGTTGATTGGAGTGCTCAACAGCAAAATAGATGAATGGAAGACACGTATGTTAGAGAAATGACTATTAGCAATGTTGAGATGGTGGCCAGTGGTGAATGTTCCGATCGATGGTTGGCGGTGTTGGAACAAATGATGGTTAGGTTGGTTGAGCCAAACGATGGTTGGCGATGGGCAAGTGGCTTTGATACCATGTTAAAAGAGAGAAAGAAAGAGAGAGCGAAAGAGAATTCTATATATAAAACTGTACAAGTAGAGGCCTATACTTATAGGCACACTTATGTGTGATCTACAAGAAATAGGAGTGTTGTACAAGTAATAATAATGGGCCTAAGTCTTTGATGTACTAGCCTACAAACAAACTAAGCCAATATTCTAACAGGTATTGTAATGGAGAAGATGGGTTAATTGATGTGGGTCTTCAAGCAATCACTATGACTATTAAAGATAAGGCCTGTCTGCAGGCTTTATATGATGGAGGAAAAAATGGTCCAAAGGAAAGATGTTTTAGAAAGATAAGTTGCTTAGAGAAAAGAAAGAATGAACTAGCTCTTTAAGAGACACACTCTTGGAATAATACCTCATAGGTAGATTTCTTGGATTCAAATTCAACTAGTTATAATGAGGGTAACCTTGCTTATTTATAGATACATAAGCAAGCTGCTGATTAGCTAGAAACTTAGTTACGAGAACCTACCATGTGGCTGCCATGAGATTGGCCAAAACTTAACAAACATCTCTAACTAGTTGATAGGCTATTGCACTTATCACTAACAATCTATCAACTAACTAACTTTCTGTTACAAGTGACAGGATTTACTTATCATACAACATAAGCACTAGTAAACAACTAGCTTTAAAAATGAACTGCATCAGGACTGTCCCTCTTTGGAACACACTTGTCCTTAAGTGTGGCTAGTTGTAAGATGATTTGGTGCATGACAGGGCAGCAAGTGATGCACATTGAAACTGTTGGAGATATGCATATGATCTGGTAGTTCCACTAATCTGCATTCTCATTAGTTGCTGTATTAAGCTACTACATCATGCTAAAGATTAAGGTCTGTTGCTACTTTGTGTCAAGGTTGCAAGTGTAAGCAGCCATGTAGATGCTCTTGCATCCAACCTTCTTCATTTTGACCATTGGTTTAAGACTAGCTTTCCCCTTCTTTGGCTGCAATGTGTAACAATCTCCTTTCTTGTATAAGCTAGATGTGTTGCTCCTTCCACCTGAAATGGTTTGATATGGACATAATCTTTCACACCCAAGTAAGAGATGGCAAACCTCCATGGTTGTCACACAAATAACATAATCTTGAAAGTCAATAATTAAGAACACTAAACACTTTCTAGAATCTCCAACTTCACCTCTTTTCTTGAAGCAAGATAGCTTTTGTGGTTGGGGCTGGTCTTGATTCTTTGATTCAAGATTGTTAAAAACTTCTTGTGACACCATATCCTCGTAACTACTTCTTCTAAGGCACTCGTCATCCTCCATTTATGTCTTTGGAACTTGCAAGACGTTTGTTACTAATGATAAATCCTCTTCTTCCTCTATATAAGCATCTGCTTCTTCTTCCACGTATTGATCATATACGGGTTCTTGAATACATTCCCATCCTCTATTGTCTTCAATTATCAATACACTATCACACATTTCTTCTTCTTCTTCATATATTGGAAATTCTTCATCTTCCTAGTCTTCACAACCTTCAATTATCAAAGCTTTCCCCTTGCCTTGAGCATTAATTCCCCTTTACTTGCAATCTGTGACCTTGTGCCCAGCTTCTCCACACTTGTAGCACTTAAATGTAAAACTTTGTGCTACTTTAGGGATTGGTTTGGCTACACCAGATGTTGAAGGCAGACCTACACTGACAATCTTGAAAGGCTGTGCACTATTAGTAGTTGGCCTTCCTTGAGTGCTGACTTGGGTACTTCTGCCAGCACCATAAGCTTGGAACTGCACAAAAGCTCTTCTTGCAAGTTGCTTCTCAAACATCAAGACTCTATTGTAAGCTTCAAAAAGAGTCCACAGTTGATACAAAGATAAGACATCTTGAATTGGTGGTTTAAGACCACTCAAGAACCTTGCAACCAATCTGCTCTTCACTGTCATTTAGGTCTACTCAAGCTACCAATTGATAAAATGCCTCTGTATGCTCTTCCAAACTGCCATGTTGCTTCAAATTATTCAGTTGTTTGTATAAGGACTGCATATAATTGAAAGGCAGAAATTGGTTTCCCATTTTCTGCTTCATCTTGCACCAATCTTGGACCTTTCTTTTACCCCTCCTAACTCTTTGAACTTGGAGCTGTTCCCACCAGGCTGAAGCTCTCTCTCTCAGCTTGATAGAGATCAATTTCACTTTCTTGGAATCTGGTACCTCATGAAAATCAAAGATGCTTTCCGCTTGGTTAAGCCAATCCATGAATTCTTCATGATACAAGCTACCATAGAACTTAGGTAACTCAATCTTGAAGTTTGATTCCCATATTGGTTCTCCCCTTGGAGGACCAGGCACTTGTCTTGGAACACCTCCTCTAGGCTAACCAATCGGGTTACTGAAGTTGCTGTGACTATCAGTTTCAGCATCTTCAGCAGGTTCATCATCATTTCTAGGATGATAACACTAGTTTCTTCTCACTTCCTTAGTCAAGGCAGCAAGCCCTTAGCAGCTCCACAGTCTACTCCAATGTCACCCGAGGTTCTCCTTCTTGGTGTAATTGTGGCTGCTGCCTGGGATGAACCTGCACCTCAGGTTTATGTGCTACAGAAGCTTTCTTGTTCCTTCTATTGTAAACTATTGGTGCCATCTACACAAATTCTTAGGCTCACAAGTAGAGGATAAGAAAATGAAATCAAGATAGGATCTTGACAGGTTCTTGATGACAGAAAATGAAGAAACAAATTGCAAACAAACTTGAATCCTGAGGACCTCAAGCTTTGATACCAATTTATGATGGAGGAAAAAATGGTGAAAATGAAAGACGTTTTAGAAAGCTAAGTTGCTTAGAGAAAAGAAAGAATTAACTAGCTCTTCAAGAGACACACTCTTGGAATAATACCTCATAGGTAAATTTCTTGGATTCAAATTCAACTAGTTATAATGAGGGCAGCCTTGCTTATTTATAGATAAATAAGCAAGCTGCTGATTGGCTAGAAAGTTAGTTACAAGAACCTACCATGTGGCTGCCATGTGATTGGCCAAAGCCTAACAAATATCTCTAACTAACTGATAGGCTATTGCACTTATCAGTAACAATCTATCAATTAACTAACTTTCTGTTACAAGTGACAGAATCTGCTTATCATACAACATAAGCACTAGTAAACAACTAGCTTTAAAAATGAACTGCATTAGTCGACGTTATAAACCCTCAACCTTGGTGCCCTTGAAGCTGGTGGGGTCAAGAAAGACTTCAAAAGGACAGTGTGTGGTGGCTAAAATATAACCCCAAGTGGTAGCACAATTCACTGGGGACCACACCTCATGAAGATTAGGTTACTATTTTGAATCTCTACTTCCTCCTCCCTTTGGAGCCAAAACTTATCAAAAAAGCATGATGGCTAGAATATGAATTAGAGGCAATAAGTGCCTTTTCTATCTCAGGCTGAATTGAGTAATGGGCTCTTGAAAAACTAGGAGCTTACATGCACATTTAACTTCTCTCCTACAATCATCGACCCAATTCCAATAATAACTAATTGCTAGGCACTGTGGCTATGACTAATGAGATGACTGCTTGGCATTGCTTCTTTACAACTAAGCATTAGAGCAATATGGTGTTCTCTGTATTCATAGGATGGCATGTAGGTGGGGCACCCTAGCATTTGGTTAAGTGCAGGGCCTTGCATTGTGATCAAACGGGGAATTTTGTGGCTTTCATGTTTCTGGGACTCCCTACTTGATTTGGTTTACTCCAAGACATCTGAGGAAATGCCATGCAGCTGATTTGAAGTTGACTCTTCATTGTCACGATTCTCACAAAGTCAATTACCAAATTGACAAAATTTTAGACTTTCAATGACAAACATGTCATTTTTGTCTGTAAAACATAAGTTCTTGCTGGTTTTATGGTAAAGGATCTATCATTTCCCAAGGGTCATGACTAGTAGACTATATTGAATCATATTATCAATTGATGTATGCTTACAAAGATGGGGTATAGTTACCCACTAGGACAAAAAAGGAGTGAGAGTTGAGAAGCTTGTTAGTAGAAATTTGGATAATAAAATATCAAAGTGGCATGTCTGGCAGTAATACAATAGGTTGTTAGATGACCCTTTTGTGAATTCTTGTCCTTGGGGGCAACCTGAACTGAAAGAGTAAAGACTAGTATAATCTTATGATCACAGCATCAGTATATCATCGCACATAAAGAAAGAAGCTTCGTGTAAAACTTTAAACTCCATGTTGAAGCTCTACCCACATACCTACTTAGAAACCTTATCATGTTAAAACAATCTGCATATTGTTAGTATTTCTTTGTGAACATTTGGAACTAGGAGGTTTTTGTTAATCAGTGTAAGATCTCATGCATGAACACATCTGGATGTGGCATTGTTCCTATATGTCTCTATCACTTAATAGCTCTTAAAACTTTTATTCAGTTCTAGTCATAGCTAGCCTTTTATTTTGTTAGTGTGTTTCAATATATTAGCCTTCCATGGAGGGAATGGGTATTCAGATGATGCTTGAATGATACAATTTATGGTAATATAAACCTGCTTATAGGCATACATAGCATGTCATGGTTTGTCACAGTCCATATCTGCTGAAGGATGTAACACAAATGGATATATCTCACCTTTCAATTGAACAAGCCAATTTCAGAAATAGTTGTAAAGTTCTGTTTATGTTTTTTACATGGTCATGCTTTGTCCTCTTCTATTTATGTTGGTCTTCTATCACTAATAGCTATTAATGATAGAACACTTTGATGAAGTGGATGCTCTGTAGGTTCAGACCTTATCACAACCATATGGGGCTGATGACAGGAATGCAATCTAACTTATTTCTTTGTGATGCAGTTTCATAGATGCTGAAAGTGAAGTGGCTTTAGAAGATGTTGACACACTAGTCAAAATTGGGTTAGAATTGTTTCATGTATCACAAAACAACCTTCATGCCCAGGTAATACATTGGGTTAAAAAAACAAGCAGAAATTCTTGTATATGTTTGTGGTTGTTTTTGATCTGTTTTTTATTGTGGTTTAATTTGTTTTGATAGGTCAAATGGGGAAATATATTAGTCAAATTATTTAATAAGTATCACAAGAAATTGTCATTGAAAGTTCAGTGGCGGCCTTTCTATGATACTCTGATTAGTACACATTTCACAAGGTGAGTTATGTAAACACCTTTTGAATGTATTGCCTGTGTGGACATAGATTGATACAATTACTGTTTAATGCTTCCTTTTTTGCTCTTGAAATGTGCACTGGTTTTAAATTTGTAACCAATGATTCATGGTAATGAAGGTAATAGTAATTATAAATATAACATGATACTGTCTTATACTTCTTGCATTTGAAAACTTTGTATACTATTAACTTAGAGTTACATACATGTAATAGAAATCCAGGTCCAGAAGGGCTGAGATTAAAACTTCGACATTTTGAGACTATTACTTCTCTTGTTCAATCCTGCCGGAGATTCTTCCCACCAGGTTCTGCCTTTGACATATGGTCTGAGTTTAGGTAACTGCTATGAGGCTCCCTCAAATTTGGACATCCATCTGAGATCCTTACTGCTTTTTTAAAAAAAATTTCTCCATCCATCTGTTTGCTCCTTTAGTTGTTCTGATTTGTCAGTCATTCCAGCTTTTCGCTTTACATCAGGCATATATGTATAGTTGTCAAATTTGTTGGTTGACCTTTTGATTTTTTCTTGGGTTATTAGCTACACACATGGAATATGTTGTTTTACATATCCTTTCATGAAATTTTTAAAAAACTAATAGTTTAAAAAATTAGGCCCCGTTTGGTACGCAAGTTCCAACACATGTTTTTAGTTTTTAAACAATATTACATATATTTCCACACACTCTTTTACCCACACGTATTTCCAAAAAAACTGAAAACTGTTGTTTAAACATACGTAGCAAACGGGCCCTTAGCTTTTGCAAAAACAAATAGATCAAAATTCAGTCATTTCAGGCTTGACCTTTATTTGACATCCATACTCTATTGATGTGGTTCTTTTGACATTTAAAGAACCAAAAACGATATAGCCTAAAAAGACTTTGAAGGGCCAGGCTTGAGCTTGTTCAATCCTCCTATCCTCTTAGTGAATTCTAGTTTTCATTAGAATGATAAGATGTGGAATGTCAGATATTCCAGTTTCTTAAGTTGCTCTATTTTGCTTTTCATCTAACCAAATAACCTTGCAGATCTTTAGTCGAAAATCCATGGAATAATTCATCCTTTGAAGGATCTGGATTTGTAAGACTATTTCTTCCTACAAATTTGGACAACCAAGATTTCTATTCATGGTAAGAAGCAAAAATATCACTTCTATTCTTTATGGTTTCAGATGTGACCAATTCTGTCAAATTAACTTACAATTCTTTACATGGCAGTGAATGGATTAAAGAGTGTTTAAACCTATGGGACTCAATACCAAATTGCCAGTTTTGGAATTGCCAATGGGCTGGTGTTATAGCTCGTACTGTAAAGAATTGCAACTTTATTGATTGGGAGTGTTTCTTACCTACACTTTTCAGTAGATTCTTAAATATGTTTGAGGTGAGAATATAAAATCTTCAACTATTGTGGAACCTGTGTTGGTAAATAGATTAAATGATTAGTGACTGGTTTTTGAGTTCTATAGTTGAGCATGATTCACTTCTACCTGAAGCTTTATCAGAATGGAAGTAGAATGTTTTGGATGTAATTTATATATTGATATGGCTTGTGATTATACTAAGATATTTAACCAATTTTACTAAATTTCTTTGATCCTTTCATTATAAATGTTTTGCATCAGAAGGTTAAATGGAATTTAGTTTTCAGCAGCTGCATATATAGTAAACATGAGCTTTCAAGTTTCAACTCACCATGCATTCACAACATCAAGATACCATTTCATTGAATTTTGTTTGTTTGATCTTGGGCGTTTTCTCCTTTTTTATTTTTTATTGCCATTTGGATTTCCATAACAGATTTCATGCTCTAATTGGAAATCACAGGTTCCAGTAGCAAATGGACGTGGATCATATCCTTTTCCTCTTAGTGTTCCCAAAAACACAAGTTTCTTGTTCTCCAATAAAACAGTTACCCGAATGAAGGCCATTGCAAAATCAATTGTAAGGCTGACAGAATATGGCCTAGAATTTACCATGTTCATTAAGTGATACCCACAAGGGTGGTTCCTTAGAGATTATTATGCAATATAACTATAATTGCAATTGCAGGTGTATCTACTAAAACCTCATGGTTCAGCGCAAGAGCAACTTGAGACATTCATCAACCTTTTGGAACAGTTTGTTTACTAACATATTTCTGCTTTTATTATTGTCTTTTCGTAGCATATAAACTATTCATAAATTCTATTCATCAGTTGTTACTGGTGTCTGTTTGTCATAGATATTATCATCCTTCTAATGGTGGTCAATGGACTTATTCATTGGAGCGTTTTTTGCTTCATTTGGTAACTCAATTCAAGAAGCGCCTAAAACACGAACAACAGTAAGAATTTGTCTGCCTAATTATACTAGACATGTTCTCCTCAGTGTTGTGCATATTGCTTTGCTATTTCTACCAAATTGCTGTTATTATAGGAATCCAAATAACAGTAGATGTGCCGAACTGTATCTGGGAATATCAGAGAGGACTAAATTTGTGAATGTGGTGCTCAAGTTAATTGATCGTGGTCAATATAGCAAGGACAAAGATCTTTCTGAGACAGTTGCTGTTGCAACTTCTATTTTGTCCTTTGTGGAGCCCTCCTTGGTTCTTCCGTTTGTGGCATCTCGATATTATATAGCATTGGAAACGGTTAGTGTTTGCGTTTGAAAGCAATAAGAGCTAATTGGATTTACTCCTTTTGAATTTTTTCTTTCTCCTTTTTTTTTCGTCCAATTAACTTCGGGTTTACCATATTTTATGTCTAGTCAGATGACTGCCACCCACCAGTTGGAAGTTGCTGTGATGTCCATAGCATATGTTGGGCGTTCACTACTACTCACGTCCATATCATCTTCCTCAATAAACTCTGTTCATCTTGATGGTGGGAATGTGTTCATTAATCTTCTGATGGTTTCATTGTCCAATGCATTACTTGGTATGGATGCCAATGATCCTCCAAAAACCTTGGCAACTATGCAATTAATTGGTTCTATATTTTCCAATGTAAGCACATCAGCCCTCAACATTCAAGCAGATGTTGTTCATGCCCCTACTTTTTGAATAAACAGTTTCATTAATCGGCTTTTAACTGCAGTTGGCTTCCTTGGATGATAATATAGATGGGTTGTTATTCATGCGAATCAGCCTTTCTCAGTGGCTGGACGAGTTCTTATCTCGCCTATTTTCCTTACTTTTATACTTGGAGCCGAGCAGTGTTCTGTAAGTAATGGACTTCAGTTTCCATATCTTCATGTCTTGCATGTTTCCTGGATAATCATCAATCTAATTAAATTGGATTAACATTATCATCAGTTTCCCTATGTGAAATGTTGGAATAACTGGTTACTGGTGCTGCAGGAATGAAGGCCTACATTCACCAGCAACATCAGGAACTTTTCTGGTCGAGTACAGTTCTTACTACTATTGCATGCTTGAAATAATGCTTGGGAGACTTTCAAAATCACTGTATGATCAGGTCTCAGTTCTTGGCTTTAAGTACTCAGGTGTGATGGTTTTATATCCTTAGAATGCTGGGCTAAGATATTGGTCTAAATTTTTCCCCAAAAAACCTACAGGCTTTGAGAAAAATTTCCAAGTTTGTCAAGACCAATACTCTGCCTGGGGCAATTGAGGAGGTTGGACTGCTTTGCAGTGCATGCATCCATTCTAACAGAGAAGAGGCGGTTATTCACCTAATTGAGCCACTTTTGTTGTCTGTCATAAACTCCTTAGAAGATACACCAGTTATGGGATTTAAAGAAGGAGAAATTTCCAAAGCCTCAATTTCAATCAAGGTACTTCTGTTGTGTTTTATTATGTAGTTTTATGTTGCAACTAGATTCTTTTTGTTAAAGTTTAGGTATTTTGTTTTCAGGCAAAACCCACACTTTCTCCAGCTCTTGAAACAACAATTAATTATCGACTGAAAGTATTATCAATTGCCATCAGTTATGGAGGTCCTGCACTTCTACGTTACAAGGATCAATTTAAAGAAGCTATCACTTCTTCTTTTGACTCACCATCTTGGAAGGTCTTGTAATGGCCTGTGGTTAACTGATTTATGTGCATATTGAGAATTGTTTGTACTAATGAATAATTGTGTCTTAATGGAATTCTTACTGAAAATACTGCACAATAGTCTGATAATTCTTTGCATACATTAAATTTTACTTTAGTTTGTTAAGTTTCTGGTAATATGACAGGTCAATAGTGCTGGTGATTCTCTTCTTCGATCACTTCTGAAAAGCCTGACACGCTATTATCCTATTGATCAGTACAAGTATGTTAATCTTTTCATTGAAATTCATAATTGTATTTAGTCTTCTTGCCTTTTCAGTCTTTACCTGCAAATGAAAGAAATATAATGTTCTGGCTTGGTAGGAGCATTTTGTCTCACCCTGATGCTGCTGCACTAGAGGATTGGATCAGCACAAAAGATTATACCAATGGTGAACCAGTGATGCCCCCCAAGTGGCATATTCCAAGTGATGATGAAGTCCAGTTTGCAAATGAACTTTTGGACCTCCATCTCCAATCAGCTTTGGATGATCTTTATAGAACATGCCAAGCTAGAATCCATTCTGGCCCAGGTGATTGATATATTCATCCCCTTGCATAGTTTTTCTGTTATCCTGGGCAGATTTAGTAGTAAAAGAATCTCTTACCTTGAGGAGGTTATGTTCTTTTTGAGTTAGAAGCCTGGTTTTATGTCTTGCTTTCATTTTATTTAGTCTAATCCAAATATTTTAAGGAGTGTTTTCTGCTACAAATGCCAGTTCCCTATATAATTATGCATACATTTCTTCACAGTAGTGACATACATGTATACTGAATAAGTTCCCTTTTATGTTTTTGTGTGTGTGCATAAACTCAATATCTGACAGTTGCATGCAATTTTTCACCCAGGAGACAGGAATGAGCACTTAAAAGTGACTCTTTTACGCATTGATTCTTCATTGCAAGGTGTTTTGTCTTGCTTGCCTGATTTCAATCCATCCTCCAGGAATGGCACAGTTGAAGATCCAGATCATGCTCCTTTCTTAATAGCTGGAGCAACAGGTTCAAGTGTTGGCGGCACTGAATTACGGGAAAAAGCTACGGAGGTCATACATGCTGCCTGCAAGTAATGTTTAAATTTCAGTTTTTCATATCACTCCTTCAATTTGGGTGGTTATGAATTTTATTGATCTCTCTTTCCCTCTTCATTTTTTTTAATCGAGCAGATACTTATTAGAGGAAAAATCAGATGACAGCATCCTATTGATACTTGTTATTCGTATTATGGATGCTTTAGGAAACCATGGTAATGGACACTGCATCTGGATGAATTACATATATTGAAATTTTTTAGCAATGAAAAGTATCATCTCCCTCCTTTCCGCTTCTAATTCCTGTCTCACCTTTTTTTTTTTCTTTCCTTCTTTTTATATAATGTGTCACAGGAAGATGTTGGTATGATGCTTGGTCTGGGGAGGCTTGGAATTTGGAGTCTGCTGCCATTAAAGAACCTCCGATAAATTTTATTGTGTCATCAAATTATAAAGGAAAGAGAAGGTGAATAATCCAACCATTTGGTCAGCTTGTCACATGAACTATGCATCTATTTCTAAGCTAATAATCCCTAAATCTCTGTGTCTGTTTAGACCAAGGTGGTACCTTATTGATAAGGCATACTTGCACAGTATGTGGAGAGCATTAAAGTCATCCTATAATAAATTTTGTGCAAGGGGGAATTTCTATCCATCAAACCATGTGATTCTTTTAATTGATGATCTTCTTAAGCTCAGTTTGCATAACTATGGAACTGTTCGCAGGTAAGTCCACTAAACTATTATGACCCTACTACATGATCAATCTTTTACAGAAACCTTTCATTCAATTTGAGTGCTATAATGTGACATTTATTCAAGTCCAATGCATCATTTATTTAGACTTGAACTTTTCCCCATTCTGCTGGGATATGGAAGCTGACAACTACCTAATAGAATCATCCAATAGATTAACTTAAAACTTAGGGAACACTTCTGTGACTTTCAGAAGCTTAAAAATGTCCTACACCAAGCTTTACTACAAAATTTGAATTGAATAAATCGGTTAATTTGCCCAGAATCTGCAGAAAATTAAACCATTGACTAAATTGAATCTGATTATAATCTCACACATGGTAGCAGTTCAAATATGTTTCTATTTCTGCATCACTTCAATATGGTGGCATCCATAAAAGTTCTACTCTGTTGTTGGAAGCCTAAAACTCTTGATAGAATGAAGAATTGAGAAGCCTCAGAAATATCTCTAATATTATGTGGCAGAGCAGCAAAGAATAATGCTGTCAAGTGCTCAACTTGTTTATCATGTCATTGCCTTTGTCAAACATATCATATGGACATTGCTCTTAAACTAATAATATATCTCTTGTTGGATTTTAGTTCTATGGCATTGGTTTCTTATCAAGTCATGCTTAATGTTTTCTGTGTTTACAGTAGTGTTTCATAATAGCTAATTTAAATTTCGATATGTTGCTCAGACTGGCTGGAAAAACTCTGTTAAAGATGATCGAGAGATGGCCATCTATGATTTCAAAGTGTGTTCTCTCACTTACTGAGAACCTACGGGATTCCAAGTCATCTGAACATGTGGTGCTAGGTTCTTGTGCAGTCCTTGCCTCAAAAACAGTTTTCAAGCATTTGGCAATGGTAGTCACTCAGGACAACGTGCTTAAGAAAGATATTGAAAAGTAATTTTTATCTTATTTATTTTCTTTCATTCCAGGATCCAAAATCATTTTGTTCATTCATCCGTGGGATTCTTTTGAGGTAACCTCTTTTTTTGGACCAAAAACTTCAAAAAACCTTGTTTTCTCATTGATTGAGTTTATTAAGATTATCATATTGTGATTGTCTGTTTCTAATTGAAGCTCCCATCATGAGTCACTAGAAGCCCAGAAAGCAATCAATGAGGTAAAATATCAATTGGATGATTTAAAATCTGCAGCTGTGATTTTCTTGTTGTTTAATGCTAAAATCTGAGTGCCAACAGCTTTTTGTTACATACAACATCCACTTCTCTGGGATATCTAGAAGCATTTTCAGGACATCAGATTATCATATAGATGGAACAGATTTTTCTAATTTGGTTTCACAGATTGTTTCCTTGGGTTCTGATTCGAGCAGTTTGCATTGGCGGTAAATATCTGATAATTTGCTTCTTCTTTTTTGTTAAATTATGTTTTCTCTCTTGAGCTGAAGTTTTTTGACTCTCCTCTTATTTGTTTTAACCATTTTTGTGTGTGATACAAACACCAATCAATTAGTGGACACTTTGCATTTGTAGATATTATAGTCTCCTACATGCTAAATTTGTAAAGATTTTTAGATATGGCTTAATTTTTTCTTTGCTTTTGTCAGATATAATCTGATGGCTAATAGAGTTCTGCTCCTCTTGGCTATGACATCTAGGAATTACCTGAATTCCTCTTCAGCAATCCTGAGTGATACTGCTGGTCAGCACAAATTCTTCTTCTTCTTCAGAGCACTAGCACAGTTGATTAACTGAACTGTCTTAGTCTAACTTTTTAAATGTGTTTTCATTTTCACACCTTCTCAGGTCATTTCTTGAAGAGTTTAAAATGTCAACTTCCTCAAACAAGAATACTTGCAATCTCAGCTCTAAATACACTGTTAAAAGAATCTCCTTACAAATTCTCAGCTGAGGAACAGCCTCTCTTTTCTGATGATTTATGGGGAAACACTAAATCATCCCTTGAAGGAGCTCTGACTCGAATTTTTCAAGAAGACGGTTTTTTTAATGAGACATTGAATAGTCTCTCTCTTGTTCATATAATCACTGATACTGAAAGCACATCTTCGGGAGGAAATAATGGAAATTCTATTTTTCAGAGCCTAACAGACAAATCCATTACTCGTTTTTACTTTGACTTTTCAGCTTCATGGCCACGTACTCCTAGTTGGATCTCTTTAATAGATAGTAATTCCTTTTATTCAAAATTTGCACGAATTTTTAAACGGCTAGTGCAGGAATGTGGTATGTCTGTTTTATTGGCACTTAGAAGTACATTGGAGGAGTTTGCAAATGCCCAGGAGAGGTCTAAGCAGTGTGTTGCTGCTGAGGCATTTGCAGGAATATTACATTCTGATGTCAATGGTATTTTAGGAGCATGGGACAGCTGGATGATGGTTCAGTTGCAGAATATTATTTTAGCACAATCAGTTGAGTCTATACCTGAGTGGGCATCTTGTATACGTTATGCTGTTAGTGGAAAAGGGAGATATGGAACAAGAGTTCCTCTTTTGAGGCAAAAAATCCTAGATTGTTTAGCAACACCTTTACCTCCAAAAGTAACTACCACCATAGTTGCCAAGCGCTATGCTTTTCTATCAGCTTCCCTTATAGAAATATCCCCACAGAAAATGGCTGCAGGTGAACTACAACTCCACAATAAACTGCTAGAGGAGCTTCTTGGTAATATGTGCCATTCCTCTGCACAAGTAAGAATTCATCTTTTTATATAAATGTCACCAATTTTTCTGATTAAATGTTGCTTCCATATGTCCCTTTCTTTATTTTTAATTTCTAAAATTAATTAAACTTCTATTAGAAAAATCTCAAACACAGCAATTCCAATGTTAAATCTAGATTTGTATGTGCAAACGCACCACATTCTTGGAATAATACCATCTACCTGTTTCTCTTTTCTTAATCTTCTAGTCAGAGCAGAAACAAATATAAACCAGAATTTGAACTTGAGGTAATGGTCAATAGACAACAAAGAGATCAAGTGGAGATTACTCAAATAAGTACTGTGTTTGATCCTCCTATGTTTTTTAAAAGTCATCTTAGCCTTTTTCTGTGTCTTCATTGTACTTATATTCTGGCAAGTGGTAAAACATTTCATCTCTATTGTCTTTTATCTAGTTACATAAAAGAAAGAAAGGGAACAATTTCTGTAGGTATTCATGGGTGAAAAAAAGGAGTAACTTTATTTTTATTTCCAAATCCTTCTTTAGCAAATAATGTAAGGGCTAATATTTCTGGTCATGTTTTGATGTATGGCTTTTGAATTTACCTTTTTGTGTGGGACAGGTAAGGGAAATTATAGGTGTCACTCTTTCTGTATTGTGCTCCAACATTCGGCTTTATGCATTGTCTGATAATCATCGTTCACATGAAGGGGGAAACAATGATGTCAATAACCAACTTATGGAAAGTTGGATTGAGCTTTTAACAAAACGAGCTTCTCAAGTGTTAATGAATATTCAAAATGCAAGCCACAGTGTCACTTTGGAGACTTCAAGAGATGTAAGTGCTCCAGACGTGCAGTTGAATGGTCATTCACAAGATGATGTGAAATGGATGGAAACGGTATGTATTCTAAGAATTAGTCCTAATGAAATGTCTTTAAATTGTAGAATCTTTAATTGATCAATATTTACTTTCCTAATGTTTGTAGCTATTCCATTTTATCATCTCATCTTTGAAGTCTGGAAGATCTTCATGTTTACTAGATGTAATTGTGGGACTTCTTTATCCTGTAATTTCTTTGCAGGTAAGTAGAAATTTGATTCCTCATATTACTTGACTAACCTGCATTTGAGGTTTCTTGTTGGTTCTAAAGTTCAATAGTGTTGTCTACTGCTTTCATATATGTCCCTATCAATTTATTCTTGAGCAGCTAGTAGGGGTAGTTGACCATTATGCAAGTTATAACAGTTCGAAAGTAATTATTGTTCAGTTATGGGCAGGAGTTTCACGGTATTGATATATTTGTTTCCTAAATCATGAAGAATTTCCATTTGCAAATGAGTGCACCTAGAATAACAGATTTGTGTGCTATTAGCTGCTCTAGTCATCTTTTCAATTCCTGTCTCTCTCACAATCTCCATGCAGTCAGTAAACTTGTGAAATTATTAATAAATGTTATGGAAGCAAAAGTAGAATTTTTTTGGTGTAATTTATAATTTTTGGTCTTATAGATCTTCATCCTCATGGATATCCTTATATACAGATTTCTCAAGGGGTAATTATCTACACTAACCAGTTTCAAGCATTTCATTTGTGATGATCACAAAAGGCATATCATAATATAATTTTTTGGAACTTTCTGATGTTTAACGTGTATGACTTAACATGCTCTTAGAGCCCATTTTAATAGTTAGGAGAAATTTGATAGAGAAAAAACCTGCTCAAGATGTTCTTTTTTCTTTTCAATATTTTGTTTGCATCATGATGCCAATTTGATTGGGCATCACAATACCAAATCTGAGAATGTTATTTGCTTTTTGAAGGAAACATTAAATAAAGATTTGTCAGCATTGGCCAAGTCAGCTTTTGAATTGCTACTATGGAGGATTTTCTGGGAACCCCATCTCCAGGAAGCTGTATCTGTGATTCTTTCTTCAGCTAATGATTCTAACTGGCGAACGAGATCTGCTACGCTGACATATCTGCAAACTTTCATGCATAGGTATGGTACATAAAGGGTTTTCTTTCACATCATGTATTCCTAATAATATGAGCCTTCTGATTCTAGAGAACTAGCCCATTTTTTTTTTCCTTCTTTTTTTCTTGTGTGTTCGTAATTACATTAGGGTTAAAATTAAATTGAATTCAGTTCTAGTATGTCCTAATTTTTATCATGTGCATTTGTACATACATTTTTATTATAAGTGAAAGTTTAACATTATTTATTTATTTTAAATTAGCTCTTCGTATTGTGGTTCATGTGATCTCTTATCTTGACAAGATGATAACTTGTATTAGCTGAATTCTAGCAATATGTAGTCGGCATATTTGTTATAACAAAGATGCAAATAAAGTTGTACATTCTTTTCTGACAGGCACACTTTCATTCTCTCACGTACAGAGAAACAAAAAATCTGGAGAACTGTTGAGAAGCTACTTAAAGACATCCAAGTGGAGGCAAGTTCCAGGCTGAATAATTAATTGAAAAATAAAGTGAAATATGGTGATATAATCCTTGTTTTGCCTGAATTCTTAGTTGATATTTCACAAAAGATGGAGGTGGTATTTATTAAGAATGCTGATCTCATGGACCTAAATTTGTATTTGGAAGAACACAAGGCCGGAAGTCTTTTAGTTTTTAAGAAGACCTTATGACTTTTGTAACAGACCGGAGTCCTTGGTAAAGGGATAGGATTTCGTAAATTTCAACTTATATATTGTTTTTTAATTCTGGCTTAGGTAAGAGAGCATGCTGCAGCAGTTCTAGCAGGCTTAATGAAGGATGGGGATGAAGACCTAGTAAGAGATTTCCGTGATAGAGCTTACAAGGATGCAATTGCTCTTCGAGAGAAGAGAAAGCAAAGGTACCTTTTGGGCTTCTGAATTTCTTTAGTTTATAATTAATGTGATGTACCTCTCCAACAAGGGACAATGCATTGTGCATGCAGCCTTCATGTGTTCAGTCTTAGGACCTGCATGTCTTGCATGCATTTAGTATACCTTAAATTCCAATCTGCATGCTTTCATATATAATTTCTCTTTGTTGATAAAGTTCTTGTTTCATGGAAATTGAAACAAGGGAACATTAAAAAAAATGACTTTAGTAGAATTATGAATGCTCCATGGAGCATGTGCTATCCGTGATAGGTTTTATTAGTGCCTTCAAATCTTCAACTTTATCATTGAAAAAACCTGATTTAGACCTCAATAACCTAAGCTGGTGTCGCGGAAGCCTGAAGAAAGCACACACGATGCTCTCTTGATGGAACAGAAACTAATCTATTAGCTTTTGGTTGTAAACCTCGAATCCACGGAGGGTTTCCCTGAATCCATAAGGAGAAGATAACTGGAATCCACTAGAGAAATAATTTGACAAAAGTTTGTGTTTATTGATATTAGTTTGATTTGTCTTTGACAGCTACAAAACATATAAATATTGAGAAAAATGTCTAAAATCCTAATTCACACTTATTATGTGATTAGGTGACAAAATACCGAAATTTACCAAAAATGGCAAAATTGAGTTAAATGCAGAATCATAAGTTAATGACCTTAAGGGTCGTCCCAAAACAGACGAGACCTTATTTTGACTTTTAAACTAAAAGTTATTAAGGAAAAACAAATATTACTATAAATAGCAAAAACACTGTTTTCGGGGCCTTAATGAAGGAATTCGCCTAAATTTCGGCGACGCTTATAGCCTTGTCATGAGTCTGGATCAGAATGTTGTTTCCCTTCAACCTGCCAAATTTCATGCAATTCTGACACTGTCACCCTAATGCCCCATACTAGCACCCACATTTTATCTTGTGTTGTGATTTCCAGCGCCCCTGCAGCTCCAAGAAGGCACGTGCTGTCTATTCTACATCATAAGTAGTGGATTATGAATTGACTAATTTTTGGTTAAGTCCAGAGTTAACAATTTGATAGATTGCACAACCACGGTAACACCAAAATCCAAAACCAATAAAGGTGATAAATTACCGATTGTCCAAAATTTAAGCTATTAGAAAATGATGAATTTAATCATTTCACCATTATTTTAACAAAAGGCACACATGGATTTGGTGGTGAAATGAAAAACTTTTGAAGAACTCTTCAAAAGAAAAACCACTCCATGGCAACCTACCTGTAAGAAATTTCCCTATAAAGAAATATTTACATTAAGTCTAAATTCACAAAACCTTTGCAGTCCTAGACTTTTATGTAACCTCAACAAACAACCCATTCGCCTCCTACTATAGTAGCCCCAGAACTTTGGGATTCTTCTACAGAAATCCCCACTATGAAAGAACTCAGCTGGCTGCAACCATTGGAACTCTAGTAATCCAAAGGACTCTTTGGAGGGATACAGTAGTGAACTCATTGGTAAGGGTTAACAACTTGTGTGGTTTGAATGAGAAACTCACTAAGAGAAACTCTGGAAGGAGCTCACAAAGAGAAAACTCAAGGGAGATGGTTTCTGACTGTTTGAGCTCAAGAGGGTTTGCTCTTAGAATGACAGTCTCTCTGCTCTTAATTGTGCGACAAGGGTTTGTTTCATATAGGAAATCATTAGGTTATGTCGTCAGACCTTCAAAGTTCAAAGTCAGTTTACTATTTGTGGCAATTTCAATCTAGCGAGGGTCGTGCAAAATCTCGGAGATAGTGTAGTTGTGTCAACTTCCAATGGCCATATCTCACTCATTTCAAATCTAAATTGGGTCAAATTTGTGTTTGTTTTGAAGCCCAAATGTCTACTTTCCAATAAAATAAGTTTTACCCAAAGATTCATTATGGTGTAAAATATACGGGCAAAATATCATAAATTCACTATCTTTGAGTATATCATCACCTCAAGAAGCTTCTTACATAGACTCAATCCTAACACAATTCTATTGATGCAATCTAAACTGGTATGTTTTGGCACTAGGATTTGCCAACTCATCTATGAACCCTAATAATCATGATGCAATGTGTTATAGATTCTTCTCTTATTAAAATGATTCCTCTTTTGGATAGCCATATAATGAAAATTATTTTTTGCGTATTTAATTTATCAGATCTTATCTTTTAGTGTATAGGACCTAAATTTTCCCTTGATAGTTAATTTTATCACCTGTTGGAATCAGTATGAATGATGTGTGCAATCTTTTTGGTATATAAATTTTGTATGCAGCATCAAATATGACATTCCTATATCTTGCATGGGATTTAAATTCTCATTTTTATGCCTTATGACATTTATGAATATTTATAACACATATTTGCCCATGTAATTAATAAGTGAGTACACGTATGAATCCATGTATTTAAGAGTGTGCATCCTACATTTTTTTATTACTCATGTATTAAGTTCTAAAACTAGGTATTCCATGTGTGATTTTATGTTCTGATCTTTGGTTTGGTAATTTAAAAAATGCAGGAATATGAGTGGTGGTCAATCTGTAGCCTCTATTCATGGTCCTGTACTTGCTTTGACAGCTTGTGTATTATCATCCCCTTATGATATGCCCAGGTGTGTTATGATGTTATAGTAAAAAATTGATCTTACAATTTGTTTCCAGAACTGTGTTACGAGTTTCATTATGCATGATTGATGAAGCTGTTATTGTGTTGGACTTAGGTAGCATCATGTGTTAAGATCCATTGGTATTAAACATTCTATTAGAAAGGTTGAAAATTTACATAAATAAAAAGCACTATGATCAAACAATATGGGCCTGTTTGTGTCTTTAAATTCAAACTTGAATCCTGAGAACCCATGACTGTGTAAACTTCGATTGTTAATTGGACAAGTATCCAAGGAATCAGGACTACGATGGATGCCCTCATCCTTCTGAAATGCTGGAAATTTTTTTCACTTAGTGGATTGCTGTCTCTCATAAGTTGTCTCTGTGAGAAACAAAAGTGTGACTTTTGACTAAAGAAGGTGTTGGTCAACATTTAGGTCATTTAATAAACTAAGTGCTACTTTCTAACCTTGAGATTTTATCTGCAATGGTGCAAAATGTAAAATGTTTTGAAGAAAATGTTATAGAAATGAGTTCCCCAAATATTCATGTGTTAAACTCATCCTTTTTCTTTGGTCCTTTTCAGCACCAGAAAGGACAATGTTGAACCACCTTTTGCCAATGGGTGCATACAATGTGTATTTCCAGCCAAATAAAAGTTTCTACTTTCTATACATGCATTTATGCATATATGCATGGCCAGATGCACACAGTATTTCTTTGGTCCTTTTCAACACCAGAAAGGATAAAGTTGAGCCACCTTTTACAAATGGGTGCATACATTGTGTATTTCCGGCCAAATAAAAGTTTATATTCATGCACTTATGCATATATGCACGGCCAGATGCACACATAGTATGCTCTATTTGTTTAAACGTAGAAAAACAACTATAATATTATCAATCAGAAGTGGAGTTATTATATTACTGGAAACATACACTTGAAGTTCCACTATATCTGTCATTATTTTAATTCTTTAGCAATTTGAAATGTTAAATGACAAGAGCACAAATATGGACATAATTAGATGCTTCTATTTTAAAATGTGAAAGGCATGCTTAAATCTGATGGAGTCTCAATTAATTTTTCTGTATGGGCATTTTAAGATGTTCATAGCGCCTACTTAAAGTACACTGGTATTACATGGATATTTAAAATCCAATGTCCATGCAACACAGTAGTATTACAACCACACCCCCCCCCCCCCCCCCCACCCCCCCCACAAAAAAAAAAAAGAAAAGAAAAGAAAAGAAAAGAAAGAACTACAAGAAATGTTGAACATGTTAACAATTCAGCACCTGCTTTTGCCTGAAGAATTGGCAATTTGATAAATGAGACACCTACACCAGACTGTAGTGACATGTTCTGCTTAGAGCCATCAACTACACTAGACTTAAAGTAAGCAGATTGAAGAGAAGCTGAACTGCTCTTGGGTTGGCCAAGGTCTAATGTTTAAACTGATTGCCTGTTCACTGTCCAATGTGAGGCACTTGATTAGATTGTAGGAATCATCTCATGACTTTTAATTTTGTGTGATGTGGTCTGCTTGAGGGATGGGACACTGGTTGAGGATTTTAAAAGATTTTGATTTTTGATATTGTTTGACCCACACCCAGAATAATGTATTACTTTTTCTTACCTTGTAAAATTAAAAATATTCACTGTTTTGTTTCAGTTGGTTGCCTGAGCATGTTATATTACTAGCTTGTTTTGGGGGGGAGCCATCACCTGTGAAATCCACAGTTACAAAAGCAGTCGCAGAGTTCCGGAGAACACATGCAGATACATGGGACATTCAGAAAAATTCGTTTACTGAAGAGCAACTTGAGGTAGCTTTGATGGGATATTCTTTTCCCAAAAACTCTACCTTATATTGGAATGTTTGATCATTAGTTCTGCTGTACTTGCAGGTTCTGGCCGATACATCCGCTTCATCATCGTATTTTGCTTGATCTACAGTGTATGCCTAGTAAGATAAAGAGATTGGTTCAAGGTTCGCGTTCACAAAAGTAGTCTAATTTTTTATGCTGTCCCACTTTGAGTAGCATTGGATTTGGTGAAAAAGAAACAAATCAGATTGACAGGAGCTTTCTACACACATTGAAATATTTGCTCTTAAAATCTTTATATAAATGAACTACTGCTTAGGAGTTTGGGCAGTCTCCTGTCTTATTGAGACAGACCTCATTTATTAGAATGTAATTTGTGGGAAGACCTCTTGTATATGACAAACTACTTTTGATTTTTTAGACTGTAATTTGTAGCAGCAAGCCTTTTTGTATACAATATTCAGTTTACTTGGGACACACTTCATATTAATTTTTTTAGGTACTTGCAAGAATAAGAAGATATAGTTGAAACAGAAATGACTGGAAATATCAGCAAGAGATAGTGCATTTATTGATAGAAATCTATCATGATAGAGAGATCAGTTTGATTAGCATTGGCATTTTGTTTCTTTATGCCATGACACCATGAACTAGGAGTACTACTTGCCTTCTTCTTGTGGAATATACTTTATTCATTGGATGAGCTGATGGTAATTTGATGCCATGAGACCCATGTCATATTTGTTATGACATGGTTTGGCATGATGATATTTTCCCTATTAACACCATTTGTAAATGTACCCAATACCCATTTGGAGGTTGGCTGTTGCAACTTGCAAGGCACATGTATATCATCAATGTCACATGTACGTGGTTCAAATAGCTATCGCCATGCATGTTGCAATCAAAAAATATATCACTATGCATGTCTTGAAGGTCTGTGGAAGGTTTTTAAGGGGTAGATAGCTTTTGGGTTCGGGTTTATATCTACTGGCTATTCTTCTTCAATAGACATGGAAATTCCTGGCCGCTTGTCAAAATCCAATATAGATTGTGAATATTGGATGGAATGTTGTGACACTAAAAGAAAATGCTACTATAGTCAAATCGTAGTTTGTCTGTCAATTTTCTTTGTATAGACTTAACAGAACCAAATAATATATCTTAATGCTTTAATATTTGATGCATATAATGGTTACCCTTTTTTGGTTGTTGAAGTGAACGCCTTTTCCTTTAATTCTCTATCGTTTATGTCATACAGCTGGGTGAAAAAGAATCATTCCAATTCATACCCCACTATTAGCTATCGTGTCCACTTTGCCTAGTAGTAAAGGAAAATGGAGTCCAAAATGCATTAATAAAGTAACAATTGACTGCATTAAGACTGTTGAGAGCTCCATTAAATTTATTTTAGTGAGATTGAGACAATGTGATATAGTGAATTAATTGAAGCTTTACCTTATGAAGTGGAGATCAATCTATTATTATTTATCAATTTTGATGGCAAGTTAATTATTAATCCAAGTATGCTTCAAGTCTCAATTGGTATGCACATATAAGGTAAAGACCGCAAAGACAACTAATATGGTGATCTTGGGAAAACTAATGGAACAATTGTCCCAAATTATGGTCACGGTTTGCCAACATAATCCTACGGGCTCAAGCGTTGATTAGTCTAGAAATCTAACGAAAAAAAAAGAAATCACTGAATCGTACTATGAAATTCCATTAGCATATTGTTATTCTATGATGTCAATAACAATAATGTAATTGATTCTCATAGTCTTAATCTTTATGAACAGCCCGTTGTAAAAGGGATCTATAGTAAAAAGTTCGCAACCTCTCTCACTTTCAATATATTCACTTTTTCAAAAGTTTGCATCCAATTGTTTGCTGCCAAATAGCCAATTATGAGAGGAATCTCAATTACCCACGTTTTTACAAAAGGCAAAAGGCACAAAGGCCCCAATCAGTTTACAAAGAATCTCTTATATACTCCTAATGTTCAATCTGTGGACTCTGGAGACGAGTTTAATGTGAACCAACTCTCACCTCAGTATACAATACCTGACATTACTTTTTCTACAAATATTTGTCAGAATTTAATAAGAAAGTAATATTGCTTTTGTATCGGTCTATTAAATATTTAATTTTTATTAGACATCTCAGAGATTATAGAAAGAATTTTTTCTAGAATCACAACTTTTATAGCACAAAATTTTGTTATAATTTTGATGTGATAAATTATAACTAATTGACTGCTTATTATTTTCATATGAATTTATAATTCTTTAAATTTTTTTTTTACCACTTATAATTAAAATTGTAGCAAAAGTTGTTTCCTAAATTTTGTCTAGTGAAAAGGTTGAGAAACTTTTTTTATTTATTTTATTTATTTTTTTAATAATTTGAGCAACACATGTATAGGGGAAGGGGATGAGCTTTCAAGGTTGAGAAACTTTTTGTATTGCAGAATTGTTTTTTTTTCTCCTCTGTATATGTTGACGTTGAGTAAAGATGTGTATTTTAATGGCCACTTCTCAGCCACTTGTAACGCATTAAACTGCCTTCCCCTAAAAAGTTCCACACTTTTCACGCAAACCACTTTCATGGGTATAATATTATTTATTTAAGAAAATGTTACATACAGCCGCCTTTAACCATATCTCTCTCATCATAAAGTTTTGAACTTTTTGTGACGTTCAGCAGGTTAATTGGATTAATTCAACCACTTAATAATTCAACAAGTTATCAACCATAGTAATCAATCACCAAAAGAAAAGCAATAATAGTAAAAAGTAATAAAAAGTACATAGATTTTGATGATTAAGTAGAAAACAAATGAAGAAACTTTTCAATGAAAAAACCTCCCCCAGAAATCCAATCTTGTAAAAAAAGTCACTAGTCAAAATAGTCACAACAGTCTACTTACAAACCCTTTAATGCGAGTCTCCTCTATGAACGAACTTGTTTACAATCTAAAACCTTGAAAGCTAGCAAAAACGACCCATTGTTGTAGGGCAGGCTTTGCGGTTTCAAGAACATTGGTTGAAGCACAAGTAGAATAGATCACATTATGATTTTATCAATGAACAAAGAGAGTGATTTTTTTTTTTTTTTTGGCTCAAGGATATTGCTTTTCAGATTTGCTTTTGGTGGGTTGCTCTCTCTTTACTTGAGAAACATGCTTAAGAATGTTTATATAGGCAGGTTTAGGTCAATTGAGAAATTAGGTTTCTAATAGAACTCATAAATAATATCCTTCACTCATGTTGGTATTAATTCAAAATTTCCTGAATTTTCAAGAATGTAACAAGTGGCACGATAGGGTAATTACACTTGTAAAAGCACAGGAACATAGAAAGTAACATGGGATGATATGACAGTTACTAACTCTTGTAAAAGTGTACACAGTAGAGATAAGTGGCATCGAAGTAGTTTTAAGAAGTTGCAAAGCATAATAAAAAATTGTGATGTGTGTCAATGAAGCTCAAGGAGAGAGAAACACATGAAAGGAACAATTGTTAGTAACTGTCAAGTTTCAAGTATAAATAGAGGACTCATTTTCAAGATAAACACACCCCTCTCCATTTACAAACTTACCTATATAGAGATCAAATCATTCTCTTGTAATATTTAGTTATGAGATTTTCTCACAATTCATAATGCTTGTTAGTGCTTCCTTGTAATCTTGTTTATACAAGTTTGTTTCAATTTGATTCAAGTTCTTACTTGTTAGTCTTGTTTGATCCACAATGCATTATTTTCATAGTTTGTAATTCCTTGAATTTCCCTTGTTTGAGTATAAAAAGCTCTCTTAAATGAGACAATACTGAATCATAAGCAACTATTTCTCTCATGCTAGTAACCCCATAGTAAAGCTTACACCCATATTGTTGTTCCCACACTACTCAACCAAGCCCAAGCTCACATAGTCGCCGCTATGGCTGGCATATCAAAAACCCATTTTAATCCACATTACAAAAAAGGGGGGGGGGGGATTGAGAGAACCAATTGCTTGCCATAGGTCCACAAGGTTGAGGGATGCTATGACGAAGGCTATCTCACCATGGTGGGCTAGGATGAGATGAATACAATGATGTTCGAAAAATGGTTTGGTGGGTGTGGACCACAGACTATTTCTACAAATCCAACTCCATCTTTTACAACAAATGCAACGCACGTCCACAACAGTCTAATATAATATATTCACATGAGCATTGTTAGTAATTGTTGGTGCAAACACAATAATAATGGAAATAACACACAAAGAGAAACTGAATAGTACTTCTGAATATTATTAATTCAATGAGAAAAATTACACAACACTATTTAGACTGAGGCGCGGCACTCGCTCTCTTTAAGGAGATTCAAGCTCTTGGTTGGCTAAACTTTGTAACCGGTGCAAATCTTCTCTGACTTGTCTCCCCCAGGATACAACAGCCCAACAAATGTTGTATGGCTAGAACAACTTCTGCACAAAGTGTTCAAGCCCAAAGCTCCACCAGAAGAACACCTTTCTTTGGCCCGAAATTTCTTAAGTATTTAGGAATATTATAGAATTCACTCTCTCACACAATACCCTTTGCTTTTAACTATTTTCTTCATTCACTCTTGATATGAAATTAGTCCATAGCATAGTCGTATATATAGTCTTCCAACCCTTCACATGACCTACATGTTATTTATTAATTTAGAAAACTTCTCTTAATTTATTTAATCTAACTTACATACAAGTAACTCTTTCTTTAACAACTCTTTCTTTAACAATTCTTTCTTTAACAACTTTTATTATAACTCATCTCTTTATTCATTTTCAGTTATTTTGAGTTTTAACATATTTAATTTAAAATGTACTAACATTCCCCCACTCATTTTAATATTAAATTTGGAAAATGAGAGATTACCGGGCAAAGAGGGATTATTATGCATCATGAAGGTGTGCTCTGCATTGAATCTTCACTTAGTGAAACAACAATCTCTACTCCAGAGTCAGTAGTGGTCTCCGACTTGAACTATGACTGCTTAAGGGAAATAAAGTATTGATGCTCACACATAATGATCCAGGTGTTGACATGAGCTTTTATAGCTAGCACTTTACAGTTGTGTGCTGATCCCAGTTTCATGAGTGTATCTGAGATTAAGTCTAAATCTCATAGGGAGCGGCCCCACCCCCACACTCACATAGGTGAAATTTTGTCAAGGGTGCTCCTGTAATTCTGACACCCCACTCATACGAGCTACAAATTTCATTAAGAGTTTGTTGAGGTCTAAAAAAAAAGGGTCATAATAAAATAAGCCCAAAACAGAAGAGCAAGTCAAGCCCAAAAGGAAAAATTCAGGCTAAACCCAAAGCAATAGATACGGATGACCCATGGGGGAATAAAAGGAAGGCCCAGAGGATCCTGAAGCCCAGAAAAGAAAGAAGCATCCAAAAAAGAGACCACGGCAAAGTATAAAGAAGCAAGGATCCTCAATAAGCGCAGATCCCTTCAAGCACAAATAAAAAGAAAGACTGGGACAGATCGATAGAAAGAAGACAGAAGAAGAAAAACAAGAAATAAAAGCAAAAGACGCGAGCGACCTCTCAATGGCACAGACAGAAAAGGACCTCGGGGAGCCAGGACAGGGAATAAGAATGGTAACAAATGACTTTCAAAAATGGCAAAACAGGATTCCGCCCAAAAAGGAAAGAAAGGGAAAAGAGGAAGACGCCAGAAATGGGGATGCCGAGAAGGGCATACCTCAGCACGTCCCAAAGAGGATGGCCAACCAGAAGCTTTCGAAGGAATCAGAACCAAGAGAAGGAAAGAATGAGAGAAAACGGAAAAGGGACTTACTGAGACGATGGGGACAGAACACGCTCTGTTTGCAAAAGAACAAAACAGGGGAACCAACGGTTCCCCGGGACGCCCAGAAAACTCCATTATAAAAGGAGGGGATGGGTTGTGAAGAAAGCAGCGAGAAAAAAAGAAAGAAAGGCAAGAAAGAAGAAATTCTCTAGGAAAAACTATCAGAAAAATCTGTGCAGAAAAAAAATACTAAGGGAAAAACAAATACTGCTTCCCGATATCCTGTAAAGGCCACTATTGCACATACTCGGATTCAACGAGAATCAAACTTTGCAAGTTTTGAAGGCTGAAATAGCCATTCAAGACTGCAATTTTTGAGCTTGATTGGACCTTGTATCACGTCCTAGTGAGCTTTCTGTAATCAAACAGATAATGTATTAATGAAATACTGTTTCATAATTCCCAGGATCCCCACAGCACTTTTTTTTTTATCGTCTTGCTAATCCTGTTTTTTCTTTCTTTCTGAACTTACGTTGTTAATTTTTGGCACTCTTCGATATCCTTGTTTGTCATTTTTTCTGTATATTGTCAGAAGTATTCTCTGCATTCACTTGATTCTTAAACAGCTCGTTAGCTGCGGTGAGTCAAGGCCCGGTCCACCAAATCCTTCCTTTTCATTCAGGCCCGGGATCCTTGGGCTTGAGTATCCCGAAAAAGGCACTCTTACAGAGTTTTTTTTCTCAACCTCTCCATATTACAGGATAAATGCACTTACATCATAGGGATGAACAATTAAAAAATTATTTACAGAATAAATAATTAATTAAAAAAAATGAATAGTGCATTTCTTACGATCATCGTATGATTCGTTTTTCCCATTGAATCTAATTCTCAGGATCTCTGGTCCTTGGGTTGGGTATCCTCATACATGGCTCATGATTCTATGGACTTTAGTCCTATCCCCCTCGATGTATTCCAGACTCTATCTTTTGCCAAGGCCTTGGTAAATGGATCTGTAAGATTATCATTAGATTTAATATAATCTACAGTTATGATGCCACTACTCAAATAAGATCGCACGGTACTGTGCTTTCTTCTTATAGGTCTGGATTTACCGTTGTAGTAACGGTTTTTAACTCTACCAATTGCGGCAGTGCTATCACAATGAATTAATATAGGTGGAATTGGCTTTTCTCAAAGTGGAATTTCATATAACAAATCTCTAAGCCAATTTGCCTCTTCACTAGCTAAAACTAATGCTATTAATTCAGTTTCCATTGTTGAATTAGCAATTATTGTTTGCTTTTTAGATTTTCAACAAATAGCACCACTACCTAAGGTAAAAATATAACTAGTAGTAGAGAGAGAATCTCCTGACAAAGTATTCCAATCGGCATCACTAAAAACTTCAATCACAGCAGGGTACTTTTTATAAAATATGCCATAGTTTTTGGTACCAATTAAATATCTCATGACTTGCTCAATAGCTAGCCAATGATCTTTACTAGGCTTGCTAGTAAATCTACTAAGCACTCCTACTGCATATGCAATGTCAGGTCTAGTACAATCAGTAGCATAACGCAAACTACCAATGATACTAGCATAATCCTTTTGATTAAAAATCTCATCATCATTATTCACAGGAAATAAATAAACACTAGAATCAAAAGGAGTTGCTACACTTTTGTGATCATGAAAATTATATTTTCTCAACATAATGTGATTGATCAAGATATATTCCATCACATGTTTTTGTAATTTTCATACCCAAAATAAAATTAGCCTCACCAAGATCTTTCATATCAAAATGGCTTTTAAGCATATTTTTTGTCTCATTTATAACATGCATATTTGAGCCAAAAATCAACATATCATCCACATAGAGGCTAATGATAACATGTAGATTATTCCATGATTTATAATAAATACATTTATCACATTCATTTGATTTATAACCATTCTCAATCATGCAAGAATCAAACTTTTCATGCCACTGCTTAGGTGCTTGTTTTAAGCCATATAGGGATTTAGTTAGCTTACATACCTTGCTTTCTTGTCCAGGCTCTACAAAGCCTTCAGATTGGTCCATATAAATCTCTTCCTCTAGGTCCCCATTTAGAAAAGCAGTTTTTACATCCATTTGATGAATTTTCAAATCAAAAATTGCAGCAATATCAATTAACAATCTAATAGATGTAATTCTTGTTACCGGAGAAAATGTATCAAAGAAATCAAGATCAGCTTTTTGTTTAATGCCTTTTGCAACAAGTCTAGCTTTAAACTTATCTATTGATCCATCCGGTTTCAACTTTTTTCTAAGAACCCATTTACAACCTATGGTCTTACAACCCGGTGGAAGATCTACTAATTTCCAAGTTCTATTAGAAATTAGAGATTTCATCTCATCATTTACAGCCTATTTCCAAAATATAGCATCAGGTGATGTTAAAGCCTCTTTTAAATTTTGGGGATTTTCCTCAATGTTAAAAACATAATAATCAGGACTAAAATCTTTTTCAATTCTAGCTCTTTTACTCCTTCTAGGTTCTATTTCAAAATTTTCTTGAATTTGTAAATGTGAAGTAGAAGAACTAGGTTGTGACAAAATATTTTTTTCACCCCCACTATTTTTCAATTTAAAAGGAAATTTTTCTTCATGAAAAATTGCATCACCGGATTCAAAAATTATTTTGTTTTCAAGATCAAAAAATCTATAGGCTGCACTATTGTTGAAGGCTAAAATTTCACATTCCATGAAAAGTAAAGAAGGCCTAATTCAAGCAGCAAGAAGAATCAACATTAAGGCCCTATTTATGTTCAGATTTCCAGCAAAAAGGTCATTAAAAAGTCCAACAAAATTCAGTGAAAGAACTGGGCCGAGATACCCAGAGGCTGCCAGAGGGCCGGGATATCCAGAGGCTGCCAGACGCCCGGGATCCTCAGGTAATGTAGGACAGCTACTGTAGGATTGAGACAACTCAAGAAAGGTACCATGAAATACAAGAAATGAAGAACAGAGATGTCCTTCTCAAGTACCCACTGGTGCAGCAAAGAATCATAAAGTATAAAGTAAACATTCATGAACAAAGCAGCTGTACCACAAGGAACCAAGAATGAGAAAATCATACGTAGAAGCAACTGGAAGAGAACTTTCAACCCAGCAGTAAAAGATTCCAATTATTTGGGAATAATGACAATAAGGAAATAACACCGACAGCTAAGTTTGAAAAATGAGAAACCTTGAAAGAAGAGAGATTGAAGGCTAATTGCTGAGGACGCCCCGTAATGGAAAGTCAGCAAATGACTTTTAGAGAAACAGTAATAAAAGATGAAAACTATGAGAAAAAAGGGAAGAGACCAGCCCTTGAGCAACTGTCACAGCACGAGCTCTGAGGGGCAAAAGAGAGAAATCATTAGTACCATGGAGCCCTAGAAAACACACTATAAAAGGAAGAGAAAACCCATGTTGAAAGGGGAGGATTTTCAGTAGGGAGAATATCATAACAGAGTCATTAGAACTCTGTAAAATTTAAGAAAAACAGAGGAATGTCTCTCGGTATCCCAGAAACAGCCACTATAGCACATACTTGGATTCAAAAGGATTCAAACTTTGCAAGTCTTAGAGGTTTGAATAGCCATCAAAGTCTGTAATTTTTGAACTTATTTGAACCTTGTATGACGTCTTAGTGAGTACATTTGTAATCCATAATCAAGAAAAATAATGAAATATCTCATATTGATTTGAGAATTTCTAACAATTACTTTGCATATTTCTTTACTGCTTCTTGCTGCTCAATACATATATATTCTTGCTTGTA
The DNA here is from genome assembly GCF_932294415.1 of Quercus robur. Lineage (NCBI taxonomy): Eukaryota > Viridiplantae > Streptophyta > Magnoliopsida > Fagales > Fagaceae > Quercus > Quercus robur. Next base: position 831,426 of record NC_065541.1, read on the forward strand.
AAGCTGAGTCCCTGCCCAAGCAAAGCCACTCAGACTTGAGTTCCAAATCCCACAAGTCTTGTGCAAAAGCATAAGTCTGTGAGAATTGGGGCCAGGATCCTCGTGGCTGAATCATTCTTATGAAATTCATTTACATATATGTATATGTATTAATATATATATATATATATATATATATATCCTAATCTAAGAAACTAACAATTATTTGAAGATATGTGCATTGTATAGTTGTTCTTGTGTAGGACCTATAGAGGTAAAAGGAAAGGACAAAACTTCATTGCATAACAAGCATGAAGAAAGATTGTATAGTGCACAGAACCAGAGATTCTGGGTTCTTACAGGCCTAATACGCCCCGGGATCCCACGACAGTACGCCCGGGGAGGAATCGCATTTTTGCCTTGAGGAGATTTATGTGACTTGCGCACAACTTGGTTCGTAATCAGCCCCCATTTAGCTGCGGTGAACCAAGCCCAGTCCACCAAAATACAACTATTTGGCCCAGGATCCTTGGGCCTGTGTGCTAAAGAAAGTAAGCCTTACAAAAGCAAGACAACCCCATACTCTCAAATATCCCAAATTTGGCTTATGTCCTTTCCACATCTCAAAAGGTGTGGTATGTGACTTTTTATGTGGCACCCTATTCAAAACATGACATGCAGTTAAAATAGCTTCACCCAAAAATGTAGAGGTGCACTAGATTCAATTAACATAGCATTTGTTAACTCAATTAAAGTTCTATTTTTTCTTTCAGCCACACCATTAGAAGCAGGTGAATATGGTGCAGTAGTTTCATATATAATTCCCAAAGACTGAACAAATGAGTTGAATGCACTTGATTCATACTCACGGCCTCTATCACTTCTTATTTTTTTATTTTTCTACCGAATTGATTTTCAACTTCTTTTAAAAAAATCTTGAAATTTTTCAAAAGCATCACTTTTATTTTTCAACAAATAAATAGTTGTATATTTTGAGAAATCATCAATAAAAGTGATAATATATCTATTTCCTCCACGAGTTAAAATTCCCTCAAATTCACATAAATCGGAGTGAATTAACTCAAGCAATTTCGTATTTCTTACAACACTTTTATGAGGCTTTTTTGTAATCTTAGCTTGACTACAAGTTTCACATTTTTCAAAATCTTTTGACAATCTTGGAATTAATTCTAAACTACTCATGATTCCCACATATCTACTATTTATATGACATAAACGAGCATGCCAAAAATTAATAGAAGAAAGCAAATAAACTAAACTGGTAGATGCTTTATTATTCTCAACATTCAATTTAAACATTCCATCACAAGCATAACTCTTGCCCACAAATAATCCCTTTTTAGTGATTACATAATTATCAGATTCCATAGTTTGCTTGAAACCAGCCTTGTTAAGCAAAAAACTTGACATCAAATTCTTCCTCATGGACGGAGTGTAAAGTACATCTTTCAATGTTAGCACACGTCCAGAAGTGAATTTCAATTCAACCTCACCACTCCCAAGAACCTTGGTTTTGCTAGAGTCACCAAGCATAACAGTTTTTTCTTCTTCAAAAGGAGTGTACAATTTGAACCAATTTTTGTCATAACAGACATGCCTATTAACACCAGAATCTGCCCACCACCCTTCAACATATTGCACCATATTAATGTCCGTAATCATAGCCACTAAAGGCTCTTCGGTTACGTTAGCCTGCGGGACAGATTCACGTTTCCGAAATTTGCAAAATCGAGCAATATGCCCACTCTTGCCACAGACAAAACATGATCTATTAAATTGATCTTGTGAAGGGGGTCCTTGGTTCTTATTGTAATTTTTATTTAGGTTTCCCCTTCCTTGAGGTCTATTATTATTTTTAAAGGCTCTTTTTTTATGCTTCAATTGAACATTTCTAGGAAAATGATTTTTGGGCATATTATTATTGGTTGAAATAAGGTTTACCTTTGTGGTGGAATTACCATTGCTCTCTTGTGTCATGAGTGCATCTTGTCCTCTAGCCTCATCCTCCACACGGATGCGTATGATCAAAGTCTCCAAGGATGTCTCCTTTTGCTTGTGCCGCAAAGTCTTTTGGAACTCCCTCCAAGATTGTGGTAGTTTATCAATTATGCCAGTTACCACCAAATTGTCTCCAATCTTTATGCCTTCGGATCTCAATTCTGCCACGATCATTTGGAAGTTTTGTGCTTGATCCACCACCGATTTTCCATCAACCATTTGGTAACGGAAAAATCTACTAGCAACATACTTCTTTGCACCAACCTCATCGGTATCATACTTGCTTTGTAAAGCTTTCCAAATTTTCTTGGTAGAATTGTAAGTTGTATCATAATAATCATAGAAATGATCGGCAAGACAATTCAAAAGATAAGAGCGACAATTATATTCATCTTTTGTATACTTATCTATTTTTTCTTGATGGAGGCTATATTCTTCCTCACTCATCTCATCGGTAGGAACTTTTGATGGATTCTTGTCAGTGAGGATGTAGGAGACTTTGAGAAGACTCAAGTAGAAGAGGACCTTTCCTTTTCACCTCTTGAAGTGGGCTCCCTTAAAGCGAAAGGGCTTGTTGAAATCTCCAACAGGTTCATTTGGTTTCTCTTGTGTAGGCTCCATGTGTTGAATCTCCTTAAAATTGTTGGTGCAAATACAATAATAATGGAAATAACACACGAAGAGAAACTGAATAGTACTTCTGAATATTATTAATTCAATGAGAAAAATTACACAACACTATTTGGACTGAGGTGCAGCACTTGCTCTCTTTAAGGAGATTCAAGCCCTTGGTTGGCTAAACTTTGTAACCGGTGCAGACCTTCTCTGACTTGTCTCCTCCAGGATATAACAGCCCAACAAATGTTGAATGGCTAGAACAACTTCTGCACAAAGTGTTCAAACCCAAAGCTCCACCAGAAGAACACCTTTCTTTGGCTCGAAATTTCTTAAGTATTTAGGAATATTATAGAATTCACTCTCTCACATAATACACTTTGCTTTTAACTATTTTCTTCATTCACTCTTGATATGAAATTAGTCCATAGCATAGCCGTATATATAGTCTTCCAACCCTTCACATAACCTACATGTTATTATTAATTTAGAAAACTTCTCTTAATTTATTTAATCTAACTTACATACAAGTAACTCTTTCTTTAACAACTTTTATTATAACTCATCTATTTATTCATCTTCAGTTATTTTGAGTTTTAACATATTTAATTTAAAATGTACTAACAGTAATACACTAACCATTTCTATTGTGCATCAATCATAACATACGGTCACTTAGAAAAGGAACAACGGTCTCACATAATGGGGGATATTTGGGGACTAGCATAGTAAGGGGATAAAATATAGTAAGTTAACATGCGTTTGAAAGATAATTGCAAACTAGCTTCTCGAGTTTTAGAAACTCGAGTTCCATATAAAACTCGAGGCTTAAAGACTCGCTTCCTACTTGTTGAGTTGGACACTATTATGCCACATAGATCTTGAGTCTTAAAGACTTGAGTTCTACAAAGCAAAACCGAGTCTTTAAGATTCGATTTTCTTCGGGAAATGCCATTGATCTCGAGTTTGCAAGACTCGATTTCTACCGGAATAAAATCTAAGTGTTTTATGTATTTGGTTTGGGGTTATGTGGAAATGAGGGAAAAACAAAATTCCCAGTGGATTGATGTGGTTTGATAATGAACAAATGGGAGTAGTGATAAAAGATAGGAGAATTGCCAAATGTTTGTGAGTAAATATAGAAGGAGAGGGGCTGTGTTTTACTACTGACCTCAGTGTGAGATAGTGAGAGAGTTGAGTGAGGTTTTGAATGAGAGGTTGCCGTTGAGAGGAGACGAGAGTTTTCTGCCGCAGATGAGTTTTCTATCGCCGATGAGATGCGCTTGTCTCTAGTAGAGTGAGGGTTTGAGGTTTTTATGTTTGAGTGTCAATGAGAGTAAGAGTGTTCTGGATGCTTAAGTGAGAGTGAGAAGTGAAATAAAAGTTGAGTCTGTGTTTTGTGTTTGAAATATGATCACAAATCGAGTATTAGAAACTCGATTTCAACGTGGCTCCACATGGAAAAAAGTTCACGTTAGATATTTGTAACTCAAGATCTCGAGTATTAGAAACTTGATTTCTACCCGAAATTCGAGTTTTAAAAATTCAAGATGCTACTTTTCCACTTTGTTTTGAAACTGGACAACTAACGAAATCCTTAGCAATCTAATGTTAAATGAAAAAAAAAATCCACATAATGTGAGTGACCGGCTTTATCCGCTCCATCGAGCAGTCTCATGTCTCATTAGATACCAACTCTATTATTTCGAGCACTACCGAAATGTGTGTAAGAGAGAGTGTGGAGATGTTTTCGTGAGTACTAGGTGAAACCGTCTACTTTCACCCTCCCCTAGAAAAATCTGTAAGATTACCATACCATTAATCTGTAAGTTTCCTATTGGTTACTGAAAAGTCATGTAGGACCATCCTACTCTCTTTCAACTGCAACTTTCGTTGTTTGCATTTTGGGGCCTTAGTTTTTTGTTCTGTATAGTCTTAACTTTCTTGTTGAGAAAGAAAAGCCAGACCAATTCACACGCACATAAAACATTATATATATAGTGAATACCATTCCTCGCAAATTTCATCCAAGCCTTCGTGTTCTTCTTCTACTTCTTCATTTGCTTCAAAACACTAAAAAAATGCATCTCTACAATGCTTGGCTTCCACCACCGGTGGCCCAAGAGACCAAGAGAGAGAAAGAGTCATTCTCTCGGGTCGTCTGCTCTGTCAAGAACTCTTTCAAACCTGATGACCCAGATTCTGTCTACTCCACTCTCAAGTGGATCTCTGTCATCGACCTGTGAGCTTTCTTTAATTTTCTTTGCTCTTTCTTGTCTATGTTTTTCCTTTTCCAGTCTTATCAATTTGTTTTCGATCTTGGGTCTTTCTCTTTTTTCTCAATTTGACTCTAAATTTTGGGTCTTTTGGGATTTTTCAGAATCATTTCGATTCTGGGTGTGTTTTGTTTTTTCCTTATCTGAATTCATGTTGAAAATTTGCTTGGTTTTGATTTTGTCTCTAGAATTTGGTTATGCCTTTTGTTTGCACGAGTAAATAACAATAATTTTGATGGTTCCGAATTGTGGATTATTGGGTGCCCATTTGATCAATGAGTGAGTTAGGAAATGAATCATTGACAGTGAAGATTGGGGTTTAAGGTGGATTATTGGGTGCCTTTTGTTCTTCGTTTATGGCTTGGCCCTTTAACTTTTTTGTTTCAATTTTCTTATATAAAGCTGTCTTTGTTCATAATAATACCTACCTCACTACGTGGGTTGTTTGTGGTACTTGCATGACATTTATCTATGTATAACTGTTCTAATTTCACATGAAAATGGTATGATTTTTTTTTATTTATTTATAAATTTATCAAAATAATTAAGCAATAGCAATAGACGAGCTTTAGGGGTTGAGTTACATGAAACAATAGATAATGAACTTGTTTATCTGTACTGATATTGAGAAATAGAGGCATTTCTATAGAAATTTTTGCTGAAGAGTATGTATGCCTTAGCTTGAGTCGGGGAGCAGGGAAATTCACATTGGAGTTGAGGGATGACTATGGCAGTAGTGGGATACAAGACTTGGAATGAGGGACTTGCACTGGTGAATTTCATATTTTTAGGGTGTTTGCATGTAGAGGGTAGGGGGTGTGGCATTGATAGATACTCTGCCTCTAGGAATGGAGCCAATTAGCACTACTTACGAATATGAGTTTATCATTGGAATCTTCTGCCCTGCTGCATTTGTGGGGTTGACATCACTGAGTACAAGGAGCCTCCCTCCCTTTTAGGTTGGCTTGAGTGGCAGGCTAACCTAAATCCTTGCTTAACTGATTGCTTTTTGCTATGGGCCATACAAAAGAAATGATAGTTGGCTTTTGCCTCTTATACAAGTTGGCATTGGGAGATTGGGAGTGCTTTGGTTCATAAGATGGCATAGATGGTGTGCTCTAGAGGTAGACCCTAGTGTCTGCTATAAGTGCTGACATAACATTTTGAGGGAGCGCATTTAACTTGTTCAGGGCTGACCAATTTTCAATATGGATGTTCAAATAGTGAATTACAAATTGGTATCATTTTAAATTTTTGTGAGAAATTAGAAACATATTTGATAAATTACCAATTCTCCCAAAAGTTTAAGTTGTTAGGGAATTGTGAATTTAATAATCTAACCAATATTTGAACACTCCCCTTGCGTGTGGGCCTAGCCTTTCCCATAATAAGTGGGGCCCAACACATGGGATTTTTTGAACTTTTTAAATGGGAGGTAGAGCAGAGACAAGGTTTGAACTCAGGTACACTTGTTCTAATACAATGATAAATTACCAATTTTCCCAAGTGACCCCAACAACTTAAGTTGTTAGGAAATGATGAATTTAATCATTCAACCAATATTTTAATGATTTCCTGCCCTCCATAGACATAAACAAGTGCAAGCATCGCTGAAGTGTCATGACCTTTGAAATGTAAAATCATTTGATCACAGATTCAAGCCAGGAATTGAATGAGAATCACTTATAAAAGAATGAAAATCAATAAGAGATCTGGTTAAAAATCAATAAAGTGAGGTGCATAACAGAATGTAATCCTCAACTTGTGATTACATTGTTAAACTATTGTCTCATTTAACAAACTTCACCACCAGTCATAATGACCGTAACAACTTCACATGGAAGACACTTCATGCTATACCTTGACAAATTCTGAAGATATCCAGTTATAACTACTAAACCTTACATTTTCAAAGCAAGCTTTAAGCTGTCACCATGGATTTCAGTTGCTTGGAGGTGTTTGTTCATCAGTATAAGATCTCATGCACTAGCACATTAGGGTTTGTCTTGTGCCTATATGGCTCTTTGTCACATATATTTCTAATTTTTATTATTTAATAGTTAATACTGGTCATACATTATCTCTCATTGTGTTGGTGTTTGGTGATGTATGAGTCTCTTAATGGCCAATAACTATGTTTTATTTATTTTATAAATTACGTATTTTTTAAAGTAAAACTTTATTAAAATTAAAAAACAAGAGTACAATGGACCCCAATTACACAGGCCTTGTACTAAGGATATCACTGAGAGTCACTCAAAAAGATGCATGAAGCAAATTACTATGTGTTATGGATGGTGCATGTGAGATATATGTCATAGTAAATTTTTTTATGTTGGAGGCACACAAATTATGGTTGGTCTCAAGCTGGTGTAGATATATGTCAGTTGGTTTGGAAGATGTAGATCTAATGTGTTTATATTGCTTTTCAATTGAAAAAGTTCTTTTCAGAAATTGTTGAAAATTTGTTTTGTTTTGTTTTTTGTTTCTTTTTTTGGCACATAGTTGATCTGGTCCTTCTATCAGACTGGTCTTTTTTCACTTATAGCTAGTAATTGCAGAACTTGTTGGTGAAGCGGATGGAGCTAGCTCATCCATGCCTTGTCCCATCTATATTGATTGGTGACAGGATTGAAATCTGACTTGAATTTATTTGTTATGCAGTTTCATAAAGGCAAAAAGTGATGTATCTTTGGAAGATGTCAGCACACTTGTTGAGATAGGGTTGGAATTGTTTAAAAATTCACAAAACAAGCTTTATGCCCAGGTGATCTATTGTCTCTGTGAAATATTTTCTCCTTGTACATATTTACTTTTACAATTTTTCTTTTCTGATATGATGTTCTCTTTGTGTTGATTAGGTTAGATGGGGAAATATCTTAGTAAGGGTACTTAATAAGTATCGGAAGAAGTTGTCCTTGAAAGTTCAATGGCGACCTTTGTACGATACTTTGGTTAATACACATTTCACAAGGTGAGTTTTAAGTATTCGCCTTCAAAATGTATTGTTTTCATTTATTTATTTATTCTTAGTTCAACAAAGTATTGCCATGATTTAATTGATTGGTTAAATTATGATAATTCATTATGAACACTCAATGGCAGCTCACCCCCCCACCCCCAAATAAGAATGAGGCAAATGATGAGGTTATGTTGGATTGTGTATAAATAACCAATCCAAAAAAAGGAAAAAGATATTTTATCATGAAATCTCCTATTTATGCACTAAAACTGTTTAGTGCTTTTGAAGCTTTTTTTTTGGATAAGTAATATGCAATTTATTGAAAAGAGGAATGCGCAATGCACACAGGATGTATACATACAGTGAACCTGAAGAATTAAAATATACAAAAATTACAATCTAAAGGAAATAGAATCAATAAACTCTACAACAGAACGTGCATCTAGTGCCAAATGTTTGGGCCCATTCAAACAACCTTACAAACAATGTTTTCAGCCCAATAAAAGAGAGAATGCCATCATTAAATTTGTGGTTTTTCTTTTTCAAAATTACCCACATTAACCAAAGGGAAATCATTCCATAAAAAAAAAAATCTGTATCACAAAGTAAATTCTTAATGATCCATGGTCTCTAGCTTAAAGTCTTTCTCTTTGTTGTTGCTGTCATACTTCTTTGCATTCCCTTCAACTTAATATAGTTGAATTTTTCTTGACCTGTCAATAATTGCTTTTTTTTGCTTCACTGAATTGCATATACACTATTTTTTGTCTTGTACTTCCTAGTTTTGGAAACTTTATATGCTGATGACTTAGGATTATTCATCTGTTACAGGGATACTGGTCCTGAAGGGTGGAGATTGAGACAGAGACATTTTGAGGCTATTACTTCCCTTGTTCGATCCTGCCGGAGGTTTTTCCCACCAGGTTCTGCCTTTGAGATATGGTCTGAGTTTAGGTCAGTGCTCTGAGGATCTCTCTCTTAGATTTTGTTGATCTGTCTAAAAGCCTTGAAGTTACTTTGGATTTCTTTGGCCATCAGTAGGTTCAATTTGATTTTGGATTTTTTCAAAGTGAATTACATATGAATCTATCTCTTAAGTTACATATGGCATATATTTAATGTTTTTGACCTTTAGCTTTTTCATGGAGGCAGAATACACTAGAGTTTTAGTAATTTGTTTTATTAATAGCTACACCAAGTACACCAGACATTGTCTATGAAAATTCATGTTTTTTTTTTGTGAAAATATGATTTTATTATTGTTTTTTTAATAATCTTAAAACAACCAAAATATTAGGTTTTAGAAATAATAAAAAAACTCAAATTGGTCACTTCAGTATTGACTTTTTGTTAAACATCTGTACTCTCCTGCAGTCCCCGATGTTTAGCCTTTGATGATTCAGCAACAAAAAATAGGTAGCCTGAATAGAAATCAATTTGGTCAATGTAGGCTTTAAATCTCTTCAAACTTTGTTCTCTGTTTTCTTCTTCTTGTATTTTCTGGGTTTGCTCTATGTTCTTCATTCATAGAGTAGCCATTCGTATATATAACATTCTTACTTATCAAAAAAAAAAAATCTCTTCAAACTTTGTACTATACTGAATTTATAGCATTCGTGTTAGGAATGTTAAGAAGTGGAGTCACTCGTCCCAATTGAATTGAATTTTTGGTGTGGTCATAATGGTGAAAGCTCTGTGTTCATTCTTTACTTTTTGTTGCTTACCATCTAATGTAACAAACCTGCAGATCTTTATTGGAAAATCCATGGCATAATTCATCATTTGAAGGATCTGGGTTTGTGAGACTGTTTCTTCCTACAAATTTAGACAACCAGGACTTTTTTACAAAGTAAGCTGCACATATTTTAGTTGAGAAGCCATAGCCAACCCCAAAAATTTGGGATTAAGGCTTCTTGTTGTTGTTAGCATCACATATTTTTGAGAACTCCTATTCTTTGTGGTTTTCTTTATGCTTGTTTGGGCAAATTAACTTCCTATTGTTGGCATGGCAGTGACTGGATTAAATCGTGTATAGACCTGTGGGACTCGATGCCAAATTGCCAATTTTGGAATAGTCAATGGGCTGCTCTAGTAGCTCGTGTTGTAAAGAACTGCAACTCCATAGAATGGGAGTGTTTCTTACCCACACTTTTTGCCAGATACTTGAATATGTTTGAGGTGAGTGTATGAATTGTTTAAATAGTGTTGAATATGTATTGATACTGGTTACAAACAGTGGTCCCTAGCATGTGGATATGAGTATTGTAGTTGAACATGATTTTCTTCTAACTAATGCTTATCATAAATAAAGTAGAAGTACATTTTGACAGAAATTGTAGATCCTTGATTGATTATGCATCAATAATGTCAAACAATTAAATGATGTTTTTATTTGCTCCTACAAGATGGCCTAAAATAATTATAAGGCTCTGTTTGTTTTATTGTAAAATGTTTTTTGATGTAAAATTTTTTCAGCTAGGGAAGCATTTTCTTTTTTAGTGTTTGGTTGCATTTTTGAAAATGCTTCAGAAATTATTTTTCGGTGTTTGTTGCTAGATAAAATGTGGAAAATTTCCTCCATCACAAAATCTGTATATCCACAACCAAAACCTGTTACAGGACAAAACACCCAAATAGATCAAAACTCTACATATCCACAATATCCATTACTGATTGGCAGCAGGAAAATCCCAAACACCCATTACAGATTGGTGGAAAAATCCCAAAATCACAACACCCATAACAGATCATCTGCAGTGGCAGATCAGCAGAGTGCTGATGGCCACCGCTTTCCCGCCATTGACTGCCAAGCCTTTGCGCCTCAACAAACCCCAACATTTGACCACCAAGTGGATCAGAAAAAAATGAACCCTCTGCACCGACGAACACTGTGCCACCATGCCACTTCACCACTGTGCCACCGTGCTAATGATCCCATGCCCCACAGCTGGCATCCTTTGGGTGTGAGAAGGAGAGCAACGAGGGTGGAGGTCTGTGTGTGAAAGAATTGGGGGGGGGGGGGGGTGTTGTCTGTGTGAGAAAGGGTTTGAAAAATGTTTTACAAAAAAAATTGCCATAAAACAATTTACAACTTTTACAAATGTGTTTTCCTCGTCAACTAAAAATATTTACGGTTTGACCAAGGTTTTTTACACACCCAAAAATTCTTAAAATGTTTTCTGGAGTACATTTAACTATGAAATGGAGCCTAAGACTTACTACTGCTGCTACTGTTAATAAGAATTACTATTATTATTATTATTGTTGTTGTTATTGCTATATTATGTTATTATTATTATTGTTACTATGCACACTTATATGCCTTCACCCAATCTGTCAACCACAGGTTCCTGTGGCAAATGGAAGTGGATCATATCCTTTTTCTGTGGATGTTCCCCGAAACACAAGGTTCTTGTTCTCCAATAAAACAGTCACCCCAGCAAAGGCCATCGCAAAAGCAATTGTAAGACTTTTGCACTATGGCCTACATTTTACTCTTTGCATGAAGTGGTCCCCATTTGGATGGTTCCTAAGATGTTGGTATATATTTTATAATTTTGGTGGCAGGTGTATCTATTAAGACCTGGTAGTTTGATGCAAGATCAGTTTGAGAAATTGGTCAACCTCTTGGAACAGTTTGTTCACTCATATTCTCATACACATTTTATTTTATTTTTCTAAGCATGTGAGTTGGTAATAAAAACTGTTAGTTCTTTACTGGTGTCTATTGTTGTAGATATTACCATCCCTCCAATGGTGGTCGTTGGACTTATTCATTGGAGCGATTTTTGTTCCATTTGGTAATACAATTTGAGAAACGCCTACAGCATGAGCAACAGTAAGAATTTCTTGCATGATGATATAAATCTGTTCTTCATGCTTTAGCACATTTTTATTCTTTCTACTAAAGTACTGTTACTGCAGGAACACAGAAAACAGTAGACAGCCCGAACTGCTTCTTGGAAGATCAGAAAGGACGTATTTCGTCAATGTGGTGCTGAAGTTAATTGATCGTGGTCAATATAGCAAGAATGAGCATTTATCTGAGACAGTTGCTGCAGCAACTTCTGTTTTGTCTTATGTGGAGCCCTCTTTGGTTCTTCCTTTTGTGGCATCTCGATTCCATATGGCCTTAGAGACGGTAAGTAAGTTTGTATCATTTATTTCATTACATCACAGAATTGTTGAAACTTATAATGATTGTCTGCAGTTTTCCTGATGGAAAACACCTGTGCATTTGTGAAACAATGTCCTATTAATAGTATTGTTCACCCCTTTAAGTTTTGCTTGTTTCATCACATTAACTTCTCTTTCACCAATGTTATGTCTAGTCAGATGACTGCCACCCACCAGCTGAAAATTGCTGTAATGTCGGTAGCATTTGTTGGGCGTTCACTATTTCTCACCTCCCACTCAACTTCAGTAGAATCAGTTGAAAGTGGTGATGAGTTCACTGATCTTTTGATGGTTTCATTGTCCAATGTATTACTTGGAATGGATGCCAATGATCCTCCTAAAACCTTGGCAACCATGCAACTAATTGGCTCCATTTTTTCCAATGTAAGCACACAAGCCCGTAATATTCTTAGAATACTCAATTATCATTGCCCTTATAACCATGAATAAATGCTTTTACTAATCCATTTATACTTGCAGTTGGCTTATTTGGATGATAACATAGACGAGTCGTCATTCCTGCCTATGATTCGTTTTTCTGAATGGCTTGATGAATTCTTATGTCGCCTATTTTCCTTGCTTCTGCACTTGGAACCCAGCAGTGTTACGTTAGTATTAACATTCAGTTCTTCCATATCTTCTGTTCTACATTTCTATTATGTATTGGAATAATTGGTTACTGCTGCTGCAGGAATGAAGGCCTACATTCATCTGCAACATCAGGAACTTTTCTCGTTGAGGATGGTCCTTACTACTATTGCATGCTTGAAATCTTGCTTGGGAGACTTTCAAAATCCCTGTATACTCAGGTTTAGTTCTGGTTAATGATATTCAGTTCAGTTCTTTTTGAATTTTAGAATCTCAATCAAAGATGTTCTTATTACTTTTCCTCATGCTCCTAACAGGCTTTAAAAAAAGTTTGTAAGTTTGTGAAGACAAATATCCTTCCAGGGGCAATTGCTGAGGTTGGACTGCTTTGTTGTGCATGTGTGCATTCAAACCCAGAAGAAGCAGTTACTCACCTTATTGAGCCCATTTTGTCCTCTGTTATCTCCTCTTTAGAAGGAGTGCCAGTTACAGGATTTGGAGGAAGAGGAACTTCTAAGTCCTCTGTTTCAATAAAGGTGGTTCTCCCATGTATGGTGTGTGTTATATGTTTTCATGTTGAACCTAAGTTCTTCTTTTGAAATTTGAATTGGTTTCTTTCCAGGCAAAACCCACTCTTTCTCCTGCTCTTGAAACATCAATTGATTATCAATTGAAAACACTATCAGTTGCCATCAGTTATGGGGGTCCTGCTCTTCTCCGTTACAAGGATCAGTTTAAGGAAGCTATTGTTTCTGCTTTTGATTCTCCATCTTGGAAGGTCTTGTATTTATCCTGTTGTTGATTAAAGTACCTGCTCTTGAGGCTTGCATCTGTGATTCGTTCTTTTATTATTTTTTATTTTTTTATATTATAAAATCTCACCCTTCAAGAATTTTTTGGTCATTTGACAGGTCAGTGGTGCTGGTGATCATCTTCTCCGTTCCCTCCTTGGTAGCCTGATTCTTTATTATCCTATTGATCAGTACAAGTATGTTTTCCTCTTTCCATTAGTGGTTGTATTTAAATGCTTATTAATTTAATTTCTTTATTTGAAAATGAAATCCTCAAAATTCTGGTTTCTTAGGTGCATCTTCCGTCACCCTGTGGCTTCTGAACTAGAGGAATGGATCAGCACAAAAGATTATTCCAATAATGAACTGCCAATAGGCCCTAAGTGGCATATCCCTAGTGATGAAGAAGTTAATTTTGCAAACGAACTCTTGGATCTTCATTTTAAAGCGGCTTTGGATGATCTTTTTACAATGTGCCAAACTAAAATCCATTCAGATTCAGGTAATTATCATAGTTATTCCTCAAGGAACTTTTCCCATAACCTAACTGATGTGGTAAAAAATAAAAAATCTCATCTAGAAAGAAAGGATGTATTCTTCAGTATATATCATTTTATTAATGCCACATTATTTTAATTTACATTAGCAGTATACAGATGAACATGAAGTTTATACAGGTTTGTCCATTATCTGACAATTTACATGCAATCTGTCACACAGGAGATGAGAAAGAGCACTTGAAAGTGACTCTTTTGCGGATTGATTCATCATTGCAAGGTGTTTTGTCTTGCTTGCCTGATTTCAGGCCGTCCTCCAGCAATGCAGTGGTTGAAGATCCAGATCATACTTCTTTCTTAATAGCTGGAGCAACAGGTTCAAGTGTTGGCAGCACTCAACTGCGGGAAAAAGCTGCTGAGGTTATTCATGCCTCATGCAAGTAATGTTTAAACTTCAGTATTCCTCTGGACATTACTCCTATTTGGCTGGGTCTGATTTGCTAAACCTCATTGATCTTTGTGCTTTGAGCAGATACTTGTTAGAGGAAAAATCTGATGACAGCATTTTATTGATACTCATTATTCGTATTATGGATGCATTAGCAAACTATGGTAATGCACACTGTGTTTAGATGAGCTGGATATCAATCCTTTTTCTTTTATGTCCTGCCTCTCATAAATTATTCTTGATTTTTGTCATACAGGAAGTTTGGAATATGATGAGTGGTCAAATCACAGGCAGGCTTGGAAGTTGGAATCTGCTGCCATAGTTGAACCTCCGATTAATTTTATTGTATCATCTCATTCTAAGGGAAAGAGAAGGTGAAGAATATTCTCATTGGATCTCTATTTTGACACGAAATTATGTATCAATGCTGTAGCATTTAAAAAATGATTCTTTTCTTTCGTTCCAGGCCAAGGTGGGCACTCATTGATAAGGCATACATGCACAATACATGGAGATCCTCACAGTCATCCTATCATCTATTACGTACAAGTGCAAAGTTCATTCCATCAGATCATCTGAATCTCTTGATGGACGATCTTCTAAATCTATCTTTGCATAGTTATGAAACTGTTCGCTTGTGAGTCCACCAATCTTCTTTGACCTACTATATGATCAAATCATAGTACAGATCTTCTAAGTGCCTGTTTGGTACAGCCTATTTTGAGCTTTTTGAATAAGTGCTGTTTGAAAAAGCTGTACTAAGAAAAAAGTGAGATTTAAAAATCTGTGTTTTAAGAAAGTGTTCAAACTGCTATGCCAAATGGGCACTAAATCCTATTGTCTATTTTGAATGTAATGTGACTTGTGTAATGCGCATTTTAGATTTAGTAATTTAAAAATTATTATATAGACTGCTATACTGAATTTTTATTAATAATTATAAATGATAATTAAAAAAGGGCACAAGATCATTCTAGAAGCAATGATCCAATAAAGGGAATGAAACCAATTAGAGGACACTGCATACAGCCCACATGTAGATAAGGTGATGTCTTTGGCGGTAATAAAGTTTCAAAGTTATCAAAAAAATGATGATCAAACTTTAGCTCTTATTCTCAAGTATGGAGGAGTTCTGTGAATTTCTCAATGGCAGCCTCCATGTTGGGTCCCTAGCAGATATAATGTGGTCTGACTGGCTATTTTGGTAAAAATTTGAATTTTATTGAATAATGATGGAAAAAAGACATGTTAAGTTGTGTTTTCCGACAGATCTTAGAATGTGGTATGCATTGAGTTTTTCAATCTGGGTGGGAACATATTCCTAAAACTAATGGTTAGAATCTTTGATATTTTCATGGCAAGTGGTTCAGAGATATTAATCTCTCTTAGTATTTATTTTTTTGGTTTTGGCTGCAATGGTGTTCGATTATTATTCTTATTTTTATTATTATTTTTTATTTTTAAAGTAATGGTGATTTATGATATCTGATTTAATATTTTGACATGGTTCCTAGACTCGCTGGCAAATCTCTACTGAAGCTGATCAAGAGATGGCCGTCTATGATTTCAAAGTGTGTTCTCTCTCTTGCTGAGAATTTAAAGGACCCAAATGCACCAGAAAATGTGGTTCTAGGTTCTTGTGCAGTCCTTGCCTCACAATCGGTTCTCAAGCATTTGACGACGGTAATCATTCAGGACAACACACTTAAAACAAACTTAAAAAAATGAATAGATAAACACCTTGGAGAGTTTCCTTGAATAATTAAGATAACATATAAAGACAATTTAACCCAAAAGGCCTAAGCCCTATGGGTATATGCTCAATTATGTTATATTAACTACTCATTTTTCTTATAATTATTCAATGTGGGACTTCACTCAAACGTGTAACCCAACATCTTCTTGATATATCTTTTGTTATTCCAGGATCCAAAAGCGTTTTCTTCCTTTATCATTGGGATTCTTTCCAGGTAAATCTGCATTGATTTATGTTTAAGATTGTTAGATTCTGAAAAAAATAAATAGAAACTCTGTTTAACCTTCCTTTGTTTCTTCGTGAAGCTCCCATCATGAGTCACTGAAAGCCCAGAAAGCAATCAATGAGGTAAATTCCCCCATTAGATGATTTAGAGTGTGTAGTTGTGAATTCTGTTGCTTAACATTATCTGAGTGCCAACAGTTATTTGTCAAATACAACATCTACTTTGCTGGAGTGTCTAGAAGCATTTTCAGGACATCAAACAATGACATGGATGGACAAGTTTTTGGAGATTTGGTTTCTCAAATTGTTTCTATGAGTTTTGATTCCATTGGCTTGCATTGGCGGTAAATATCTAACTATTCGAAAACTATTATTTTTATATTTTCTTAATCCCATTATTTATCTAATCTGAAGTTGTTTGAGGCTATCCCCTATATGTTATGAATTGTTTTGGACTGTTGTGTGGACTCCTATCAATTAATGAAAATAGAATGAATATTTGGGTGGTTGAGATCTTCATTTGAGCAAGTATAGTAAACACTCAGTGCAAATTTATGTTCATAGTAATGATACTCTCTTAACCTACAATTTTTGTAAATATTTTAGATAATGTCTTAATTAAAATTTTTTTTTTTTCCAGGTATAATCTTATGGCTAATAGAGTTCTGCTCCTGTTGGCTATGGCATCTCGGAATGACCCAAATGTCTCTTCAACGATCTTGAGTGAAACTGCTGGTCAGTACATATTTCTTGTTGAGCGATGAATTGTGTCTTCTCTTTTCAATAGTGCTCATGCAATTAACTGAGTGCAAATGTCTCAGTTTTAACTTTTTCCAAATACTCTCATTTCAAAAACTTTACAGGTCACTTCTTGAAGAATTTGAAAAGTCAACTTCCTCAGACTAGAATACTTGCAATATCGGCTCTAAATACACTGTTAAAGGAATCACCTTATAAACTTTCAGCTGGGAAACAGTCTGGCTCTTCTGGTTCCAGTGACTTACAAGAAAGTACAAAATCATCACTGGAAGGAGTTTTAACTAAAATTTTTCAGGAAGAGGGCTTTTTTTATGAGACTTTGAATAGTCTTTCCCATGTTCACATAATCACTGATACAGAGAGCACATCTTCCAGAGGACATGGAAATTCATCTTTTCAGAGCTTTGCAGACAAATCAATCACCCGTTTTTATTTTGACTTTTCTGCTTCATGGCCACGTACCCCTAGCTGGATTTCTTTATTAGGAAGTGATACCTTCTACTCAAATTTTGCCCGGATTTTTAAACGGTTAATACAAGAATGTGGCATGCCAGTTTTGTTGGCTCTTAGAAGCACCTTGGAGGAGTTTGCAAATGCCAAGGAGAGGTCTAAGCAATGTGTTGCTGCTGAAGCATTGGCTGGGGTGTTGCATTCTGATGTCGATGGTCTTTTAGGAGCATGGGACAGTTGGTTGATGGCCCAGTTCCAGAATATTATTTTAGCGCAATCAGTGGAATCAATACCTGAGTGGGCAGCTTGTATACGTTATGCAGTTACTGGAAAGGGAAAGTATGGAACAAAAGTTCCTCTTCTGAGGCAAAAAATCTTAGATTGTTTGGCAAATCCTTTACCTTCAACTGCAACCACCACCATAGTAGCCAAGCGCTATGCTTTTCTATCAGCTGTACTTATAGAAATATCCCCACAGAAAATGCCGGCAGCTGAGATACGGCTGCATAATGAACTTTTGGAGGAGCTGCTTGGTAATATGTGCCATTCATCTGCCCAAGTAAGAATTCCTCTTTGAAGGTCTCACTCATTTCTGGTCTAACTTTTGTTGTATGTGCTTGTGTATGTATGCAGATAATTCTTTTCTTTTTTGGTAAGTGTAGATTATGTTTGATAAATTACTGATTGTCCCAAAAGTTTAAGCTATTAGAAAATGATGAATTTAATCATACAACCATAAGGCTCCGTTTGGTTGGGGGCATGGAAAAGTGGAAGGATGAGAAATAAAATAAATTTCATTTGTTTGTTTTGAGTAGAAAAATGAGAGAAGTTTATGTGAATTTACTAAAAAGGGGTTGAAATAGGACAAAAATGATAGTTGGTGGGTAGGGAAATAAAAATCAAAAGTGGTGTGGAAGGGTAGTTAAAGTCATTTTGACTAGACTACTTTTCACCCAAGTTTTTTTTCCCCCCAATTTGGGGATATAACAATTTAGTGGGCCCAAGTGGAAAACACTTGGCCCCCACTATTTTCCCCCTGTTTTCGCTTGTTAACCGAACAATGGAAAACATCAATTTTCCACCCTTTTTTCTACCAAAAATTTTCCATTCTTTTTTCACCCCTACCAAATGGAGGTTAATTTTAACACTCCTCCTCACATATGGACCCATAGTCCCCCTTAATAAGTGGGGCCTAACATGTGGGATTTTTAACGGTAGAGTGGAAATAAGGATCAACTTAGAATTTCCTGCTCTGATATCATAATAAATTACCGATTGTCCCAAAATTTTAAACTATTAGGAAATGGTGGATTTAATCGTTCATACATAATTCTAACAATGTTAAACATGAGAAGAAATAACAATTACAATGTTATTGAGGCAAAGAACTAACTAATACAATATTATTTTCCTTGTAACCTTGGGAGTTATTTTCTTATTTTTGTTTTGTGCATCTTTCACATGGGCAGGTAAGAGAAGCTATAGGTGTTAACCTTTCTGTATTGTGCTCTAACATTCGGCTTTATGCGTCTTCGGATCATGATTTTTCACATGAAGGGAGAAATAGTGATATTGATAACAGACTTAAAGATGGAGGTTGGGTTCAGTTCCTAATAAAACGAGCATCTGAAGTGGTAATAAATATTCAGAGTAGCAGCCAATCTGACAATTTGGAGACCCCAATAGATTCAAAACTTCAAGATGTACATTTGAATGGAGATTCACAAGATGATGTCAAATGGATGGAAACGGTACTAAGTTTCAGGAAACTTTTCTGTTGAATATCCTTTTAACTCATAAAATCTGTCATTAATTGATCTATTTTTCCTATTATGTGTAGCTATTCCATTTTATCATCTCGTCTTTGAAGTCTGGAAGATCTTCATATTTGCTGGATGTAATTGTGGGGCTTCTTTATCCTGTAATTTCCTTGCAGGTATGTTGAGCACCTCTTTGCTTGTGTTAATATTACTCTACTGATTTGCATTGTATTAATATTTGGTTCTGAAATTCACCAGTGTTTAAATTTTTATTTTTTAAATATTTTCCTGTCTGTTTAACTTATCAAAAAAATATGTTCCTGTCAGTTTAGTATTTAGGTTTTAATTGGGGTTTGTTGACCACTATGTCAGAGAGAACTTGGAATTGTTCATTCCTTAACTGAAGTAATATTGATAGAATTAGGTTTTCTAAATTATAAAGTTCATAATTTTTTATTTTGTTCTTCATGTTTTTAAAATTTTGATTTTCCAACAAGTAACTTTCAGAATAGCACATCTCACTTTGTTTGCTATTCCAGTTTTCTTCGAATGCTCTAATAATTTTAGTAGTATTTCCTTAATTTTTTTTATATTTTATTTTAAAAGTTAGTGTCCCCTTGTACAAACCTACAAAATCATCTAAAGCATGGTATTGAAGTAAATTTACAAATCAAAGATAGGAGTCCCTCTGAAAATGGATTTCTTTTCGTAATTTTGAAATTCTGTTCTGTTGAGTGAGATAAATCATTGTATACTGAAAATCATAATTCTGTTTTGACTTCAATTCCAATGTGCTCTTTGGCATATGGATTCTTAATGCCTTTGCACTCAATCTAACTGCTAAATTATTTGGCTCTCTCGTTCCTCTCTTTTTATAGTTATTTTTTAAGAGAGATTGATGATTTGCAGTCTCATACAATCTGTTCAACACCATTCATATCTTGTGACAGACTTCTGCCATGTAAGTAGCTAGCGTTCCATTTGGATGCTTCTATTTGGGAGTAGTCACTAGTGGAGTCCCTACTACCTGAAGTAGTTGTCTTTTCATTTTGGGTGCTTCTGTTTGGGATAGTCATTAGTGGAGCCTCTACTAACTTAATCAGAGAGCACGATTGTACTTTCTGCTTAAAGCGCAATTCGACAGTGGTGACTGAGACAGACAGGAGACCATATACTGATTTGTGATATAGATTTTTGGATGCAACTTGATGGCTCTTTCTGATCTTTAACATTTATGATTCCTTGTACAAAGTCTGAGATGTTTCTGTTGTATTACATTTCAATTCTTTGGAGATATTTATTGCAGAGACAATATACTATTGGAGTTTTTGTTTTTCATTTGTTTTATTTGCATCATGATGCCTAGTAGGTTGCGCATCACAACTTCTTATCTGAGAATTATTACTGCCTTTTGAAGGAAACATCAAATAAAGATTTGTCAACGTTGGCCAAGGCTGCTTTTGAACTGCTAAAATGGAGGATTTTCTGGGAACCTCATCTCCAGGAGGCCGTATCTGTGATTCTTTCTTCAGCCAATGATTCTAACTGGCGGACTAGATCTGCAACACTGACATATCTGCGAACCTTTATGTATAGGTATGGTAACTGAAGAGGTTCCCCTTTGCATTGCATCCTTGAATGATTACAAGTCATATAGCTGGTTACCGTTTAGTCTTTTTGGCTCTGGGAGAGACCTGGGGGGGGGGGGGGGGGGGGGGGGTGATATGTTTAGCTTATCAAATATTGAATAAATTTCTTCTTGGGCAATTTAAATTTGACAGTGTCCATATTTTTGCACGAGTATCTATACTTCAAAAAATGTCATTTATAAATGAAGATTCAATGTTTTTTTTCCCTTCTTTCTTCTAATTACTTCTTTATCTTCAGCCTTTCATGATATCTTATATTGACTTGATATCTTGTGTCGACTGGAGTCTGTCATAGTTTTTAGAGAAATGTTTGCTATAGGCAGAGGCATTTAAAGTCATGTTATGTCTTTATAACAGGCACACTTTCATTCTCTCAAGTGTGGAGAAACAACAAATCTGGAGCATTGTGGAGAAGCTACTTATAGATAACCAAGTGGAGGCAAGTTTCTAACCTACAGTAGTAGTTTTCTTTTTATGAAAATTTTCGACTTTTAAGGGGGTTCACTGATGGGATAACCCCTCCAAAAATTGTAATATGGGATTGTCTGTGGCAAGTAAAAAGTATTAACTTCTGGATGCTTATTTGAAAAGTAATGTGGAATATTGGGTGTAATGTTTTGGGTAGTTCAGGTTTGGACATATAAGATTGTGATGCTATTGATAAGAACAATGATATTGCTAACTCATTTTTATTCAGAAGTCATAGACCCCTGAAATGAAGTAGCAGTAAGAACAAGTTATATGGTTCTTGAGATTTTCTCTTTAACCAATTATGCCCTAATATTTTGGGACCTTTTAGGAGTCTATAGCTCTTCTTTACAGGCTAAGGTTTTTGGGCTTTTCTATCCCCAAAAAAAAAGCTAAGGTTTTTGGGTCTAGGGGTAGAATTTAGCTCCTTTCAACTTATTTAGCTAACTTCTGGCTCAGGTAAGAGAGCATGCTGCAGCAGTTTTGGCAGGCCTAATGAAGGGCGGGGATGAAGATCTAGCAAGAGATTTTCGTGATAGAGCTTACTTGAAGGCAAATAATCTTCAAAGAAAGAGAAAGCAGAGGTTAGAATCATGTTATTGAAGTCCTTAGTTATGCATTACTTGATATGCCTTTTCGATGAGGAGACAACCCCTATTTATCTGCATTTTCATGCGCACAACACTTTCTGCTGTATTCTTTCTTAGAGTCTCATGTCCTGCATGCATATAGACACATGTAAACGCGTCTGCTTGCATTTCATAAATAAGTTCTATTTCTGCTAGTAAGGTTCTTTTGTTTCATGGAAGTTGAAACCAGAGTGATTTGGGGAAATGCGGATAGTATTATGAATAGTGGGTTGAAACAGACAGACTGCTAGTTCATGATTCATGAATATATCTTTGTACAATTGAAGAGTAATTTAATGGATCGTTGTGAAGAACAATTATTAACAAAGAAATCAATTATATCTTTTCTTCTGCTGAGCCACTCCTAAATGTTTCGTTGAGCTGTTGAATGCATTTTGGATCAGGATGCATGATTCATGCTTTTTAATGAATATAATCTTTTATATGCAAAAATCACAGTAGAAGTAAGAGAAAAGGACATGTCAATTAAGAGAATAACAGCGAGTATGACTTTAGATTGAGCAGAATGGAGGAAAAGAATACATATGACTGACCCTAACTAATTTGTTGAGGATTCATAGCCGACCTCAAAAGTTGGGACTAAGGCTTTGTTTTTTGTTGTTATTGTAGTAATTTTTGTATGCAATATGTGCTTGAGTGCATTGTCAAATATAAAGAAATCTGTACTCATCTGCTGAGATTTTAAGTACTGAATTTTATGCCTCATGGTATTGATGAACACTAATAATAATGCAGTCATATGCTAACCGGTAAGTTGTTCATGCATGTTTTCATGTATTTATATATGTGAATCATTTTATAATTTGGATACCCTTTGTATTGAGTCACTATTACTAGGTATTTCGTGTAAAATTTCGTTATTCTGATCTAATGTCTATAAATGCAGAAATATAAGTTCTGGTCACTCCATTGCCTCTATACATGGTGCTGTCCTTGCTTTGACTGCTTCTGTGTTATCAGCGCCGTATGACATACCCAGGTGTGTTACATTAAGTTAAAGAAGTTGATCTTATAGTTAGCTTTTAGAGATATGCTGTAACAACTTTGATGATGCGTAAAAAAAATTTAAGTAATAATTTTATTGAATCAAGGAAAGCTTAAATACACAGGATGCATGAATCTGATGTTTATGTAATTATGAAAATATATGGCCAACACAATCATAATGTATCTTACTTAAAGCTTCCAATGGGTGGGTTTGGTGGGATCTAGATAGTGAGTTCAAATGTTACTAAACCCACCAGTCTGTTTTCTTAAAATGGTATATTGATAACTTAGCAATAGTAAATTGTTACAGCAAATTTCTGGAATAAAACTATTTTTTAAATTTACATGTGAAATTGGAATTGCCAAGAAACTTGTAGCTGAATTGGCACACCTTTAGGGGTTTCTAACGGAGACATCTAGGATTTAAATCCCCTCTCCCCCATTGTAACTATTGTTTTACTTATATATGTATATATATATATATATATATAATTTGAAATTGGAACCAACTTTTATCACTGGATATATACACCAAATTTCATTCACTTATATATTAGAAAACTCTGAATTATGATTGTTCCTTTAATAACATTTCTACAAATTCCAATTTCTTTGAGTCGTCAGTCAACAATAGGTGCACCTATACCAACCCAAAGACCGAATCTTGGTTTTTGGTCTAAATGGGTGCAAATTGACCAAATGTGACTAGTTAGCTAATATTAGTTAATGAAAGATCCCAAAAGATTTTTGGTTATTTGACTAAAATGAGTGGTGTACGTACAAACACATCATTCTTATGGAAGATAGTGAAAAGGTCTACAAATTTTGTGTGGAAATGAGGCGCAAAATCTCTGTGGTGAAAAAGTTTACCTTCACAAAAACCTCCGCCACACCAGAAAGGATAAGCTCAGTTCCTCATGGCAAGTTAGGACCCTACAAACTGACTGCGTGCCCATTTGGTAGTGTGTTTTCAACCTGCACTTTTTCAAAGTACAACTTTTTATAATTTCACTTTTTCTAGGTACAGTTTTTTCAAACAATCCCATTTTCAAAAGGCTGAAAAATAAGTTGTACCACGTGTTTTGCTTAGATTCATCAACTGGATTTATACAATTCCGTTATTTATAAAAAAAAAAAAAAAAGGATTCATCAACTGGATTTGTTTGAGGGAAGCGGATTGAGGAGGAGCCAAAAACCCTCTTGGTTTGCCTAGTCCTACAATTCTTCTAGAGTTCTGGTATAACTATGCTGGATCTTTTTAAACATTCAAACCTCTTTGTTTAATATATCAATAACATTCAAACTATTTGCCTTTTAGCTCTCATTCAGGGATGGGACATCAGATTGAATGGTTTAAATGGAATTTTATTGCCAATTCTTTTATATATATATATATATATATATATTTTTTTTTTTCTTTTGATATATTAGTTCCTTAACAGCATTAGGGTGTTTTTTTTCCTCCAGTTGGTTACCTGAGCATGTTACATTACTGGCTCGTTTTGCCGGGGAGCCAACGCCTGTAAAATCTACAGTTACAAAAGCAGTTGCAGAGTTCCGGCGGACCCATGCAGATACATGGAATGTTCAGAAAAATTCATTCACTGAAGAGCAACTTGAGGTAGCTTTGCAGAAATATTACTTCTCCAAGAAATCTAGCCTTGTGTTAAAAAAAAAAAAAACACTTTAATTCTGTTTTCTTAAATTATTTTTCTTCTTGATTACTTGCAGGTTCTGGCTGATACATCCTCTTCATCTTCATATTTTGCTTGACCTACATTGTATTTCTAGTAAGAGCAAAGATATAGTTTGAACACAGATAGTTGAAATTATTAGCAAGAAATAATACTTTTTTCTTGTATTTTATCATGATTTATGAAATGAGCTTTATTTACATGTCAGTCATTATAATTGTTGTAAGATGTTTATTTTTAATCCTTGAAGTAGGATTCCTGCCTTCTTCGCACTCCTGTTCTGTAACTTTTCTTAAACTATTGGGTTCATTAGATCATCAGATGGCAAATCCCATAAGACACAGTCTGAACTGAAAATGCTGGACCCATTTCTGATTCCTTTCCTACCCTCAGAATCCTCCCCATTTTCTTCCTCAAGTTTTTCATGCAACTGAACTTGCTGGTCCCCTGCTGTGCATGTGCTTCCTGTACACATACTCTGGCTCCATGGTGATCTGTCCCCGTCATTGCCAAAAGATGACGGGCCATACTGATATCCAGTCATAGATGCAGGGAAAGCACTGCAGGCCCCTGCAAAATTCTCAGATGTCGCTCCAGTACTGTCCCATGGCTTGTTTGATGGTAGCATCTCAGGTTCTTGGATAGCCCTTGATAGGCCAAGCTTGATCTTCTCAATGGTATCATCTTTTTCGTCTTGATTACTGTTAATATAAGTGGCAGTGGTGTTCCCTAGTGCTGCATTGGGTTGTTGGATCTGGAAGTCAATGCGCTTCTTAGTAAGGAGATGGAGCATTTCATCTTTGAAGCAGCCAAGGGCTGCTTCTGCAAGGTGAGCCACCTGTGGGGGTGCCAGTGTGGTTGCAATTTCAGCCATTAGGTGGGAGAAGGGCTTGTGGGTCACAGGATCAATTCCCATGCCTGACAGCTTCTTTTTCAGTTTGGTGTTCCAGTGATTTTTAACGTCATTGTCTGTGCGGCCAGGCAGCTGAGCTGCAATTAGTGACCATCTGGATGCCCATGTAGGAAATAATTACTTAGTACCCAAAATATTGAGACAAAAAAAAATAGGAATAGAACTGCTTGTTTAAACTAACAAAACGATGGACTTTGAGGATAAATATAAGTTAAAAATTGAGGTCAATTAGAATGAGACTATTAATCATTCATGACACACTTGGTGTTCTGTTTAATCTCTTATAGTTTTTGTTAGTTCGCAAAAGAATATTGATATTCCAGTTTGAGCAAAGAGCAACATGAAGTGGTGTACCTGTTACCAACAACAGAATGAAGCTTCACTATAGTTTGCTCTTCTGCATCAGAGAACTGGCCATGCTTAAGATCAGGACGCAGGTAATTAGTCCACCTAAGCCTGCAACTCTTGCCGCATCTTTGAAGACCTTGTATATGAAATATGGAAGTAGCCTTAGTTATTTTGTAAATACATTTATGAGAGAGAGAGAGAGAGAGAGAGAGAGAGAGAGAGAGAGCACAAACCAGCATTCTTGGGGATGAGGCGCCAGTTACGGGTGCCGTGTTGGGCAATGTAGGAAGAGAGCTTGTTGTCTTCTTCAGGAGTCCACTGTCCCCTTTTCACATTGTCCTTCTCACAACATGGCATCCTACCCATCTTTGGTGTTTTTTTTTTTTTTACTCTCCTCCCTAATAAAAGCAAATGTGGGGTGCAAGAAATGTTTTTAATGCAATTAATGGAAAAAAGGAAGGCTAGAGTAAGAGACACAAGTAAAAGAGAATTCTCTTCTGCCTCTCTCTACTTAAGCTCTTTTATAATCTTTAAAAAAAAAATATGTTTTCAAGAAAAAGAAAGGAGCTGAAATAATATTTTTGGTTGGTTAGATATCTAATATGTGAGACCAAAGTAGGTTTTCTTATATATAGGAAATGGGGTTGCAATTGCATGGTGGTGTTAATTTGTGAAGGTAAAAAAGAGACATCAAAGGTGCATGATTTTATTAAAGAATTCAACGCAATTGTGCGTGTGAGAGATGGGCAGGTAGCTCACCCATAAGACACCCGGTCAACCCTTACTCTCTCTCTTGTTGACTCTCTAACTTTGTTTTGGGTTTATACAAAAAATAAAAAGAAGAAAAATATATTATTTTATTGGGTGGCTTTCTGCTTGACTCACACACAAATCCACCTTAAATGGTTGCACCGAGTCACGTACCCTTCGAAGGTTGCAAAAGCTTAGGTTGATGTTGCACGTGGGGTTCAGTGGGGCTCATTATGTGAACCCATATTTCATGTAACTAACACATTCCCTCAAGATTGGCTGGTGGCGGCTTAACTGTTATTTACCGTTATAGTGTCCGTACAAAACTGATTCACGTGTGGCCTTGCTGGATAGAATTGGCCCTATCATATGATATAACACATCATTGTACAGATGTTGAGGAGTTTGTATTCTTGTACATCAATTTTAATGCACTCTCTGTCTCACAACAAAGTGGTTTTCACCCAAAAAGTCTATGACTACCATAGATGTTGAGAGTGTTTTCAGTTTTGGATCTAGATCACAGTGTCTCATAAATTGCCAGTGCATAATTTTGGGCAAACTTTAAATTGTGTGAACGGTTTGACCCAAGTAAGGGGGCCAAATTATGACCCAATTATCAACCCTGTTGATTGTTGAACCAACCCAATGTGTAGGTTCAATTGTTTGTCAGCTTATAAAAAATTTCGTTGTTTCTAAAATTGCTTGCATTAAATTGGGCCATTTTTTTTTTTTTGATCAATAAATTGGGCCATTACCTGCAAAGAGTCACTTCAACAAATTGAATAAAGAATAAGTTCTAATTCATATATATTTAAAAACAACAATTTACAATGTCAAGTTCCCTATAATCCTGACAATGTATTAGGCTTCTCATTAAAACTTAGAAATGCCTGCATCATAAACAATAATTAAGTCTGATATTTTTTGTACTTTCGTGAATCAATAACAATTTTTCTGCACAATTTTTGGGCCATCATCATCATTCTGCATAAAATCATTAGATATATTTATATCCTCCTTTTCCATTATGAAAGGACTCCAGTGCAGTTTCTCAGCTCAATTTTGCAGTTATAAGTCCTTCAATTGAACCAATCAAGGAAAATAATGTCACAAGCAAGCAAAACATGCTGAAAGTTCGAAGCAGGATCCACTTAGTTGTCCAAGCTTCAATATTCATCTGCTTAAAGTACATCTCCACTGGAAAATATATCGATAAGGGCCAGAAGTTCAAGCCTCCTAGCACTCCCAAAACCTGGTTGAAGTAGGGAAACAACATTGCAATTGCAGTTGTCGACACAACATAAATGCTTCGGAAACACAACCTGAGAAGGTTTAATCTTATCTCTGGGAGCAATGGCAATTTTAAAGTGTAGTTATCATTTACAAATCCACTGCTTGGAAACTTGTCAGCAAACCATCTTTCAACATTTGCAAACAATGGCTGACTGTAAACCTGCCAACATAAACACATGTAAAAGCATAATAAATAGATATAGACTAGCATTCTAGTACTAAAACTATGTTATACCAAAGCAATATTCTGTGTTGGCTATTTTAGATATATAGTCCTGTGCTGCACTTTGCACTACTTCTAATGGTAAAGAAATAGCTACCATAATCTTGGCCACTGAGAGAAACATAACAAAGGTCTAGCAGAGATTTAAGATGCCAACAAGAACTGGAAGATTTAAGTATGATAAATTTAGCATATAATATGGTTACCTGATATCCTCCAAGTAGATGAAGCACGATGCAAGCATTAGCAAAATCAATGAGCCAGTATGGTTCATAGAATCCAAACCCTGTCAAGAGGTTCCCTGGTGTATCATCCCCGAAGGCTGCATATCCAAAGCCTCCACAGCTGAGGTAGAAGAGGGTTGTAACTACAATTGCTATTGTTGAGGCCTTCTTCATGGTCTGGTTTTCTGGTGGAGGTGACTTCAAAGTATCCTTCATGTTTTACAAAATGCATCATTTATATCAACCTCTATAACTCTTTTAAGTACCTGAATCGTTAAATATGTAGACCTAAAGGGTATCAAACCTGTATCTCAATCACAATGAGAGAATATGGATAGGCAAATGCAATGTCTCCAATAGCTTGAGCTACCAACCATATTTTATCTGCTGCACTAGAAGTTGAAATTCCTCCAATGCTGCCCTTAACATATCCATCTCCTGCAATATTTATGACAAGAAAATTATTAGCTTTTGGAAGAAAAGTTAAAATACAGAAAGAAGGAAAAAAAAAAAAAAAAACACCACTAATGTAATAAGTTTATAATCTCTTGAAATTTCCTTTTTTCTTTGGGAAAAATACAGAAAACCCCTTTGTAGTTTGCTTGTAAAACATGGAACCCCTTGAGGTTTGAGTGGTATTATTTTGTGTAAACCATTAATTGTATAACACTTCTAATTCCCTTGGGGTTTTTGATTTTAACACTAGACCCTCCTGTGATATTGTTTTATGTGAAAATGTAGTTTTAAAAATGGACACATATTATCACATGAGCAGTTCACCATTTATTTTTATGGATATTTAATGGTTCACACATGAAACAATACCATGGGGACTTGAGTGTCACACTCAAAACTTCGGGAGGGTTATGTGTTTTACAAAAAAACCACATGGGGTTTTGTGTACTTTTTACCATTTTCTTTTTCAATGTATAAGCCTATGGCTTGAGCTAGCATACCTACAACTTTTGCGAAGCCAAGTCCCAATCCAATGAAAGAATAAGTGAAGGACATGATTGCAGCAAGAATAGATAGCCAGTCCATATTGTGAAAGTCTGGTGTCTGAGATAGTACAATTTGGACAACTCCAAAAAGTAACATATAAGAGGTATCTCCAAAACTACATGCGGCCTCGTGCCCTTCTTTGTGGTAACAGTTTGATTTCTGGATTGCTCTGCATCCATAGGGAGAAAAAAATATTGCTGAATGGAAAATGTTTGACCATGTAAAATCATAGAAGTGCCAATTCTGTTATTTTTTTGGTGACACTAACAACAATACTAATACAAAACCAATATTTTTTGTTTTCCTTATATAGTCCCCTCTAGAATTTAATTGACCCAAATTACAAAATTTGGCAACAAAAACTCTTATAATGCATCTCTAAAATAGTAAATGGCAACAATTCTTGAAAAGCTGAAGTTGAAACCAAAATCACTCCACTCTAGAATCATGTTGGTGGTGAGAGGAGGAGCATATAACAAACCTCATGCTGATAGCAGATGTAATTGTATAGGCAATGCCTGTCCCAAATAAGCTTAAGTGCACAAAGAAGCCACACACCCATGCATTCGTTTTTCCTGCAATCCATTATAAGCATTAGCTATAATCCAGCTTAGTTATTTTACATCAAATGAAGAAAGAATACCTTCATTTTTTTTTCCTGAAAAGATGATTAGGCATTTTCTTCAAAACAAGCTGATGGTCTACCACGTAAATTTACTAAAGTTATAATAAATTGCTACTTAGCGTTTGGTTCTTTATTAAGACAGCCCCACTACCTTTACCATCTTTGAAAAGATCAATATCGCACTTACTAGTTATTAGGAAGTGACTTGCATGACACAATCAAACTAGTGACAACCTGAATTAAACACACACACACCACACCATAGGACCCACTACATGAGACTTGAATATAATGATTTCACAAAGTTAATGGCTCCTAGATTTTTTCTTTGTTGAAGAGATCCACACGTTTTTGCATTATATTATAATCAAGCCCCTCTTTCTTTCTTCAACTTATATATATATATATATATATATACACACACGTTTTCTTTTTCATGCACAACTAACATTGAATTCGGTAGGTGAGGTATCTAAAAGGACATATATTTTGTACAATAGAATAGACGGCGTAATTCAAATCCTCTTAGAAGGGTAGATGGACTCCCTCCTCTTAATGATCCAATGAATATCTTGTCATATAAAAAAATAACAGTTGTGGCTTCCATATGAAAATTCTGACTCAAACTATCTTAAATGATGTTATTTACTTATATAAGATATTTGGTTAAAGCCTAATTCTAATGGGCTAATATATCTCTAACAAAGCTAATTAACTAATGAATCTTTTACTTTATCAGAAAAAAAATGTCATTTGATGGGTATTACTATTATCAAATTCAATCATGGGAAATCAAAATAAAGTAGCTAGCTGCTTATGTTACCTAAATTCATGTCAACAGCTTCAAGATAGGACCGATTTCTACCGGGACCATATTCAGGATCAGGAGTTCGATAGCAGTTGCAGAGAAGGAATGTAGCAACAACAGTGACTGCAGCAAAGAATAACATGGCCAAAGGACCTGCAATCCACCCAAGCTGTGCCATACTCCATGCTAGTGATAGCACTCCTGATCCTATCACCCCAGTTATTATATGTGCCATTGCTGTCCATAGATTCCCTTCAAAATTCAAATATTCAATATTAAAAAAAAAAAAAAAAAATCACCCTTCAAGCAAAAAATGAACTTCAATATTGAAAAAAAAAAACAATACTCCTAATAATAAAGAAAAATAACTTATTCTATTAGAATACTGGAAAATAATGCAACTATGCACCATACTTTATTCTAATTGTATAGAGAATATGGCAAGTAAGATACAACAACATCGATGAAGCCTTACTCCCAAAATTTAGGGGTTGGGATTGGCTATAGATCCTTAATAGACTAGTTAGAGTCGGTCACATCTAGTTAAGATGCACCAGAGGTGCCTAGTTTTTGTGAAATTTGTGCCCGTCTCATTCTCAATTTCTCTTATTCAATGGAACATGAAAACTACGTTGGCACATAAGAAACTGTACAGGGAAAAAAAAAAAGAAAAAAAGAATTTGCAACTCCTGGGAATTCTGTTAAATCCTAAAAAGCAGAAAACAGAGAAGTTGAGGCCCTTGAACCTTTATTCTTTCAAAACTATTTCTAATCACCACCATAGAAAATAAAACAAATCAAAGAAGGGTGAACTGAAAAGTGAAAGCAAACCAGTTCTCTTGAGAGGACGCTCAGCTGCGTTAGTTTGCAACAAAGGGGTCTGAATCTGATTATCTGTATCTTCTTCTCCCATGGCCTTTAAACAACAAATGCTCACTTTTGTGAAGAACCCACCAGAAAAGCAATTTCATTTATAGCTGAAATTTGGAAAGATGATAAAACTGCCAGAGTGATAGATTATGTGGGAAGCAAAGAAATAAAAAAAGAAAGTCAAATTACAGTTTCGTGTTCTAAATTGTGTACAACTTTCTAATGTACTTTCTGGGAGATTATTCTAAGGTGGTGTCAAACGGTCAATAATTGTAATGTATAATGTATAATGTTAACTTGGCTACCCGAAACCTGGAATTAACTGATTTCAATCAGAACAGACTGAACAGTTTTCTAAAAGACAAAAAAAAAAAAAAAAGTAAAAAACCAGACATGACTAAGCCTAACTACCTTTCTTCCATGAACCCATATAGGTATGCATCAAAGTTTTATTATTATTTAATCCTTGCTCGTAACAGAAAAAAGATTAAAAAAAAAAAAAGATCAAAGTATATGTTTTTTTTATTCTGTTAAATAGGAGAACAAATTTGAAATGACTAACCTAAAATGAAGAAACCATTTATGTAAGGAAAATTTAAACCAGACATGACTAAGTCTAACTACCATTCTTCCATGAACCCATATAGGTATGCATCTAATTTTTATTATTATTTAATCCTTGCTCGTATCAGAAAAAAGATAAAAAAAATAAAAAAAATCAAAGTATATGTTTTTTTTTATTCTGTTAAATAGGAGAACAAATTTGAAATGACTAACTTAAAATGAAGAAACCATTTATGTAAGGGAAATTTTTAGTTTACATTATATTAATAATGTAAGTTTTACACATTATAAACTATACAAATGTGTATAATTTTATACATATTTGTAAAAAGTATACATCATTGTACACGTTTGTTTAATTTACAGTGTAAGATTTACATTCTTAGGACAATATAAACCTATAATTGCCCTTCATATATTTTAACAAGGTAAATTTGATACCGTTTCTTTGAAGTGTTATACCTTAAGTTTTTCAAATAAATTTAACCATATAATTTTACTGCACACAAAAAAGTGCATTGGTGAACAAATTGTACTACATGGTCATGGAGTAACCTATATTAATACAACACCTAAGATAATGTAATTTTAAATTTTACCCTTTAAACAAAACGCCTAAATTATTGTGGGTTTTAAACAATTTGGATATGCTTCTGATATTTCTTTCTTGTTTGATTACTCTACTACGGCTCTTATTTTTCAAATCTGAAAACGAGAGGCTAATTACATAATAATAATCATATAATAAGAATGGTTTTGTTCTATTTTAGACTTTGTCTATAGATGAAAGGTCTGGTTGTGGACAAGTGGATGGCAGCTTGCGCACGGACTTTATGTTTGTTACGGGATGGTTAGGCAGGTTATATACTATGTTCAAATACAAACAAGTACATGTCAATTTATTGTACAATGGCAATTGACCAAAAGGGGGAACAGTATATGTCTTAATGCAAATTCAATAGAAAAAAAGATAATTGCAACGGGACATGCCCATATGCGAGAGTCAATTATTAATAGTGTTCCATATGTTTGTGGTTGTGAGGATAGAAGGAAAAGCAAATGGGTGGAAAGCAAATGATGTATTGTCCTTTGTTTTGGACCTTTTGGTAGAATGAAAGAGAAAAGGGAATGAAAAGATGGAGCAATAACACAATAAATTTCATATTTGTTGAGATGAAAAGTTGTGATGGTGTAAAATGAAATGTTAACTGTGGTCCATATGAATATAATACCGCAGTAATTATAGTTTTTTCCCATTAATGCAGTGTTATGAATTTTGTGTATACATGTAGCAAGGTGGCTAGTTTTAGTCCCATTAACTTTTTACCACTTGGTTTCAATAAGTCTAAAGTTTTCAAAAAAAAAAAAAAAATTTCATAATTACTATTGTGACAAGTTGTTATTGGTAGGTAGAAAAAAATAATGTTAGTAGTGAGTTTAGATGAGAACTACTGAACTAGTAAAAACTTGACCACTCAATTATTGTAGGTTTCAGTTATCTTAACTGGTAAAGTTTCTGATGGTTGAATAAGAGATTTGAGGTTCAATCATTGCCTACACCAAAGAACTACTGAACTAGTAAAAACTTGACCACTCAATTATTGTGGGTTTCAATTACCTTAACTGGTAAAGTTTCTGATAGTTGAATAAGATATTTGAGGTTCAATCATCGCCTACACCAAAGAGCTATTATCAAGAGTGAAAATTTGAGTAGGTTGAATTTTGTATAAAATTACTTTTATACCCTCTTAATCAATTGTTATTTTGTAATTCAAAAATATATAAAATCTTACTTTGATTTAATGATTGGCAACATATATAATTTCAAACTGTTGCGGCCAGGGATGCACTACTCCGGGTTCATCATAGGCATCAAGTGTTCTTATTTAGCCATTGTCAATGCAAAGAATTGTGTTTACTTACTAATTCACTATGCCTCATTTATTGTAGCTAACAGCTTTTGATAATGAGTAACTAATAGTAGTTGATTTATAACTTTTTCTTTTTTTAGAATGAGTTGATTTATTTAATGCAGCCTAAGAAGTCCCCTAAATACCAAAAGAGTTGCTGCTTTTGGAAGTGGGAGTGGAATCATGACGCAAGTTCCCATCATTATTGTTGCTTAATTATTCTAACAGGAGATTTAACAACGAGCCAATTAGGAGGAGACTTAGGAAAATGCATCAACATTGAGTGACATGCGTTGGGCCTATAGCCTATAGTAGTACTCATGACTTACTGTCTGTATATATATCAAGGGAGTCAATATCGTACCGGAGGTTGTACCGATTTGATCAGCGGTATGATATATTTCGGATACTGGTCAATACCGATGTACCATTTCGGATTTACCGCTATTTTTTATATTTATAAATAAATAAAAATATATATATATATATATATATATATGTGTGTGTGTGTGTGTGTGTGTGTGTGTGTATTACAATAAATATAAAAGTTTACCATAAAACATTTTCTCAATTCAGAACTAATTGGTTTTAGACTTTAGTATCAATTAAAAGAAAAAGAAAAAAAAAAAACACAATATAAAAAATAGAAAGCTTAAAAGTTACCATTGCATACTAAGAAAACAAATAATACTAATAAGTTAATGCAAATAAGTTATCATTCTACCTTAATAAAAATTCAAAAATTACAAAACTTAAAAAAAAAAAAACATTTTTCAGTACCGGCCGGTATTGCCCGAAATTGGCCGGTATGGTCGGTACGGTCGGTATTTAAACCGGTACGAAACGTTGATGTTTTGATATCGGTATACATACCAGTACGGTACATACAGGCCGGTACGGTATTGACTTCCTTGATATATATGTAATTTGGACACATTTTTTGTGACCTGAAATTTGGAACTTGATGGACTTGGTCGGAGTACAGTTATTTTGATATTTTGATTTGAGGAATTTTTTTGATATTTTATGGAACTTGAGTTCTATTATTCCTTCACGTACACATATATCTAGCTCAACATTGTCGTCCCATCTTATTCTCACCAGGGGTGGCTTCACATTGGGTTCAAGGTGGTCACAGAATGACTGGAAAAAATTAATATTATTATATATAAATTTTAAAATTTTTATATTTTTTTATCCTTAAAAAAATTTGTGACCACCATAAATTTTTTTAGGCCCAACATAATTAAATTTTGGACAAAATTTGACAACAAACTTGGTTGTAGACTAAGGTTATAATTTCATTCAAACTAAATATTTTTTTATTAGATTGTGAATTTTGACAAATCCACATTTGGATTACATTTTCTTCTTATATTCTGCATACTTACAAAATTTCAAGAAGATCAAAGATCAATAACTATGTCATCAATCAAATGTTTATATTTCGAGTTTTGTAGTCTAAAATTATACATAAAATTGATAAATAGTATCCGATTGACATGAAATTTGACATGTGTTCTAAGAACATAAAGAACATGCAATTTAACGGTTAGATTTTTAAAATAAGTAGCCATGTTAATTTTCTTTAGTGAGAATTGTAGCTACAACTAAGTTTGTAACCAAAATTTTTCCTTAAACTTTGGTTCTTTTAACAATATATTAGGTCCTTACGAATAAAAAAAAAATGGCCAAGAAAATTTTTATTTAACTAAAATTTTGAAAAAGATGTAGCTTGCAGTTTTGATAATGAGACTATCATGCAACAATTTTAAATTTATTTTATTTTAGAACCCTAAAAGAGAAGAGAAATATAAATACTACTTCTAGCTAATTGATATTATTGACGCGGTTAGCCACTCTTATTTTATTTTATTTTATTTTTATATTTTGTTTTAGACCATTGAATTTATTGGTTTCTTTGTATTATTTGACTGCTATTTAATATGGAATCAATATGAGCCACATCCATAAAAGTAAAATATTATGATAATTCCAAAAAAAAAAAAAAAATTTCTATGTTTTTTTAGGATATGGAGGCCTAGTTAGAGGCAATTAAATTTTAATAAATGAAAGTGTTTTTGGCCCTTTTTTTGTTGTTTGATCATGTTCTCTTTATGTTGGTACACAAATGATTTCATCTCATTTAGATAATGAAAACAATGTTTGCGATTGGGGTCTTGGGATCTGGTGGTGAGATTGGAGTGGTTGAGGAAGTGTTTAATAAGTGTTCAGTTATAAAAATTGATTATGGAAAGAAAATCAGTAAGCTGAATGCTCCGGGCTTCAATGGCCTAGTGGTTGCTTAAAAGGCTTGAAAAGAAAGAAACACAAGATCAAAGGTGATCGAGGTGAACCGGCCAAGAACCCTACGATGCTTAAGTTAGTTTTTCTCTCTAGAACTCAAGAATTCCAACTTTAGGAGTAGTCGAAACTTACCTTCATTTGATGTGGATGAGTCCTTATATAGTAAGTTTTGGAGTGGTTACTTGTTTAGTAACTTTCTCAATGTGCACAGAAGTTAGAAGATTCATACTTAACTCCTTCAACTGCTATAGAAGTTAAAAGGTTCAATCTTATCTTCTACAACTGCCATTAGAAGTTAAGAACTTAGTGAGAAATTATAGCATTGAACAAGGATTTTGCTCATACTTCTAAACGGCAGAACGTGGTCCGAATCGTAAGCTTTTGTGAGCAAATCTATTTTGAAAATTTTCTAAGTGTTGCGAGGTTGTCCAGCTGCTTCCATGATGGATGACCTTCCTACCCATGGATGAGCTCCCCACGGTGGATTGGCCTTCCTATGTTGAGTTAACCTTCTTGGTCCTGGACGACTCTATGGACGAATTGGAGATGGTCCGATTTTTGGTTCACCATAAAAAATAAAGAATACTTTTTATCTAGATTTTATTTTAATCATTATAATATTAAATTTATAATAAAATATAGTTTTGTGTCTAAGCACTATTCAGTTCCAACCTCATATATCTAGATTAGTAAAGAAAATCCCCTCAATAGTTAGAAACTACTTCTACGACAAGAAAAATTTATAAGATGTGAATCAAGGAAATTGGGTTTCAAAGAATTCAGCAATAGTGTGAAAAAAATATCATAAATATTATACAACAAAATGAATATTATGTATGGATCTTTATAAAAACACATAAAAATAATTTTCAAATGAAATTATAATGTATTTGCCCATGGCACGGGACATTGTCTAGTTGTGAAAGAGTGACATATTTTTATTTCACTAGACTTATTTAAAAAAGAAAAGAAAAGAAAAAGAAAGTAAATCTAGTTGTTAAGAGTACATAAATATCATCCTATCATTAGTAATGCGATCATAAACACCAACCCAATAGCAGCAAAAGTACAAAAACACAGTATCATCCCGTCTTTCGTATTAATACGATAATTTTTCTCCTTTGCATGGGGTGCTGCCACCTCCTTCCCTAAACTATCTATCTTCTCTCTAAGCAAAGGCAGCAATTCTCTACCACGTGCACATGTAGGAGGGTCAAGCCAAACAAAGTATCCACAAGTATCATCAACCTGCAGCCAAAAAGAGATTAAACATAATTAATTCTTAAATAACAGAGAGGCAGAGAGATATTATTTTCAGATTCAATAAGTTTGGACACAATAAATTCCACAAATTGTTAAATTTGTATATTATGATTAGTGCTAATAAAAATAGCGTCATGTTGTTCTAATAACAACTTGACACAGACCGTCATGAAAAAGATGATAGAAAATGCTTTTAGATTAGCACAATACCCCATATTTTTCACACGCCCAAAACCTCCTCCCTATGTTTTCACCAGTCCATGATGTTTTCACTGGTGCCCTTTTTCCACAATGACAAAACTGCATCCAAGGACTTCAAGTGCATGTGATGAAGTTGAAGAAGACATGGTTGAGGCCTGGTGGTGCTGGTGCAGTATATCCATATAATCTGAAGAAAATGGCACAAAGAAATGCTATTATAGCCCTTGGAAAGAGGTGGAATAAACCGATCGAGCTTGTTTCGTTCCAGTGCTTAAGATACGCACTTGTGATATATTACTGTTAATGAAATGGTTTACGCTTCAAAATTGTTCTCTAATTTCTTCTTTTGGAGGCTTTATGATGTAAGTTATTTTTTATTCTTTTGCCAATAATTGTGGTACGTCATTCTATAAGTACTAGCATGCAATTACGTACCTCATTTTATAATTAAATTCTTCCATATTAGAATAATGATTAAATAATTTTAGAAGAATATAGAAGAATGAGAGAAAATTAATTTGGCAGGTAAATGCACCAAAATTGCCAATTGCCTGTGACTTTAGTTCCTATACCATGCTATGATTCTCTCATCATCGCATGGATCTTGAAAACTATGAAAAAAGAAAGGAGTATTGAATTTGCCACTAATTGGAATTTTGACAGTACTGTGAAAGGAAACATATAGAAAAATGAGAAGTTGTGACCCTTGAATCTTTGTT
Organism: Quercus robur; assembly: GCF_932294415.1. Lineage (NCBI taxonomy): Eukaryota > Viridiplantae > Streptophyta > Magnoliopsida > Fagales > Fagaceae > Quercus > Quercus robur. The sequence continues at coordinate 870,198 of NC_065541.1, forward strand.
CTTTCAAAGCACTTTATGATAGTCACCACATTAATTGAAAATAAAACAAAAGAACTAAAGAAGGGTTAATTAAAGGGTGAACTGAAACCAAACCAGTTCTCTGGAGAGGATGCTCAGCTGGTTGAGTTTGAAAAAATGGGGTTTGATCATCTGCAACTTCTTCTCCCATGGTCTCCAAAAAAGATTTAAGTTCTCACTTTTTTTTGAAGAACCAATCTGGCAGAAATTAAATTTATAGCTGAAATTTGTAAATTAAAGATGATAGATTTTCCAGAGATACAAGTCGATGGGGGAAAAAGAAGAAGATAAAGTCAAAGTTCAGTTTGGTGTGTAGAAGAGTTTATATAACTTTCAGTTAACACGTTTGGAAGATTATTCAAAGTTGTGTGTGATGGTAAGTAAGGAATGCACATCTTCTGTCTCAAAGTCCCACTCAATCTTGCTCAAAAAACAAAAAAAAAAAGAAAAAAAGTCTCTCTCAGTCCATGCTCCACCATTCTACAGGTTACATATGTCTACTTATAAGTTAGCTTCCTAATGTAAACGATAGTCGAGAATAGATGTTCCAGTTAAAACCCTCTTCTTTTCTTTTCTTTTTTTTTTTTTTTTTTTTTTTTTTGTTTTAACTTTTTACGTTAGCTCCTAATAATAACTCTTTATCATCAAATTAAAATACTAATCGATTTTTAATATAGGTAAATGTTAACGTGTATTAGGGTATGTGGGCTTTAGGCCCACCTTGTTTACTTGTATAGCACACTTACTTGTACTGCACACTCTGCCTTCTATATAAAGGCACTTATGTATATTCTATTACTTAATAAAATACAATACAATTACTCTGTATTTCTAACATGGTATCAGAGCCACTGCTCTAATCCTTTGGTGTGCTGCTCCTAAGCAGTCTTGTCTTCTTGGGTATCCTCTGCAGCCGTTTTTGTGAGCAGCACCGCTGCCTTCACCGTGACTCCAGTGCATCAAAGACCACTGCCTTGCCTCCACCATCGCTTCCGCTTCGCCGATCAGACCACAGATAGCATCATTGGAAAGTACTCTTTCCGATCTGCCTTTCTGTGAAATTTCGTCTTCATCGGACCTACCACGCGCCTCCACGCGCCATCAGAATTCTCGACGTCAACGGCACACGCCACCACGCACCGCCAAAACGCGTCACGCGTCACGCACCTCCTGTATCAGTCACGCGCCGCCATTCGCCGCCACGCGCCGGAACCTGTTCGCTGACGTCATCATCCTGCCTGCTTACGTCAGCCTTAGCTGACATCACCTGCTTACGTTAGCGCCACATCATCTGCTGACGTAATCACCTGTCAGCCTGCTGACGTCATCCGTTGACTTTGACCAGGTTGACCGTTGACTTTTGACAAGAGTTGACTTTTTGCAGTCCGGGTCCTCCTTACCCAGTTTTTCGATTAGATTTCATTTTTGCGCACCTTTTTTTGCATATTTTGCTTCTGAATGAGAAATAAGGACATGTTTTCTTCTTGTTGCAATAATCGTCGCCAACAATTCAGCAAACGTCTTTGCAGTTTTTGCAAACGTTTTGGCCACAATATTTAGACTTGCTATCATCGCAACAAATAAGCTGTGTCTATATCCGCTGCTACTGTTGCCAACACTGAGAGTGTCCAACCAATGGCTCCCGTCTTTGCACAGTCTAAGTCTTCAGGACGCATTTTCACCATGTCCACAGATGACCTTAAAAACATCATCGCCAATGTCATTCATATGGTTGGTAATGCATCTTATTCCTCTTCTCTTTCAGCTTTATCTGGTATGTCTCCTTCCTCTTGGCTTATGGATTCTGCTTGTTGCAATCACATGACTCCTCACTTGTCCTTATTTTCTGAACTTAAATCTGCACCACACCCTCTTAATATTCACACAGTAAATGGTTCCACTATGTCTGGTCATAATATAAGTTCCGTTTCAACCGTCAATCTCTCGGTTCCTAGTGTCTTTAATGTTCCTGACCTTTCTTACAATTTATTTTCTGTAGGTCAATTAGCTGAGTTAGGTTATTGCATTATCTTTGATTATTCTGGGTGTATTGTGCAGGATCCAAGGACGGGACAGGAGCTTGGGATCGGTCCCAGAGTTGGGCGTATGTTTCCCGTGGACAACCTTCGTCTTCCACTTGTTGCCCCTGTTTCTGTTGTTGTAGCTGCTGCAGTTTCTTCTACTCCTTCCCTTGCACTTTGGCATGCTCGATTTGGTCACGCATCTTCCTCTCGTGTACAACAATTGGCTTCTAGAGGTTTGTTAGGTTCAGTGTCTACAGAAAATTTTGATTGTGTTTCATGTCAGTTAGGAAAACAACCAGCTTTACCTTTCAATACTAGTGAATCAATATCTACTGATATCTTTGGCCTTATTCATTCTGATGTTTGGGGGCCTTCCTCTGTCTCTAGTATTGGTGGGTCTCGATATTTTGTTGTCTTTGTTGATGATTACTCTCGCTATAGCTGGATTTTTAATATGAAACATCATTCTGAGTTATTGCAAGTATATTCTAATTTTGCAAAAATGGTTGAAACTCAATTTTCAAAACGTATCAAAATTTTTCGATCTGATAATGCTCTTGAGTACACTCAATATGCTTTCCAAGCTGTTTTGCATTCCTATGGCACTGTTCATCAACTAACTTGTCCAGGTACCTCTAAGCAAAATGGTAGAGCCAAACGAAAACTTCGCCATAACCATTGCGAGAGATACGAAGACAATGAGAGACAAGATCATAACACCGATACCCCTTTTGAGTTTCGCCATAACCAAGAAAACAACAAACGTGAGCATAACAAACTTGAGCCTCAATCAAGGCTTTGTTGTTTTCTTGGTTATGGCGAAACTCAAAAGGGGTATCGGTGTTATGATCCTGTCTCTCATCGTCTTCGTATCTCTCGCAATGTTGTTTTTTGGGAACATCGCTCATTTGTCGAGCTCTCTCACTTCCGTGCCTCCCTATCTTCCTCCTCTGTTTTAGATCTTTTTCTAGATGAGGCACATATTCCTTTTGTAATTGCTCCTGATCCTCCTATAGTTGCTCCTGATCTGCCTATAGACTTCTCTGTCCAACCACCAGATACCTTTGATCCCTTTCCTAGTTCACCTTTTAATGAACAGGTGGAAAATGCACAGGTTGAAGACGAGCTACCCAACCCTGAGCTTAGGTCCCCTGCTCCTGCTCCGCCTGAAGATCTTGCACAAGACATTCCACCTCGCCACTCAACTCGAGTAAGATCCATTCCTACACATTTACTTGATTATCATTGTTACACTGCCCTTGCTACACTGCATGAGCCTCACACCTATCGTGAGGCTTCCACTGACCCTTTATGGCAGATTGCAATGAAAGAGGAACTTGATGCATTATCTAAAAACCATACTTGGGATTTGGTGAATCTCCCCCCTGGGAAATCTGTGGTTGGTTGTAAGTGGATCTACAAGATTAAGACTCGTTTTGATGGGTCCATTGAGCGCTACAAAGCTCGTCTTGTTGCAAAAGGTTTTACACAGGAGTATGGGATTGATTATGAAGAGACCTTTGCTCCAGTTGCTCGTATCTCATCTGTTCGAGCTCTCTTAGCTGTTGCTGCTGCCAGAAAATGGGACCTTTTTCAGATGGATGTCAAAAATGCATTCCTTAATGGGGATTTAAGTGAAGAAGTTTATATGTAACCTCCTCCTGGTCTCTCTGTTGAATCAAATAAGGTTTGTTACCTTCGGCGTGCTCTTTATGGCCTTAAACAAGCTCCACGAGCTTGGTTTGCCAAATTCAGCTCTACCATCTCTCGCTTAGGTTACATGGCCAGTCATTATGATTCTGCCTTATTTCTTCATCGCACTGACAAAGGCACTATTTTACTTCTCCTGTATGTGGATAATATGATCATAACTGGTGATGACCTCAGTGGCATTCAAGAACTCAAGGATTTTCTCAGTCAGCAGTTTGAGATGAAAGATCTTGGCCATCTCAGCTGCTTCTTGGGTCTTGAAATCACTCATTCTACAGATGGACTTTATGTTACTCAAGCCAAGTATGCCTCTAAACACTTGGCTCGAGCTGGACTCACTGATAGCAAGACTGTTGACACTCCAGTTGAGCTTAATGCGCATCTGACTCCGTCAGGGGGGAAACCATTGTCTAATCCCTCTCTTTACAGACGCTTGGTTGGCAGCCTAGTTTATCTCACTGTCACTCGTCCAGACATTTCCTATGCTGTTCATCAGGTGAGTCAGTATCTATCTGCTCCACGATCGACTCACTATGCTGCTGTTCTGCGTATTCTTTGATACCTAAAGGGCACTCTCTTCCATGGTCTTTTCTACTCTGCTCAGTCTCCTCTTCTTCTCCGTGCATTTTCTGATGCTGATTGGGCAGGAGATCCCACTGATCGTAGGTCCACCACTGGTTATTGCTTTCTTCTTGGTTCTTCTTTGATTTCTTGGCGAAGCAAGAAACAAACTCATGTGGCCCGCTCCAGTACTGAAGCAGAATATCGTGCCCTTGCTGATACCACATCTGAGCTCCTTTGGCTACGGTGGCTTCTCAAAAATTTAGGTGTGTCCACATCCTCCGTTACACCTCTTTATTGTGACAACCAGAGTGCCATTCATATTGCTCACAATAATGTCTTCCATGAACGGACTAAACACATCGAGATCGATTGTCATTTTATTCGTTATCATCTTGTCCATGGTGCTCTCAAGCTGATCTCAGTTTCTTCTAAAGATCAACTTGCAGATATCTTCACCAAGTCACATCCTAAGGGACGTCTTTGCACTTTGGTTGACAACCTCAAGTTGGTCTCACATCCACATTGAGTTTAAGGGGGGCTATAAACGTGTATTAGGGTATGTGGGCTTTAGGCCCACCTTGTTTATTTGTATAACACACTTACTTGTACTGCACACTCTGCCTCCTATATAAAGGCACTTATGTATATTCTATTACTTAATGAAATACAATACAATTACTCTGTATTTCTAACAGTAAAGATTGAATCGCATATCTTTTATTCAACCATCAGAGATTTAAAAATGATAAAAAAAAAAATTATTATTAGAATTCAGAAGACATCACATGGCTCTTTTTTCTTTATTTTTATTTTTGTTTTCTTCAGCCCTTAGGTGTGATTGTGAATGTCTGAACACGTGCAAAGACATTTCACACCTCTTTCACTTTTCTTTCAGTTCCAGCGGCTTGTTTCTACCATGAACCTGGATATTTGTAAGATTTAAAACTTTTTATTTTTATTTTTATTTTTTATGTTTTATTTATTTTATTTTTTTATACAAAATAAAAATTATACTCTAGCCTAATCTAATAAGTGTATATGTATGTGAAACTTTCTTTTAGAAACTAGATTTCTGACCATCGTGCTAAGGGTGCGTGGTGGTGTAAGACTTAAAACTTAAAAAGACGTTAACGTATTAAGAATAGAAAAGAATAAATAGATGCGTGTTATCCATTGAGTAGTGGAGCGTGCATGAACTGGGACAAGAACTTTGAGATAGAGGGTGCGCATTCGAAGCAACTAATTAATTTTCTATTCTTTTATTTCATGCTCCTAATGCATGCAAAAGAAAGATGACATAGAAAATAAAAATAATACAAAAAAAAAATGATGATTTTGCTTTTTGAATAACCTTCAAATTTTCAATAAGAAAAAAAATTAGCCTATAAAAAAAAATAAAAAAACACAAATTAGAAATGAAAACTTAAAATGGAAAAGTCCATTCACATATATTTTAACAAAACGCATGAAGTTATTGTGCGCTTTATTAGTCAATTTTGAATATGCTATTGAATTTGACATTTCTTTCTTATTTGAGTTTTGCTCTTACTTTTCTAGTCCACAAATGTGGGTTAAGAATAATAATAGGTTCTGTTTTATTTTGGAGTCAAGATTAATGTTTGCTAATGCATGATTGAGTAAAGAACCATACAGTTGTTACTGGATGATTTGATATTAGATAGTTGATTTGGTGCAATTATGGAAATCAAAATGTCAGTCTCCCCTCCCTCCAGTAGGAATCTCATAGAAAAAGGTTTCTTACTCTTTTGGAAACGCAAAAATATAATCAAAATGTTACTGTCTACTTAATTTTTAATTGTAAAATCTGAAAATATTTATATTTGCAGTAATCATTAAGATGTTATAATTCTAGATATTGCTTTATGGTTAAAAGAATACGCCAACTTGCTTATCATTAGGCCGCTGGTGTAGCCCTCCAATGGCCATGATAAGTTACTACTTCCTTGCTTTCGTTAAGGTTGGACATAGGCCCAAGTTAGGCCATTAGGCCCATTACGCTGAAGCACATTTTTTTTTTTTCTAACATTACTTTTAGTTAATTTTTTTTACCCTTTGATTGAAATGCTCAGGCGTTCTATTTGGTAGAGAATATCTGACCAAAGTTTGAGAGGACCGGTCAATTAGACTTTTGTTATTTATTTTTAGCAAAAATATCAATTTGGTTCATACATTTTGGTAACAGTAAATTTGGTCTCTATTATTTTAAACTTGCGGTCAATTCAATTCTTACTGTTAATTCACTAGGGTCTAGGGACAAGAATTAATGGTAATAACCAAATTGACTGCAGTAGTTTCAAATTGTTCTAAAACAACGTTCTAGGCTTGGCTCTTTAGCTTCAAATACTGTTCTGATTAGAGTGCTTAGGGGCTTAGGGAGAAATGGTTCGAGCAGTGTAGTTAGTAGTATATTATAATTATCTCTAAAAAAAAGGGTTGGTGATAATTAGGTTAAGATTTTCTCTCTTTGTAGCACACAAAAATAACTCTCTAAAATATCTTCTGTGTCATGCTATAATATGACCTTTTATACGCTTGCATGTAGGGAACGAAAAACCAAGACAACATTGACTTAAACAAAACATGTCAGATTTAGCTTTCCTGTTTTTTGATCGATCAAGCCATATCAAGAATTTTCTTTTGATTGATTGAGTTGTGATTAAAATTTAAAAGGTTGTTGAAGACTCTTGTTTGATCAATTGAGAGTCAGGGCAGTCAAAATTTTTAAATTCTGTCTTCTTTGACATAAATCTTGAACATTACAACTTGAAATCTTAACTTTCCACTTTGTCACCAAAATTAGTGTGCCTTTTATTGCTTTTACTATTATTGTTTTAGAATTGGTGATTGATTACTGTGGTTGAATTACTTATTGGAATACACATAAATTATTCAATTAATACCAACTAATCCACTGCATAAATAATTTGGGGTCTAAGATTTTCCTAAAATGTTTTCCATGGTTTATATAAAATAAGTCAAAATGGTGAAAAGCATTTTCTATGAGAAGTGGGAGTGGTCTTCTACAATTTCCTTATGGCCTCCCCCATTCATTTCTTCTTGCTCCTAAAACCATCATTGTGACGTCCCAAATCCAATACCCGGATTTGTGACCATGACCGGCATGCTAATATCAATCTTAAACTTGATATTAACTAGAACCAACTAAACTTTTTACAAAAGCTTCCCGCTTTCTTTTGATTCTTGATTTTTTACTTCTTAATATAACTTTTCACTTGATATTCAGAGCATTTATATTGTACTTCAAGAATAACATAAGCCACCAGTCATTCAATTTCCATACTTTCACATAATACATCTCTTAATACTTTATGGTATACAATACTACAAAGCTAAACATCGAATTGCTAATTTGGGATCTCTACTTTTAAAGCTAAAACCAACTCCTTCCAAAACTCGACTAAGGCTTCCTCTGCTTCAAAATAAAACCTGTTAACTGAAAGAGTGGAAGTGGTGAGCTACACAGCTCAATAAGGGTAAGATATACAAGAATTTAATAAGAATGCATGTAAATCAAATCATTTCATTTTATAAATATTTAGATAGGAGAACATCTTTTCATGCATAGTATTTTATACTATTCATAATAATAACTTATACGTTCTTCATAGGAAAATAATTGTTCTCATTTTTCTTATTAGAATAATATTACCAAAATTTTTTGGATTGAACTTCTTTCATTTCTTACAAAGTCACCAAATATAATATTGATTATTTAAAATCATATACATACATACATATATATATATATATATATATATATTCTCATTACAAAATAATCATTTTAACTTAAATCAGATAATTGGTAACTTTGTTTTAAACTAGAAACATCTTAAAGAATAATAAAACTTTTCTTCATAAACTTCTTCTCGTAAAATATTATAATTTTCATAGTCATAAAACTTAACGTTTCATAAAGAACAGATATCTGATAACTTTTTAACATAAACTTGTACTTTCATCAAAAACTTTATCTTTATAGAACACTAAAACTTTTTCATCAGATTCTTTATCTTTAAAGCACAATAGAACTTCAGAAATTTTTATCTTTAAAGAACAACTTTTCTTTTCATCATAAAATTCCTTTCATGAGAGCTTTTAATTTTTCATAATGCATTTAAACAATTCATTCTCTCATGATCAATAAAATAACATAGCTGAAAATAACATATTGGCTAGTCCATATCTAATAAATTTGTACTTGGTGCATGTCCACGATAGAGAAGGCCTCATCACATTTGGGTGCCCTCATGTGCATGATATTGTCCTCTTTGGGAGGTCTGATGGCACATCCCTTTAAGGTTTTGTTCCTTCCCGCCGTCCGTACACTTTGGGGAGGACGTCTTGTACAGATTAGAGTTACGGGCATCCCTATTTTCTCCAACTTTAAATGGCCAAACAGATAATATTTTCTATGGAAAGCCAGTAATTTAACCCCTACTGGCCAAGTTCATATCACCAGAAGACATAACCCGAAAACATTTCATACTTATACTTCATTCTGAAATTCATAGTTTGCATAACATTTCACAATAATAACATTTCCACTATTTTCTTTAAATATCATGTTCATGGAATTAATAATAGCATCAATATGCTTAAATTTCATTCAATTATATATCAGAAAACTCTGAATTATGATTGTTCCTTTAATAACATTTCTACAAATTCCAATTTCTTTGAGTCGTCAGTCAACAATAGGTGCACTTATACCAACCCAAAGACCAAATCTTGGTTTTTGGTCTAAATGGGTGCAAATTGACCAAATGTGACTCGTTAGCTAATATTAGTTAATGAAAGATCCCAAAAGATTTTTGGTTATTTGACTAAAATGAGTGGTGTACGTACAAACATATCTTTCTTATGGAAGATAGTGAAAAGGTCTACAAATTTTGTGTGGAAATGAGGCGCAAAATCTCTGTGGTGAAAAAGTTTACCTTCACAAAAACCTCCACCCCGCCAGAAAGGATAAGCTCAGTTCCTCATGGCAAGTTAGGACCCTACAAACTGACTGCGTGCCCATTTGGTAGTGTGTTTTCAACCTGCACTTTTTCATAGTACAACTTTTTATAATTTCACTTTTTCTAGGTACAGTTTTTTCAAATAATCCTATTTTCAAAAAGCTGAAAAATAAGTTGTTCCACGTGTTTTGCTTAGATTCATCAACTGGATTTATACAATTCCGTTATTTATCAAAAAAAAAAAAAAAAAAAGGATTCATCAACTGGATTTGTTTGATGGAAGCGGATTGAGGTGGAGCCAAAACCCTCTTGGTTTGCCTAGTCCTACAATTCTTCTAGAGTTCTGGTATAACTATGCTGGATCTTTTTAAACATTCAAACCTCTTTGTTTAATATATCAATAACATTCAAACTATTTACCTTTTAGCTCTCATTCAGGGATGGGACATCAGATTGAATGGTTTCAATGGAATTTTATTGCCAATTCTTATATATATATATATATATTTTTTTCCTTTTGATATATTAGTTCCTTAACAGCATTAGGGTGTTTTTTTTTTCCACCAGTTGGTTACCTGAGCATGTTACATTACTGGCTCGTTTTGCCGGGGAGCCAACGCCTGTAAAATCTACAGTTACAAAAGCAGTTGCAGAGTTCCGGCGGACCCATGCAGATACATGGAATGTTCAGAAAAATTCATTTACTGAAGAGCAACTTGAGGTAGCTTTGCAGAAATATTACTTCTCCAAGAACTCTAGCCTTGTGTTAAAAAAAAAAAAAAACTTTAATTCTGTTTTCTGAAATTATTTTTCTTCTTGATTACTTGCAGGTTCTGGCTGATACATCCTCTTCATCTTCATATTTTGCTTGACCTACATTGTATTTCTAGTAAGAGCAAAGATATAGTTTGAACACAGATAGTTGAAATTATTAGCAAGAAATAATGCTTTTTTCTAGTATTTTATCATGATTTATGAAATGAGCTTTATTTACATGTCAATCATTATAAGTGCTGTAAGATGTTTATTTTTAATCCTTGAAGTAGGATTCCTGCCTTCTTCGCACTCCTGTTCTGTAACTTTTCTTAAACTATTGGGTTCATTAGATCATCAGATGGCAAATCCCATAAGACACAGTCTGAACTGAAAATGCTGGACCCATTTCTGATTCCTTTCCCACCCTCAGAATCCTCCCCATTTTCTTCCTCAAGTTTTTCATGCAACTGAACTTGCTGGTCCCCTGCTGTGCATGTGCTTCCTGTACACATACTCTGGCTCCATGGTGATCTGTCCCCGTCATTGCCAAAAGATGACGGGTCATACTGATATCCAGTCATAGATGCAGGTAAAGCACTGCAGGCCCCTGCGAAATTCGCAGATGTCGCTCCAGTACTGTCCCATGGCTTGTTTGATGGTAGCATCTCAGGTTCTTGGATAGCCCTTGATAGGCCAAGCTTGATCTTCTCAATGGTATCATCTTTTTCGTCTTGATTACTGTTAATATAAGTGGCAGTGGTGTTCCTTAGTGTTGCATTGGGTTGTTGGATCTGGAAGTCAATGCGCTTCTTAGTAAGGAGATGGAGCATTTCATCTTTGAAGCAGCCAAGGGCTGCTTCTGCAAGGTGAGCCACCTGTGGGGGTGCCAGTGTGGTTGCAATTTCAGCCATTAGGTGGGAGAAGGGCTTGTGGGTCACAGGATCAATTCCCATGCCTGACAGCTTCTTTTTCAGTTTGGTGTTCCAGTGATTTTTAACGTCATTGTCTGTGCGGCCAGGCAGCTGAGCTGCAATTAGTGACCATCTGGATGCCCATGTAGGAAATAATTACTTAGTACCCAAAATATTGAGACAAAAAAATAGGAATAGAACTGCTTGTTTAAACTAACAAAACGATGGACTTTGAGGATAAATATAAGTTAAAAATTGAGGTCAATTAGAATTAGACTATTAATCATTCATGACACACTTGGTGTTCTGTTTAATCTCTTATAGTGTTTGTTAGTTCGCAAAAGAATATTGATATTCCAGTTTGAGCAAAGAGCAACATGAAGTGGTGTACCTGTTACCAACAACAGAATGAAGCTTCACTATAGTTTGCTCTTCTGCATCAGAGAACTGGCCATGCTTAAGATCAGGACGCAGGTAATTAGTCCACCTAAGCCTGCAACTCTTGCCGCATCTTTGAAGACCTTTTATATGAAATATGGAAGTAGCCTTAGTTATTTTGTAAATACATTTATGTGAGAGAGAGAGAGAGAGAGAGCACAAACCAGCATTCTTGGGGATGAGGCGCCAGTTACGGGTGCCGTGTTGGGCAATGTAGGAAGAGAGCTTGTTGTCTTCTTCAGGAGTCCACTGTCCCCTTTTCACATTGTCCTTCTCACAACATGGAATCCTACCCATCTTTGGTATTTTTTTTTTTTTGTTTTTTACTCTCCTCCCTAATAAAAGCAAATGTGGGGTGCAAGAAATGTTTTTAATGCAATTAACGGAAAAAAGGAAGGCTAGAGTAAGAGACACAAGTAAAAGAGAATTCTCTACTGCCTCTCTCTACTTAAGCTCTTTTATAATCTTTAAAAAAAAAAAATATGTTTTCAAGAAAAAGAAAGGAGCTGAAATAATATTTTTGATTGGTTAGATATCTAATATGTGAGACCAAAGTAGGTTTTCTTATATATAGGAAATGGGGTTGCAATTGCATGGTGGTGTTAATTTGTGAAGGTAAAAAAGAGACATCAAAGGTGCATGATTTTATTAAAGAATTCAACGCTATTGTGCGTGTGAGAGATGGGCAGGTAGCTCACCCATAAGACACCCGGTCAACCCTTACTCTCTCTCTTGTTGACTCTCTAACTTTGTTTTGGGTTTATACAAAAAATAAAAAGAAGAAAAATATATTATTTTATTGGGTGGCTTTCTGCTTGACTCACACACAAATCCACCTTAAATGGTTGCACCGAGTCACGTACCCTTCGAAGGTTGCAAAAGCTTAGGTTGATGTTGCACGTGGGGTTCAGTGGGGCTCATTATGTGAACCCATATTTCATGTAACTAACACATTCCCTCAAGATTGGCTGGTGGCGGCTTAACTGTTATTTACCGTTATAGTGTCCGTACAAAACTGATTCACGTGTGGCCTTGCTGGATAGAATTGGCCCTATCTTATGATGAACACATCATTGTCCGGATGTTGAGGAGTTTGTATTCTTGTACATCAATTTTAATGCACTCTGTCTCACAACAAAGTGGTTTTCACCCAAAATGTCTATGACTACCATAGATGTTGAGAGTGTTTTCAGTTTTTTTTTTTTTGAACTAGTGTTTTCAGTTTTGGATCTAGATCACAGTGTCTCGTAAATTGCCAGTGCATAATTTTGGGCAAACTTGAAATTGTGTTAATGGTTTGACCCAAGAAAGGGGGGCAAATTATGCCCCAATTATCAACCCTGTTGATTGTTGAACCAACCCAATGTGTAGGTTCAATTGTTTGTCAGCCTATAAAAAATTTCGTTGTTTCTAAAATTGCTTGTGTGGTTACACGATTTTCCTGGCCCAACTAGTGTTGATTAGGCCCTGGCCCAAAGCGCAACCCACAATAATTATTTGTAGAGGATGGGTCAAAGAACTTGGCCTCAGTGAATTTGTTCGGTCTTATGCATGGGCAGTATGGTTTGCAAAAGGAAAATAGAAAAACACCAGAATGGATCTTTCTCAAGTCTGATTTTATTTCTTTTTTGTTCCTGATACAGTTCTCTCGTCCCCTTCTTTGAGGGACTCCACTACATTATATATTTTTCTTCTTTTCATCCCATCCTTACACCTGTTAATCATCCAAGCATCCACTCGAGCACCTGTCCCATCAGACGCCCTCATCAGACCCTTTGTGAGTTGCAGAGGCCAAGGCGGTATTGTTCAGGAGTCTTTTCCTCATTAATGCGGCCAAGAGGGTGGTTGGGGCGCAATTAATGTGGTGGTAGCCTTCCGTGAGATATTTTGAATTTAATTCGTTTTATATGTTGGGAAGACGAGCTGAAATGGCTGGGGCAAGTTTCTCGTTTGGGCTTCGCGATGTCCGAGGAGGAGTTACTCCTCGGACAGGTTTCCTTGACGCTATTGGGGTTGAATAGCGCTTCATATGAGGCTTTTCGTTGGACAGGACGCTTCTCGGACGGGCCTGAGCTTGGAATAGCCCATCATTTTTGGGTCGGGCCCACAATAGTCCCTCAAAACTCCGGTTTTTACCTCCCTCCGAGGGGAAAGGCGGGGTTTTGATGTTTGTGAGTGGAGGGAAATAAGGAGATCGTGGGGCGCGCGTGCGGACCGTTACTTTTGACGCGCTACAATTTACGAGACGTGGCCATTAACTTCTGGAGGCGTTATGTTCCCTTCATCCAACGGCTTGGCGTGGATCGAACGGCCATCGTTTCTTCCCGTATTTCTAGGCGGGGATGATCTTTTCTCTCTCCTCCCGGCTATATAAGACGCCAGAGGGGTTCAGTTCCTTCTTTCATCTGCATTTCGCAAACCTCAAAAGACTCCAGAGAACTCCATCGAATCCCAGAGATATACGAACACTTGCGTCCGTTACGCCGCCGTAGCCGTTCTTGTGAAGCGCTTCGTCCAAGAGAGATTCCAGGCATCCCCTTGAGCGTTTTGTGAAGGTACCAGTACATTTCGCCTTTCTCTCCGTTTCAATTCCCTCCTCGGACTCTACTTTTCTTTTCAGTCTTTACTTTCATTTCCTCAGTTTAGTTCAGATGGGTAGATTCGAAAAATTAGTAAAAACTCCTGCCGCTATGGAAGCCTTTAGGGCTAAATACCACATTCCCCCGAGGGTTGGGCTGCGGCACTGTCCTCTTGAAGGAATATTGACCGATAGAGTTGAGGGAGAAGTCGTTATCCCCATGATTGCTTTCATAGAGGGAGGGATGACACTTCCCATGCGTAGGATCACAAGGGAATACCTGTTCAACCATAGGTTGACGCCGTATCAGTGTGCCCCAAATATGTTCAAGATACTAGGCTGTGTAGATGTCTTAAACGAGCGGATGAATCTAGGCCTCACTTGGCACGATGTGGCTTATTTGTACGAATGTCACCGCCTCGGGGATGATGGGTATTATCTTAAATCCCGGAACGAGGACGTTAGGTTGATCTCTTGTCTTCCAGTTTCCAATAAGACCGTGAAGAATGACTTCCTCATTGCTTTTGGGGAGTGGTTCGACGGTATTCACTGTCCAACTCGGGCAGGAAACCCAGGTGCGGCGCTTTTAGGATTGATCCTTTTTGGGGAAAGGATTTAGTGTTGAGGGGTTATTTTTTCTTGCTTTCTTTGTAATTGGAAAATTTCATGATCTGACCTCACTTTTCTTGGTTTGTTTGCAGACAAAAATCACGTTGCTCCTCAGATAAGACTTGTGAACGTGCCAGCGCTGAACTATCTTCTCAAGTCGGAGATTTACGTTACCGGGGACGGACAGTTGCGTGCGGCCCATCTGGTTTTGGGCTATCAACCTCTGAGCAGCGCTTTCCAGGCAATCGGTCACGCTATAAGGGCTGGCAGCCCGAGGCTGGCCAGAATTGACGTGTCCCGGGACGGATTCCTAGCTGACCACGATTTGCCACCAGTTGTGTTGCCAGGTGTCAGAAATCCCTACTTAGCGGAGCAGTTACCTCCGGTAAACGAGCCTGGTGCTGCTGTTTTGGTTGAAGAAGAGGCTGAATCATCTCGTCTTTCCCTTGAAGAGGAGATAGATAAGTTTTACTTCGAGGAGGAAATTCAGCAAAACCCCTTGGTGGAGTCTTCTAATCCCGAAGTAGAGCAGGACCAACATTCCGCAGTTGGTGTTCCCTCAATCGTTATCTGCTCGGACGATACTTCAGACGAAGAGGTAGAGCCCATGGCAGGAAAGGGAAAGTCTCTAAAGGAGCTGATGTCCTCTCGGGGGAAAGGTCAGTCATCAAAGGTTCAGCCATCGAAGGGACCAAGTCCATCAAAGGTCAAAACCCTTCCCCCTTTGGTCCCCCAGGGCGTCTCGGACCCTGGCCTTAAGGTTAACCCGGACCTGAAGAAGAAGAGACCGGTTGACACCCCTGAGGAGGGTGAGATGGCTGTCCAGCCGACCAAACAGCAAAAGACTACGCGGGCGCCGAGGAGCAGAAGGGGTAACTCCTCGGAGAGCCGGGATAAGGAGAACCTTGCTGACGTTCGCACCTCCCCCCGTGTATGGAACCCCAAGCTGGAGCTGGATGGGGTTGCCATCTCCTACAATGCTTCGGTTCGAGAGTACAACTGAGGACGGGTAGGGTACATGGCGGATGCCTTGGAGCAACCCTTACTCCTTCCTCGGGACATGGAGGCCTATAGGCGATGCACTCAGCCCGAGCTCTTCCTATCCCTAAAAAGGGATCTCGCGTTGGTAAGTAGTCCTTTTACTGGTCTATTGATTTTCCCATTTTGTTAGATTTCTGTAACACTCTTGTTTCGTTCGCAGATTACCCAACAGGTGTTCGTGGCTGATGAGTTTTGCCGCGATAGCCGAAGTAGGGCTGAGGCTGAGACCCAGGCTCGGGCAGAGATGGAGAAAGCCTTGGGGTCTCTCAAGCACGACCATCTTAAACTCACGGACGACTTTAAGGTGTCGGAGAACCGGCGCAAGAGTGCAGAGGCTGGTTTAAAGAGTGCTGAGACCCAGGCGGAGGACCAGCGCAAAGAGCTGTACACGACGCAGCTCGACCTCACCACCGAGAGGCAGGTAGTGCGGGATCTCAGGACTGCCCTGCAAAAGGTAGAGGATGAGCTGAGGCTAGTAAAGGAGGAGGCCCAGCTGATCCGAGAGGCCACAGAGGCTGAGAAGAATGCTGCTCGCCAGCTCGGGGCCGAAGAGACGGAGGCCAGGCTGTCTGAGGAGATTCTTGAGGTATGCAGAGAGTACTGCGACATTTCATGGACTCATGCTCTCGACGCTGCGGGAGTTCCTGCGGATTCGGCCCTAAGACTGCCCGAGAGCATCTTCTATCCTCCGGAGATCCGAGCTAACCCTGATGAAGCCCAAGTCGCCTCGGAGCAAGACCTGGCGGTGCCTGATGCCGTCCTTGTGCCTGATGTGGCTAAGGATCCTGCCACAGACTCTACCATTGAGGTTCCTCCTCCTCAGCCCGAGCAGAAAGAAGATTCTCCCGCTAAGGCTTAGCCCCCTTTTTTTTTTTTTTTTTTTTTTAATGAGAGTTGTCTTGTTTTTTCATTCTTTTGTAAGGACCTCTCTTTTTTAATGTACTCGGAATATTAATATAAAATGTTCGTTTTGCTTACTAAGAATGTATGTCAATAGCGTTCTTTTTTTTTAAACATTTGCAACGAGGTAGATACAGGCAAACGGTCAAAATGAAAATGGGTTTTTGGGTTGCTCATTTGAGGGTCGCGATGGTGCTAGACTGTGCGCATGTATTAAAAGTGATTTCCTTTAAGTAATAATCTCCCAATCTATCACAAGTAATAATCTCCTCAAAGGTCTGTGGTCCGAGGAGCCAGGCAGGACTTAGGTTCCGCTTAAAACTATGAATTGTCATGAGTAATAATTTCCCCTAAAGTCTGTGGTCCGAGGAGCCATGCAGGACTTAGGTTCTGTTTAAAACTATGAGCTATCATGAGTAATAACTTCCCCAAAAGTCTGTGGTCCGAGGATCCATGCAGGACTTAGGTTCTGTTTAAAACTTATAAATAGTTGGCTTAAATAATAATTTCCCCCAAGTCTGTGGTCCGAGGAGCCATGCAGGACTTGGGTTCCGTTTAAAGCTTATAAACAATCGGCTTAAATATTAATTTCCCCCAAGTCTGTGGTCCGAGGAGCCATGCAGGACTTGAGTTCTGTTTAAAACTTGTAAATAATTGTAATGTAGACTGGTAAGCGGCAAATAGTCATAAAAGAAAACGTATGCTAAGCCATTCTTATTAATAATAATACCTCCTGAGGTTATTTACATTCCATGGTCGAGGTACAGCTTTTTCATCCAAATCTTCTAGGTAGTAGGCGCCTATTCCGGCCACGGATGTGACACGGTATGGTCCCTCCCAATTGGGCCCCAACTTGCCCCAAGAAGGGTTCTTTGCGCTGCCGAGAATCTTCCTCATCACGAGATCACCTGGACCCAGAGGCCGCAATTTGACGTTAGCATCATACCCTTGTCTTAACTTCTGGTGATAATAGGCCATGTGAATCGTGGCCTTTTCCCTTCTTTCCTTGGCTAGGTCCAGACTTCTTCCTAGCAACTCATCGTTATCACTTGGGGTAAACGAGCTAGACCTCAACGTAGGGAAATTGTTCTCGATCGGAAGCACAGCCTCGGCCCCGTAAGTCATTGAGAAGGGGGTCTCACCGGTTGAACGCCGCGGCGTTGTCCGATAGGTCCATAAGACGTGCGGTAGTTCTTCTACCCATCTCCCCTTTGACTCATCCAATCTTTTCTTCAATCCGTTCACTATGACCTTGTTTACGGCCTCGACTTGCCCATTTCCTTGGGGGTATGCGGGGGTGGAATATCGATTAATGATCCCAAACTCACGGTAATACTCCCTAAAATTCTTGCTGTCAAACTGAAGACCATTGTCGGAAATGAGTGTTCTCGGAGTTCCAAAGCGGGTGATAATGTTCTTCCAGATGAATTTCTGGGCGTCCACGTCCCTGATGTTGGCCAAAGGCTCAGCCTCCACCCATTTAGTGAAGTAATCGGTTCCGACTATTATGTATCGCTTGTTCCCCGCAGCCTTGGGGAAAGGTCCGACAATATCAAGACCCCATTGCGCGAACGGCCATGGACTGGGGAGTGGGTTGAGAACCCCTCCGGGTTGGTGGATATTTGGGGCGAATCTTTGGCACTGATCGCACTTCTTAGCGTATCCCTGGGCTTGTCTCTGCATGTTCGGCCACCAGTATCCTTGGGTGAGTGCCCTGTGCGCTAGCGATCTTCCTCCGGTGTGACTTCCACATACTCCCTCATGCAACTCTTCAAGAAGAGACTCGGACTCTTCTGGATGTACGCAGAGCAGGTACGGTCCAGAGTAGGAGCGCCGATAAAGTTTGCGGTCCTCTGATAGCCAAAAACGAGGAGCATTTCTACGTATCTTCTCGGCTTCTAGTCTTTCTTCCGGTAGGATCTCATCTTGGAGGAAATTCCTTAGGGGGTCCATCCAACTGGGGCTCTGTCTTATCTGATGGACTTGGGTCGGGTTTCCACTGATGGGACTGGCCTTAACTAGATCTTCGACTAGGATCACTCGTGGCAAATTACGTGCCGAGGACGTGGCAAGAGTGGCCAGCGAGTCTGCATGAGTGTTTACGCTCCTGGAGATGTGCGTTAAACTGAAGGATTCAAAGCTCTCCTGTAGCCGTTTGACTTGTCCCAGATACTCTTGCATCCTAGTATCTCGAGCTTCCAGCTCTCCCATCACTTGTCCGACCACTAATCTGGAGTCCGAGAAGGCTTCTATTACTCTTCCACCCAAACTTTGAACCATTGCCATTCCTTGAAGTAAGGCTTCGTATTCGGCTTCATTGTTCGTAGCCGAGAATCCGAGTCTGGGACTCGGCAGGTCGTGTTTGTTGGGAGTTAGCTTGGTGAGGATCGTCCTGGTGTGGATCTAGTTCTTCCATGCTCGACTGTTGCACTAGCTGATGCCCTAGCTCTCCCCACAGACGGCGCCAATTGTGGTTACACGATTTTCCTGGCCCAACTAGTGTTGATTAGGCCCTGGCCCAAAGCGCAACCTACAATAATTATTTGTAGAGGATGGGTCAAAGAACTTGGCCTCAGTGAACTTGTTCGGTCTTATGCATGGGCAGTATGGTTTGCAAAAGGAAAATAGAAAAACACCAGAATGGATCTTTCTCAAGTCTGATTTTATTTCTTTTTTGTTCCTGATACAGTTCTCTCGTCCCCTTCTTTGAGGGACTCCACTACATTATATATTTTTCTTCTTTTCATCCCAGCCTTACACCTGTTAATCATCCAAGCATCCACTCGAGCACCTGTCCCATCAGACGTCTTCATCAGACCCTTTGTGAGTTGCAGAGGCCAAGGCGGTACTGTTCAGGAGTCTTTTCCTCATTAATGCGGCCAAGAGGGTGGTTGGGGCGCAATTAATGTGGTGGTAGCCTTCCGTGAGATATTTTGAATTTAATTCGTTTTATATGTTGGGAAGACGAGCTGAAATGGCTGGGGCAAGTTTCTTGTCTGGGCTTCGCGATGTCCGAGGAGGAGTTACTCCTCGGACAGGTTTCCTTGACGCTATTGGGGTTGAATAGCGCTTCATATGAGACTTTTCGTTGGACAGGACGCTTCTCGGACGGGCCTGAGCTTGGAATAGCCCATCATTTTTGGGCCGGGCCCCACAGCTTGCATTAAATTGGGCCATTTTTTTTTTTTTTGATCAATAAATTGGGCCATTACCTGCAAAGAGTCACTTCAACAAATTGAATAAAGAATAAGTTCTTCTAATTCATATATATTTAAAAACAACAATTTACAGTGTCATGTTCCCTATAATCCTGACAATGTATTAGGCTTCTCATTAAAACTTAGAGATGCCTACATCATAAACAATAATTAAGTCTGATATTTTTTGTACTTTCGTGAATCAATAACAATTTTTCTGCACAATTTTTGGGCCATCATCATCATTCTGCATAAAATCATTAGATATATTTATATCCTCCTTTTCCTTTATGAAAGGACTCAAGTGCAGTTTCTCAGCTCAATTCTGCAGTTATAAGTCCTTCAATTGAACCAATCAAGGAAAATAATGCCACAAGCAAGCAAAACATGCTGAAAGTTCGAAGCAGGATCCACTTAGTTGTCCAAGCTTCAATATTCATCTGCTTAAAGTACATCTCCACTGGAAAATATATCGATAAGGGCCAGAAGTTCAAGCCTCCTATCACTCCCAAAACCTGGTTGAAGTAGGGAAACAACATTGCAACTGCAGTTGTCGACACAACATAAATGCTTCGGAAACACAACCTGAGAAGGTTTAATCTTATCGCTGGGAGCAATGGCAGTTTTAAAGTGTAGTTATCATTTACAAATCCACTGCTTGGAAACTTGTCAGCAGACCA
Organism: Quercus robur; assembly: GCF_932294415.1. NCBI lineage: Eukaryota > Viridiplantae > Streptophyta > Magnoliopsida > Fagales > Fagaceae > Quercus > Quercus robur. The sequence goes on from NC_065541.1 coordinate 890,624, forward strand.
TCTTTCAACATTTGCAAACAATGGCTGACTGTAAACCTGCCAACATAAACACATGTAAAAGCATAATAAATAGATATAGACTAGCATTCTAGTACTAAAACTATGTTATACCAAAGCAATATTCTGTGTTGCCTATTTTATATATATAGTCCTGTGCTGCACTTTGCACTACTTCTAATGGTAAAGAAATAGCTACCATAATCTTGGCCACTGAGAGAAACATAACAAAGGTCTAGCAGAGATTTAAGATGCCAACAAGAACTGGAAGATTTAAGTATGATAAATTTAGCATATAATAGGGTTACCTGATATCCTCCAAGTAGATGAAGCACGATGCAAGCATTAGCAAAACCAATGAGCCAGTATGGTTCATAGAATCCAAACCCTGTCAAGAGGTTCCCTGGGGTATCATCCCCGAAGGCTGCATATCCAAAGCCTCCACAGCTGAGGTAGAAGAGGGTTGTAACTACACTTGCTATTGTTGAGGCCTTCTTCATGGTCTGTTTTTCTGGTGGAGGTGACTTCAAAGTATCCTTCATGTTTTACAAAATGCATCATTTATATCAACCTCTTTAACTCTTTCAAGCACCTGTATCGTTAAATATGTAGACCTAAAGGGTATCAAACCTGTATCTCAATCACAATGAGAGAGTATGGAAAGGCAAATGCAATGTCTCCAGTAGCTTGAGCTACCAACCATATTTTATCTGCTGCACTAGAAGTTGAAATTCCTCCAATGCTGCCCTTAACATATCCATCTCCTGCAATATTTATGACAAGAAAATTATTAGCTTTTGGAAGAAAAGTTAAAATACAGAAAGAAGGAAGAAAAAAAAAAAAAAATCACCACTAACGTAATAAGTTTATAATCTCTTGAAATTTTCTTTTTTCTTTGGGAAAAATACAGAAAACTCCTTTGTAGTTTGCTTGTAAAACACGGAACCCCCTTGAGGTTTGAGTGGTATTATTTTGTGTAAACCGTTAATTGTATAACACTTCTAATTCCCTTGGGGTTTTTGATTTTAATACTAAACCCTCTTGTGATATTGTTTTATGTGAAAATGTAATTCTAAAAATGGACACATATTATCACATGAGCAGTTCATCATTTATTTTTACGGATATTTAATGGTTTACACATGAAACAATACCACGGGGACTTAAGTGTCACACTCAAAACTTTGAGAGTGTTATGTGTTTTACAAAGAAACCACATGGGGTTTTGTGTACTTTTACCATTTTCTTTTTCAATGTATAAGCCTATGGCTTGAGCTAGCATACCTACAACTTTTGCGAAGCCAAGTCCCAATCCAATGAAAGAATAAGTGAAGGACATGATTGCAGCAAGAATAGATAGCCAGTCTATATTGTGAAAGTCTGGTGTCTGAGATAGTACAATTTGGACAACTCCAAAAAGTAACATATAAGAGGTATCTCCAAAACTACATGCGGCCTCGTGCCCTTCTTTGTCGTAACAGTTTGATTTCTGGATTGCTCTGCATCCATAGGGAGAAAAAATAGTGCTGAATGGAAAATGTTTGACCATGTAAAATCATAGAAGTGCCAATTCTGTTATTTTTTGGTGACACTAACAACAATACTAATACAAAACCAATATTTTTTGTTTTCCCTATATAGTCCCCTCTAGAATTTAATTGACCCAAATTACAAAATTTGGCAACAAAAACTCTTATAATGCATCTCTAAAATAATAAATGGCAACAATTCTTGAAAAGCTGAAGTTGAAACCAAAATCACTCCACTATAGAATCATGTTGGTGGTGAGACGAGGAGCATATAACAAACCTCATGCTGATAGCAGATGTAATTGTATAGGCAATGCCTGTCCCAAATAAGCTGAAGTGCACAAAGAAGCCACACACCCATGCATTCCTTTTTCCTGCAATCCATTATAAGCATTAGCTATAATCCAACTTAGTTATTTTACATCAAATGAAGAAAGAAAACCTGTTTTTTTTTTTCTGAAAAGATGATTAGGCATTTTCTTCAAAATAAGCTGATGGTCTACCACGTAAGTTTACTAAAGTTATAATAAATTGCTACTTAGCGTTTGGTTCTTTATTAAGACAGCCCCACAACCTTTACCATCTATGAAAAGGTCAATATCACACTTACTAGTTATTAGGAAATGACTTGCATGACACAATCAAACTAGTGACAGCCTGATATAAACACACACACACCACACCATAGGACCCACTACATGAGACTTGAACATAATGATTTCACAAAGTTAATGGCTCCTAGATTTTTCTTTGTTGAAGAGATCCACACGTTTTTGCATTATATTATAATCAAGCCCCTCTTTCTTTTTTCAACTTTTATATATATATATATATATACACACACGCGTTTTCTTTTTTATGCACAACTAACATTGAATTCGGTCGGTGAGGTATCTAAATGACATATTTTGTACAATAGAATAGACAGCATAATTCAAATCCTCTTAGAAGGGTAGATGGACTCCCTCCATTCCCTAACAACACAATCTTGAATTCTTGCTTTCAATTTTTCTGTTGGTTAGTTGTACCCTCTCTATTCGTCCAACTTCTCTTCAAATATTGGCACAAAGAAACATGAATCACTTATTTTCTGTTGTGCTCTTAATGATCCAATGAATATCTTGTCATATAAAAAAAAAAAAGTTGTGGCTTCCATATGAAAATTCCGACTCAAACTATCTTAAATGATGTTATTTACTTATATAAGATATTTGGTTAAAGCTAATTAACTAATGAATCTTTTACTTTATCAGAAAAAAAAATGTCATTTGATGGGTATTACTATTATCAAATTCAATCATGGGAAATCAAAAGTAAAGTAGCTAGCTGCTTATGTTACCTAAATTCATGTCAACAGCTTCAACATAGGACCGATTTCTACCGGGACCATATTCAGGATCAGGAGATCGATAGCAGTTGCAGAGAAGGAATGTAGCAACAACAGTGACTGCCGCAAAGAATAACATGGCCAAAGGACCTGCAATCCACCCAAGCTGTGCCATACTCCATGCTAGTGATAGCGCTCCTGATCCTATCACCGCAGTTATTATATGTGCTATTGCTGTCCATAGATTCCCTTCAAAATTCAAATATTCAATATTAAAAAAAAAAAAAAAATCACCCTTCAAGCAAAAAATGAACTTTAATATTGAAAAAAATATAATACTCCTAATAATGAAGAAAAATAACTCATTCTATTAGAATACTGGAAAATAATGCAACTATGCACCCATACTTTATTCTAATTGTTTAGAGAATATGGCAAGTAAGAGCATTCGCAGCAGTGGTGCTATATAGGTATAATTGTATTTTTTAAACTCTTTATCACAAAAATACCATGCAGCAGTGGAGCTAAATTTAAAAGATTTAGCTCCTCAGCTACAGTACACATCTAAAGATAGATGTGCACTGTAGTTCACAGGTAAAAAAAAAAAAAAAAAAAAAAAAAAACTTTTTTATTACAATTCTCTCTTCTCTCCAATTAAATATACATTTCCTATTCTCTCTCTCTCTCTCTCCGGCTTCTCTCTTTCTTCTTTCTTCCTCAATTTTTTTTCTTTCTTCCTTAATTTTTTTTTTCTCTCTATCTCGCCGGCCAGCTCCCTCATCTCCCTCAGCTCGCCGGCCAACTCCCTCATCGCCGATCTGTTCTGCCGAGCCAACTCGCCGACCCACCCCAAGCCCCATCGCCCACATTGATTCTGACGACGATTCCGACGAGGAAGCCCCCGAAGCCGCAAACATTGAAACTCCAATAAAGACAACTCCTCCATTCGCACCTTCACCACAGCTCGCCTCGACGCCGCCAACGCGGGTGGAGGCTCCAGTTCGACTCAGCTCGAAACACGAAGATCAAGACAGAGAATTTGAGCTCCTCCGCCACGGTTAAGATCAAGAATCTGGGTCCCACAGCTCAGGTCGGGAGCTCGGTGCCTGGAATCGTTGTTTAGAAGTGATTGATTCAATGAATTGAGAATAGAAATGGTGTTTGTGGAATTTGTGAATGTGGTTGTGGTTTTGTTTTTGTTTGTTTTGTTTTGTTTTTTTTTTTTCTATGTTTTGTTGTGGTTGCCAAAGTAGAATGGTGGTTGTGGCTGGTGGTGGTGGTGGTTGTGGGTGTGACTGATGGTAGAGGTGGTTGTGGATGGTGCTGTGGAGGTTTTTTTTTGTAGTGGAATATATTATTTTATTTTAGTGGTTATATTATTTTATTGGGATGTTTATATTATTTTATTGGGTTTTATTGGGTTGAAAGTTAAAATAGATCCACTGTTGCAGCATGTGTGGATGTAAAATAGATAAAATGACTTTTTGTGTAGCTAAAAAGTTAAAAATATAGATCCACTGCTGTGGACGCTCTAAGATACAACAACATCGATGAAGCCTTACTCCCAAAATTTAGGGGTTGGGATTGGCTATAGATCCTCAATAGACTAGGTCAGAGTCGGTCACATCTAGTTAAGATGCAACAGAGGTGCCTAGTTTTTGTGAAATTTGTGCCCATCTTATTCTCAATTTCTCTTATTCAATGGAACATGAAAACTACGTTGGCACATAAGAAACTGTACAGGAAAAAAAAAAAAAAAAAAAAAAAAGAATTTGCAACTCCTGGGAATTCTGATAAATCCTAAAAAGCAGAAAACAGAGAAGTTAAGGCCCTTGAACCTTTATTCTTTCAAAACTATTTCTAATCACCACCATAGAAAATAAAACAAATCAAAGAAGGGTGAACTGAAAAGTGAAAGCAAACCAGTTCTCTTGAGAGGACGCTCAGCTGCGTTAGTTTGCAACAAAGGGGTCTGAATCTGATTATCTGTATCTTCTTCTCCCATGGCCTTTAAACAACAAATGCTCACTTTTGTGAGGAACCCACCTGAAAAGCAATTTCATTTATAGCTGAAATTTGGAAAGATGATAAAACTGCCAGAGTGATAGATTATGTGGGAAGCAAAGAAAAAAAAAAAAGAAAGAAAGTCAAATTACAGTTTCGTGTTCTAAAGAGCGTACAACTTTCTAATGTACTTTCTGGGAGATTATTCTAAGGTAGTGTCAAACGGTCAATAATTGTAATGTATAATGTTAACTTGGCCACCCGAAACCTGGCATTAACTGATTTCAATCAGAACAGACTGAAACAGTTTTCTAAAAGATAAAAAAAAATGTAAAAAACCAGACATGACTAAGCCTAACTACCTTTCTTCCATGAACCCACATAGGTATGCATCTAATTTTTATTATTATTTTATCCTTGCTCGTATCAGAAAAAAGATTAAAAAATAAAAAAAAATCAAAGTATATGTTTTTTTATTTTATTTTATTTATTCTGTTAAATAAGAGAACAAATTTGAAATGACTAACTTAAAATGGAGAAACCATTCACGTAAGGGAAATTTTTAGTTTACATTATATTAATAATGTAAGTTTTACACCTTATAAGAGCATTTGTAGCAGATGTTCCAAAAATTATGCCATTTTACCACATCAAATGCATACTTTATTATTTTACCACATCATTTTACAACATCCCATTTATCAGATGTTTTATAATTCAATTCTATACATTAAAATAATATTTACTACACATTAAAATAATATTTACTACATATCAACACAATAAACAAACAACAAACAAAATACCACATCTCTTCCGTACCGTGGCAAATTTGCCACGGTACTGTTCAATGTTGCAAAAAAAAAAAAAAATTTACCACATCTACTAAATGGGCTAAAATTGGGTTTGGTGTGGGATATGTGCCAAATATTTAGCATTTGGCACATATCCCACATCTAGTGTGGGTGCTCTAAACTATACAAATGTGTATAATTTTGGACATATTTGTAAAAAGTATACTAGCCTCTGAGCACACGTGTGCTCAGAGGCTCTTCTATTTTTTGAGTAAGAATTAATTTAGAACATTTATTATAATTTGAGATTACTACATTTTCCAATAAAAAAAAAACCTAGGAGTGTGATAAAAAATTATTTCACTTACAAACGCATAATACTCATCATACTCCTAATTTTTTTTTGTGAGTGAAAAATATAGTAATTCCAAATTATAATTGATGCAAATTATTAACTTTCAAGTTTTTAAACGTGTGTATAGACGTCTAGATGTAAGGATTTTTTTTTTTTGGGGGGGGGGGGGGGGGAATACAAGTAGTTGTGTTTGTGAACAGTTAAGTCTTTAAGTTTTATAAAATTAATAAATGCCTATAAAACCAAAGTAATGGTAAGTATACATTGTAAACGAAATTAATAGCAATAAGATTTTGTTGTCTAAAAACTGAAGGTTGTACATAGAAAAATCACCAAACCTTTCAATCTCAAACAAATTCATTTTCTCTAAAACATGAAATTTTCGATTTGGGAATATGTAATACATGACACACATAACAAAAAACAAAATGCATATACTTGAAATCAAAGCCAGCAACAAAATGAAAGTTCAAACAAAAAACACAAACACACGCTCACAAAATCTCTAAATTAAAACCCATACCTCCAAACACTCAACTCAGCAATTAACCCTCTCGGCTGGAACTCAAATTCTACTCTCATAATTGTACAATGATGTAATCCCGAAGCAGCCTCCATTAAAGGCTTGCTATGAACACCAACCAAGATGTGTTGTAGATCTTTAACTTCCTTCACTTTTTATAGTAGTAGTAGTAATCCAAAACTATTTTTAACTTCCTTTACTTTTTATAGTAGTAGTTGTTAGAGATGTGGTTTTTTTTTTTTTTTTTTTTTTTTTAATAAGAATCTCAATTTCAAAATATATACATGTGTTACATATTTTTAACTTCCTTTAGTTATTTTAGTCATAGTCATTTGAAACTCTTATAAAAAATAACATGGTTTTCTTTTTTCTTTTTTTTTTTTGATGGGGCTGAACGTGGGTTGGGTTAGGATGTGGTATTTGAAATTTTTTGGATTTTATTTTTTTATTTTTTGACTTTCAGTTTTTTTAGCAGAGTAGTTATCCGAAACTTTTGTTATAGAATTGAAAGTGGTTTTTTTTTTTTAATAAAAATATATTTGAACGTGGGGTTTTTTTAGGGAAAATTTGACCTTGGTTTTTATTTTTTATCCAATTTTTTTTTTGGAGTTATCCGAAACTTTTGTTATAGAATTGAAATTGGTTTTTTTTTTAATTGAACGTGGGGTTTTAATTGTTAGGGAAAATTTGAAACTTTTTATTTTTTTTTGTTATAGAATTGAACGTGGTTTTTATTTTTTATCTGAAACTTTTTATTTTTATTTTTATGGGAGTTATCCGAAACTTTTGTTATAGAATTGAAAGTGGTTTAAAAAAAAAAATTTTGAAAGTGGTTTTTTTTTTTTTTTAAATAAAATTTTTAAGAAATATTTGAATGTGGGTTTGAATGTGTGTGTGTTTTTTTGTTTTTTTTTTTGCATTTATAACCCTATCATTTAAGTTTTACAAACTAATAAATTTGAGGGTATTTTGGGCATCAAAATTGAGGAATCCAAACAGGGGAAGCTCCTTAAATAGTAGTATAGAATAACATAAATTCCTTAAAAAAAAAAAAAAAAAAAAAACCTAGTAGCGTAAATACCCTTCATTTTATCTCTCCTCCTTCTTTTGGCTTTTCTCTCCCCATTTCTTCATGCCTGTCAAAAAAAGATTAGATTTAGGAAAGGATTATAGTTATCTGACTCTACCATGAAAGAGTCAAATGACTAACATCCTATCTCATACTAATATTTTTCTTGTACACTACCCACATTAAAGAGTTCAAATCAAACACAAACAAATAATATAATAAATTTTTTTGTGGAAGTTAATTTTTTTTATTGAAATGGATTTAAGATTGTTTACATATGTGGCTAACACAATAACAAAATACAATGAACATTCATAGCAGTACATTAATCTTGAATTTGGCCAATTGATGAGACATTCTAGAAAAAATTCCTCTAAAAAAAATGTATGAAGTGAAGGCATAATGTGATCAAAATCATCAGACACCCTTGAATAATAACAACAACAAAAAAGTTCCGAATTATAATTACTACAAATTGAAAGGTGTATTGATACCCTTAATAATGCTTCTAGCAAACGAAGTATCATAATCTCCTAAACCCACAGCCGCAATCTATCTAGTAAACTAAAAGTAGAGGATGACGATGATGATAATCCAGTGGAATTAGTGAGAAAGTGCCCAAAACCAAAAACCTATCCCCGACCTTCCTATTGAGGACCAACAATGACCAAAACACAACATTGGAGCCACTATTAGAGCCTTTGCCCATTTCAGATTCAGAGGCCTACCATTTTGACATCAAAACATGTATCAATTTATGAATAGGATTTGAAAAAATATTGAAGACTTAAAAAAGTGAGAGTGAAAGATGGTGGAAGATGATTGGGTGGATGACGGAAAAAGAAACTGAAGGAGAAGGATAATATTGTGGTGGATGTGAGAACGTGGTATTTTTTTTTTTTATTTTTTTTATTTATTTTTTTTGTTTGAGAACAAACGTGGTTTTAATAGGTGTAGCAATCCAACTTTTACAATTACCTTCAGTTATATATATATTTTTGAAACGTAAGATATATTGGAGAGTTGGAACTAAAATTTAGGATCAAATAGTTTGTAACGGTAGATGTGGTTTTTTTTTTTGTTTTTTGTTTTGGTACGATAAATGTGTTTTGTTTTACTAAAAAAGTGTGTTTGTTTTAATTTTAACTTTTTTAAATGGATAAAGCAAAAGCAATTTGAAAACTATTAGGAGAGTGATCCTATTTTGTAGGCAACGTTTTAATGGAAGTTAAAGATGTATCTACTTATCAAAAAAAAAAAAAAAAGGTGTATATATCTATTTAGTTTAGTTTTTTTTTTTTTTTTTTTGATAACTATTTAAATTTTTTTTGACATTTATTTATTTATTTTTTATAAAAATTAAACTAAATAGATATATACACCTTTTTTTGGATAAACTTAGGGTTTTTTTTTTTTTTTTTTTTTTTTTTAATAATAAAGTAGTATTAGAAACGTAAGTTTTTTTTTTAGGAAAAAAACAACAAAAACGTAGGTAATTTAGCTAATTTTTCTATTAAAAAATAAATAAACGTATAGTTAATTTGAAGAAGTGGGTTAGTGAGAGAGTGTTTCTATTTTGTAGGCAATGTTTTAGTGTAAGTTAAACATGTTTTAGTCATTTACTACACATCCATAACATAAGTATATAAAAGCTTAAATTGAAAATTTTATGGCAAGAGATACATGTTAATTTTATAAAAAAGAAATATAGTTTCTATTAGAAAAGAAATTTTTTTACAACACTTTCTTAGATAACAACCACTTTATGTGAGGTTTAATACATATAGGGTCCGTTTGGATTGAGCTTATTTTTGCTGAAATTGAAAACTGAAACTGAAAACACTGTAGCAAAATAATTTTTAAATATGTGAATAGTGCTGTGGGACCCATTTTTAATGAAAAAGTTGATAAAAAGTGGAGTTTGTGGGACCCATGAACAGTGCACAAGTGCACTGTTCATAACTGACCGGGTCAACAGTTGCGACTGGGGAGAAAAAAAAAAAAAAAAAAAAGAAGGAAACGCAGAAAGAAAACGCAGATGGGCTATCCAAATTGCACCATAATAATTCTTCTAAAGTCTCTCACCCGAACTTATTTAATATTTCATTCCAATGACTCCTCAATGCAATCCAAAAATTTTGTGCGTACGTGAACCTGATAGAGATAAAAGAATTAGGGTTAAATCAAGTATTTAAAAAAAAAAAAACTTTAATTAACAAACCAACTTTAGCGTGCATGTTATTAAAGATAATAGCTTAAGTTTGTTAGAGTTTGTGTTTAATTTAAATTTTGATGAGATTATTTTTCCTGAAAATCCTATTAAAATTGTTTAGAATAAAGATACATATCTAACTCCCTACAAAATAAGACAACTTTCTGTTAGTTTTCAAAGCAAACTCACTCACGTTCTCTCTCTCTCTCTCTCTCTCTCGCTCTCTCTCTCTCTCTCTTTTCTTTTTTCTTTTATCAAGATTTATTATTATTTTTTTTTAAACTTCACTTTCCTTACTCACGTTTAAAATTATTCAGTCACCACTAACATTTCAAAATTAAAAATTTTTTTTAAAAGAAAAGAAAAAAAAAAAGAGTTAACGTGATACATATATATATATATATATATTTAAAAAAAAAAAAAAAAAGTAGAACTCAAGGTTGCTACATACCTAAATAAAAAAAATTAAAAAATTTAACACCAAAAACATATACATTCAGTCACCACCAACATTTCAAAATTACATTTAAAAAAAAAAGAAAAAAAAAGGATAGTTAACGTGATACATTAAAAAAAAAATGTAGAACTCAAGGTTGCTACATACCTAAATAAAAAAATTTAACGCCAAAAACATATACAATGATGGTAAAAAAGAAAAAAAATTTTTTTACTTAAAAAGAAAAAATAAAATATGAAGAAGGAAAAAAAAAAGAAGTGAAGTGAGGAAGGAGAAGGAAATAGTAATTGATCATTTATATGTAACTATTTTTATTTCAATTCAAAATTTTTAAATAAAATGTAGACAAAGGCTATTAAAGGAGGTAAGGGAAGTCATACTGTTTAACTGTTCATGAATGATTTTGAATGCTTCTTTTGTAGCATAAGGCAGCACTGTCTTTGGATCACAATACCTAGAACATGAAATGACAATTCATTAAGAAGTACAATAGTAGGGTATATGAAGGAACCATTTATTTCGAAATTACATTTAAAAAAAAGAAGAAGAAAAAAAAAAAGAGAGTTAACATGATACATATAAGAAAAAAAACGGTAGAACTTAAAGAAATTCAATCATAAACAAAAGAAAAGAAAACAAAGAGGAACTTGCAAAAGATAGAACCTGAAAATTTGTTGGAGCCTCTGACAGTAAATGTCATTAATCTGAAGAAAAAGAAAGGAGGATGTAGAGATAAACTAAATGTTTTCAATCTGAAGAAGAATGAGAGAGAAAGTGAGATAGAAACTGCAAAGCGAACGTGAGTTTGTGGTTTTAAAGTGTAGAAGTTTTAATTTACATATATATCTCCGGTAGTTGAAAACTTGTAAGTTGATATGATGAGGGTATCTTAGACATGAAAAATGTGGAATCCAAACAGGAGAAACCCCTTAAATAGTAGTATAGATATTATTGTACACATTTGTTTAATTTACAATGTAAGATTTACATTCCCAGTACAATATAAACCTATAATTGCCCTTCATATATTTTAATAAGGTAAATTTGATACCGTTTCTTTTCTTTTTAAGTGTTATGCCTTAAGTTTTTCGAATAAATTTAATCATATGACTTTACTGCACACAAAAAAGTGCATTGGTGAACACCTAAGATAATGTAATTTTAAATTTTACCCTTCAAACAAAACGCCTAAATTATTGTGGGTTTTAAACAATTTGGATATGCTTCTGATATTTCTTTCTTGTTTGATTACTCTACTACGGCTCTTATTTTTCAAATCTGAAAACGAGAGGCTAATTACATAATAATAATCATATAATAAGAATGGTTTTGTTCTATTTTGGACTTTGTCTATAGATGAAAGGCCTGGTTGTGGACAAGTGGATGGCAGCCTGCGTACGGACTTTATGTTTGTTACAGGATGGTTAGGCAGGTTATATACTATGTGCAAATACAAACAAGTACATGTCAATTTATTGTACAATGACAATTGACCATAAGGGAGAACAGTATATGTCTTAATGCTGATTCAATAGAAAAAGATACTTGCAACGGGACATGCCCAAATGCGAGAGTCAATTATTAATAATGTTCCATATGTTTGTGGTTGTGAGGATAGAAGGAAATGCAAATGGGTGGAAAGCAAATGATGTATTGTCCTTTGTTTTGGACCTTTTGGTAGAATGAAAGAGAAAAGGGAATGAAAAGATGGAGCAATAACGCAATAAATTTTATATTTGTTGAGATGAAAAGTTGTGATGTTGTAAAATGAAATGTTAACTGTAGTCCATATGAATATAATATTGCAGTAATCATAGTTTTTTCCCCCATTAATGCAGTGTTATGAATTTTGTGTATGTAGCAAGGTGGCCAGTTTTAGTCCCATTAATTTTTTACCACTTGCTTTCAATAAGTCTAAAGTTTTCAAAAAAAAAAAAAAAATTCATAATTATTGATGTGACAAGTTGTTATTGGAAAGTAGAAAAAAAATAATGTTAGTAGTAAGTTAGGATGAAAATTACTCAACTAGTAAAAACTTGACCACTCAATTATTGTGGGTTCCAATTATCTTAACTGGTAAAGTTTATGATGGTTGAATAAGAGATTTGAAATTCAATTCTTGCATACATCAAAGAACTATTATCAAGAGCGGAAATTTGAGTGTGAAATTACTCGTATACCTTGTGAAAGGGAGGATGTTGAATTTTGTATAAAATTACTTTTATACCCTCTTAATCAATTGTTATTTTATAATTCAAAAAGATATAAAATGGTTTTTTTAAAATTCACAATCAATTACTTTGATTTAATGATTGGCAACATATATAATTTCAAACTGTTGCGGGGATGCACTACTCCGGGTTCATCATAGGCATCAAGTGTTCTTATGTAGCCATTGTTAATGCAAAGACTTGTGTTTACTTACTAATTACTAATTCACTATGCCTCCTTTATTGTAGCAAACAGCTTTTGATAATGAGTAACTAATAGTAGTTGATTTATAACTTATTCTTTTTTTAGAATAATAAGTTGATTTAATGCAGCCTAAGAAGTTCCCTAAATACCAAAAGAGTTACTGCTTTTGGAAGTGGGAGTGGAATCATGACGCAAGTTCCCATCATTATTGTTGCTTAATTATTCTAACAGGAGATTTAACAACGAGCCAATTAGGAGGAGACTTCGGAAAATGCATCGACTTTGAGTGACATGGGTTGGGCCTATAGCCTATAGCCTATAGTAGTACTCATGACTTACTGTCTGTATATATGTAATTTGGTCACATTTTTTGTGACCTGAAATTTGCAACTTGATTGACTTGGTCGGAGTACAGTTATTTTGATATTTTGATTTGAGGAATTTTTTTGATATTTTATGGAACCCGAGTTCTATTATACCTTCAAGTACACAGATATTTAGCCCAACATTGTCATCCCATCTTATTCTTACGGGGGGTGACTTCACATTGGATTCAGGATGGTCACAGAACTACCATGATTGGAAAAAATTAATATTATTATATATAAATTTTAAAAATTTTAAATTTTTTTATTCTAAAAAAAATTTGTAACTACCATAAATTTTTTTAGGCCCAACATAATTAAATTTTGGACAAAATTATTTGACAACAAACTTGGTTGTAGACTAAGACTATAACTCCATTCAAACTAAATATTTTTTTATTAGATTGTGAATTTTGACAAATCCACCTTTAGATTACATTTTCTTCTTATATTCTGCACACTTGTAAAATTTCAAGAAAATCAAAGATCAATAATTATGTCATCAATCAAATATTTATATTTCAAGTTTTTTGTAGTCTAAAATTATACATAAAATTGATAAATAATATCCAATTGACATGAAATTTAACATGTGTTTTAAGAACATAAAGAACATGCAATTTAACAGTTAGATTTTTAAAATAAGTAGCCATGTTAATTTTCTTTAGTCAGAATTGTAGTTACAACTAAGTTTGTAACCAAAATTTTTCCTTGAACTTTGGTCCTTTTAACAATATATTAAGTCCTTATGAATAAAAAAAAAAGGCCAAGAATATTTTTATTTGACTAAAATTTTGAAAGAGATGTAGTTTGCAGTTTTGATAATAAGACTATCATACAATGATTTTAAATTTATTTTATTTTTGAACCCTAAAAGAGAAGAGAAATATAAATACCACTTCTAGCTAATTGATATTATTGCTGCAGTTAGCCACTCTTATTTTATTTTATTATATATTTTGTTTTAGACCATAAAATTTATTGGTTTCTTTGTATTATTTGACTGCTATTTAATATGGAATCAATATGAGCCACATCCATAAAAGTAAAATATTATGATAATTTCAATTTTTTTTTTTTGTTTGTGTTTTTTAAGGATATGGAGGCCTAGTTAGAGGCAATTAAATTTTAATAAATGAAAGTGTTTTTGGCCATTTTTTCGTTGTTTGATCATGTTCTCTTTATGTTGGTACACAAATGATTTCATCTCATTTAGATAATGAACACAATGTTTGCGAATTGGGGTCTTGGGATCTGGTGGTGAGATTGGAATGATTGAGGAAGTGTTTAATAATTGTTCAGTTATAAAAATTGATAATGCAAAGAAAATCAGTAGGCTGAATGCTCCAAGTTTCAATGGGCTAGTGGTTGTTTGGAAGGCCTGAAAAGAAAGAAACACAAGATCAAAAGTGACTGGGGCGAACCGGCCAAGAACCCTTCAATGTTAAGTTGGTTTTTCTCTCTAGAATTCAAGAATTCCAACTTTAGGAGTAGTGGAAACTTACCTTCATTTGATGTGGATGAGTTCTTATATAGTAAGCTTTGGAGTGGTTACTTGTTTAGTAACTTTCTCAACGTGTACGAAAATTAGAAGATTCAGACTTAATTCTTACAACTACTATAGAAGTTAGAAGGTTCAATCTTATCTTCTACAACTGCTATTAGAAGTTAAGAATTTAGTAGGAAGTTATAGCGTTGAATAAGGATTTTGCTCATATCTCTAAACGACATAACGTAGTCCAAATCATAAGCTTTTGTGTGCAAATTTATTTTGAAAATTTTCTAAGTGTTGTAAGGTCGTCCAGCTACTTCCATGATGGACAACCTTCATACCCATGGATGAACTCCCCACGGTGGATTGGCCTTCCTATGTTGAGTTAATCTTCTTAGTCCTGGACGACTCTATGGATGCATAGGAGATGGTCTGATTTTTGGTTCACCATAAAAAATTAAGATTACTTTTTATTTAGATTTTTATTTTAATCATTTTAATATTAAATTTATAATAAAATATAGTTTTGTGTCTAAGCACTATTCAGTTCCAACCTCATATATCTAGATTAGTAAAGAAAATCCCCTTAACAGTTCGAAACTACTTCTAGGACAAGAAAAATTTATAAGATGTGAATTAAGGAAATCGGGTTTCAAAGAATTCAGCAATAGTGTGAAAAAAATATCATAAATATTATACAACAAAATGAATATTATGTATGGATCTTATAAAAACACATAAAAATAATTTTAAATGAAATTATAAAGTATTTGCCCTGTCTAGTTGTGGAAGAGTGACATTTTTTTATTTCACTAGATTTATTTAAAAAAGAAAAGAAAAGAAAAAGAAAGTAAATCTAGTTGTTAAGAGTACATAAATATCATCCTATCATTCGTAATGTGATCATAAACACCAACCCAATAACAGCAAAAGTACAAAAACACACTATCATCCCGTCTTTCGTATTAATACGATCATTTTTCTCCTTTGCATGGGCTGCTGCCACCTCCTTCTCTAAACTATCTATCTTCTCTCTAAGCAAAGGCGGCAATTCTCTACCACGTGCACATGTAGGAGGGTCAAGCCAAACAAAGTATCCACAAGTATCATCAACCTGCAGCCAAAAAGAGATTAAACATAATTAATACTTAAATAACAGAGAGGCAGAGAGACATTATTTTTCAGATTCAATAAGTTTGGACACAATAAATTCCACAAATTGTTAAATTTGTATATTATGATTAGTGCTAATAAAAATAGCCTCATGTTGTTCTGATAACAACTTGACACAGACCGTTATGAAAAAGAGATAGAAACTGCTTTTAGATTAGCACAATACCCCATATTTTTCACACGCCCAAAACCTCCTCCCTATGTTTTCACCAGTCCATGATGTTTTCACTGGTGCCCTTTTTCCACAATGACAAAACTGCATCCAAGGACTTCCAATTGCATGTGATGAAGTTGAAGAAGACATGGTTGAGGCCTGGTGGTGCTGGTGCAGTATATCCATATAATCTGAAGAAAATGGCACCAAGAAATGCTATTATAGGCCTTGGAAAGAGGTGGAATAAACCGATCGAGCTTGTTTCATTCCAGTGCTTAAGATACGCACTTGTGATATATTACTGTTAATAAAATGGTTTACGCTTCAAAATTGTTCTCTAATTTCTTCTTTTGGAGGCTTTATGATGTAAGTTATTTTTTATTCTTTTGCCAATAATTGTGGTACGTCATTCTATAAGTACTAGCATGCAATTATGTACCTCATTTTATAATTAAATTCTTCAGAGAGCACACAATATTAGAATAATGATTAAATGATTTTAGAAGAATATAAAAGAATGAGAGAAAATTAATTTGGCAGGTAAATGCACCAAAATTGCCGATTGCCTGTGACTTTAGTTCCGATACCATGCTATGATTCCCTCATTATCGCATGGATCTTGAAAACTGTGACAAAGAAGGAATATTGAATTTGCAACAAATTGGAATTTTGACAATATTGTGAAAGGAAACATATAGAAAAATGAGAAGTTGTGACCCTTGAATCTCTGTTCTTTCAAAGCACTTTATGATAGTCACCACCATATTAATTGAAAATAAAACAAAAGAACTAAAGAAGGGTTAATTAAAGGGTGAACTGAAACCAAACCAGTTCTCTGGAGAGGATGCTCAGCTGGTTGAGTTTGAAAAAATGGGGTTTATCATCTGCAGCTTCTTCTCCCATGGTCTCCAAAAAAGATTTAAGTTCTCACTTTTTTTTGAAGAACCAATCTGGCAGAAATTAAATTTATAGCTGAAATTTGTAAATTAAAGATGATAGATTTTCCAGAGATACAAGCCGATGGGGGAAAGAGAAGAAGATAAAGTCAAAGTCCAGTTTGGTGTTTAGAAGAGTTTATATAACTTTCTGTTAACACGTTTGGAAGATTATTCAAAGTTGTGTGTGATGGTAAGTAAGGAATGCACATCTTCTGTCTCAAAGTCCCACTCAATCTTGCTCCAAAAAAAAAAAAAAAAAAGTCCCTCTCAGTCCATGCTCCACCACTCAACAGGTTACATGTGTCTACTTATATTTTCTATTCTTAATTCTTCGATGTCTCTTTAAGTTATAAGTACTGTACGTTAGCTTACCAATGTTGTGAATAGATGTTCTAGTTAATTTTTTTTATTTTTTTTGGAGAGAGTTTTAACTTTTGACGTTTACTCCCAATGATAATTCTTTATCACCAAATCAAAACACTAATCGATTTTTGATATAGGTGAGGATTGAATCGCAAATCTCTTATTCAACCATCAGAGACTTAAAAGTGATAAAAAAAAAATACATATTATTGGAATTCAGAAGACATCACATGGCTTTTTTTTTTTTTTTTTTTTTTCAGCCCTTAGGTGTGATTGTGAATGTTTGATCACATGCAAAGACATTTCACACCTCTTTCACTTTTCTTTCAGCTCCAGTGGCTTGTTTCTACCATGAATTTGGATATTTGTAAGACTTAAAACTTTTTATTTTTTTATTTTTTATGTTTTATTTGTTTTATTTTTTTATACAAAATAAAAATTCTACTCTAATCTAATCTAAGTTGTTAGGTTTTAAGGATTTAGGATCTAAATGTTTTAGAACTTCAATATGTAATATTGGCAAATCATGATTAAAACTTAGAGTCTAGATTTAAACTGCCCAAAGTATGTTTATTGTAAAGTTGGAATCGAGTAATTGTAAAAAATTACTATTCACTTTCTACAAGGCTCGATCGATCGAAAATTAGATTCGATCGATTGAACCTCATGCAGAATGTTTTTTTTTTGCAGAATTTTCCAACTCAGCCCAAGCCCGTATGACGTGTAGGGTTTTATGTTTTGCCTTAAGTATAAAAGGAAAAACCCTAGTCACGTTTTGAGGTTGTTATTTATGCTGTGTGTATGAATCTCTTGTGAGATCTAGAGATGTTTGCCTTCATACATACTTAGGGCTGTCAAGATCAAGATTGATTTCGAGAGCTTGGTGATCGCTTCAGTTGTTACATAAAGAGCTTAAAGAAAAACACAAGTGGGAGTACTTGTGGTTGCTATGAATCCAAGAAAGAAGTAGTTCGTGGCCTCGGAGTTGTCACGTGGTCGTGGTAGTAAGTTTTCTACTTGAGGTAGCAATAGGATGCCAGTGGTCTAAGTCACTATTGTAAAACTTCAATTATTTCATAGTGAATCTATTTTACCTTGAGGATAGCTAGGTTAAATTCTCCCCAGGTTTTTTACCGGTTTGATTTTCTTGGGTTATCATATCATTGTGTTCTTTATTTTCTGCATTGTTTACTTGTATTAACCTAGATTTGAATAATTTACCTAAGTAATCACTTGGTTAAATAACTAGGTTAAACAACTTGTGTTTTAAGGGGTCTAAAAACGTACAAGTGGTATCAGAGCGGTTTAGCTCTAGTATTTAGATCATTTGATCTAAGAGTTGATTCTTGACCCCTGTTGTCATGGAACATGGTCACTCTCTTGTGATCCCACCTCATTTTGATGGGAACAACTATGCTTATTGGAAAGTAAGAATGAAGGCATTTATGAAATCTATCGATGAGAGAGTCTGGAACTCCGTTGAATATGGATGGGAGAAGCCCACTACTCTTGTTAGTAAATGGAAAATTTCTGAGAAAGAAGCAGCTGCTTTTAATAGCAAAGTTATGAATGCTATTTATAATGTTGTTTCTATGGAGGAATTTAAGAGAATCTCTAATGTTGAGGTTGCTCATACTGTATGGAATATTCTCCAGACTGTGCATGAAGGCACACAGGCAGTTAAGATTAACAAACTGCAGCAGTTAACTACTAGGTTTGAAAGTATTAGAATGTCTGATGATGAATGTTTTGATGAATTCTATGCTAAATTGAATGATATTGTTAACTTTGCTTATAATTTGGGTGAAGTCTATGATCAATCTAAGATTGTTAGGAAGATACTTAGATCTTTGACTGAAAACTTTAGACCCAAAGTGACTGCCATAACTGAAAGCAAGGATGTGAACTCCATCCCTGTTAATGAACTTGTAGGATCTCTCCAGTCCTATGAGTTAGACCTACCTAAGACAAACAAATCTAAATTAATGGCTCTTAAGTTAGTTGATAATGTTGATGGGAATGGGTTTGATGATGAACTCTCTGCTACAGAGATTGCTTATCTTGCCAAGAACTTTAGAAATTTTCTTAGGAATCATAATAGAAGGGCAAGAGATAAAAACAATGCTGAACCTAGAAATTTTAGGAGGAACGATCCCACTAAAGTAAACAATATTGAAAAACCTAAAGAAAAAGTAGGTCAAACCTCCAATAATTCTATGGGTCAACAATGTTTTCAATGTCAAGGGTATGGTTATGTGAAATCAGAATGTCCTACATTCTTGAGATCAAAGGGTAAAGCTATGACTGTAACCTTTAGTGATGATGAAGTTTTTGACCATGAGTCTGATAGTGATGAGGATGGAAACTTCATTACTTTCACAGCTACTACTGTAGTTGATGAAAGTGTTGTGGTTGATGAGAACCCTTTTGATGAGGAACTCTTTGAGAATGTTGATTTACAAGAAGCCTATAATAAGTTTTGCAAGGTTACTGCAAAGGATGCTATGAATGTTGATTTAGGTTTACAGAAAATTACTTCTCTTGAACTTGATAAGAAAAATTTGCCCTTGAAATTGTTTGATGCTAATGGATTGCTTGATAAGGTGAAGATTGAGAACATGTTGTTACTTGATAAAGTTAAGAATTTGGAACTTGAATTATCTGTTGCTAGAGAACAAACAAATAGGTTTGCTAGTTCTAAACTTGAACACATGTTGAGTATTCAGAAGTCTCCCTTAGACAAAACTGGTCTAGGTTTTGAAGATAGCATCTCTATGCCTAAGAATCATTCCACAAACTTTGTTTCTTCTTCTGACCCTCCAGTGAGTGAGATTGTCAAACCATCAGAAGTTACTCCTTCTAGGAAGATTAGGGTTGATCTTAAAGAGTCTAAGCCTAAGAATCCTAACCCTCTTAAGGACAAGTTGCATGATAGACCTGTGTGGGTTTGTCATTTTTGTGGAAAGTCAAGGTACATTCGTCCAAACTGTTTCAAGTTGCAAGTTGCTAAGCGAGCAAATAAATCAAAAGTACCTGTGCCTCAAGCACAAGATCCCATGGTACTTATTGGTGAATTGGTAAAAGTTTTAAACTTTTATTCCAATCCTGGAGTTGCTCCGCATTCTAATATGAATAATAACTCTAATACAAGAGTTGCATCTAAAAATTTTTAGATGTAGAAGGCTCAATTTAATTGAGTCTTTCTGACGTAGTTCTTATGCTTCATCTCTCTATTCTTTGTGACCATTCTTCTTTGTTGTTTTTGTTTTCTTTGTTTCTAGGATTTGCATTGCATAACATTCATGTATTTCATACTAGGTTGTTTTTGTTATTATTTTCAAAAATTAAAAAAAAAGAACAAAAAAAAAAGGAAAAGGAAAGAAAAATGTGTTTTGCATTATCTTTCTTGGATTTGAAATCAAGGTTGGCCATATTATCTTTACATAACATGTTCATGTACCTTGTTTAGCTTGGATGAACTAATTTTTTTGCACTCTACTAGTTTGAGCTTTGTAGTGCATGTTGTGTGAAAGTTGTTTATAGTTTTTGATCACATGATCTTGATCTTGAAGTCAATTGCTTTTGATTGTAAGGATTAAAAAATCCTAAGAGAAAGACATAAATAATCATCTCACTACTGTTTACTAGCCAATCATGAACACCTTAGTGCATATCATAAGATTTTGTGCTCGAGAAAGTGTAGACATGCACAAAAAGAACATAAGGTGTAGCCTCGGCTTATAATAATAAAATTGGTGTGTACATTATTGGGATATAATAAATTTCAAATCAAATAAAATTGGTATGTTAGGCAAAATAAGAAACTTACATGATTGCAAACTTTTATTTTAAGAGATGTGAGAGTTATATGATGTAACTCTTTAGGTGATAGTCACTTTCAAATTTATGTGATGAATTTTGTTGAAATTGTGATTGTTCACTATTTACTTATCACCTCACATATATCTCAAGCCATTGTTAGTTGCACACATTACACAAGTTACTCTTTGCTAAACTTAGTACATTATATTATGTGTGATCTTGTTGTGGCCATCCAAGATTAAAAGTTCCTTGATTTTAATGCTAAAATGTGTTTAAAGTTTGAGATTTGAGGACAAATTGATTGAAAATCTTGTTTTTGGAAGATCTGGGTTAAATTCAAGAGTTTTTGAAAAACTTTTCATCTCATACTCATGCATTCTATTCATACAACATTGTGCTTTGAAGAGTTTCTACATTAAAATGCTTTGTTTTTCAAAAAAATTGATTTTTCTCGATTTTCGATCGATCAAACTTGTTGCTCGACTGATCAAAATTGCGATAAAAAAACTTGGTTTGAATCTGTCTGGCTTGATCGCTGCTTGATTGATGTTGGATCGATCGAATGTGATTTTCGATCGATTGAATCTAATTTTTGACCGATCGAAAATCATTAAGAGAGTTTTTTTAAAAAAAGCTTTTCATGTGTTCTTCACTGTTTCAAACTTTTCAAAAAGCTTTTCTCTCTCTCTCTCTTCAACCGATCCATATTCAAGTCCATTTTTTGTCGTTTTTCGTCCAAATTTTTCTCAAGGTTTTTTTCTTCTAGTGCCGGTATGACCTCTATACCCTTTCTTTTTTAGTTTATTCACTATTTTCATGCATTTTTAGGGATATTTTCGAACCTATCAAAATTTGGGGTTTTTGATTTTTGAGTTGGTTTCTGTCCAAATTGATCAATGGGTTTTTGTTCTAAGATAATGTAAACATGTTTACCATGCTTTAATTTGATTAATTTGGTGATTTGAGAATAATTTGAAATCCTAGGGCTTATAACTACACGAATTTGGGGATTTTGTTCAATTGGACTTAATTTGGTAAAACTGACTTGAGAAATTGATTGATTATGTCATTATATGTTGATTTCTATCTAGTGTAATGATTAATCACTCAATTTGGTTAAATTTTTGAAAGTGGGTTTTCAAAATCTGGGGTTTTTGTTATAAACACCATGCTCATGTCAATTCTTATTTTTAAAAGTATAATTGGACTATTTTCACTACATTATAGCATGCATCATGTGTTTATTCTGTTCATGCATCATATAGAGTGATTTTTTCAATTGTTTTTTTCTCTCTGACCTTGTCTGATGCAGTCTGCCCTTGGTTTTTCTTTGTTTTCTTTCTTTGGTTTCTTTTCTGTCTATCATTTCCAACCCTTAGCATCATGGTTAGGAAGACTAGAGCCCATAGGACATCCACCTCCGCCTCTACTCCAGCTTTTGATAGTGAGAAATTTCGAACTAAGAAAAACCAAGAAACCTATGAGAAGCTGAACATCCTTAGGTCTGTGTGGGCTAAGAGGAAAGTTGTGTTAGATGAGTTAGATTCGGAGATTAGGAGGAACTTTGAGCGTAGGGGCTGGTTACCTTTGTTGGATATAAATCATCCTCCTCCGGCTACCTTGATTAGAGAGTTCTACTCGAACCTCTTTATCCACTTTAATGATTCTAACACTCAGTTTGTGAAGAGTTGGATACGGGGTGAAGAGTATGTCATTACTCCTTCGGTTAGGGCTGTCCATGGGTCGGGCGGGTCGGGTTTGTGCCCAACCCGCAACCGACCCGCCGGAGATCGGGTAGGGAAGTGCCGGACTCGCAACCGACCCGTATTAGGGTCGGGTTTTACGGGTCGGTTTCCCGTCGGGTGAGCAGCGGTTTCGGGTGAGGCCGAAACCCGCCGGAGAGGACGAAAAACGTAGAAAATCGGCGAGATCTCTCCCGATCCATCCAAGATCCGGTGCAATCTAGCCGGATTTGGCAGAGATCTCGCCAAATCCGATGGCTTTTCCCCCAAATCGTGCTGAGAATCTCCGGATCTGGTGTTTTAGTCGCCGAAATCTGCCAAATCGTGCTGGAAAACTCGCCGTCGGCGAGATCTCTCCCGATCCATCCAAGATCCGGTGCAATCTAGCCGGATTTGGCAGAGATCTTGCCAAATCCGATGGCTTTTCCCCCAAATCGTGCTGAGAATCTCCGGATCTGGTGTTTTAGTCGCCGAAATCTGCCAAATCGTGCTGGAAAACTCGCCGGAAAGCTTGAAATCGCAGCTCGTCTTTCTCTCTTCGGGCTGGTCGGGTTGAACGGGTTTTGAAGGAAGGGAACCGAAACCGAACCGCCGGCGTCGGGTTTTGAAGCTCGGGACCCGCGTCCGACCACCGGAGCTGTCGGATCGGGTTGTAGCGGGTCGGGTACGGGCGGGTTGGGCGGGTTGGACGGGTCAGCGGGTGAGATGGACAGCCCTACCTTCGGTAGTGGCCTCTGCTCTTAGGGTGCCTAAGGTACAGCAGCCTATGTACCCTTATGATGAGACTTCTCCTCTAGATGACATTATGTCATATCTCACCGGTACTTCCATTCAATGGGGTACTGATCCTCGGATTACCTCTCATGAGTTGATCGAGATTCATTACTTGTTTTTTCGGATTTCTTGTCATTCCATCTTGCCCATCTCTCACTTGCATACCATTCCTATTGAGAGATGTGCATTTCTGTATGCCCTTGTGACAAATGCTCCTATGAGTTTTCCTATTCTTTTCATTTGATCCTTGGTTGAGGTTCATAGGAGTAGTTCTACTGCACATGGTCTTTTCTTCCCTGTTTTTATTCATCGGATTTTGTTACATCTAGGATTAGATGAGTTTCCAACATCTGAGCTCGTACACATTATAGCTCCTATAGGTGCCACCTTCCTTCGGCAGAGAGCTGCTCAGATGAGAGCTAGCTCTAAACGCCCTCGTGTAGAGTCTTCTTCGAGTGTTGCAACTCCTCCTCCTCCTTCTTCAGGTGATCCCACAGCTGAGGAGTATGTTGATCTGACGGTTGCTATTGATCCTTCACCTTTTACTTTGGGTGATTCTAGCATTCGGAGCATGTTGGACACTGTCATGATCATTCAGGCAGCTCATGATTAGCTTTTGGAGGATGTGCTCACGGAGCTTCAGGCCTTGCATGCGGATTTGGCGAGCATTAGGTGGACACCTCCACCACCTCCTTTTGATGATGAGTCTTGATTGCCCTTTGGCAATTTTTCATAAAAAGGGGGAGTACATATGGATGGAGATAGGGGAAGATTTTTTGAGTTTTTGGAGCTTTGGAGCTTTAGATTGTATCTAGGTGCTTCATGATGTATTTATTTTTTGGCTCATGATGTGTTTATCTTGATGTATTTATTTTTATGTGTTGTATATGTTAGGGGGAGACATTATGTTTTTATTTTTTATTTTTTTTTATTTCTGTTTCTTGTTTCACAGTGTGCTACATTGGCTATTGATTTGTATTATGAGGTTATTTATGATATATGTCCTTTATTTTATGTTTTGTGAAATCAAGAATTTATTTTGTTTTACTTGCATTTTCCACACATGCGTTTATGTGTTTGTTAAGTGTTACAAGAATATACAGGTTGATTCAGTCATGCTGCTGTCTACACTTGCAATTGATAGATAGTAGTTAGGTTTAATTGTTTTTGGTTGGGAAATTTTATTGTAATGGGCTGTTTTTGTAACTTTGAGCATTTTGTTTTATTTTGTGTTTTGTCAAGGATTGCCAAAGGGGGAGTTTGTTAGGTTTGTTAGGTTCTAAGGATTTAGGATCTAAATGTTTTAGAACTTCAATATGTAATGTTGGCATACTATGATCAAAACTTAGAGTCTAGATTTAGGCTGCTAAAAGTATGTTTATTATAAAGTTGGAATTGAGTAATTGCAGAAAATTACTGTTCACTTTCTGCAAGTCTTGATTAATTGAAAATTAGACTCGATCGATCGAACCTTGTGCAGAATGTTTTCTATAGAATTTTCCAACGTAGGCCAAGCCTGTATGACGTGTAGGGTTTTATGTTTTGCCTTAAGTATAAAAGGAAAAACCCTAATCACGATTTGAGGTTGTTGTTTATGCTGTGTGTATGAATCTCTTGTGAGATCTAGAGGTGTTTGCCTTCATACATATTTAGGGTTATCAAGATCAAGATTGATGTCAAAAGCTTGGTGATCGCTTTAGTTGCTACATAAAAAGCTTAAAGAAAAACATAAGTGGGAGTACTTGTAGTTGCTGTGAATCCAAGAAAGAAGTAGTTCGTGGACTTGGAGCTGTCACGTGGTCGCGGTAGTAAGTTTTCTACTCAAGGTAGCAATAAGATGTTAGTGATCTAAGTCACTATTGTAAAACTTCAATTATTTCATAGTGGATCTATTTTACCTTGAGAATAGCTAGGTTAAATCCTCCCCAGGTTTTTTACCGATTTGGTTTTCCTGGGTTATCATATCGTTGTGTTCTTTATTTTCCACATTGTTTACTTGATATGATTTACTTGTGTTAACCTAGATTTAAATAATTTACCTAAGCAATCACTTGGCTAAATAACTAGGTTAAATAACTTGTGTTTTAAGGGGTCTAAAAATGTACATAAGTGTATATATATGTAAAGTTTTCTTTTAGAAACTTGAATCCCAACCATCGTGCTAAGGGTGCATGGTGGTGTAAGACTTAAAACTTAAAAAGACGTTAACGTATTAAGAATAGAAGAGAATAAATAGATGCGTGTTATCCATTGAGTAGTGGAGCACACATGAATTGGGACAAGAACTTTGAGATAGAGGATGCGCATTCGAAGCAACTAATTAATTTTCTATTCTTTTATTTCATGCTCCTAATGCATGCAAAACAACGATGACATAAAAAAAAATAATACAAAAAAAAATGATGATTTTGCTTTTTGAATAACCTTCAAATTTTTAATAAGAAAAAAAATTAGCCTATAAAAAAAAATAGAAAAACACAAATTAGAAATGAAAACTTAAAATGGAAAAATCCATTGACATATATTTTAACAAAATGCGTGAAGTTATTGTGCGCTTTATTAGTCAATTTTGAATATGCTATTAATTGAATTTGACATTTCTTTCTTATTTGAGTATTGCTCTTACTTTTCTAGTCCACAAATGTGGGTTAATAATAATAATAGGTTCTGTTTTGTTTTGGAGTCAAGATTAATGTTTGCTAATGCATAATTGAGTAAAAAACTATACATTTGTTACTGAATGATTTGATCTTAGGTGGTTGATTTGGTGCAATATAATGGAAATCAAAATGTCAGTCTCCCCTCCCTTCGGTAGGAATCTCATAGAAAAAGGTTTCTTACTCTTTTGGAAACGAAAAAATATATTCAAAATGTTACTGTCTAAATTTCTAATTGTAAAATCTGAAATTTTTTTTATCTGCAGTAATCATTAAGATATTATAATTCTAGATATTGATTTATGGTTAAAAGAATACGCCAACTTGCTCATCATTAGGCCACTGGTGTAGCCCTCCAATGGCCATGATAAGTTACTACTTCCTTGCTTTCGTTAAGGTTGGACGTAGGCCCAAGTTAGGCCATTACGCTGAAGCACATTTTTTTTCCTAACATTACTTGTTTAGTTAATTTTTTTTACCCATTGATTGAAATGCTCAGGCGTTCTATTTGGTAGAGAATATCTGACCAAAGTTTGAGAGGACTGGTCAATTAGACTTTTGTTATTTATTTTTAGCAAAAATACAAATTTGGTCCATACATTTTGGTAATAATCAATTTGGTCTCTGTTATTTTATACTTGTAGTCAATTCAATTCTTACTGTTAATTCACTAGGGACATGAATTAATGGTAATGATCAAATTGGCTGCAGTAGTTTCAAATTGTTCTAAAACAACGTTCTAGGATTGGCTCTCTAGCTTCAAACCGTTCTGATCAAAGTGTTTAAGGGCTTAGAAAGAAATGGTTCAAGTAGTGTAGTTAGCAGCATATTATAATTATTTCTAAAAAAAAGGGTTGGTGATAATTAGGTTAAGATTTTCTCTCTTTGTAGCACAAAAAAATAACTCTAAAATATCTTCTGAGTCGTGCTATAATATGACCTTTTATATGCTTGCATGTAGGGAATGAAAAACCAAGACAACATTGACTTAGTCAAAACATGTCAGATTTAGCTTTCCCATTTTTTGATCGATCAAGCCATATCAAGAATTTGCTTTTGATTGATTGAGCTATGATTAAAATTTAAAAGGTCATTGAAGACTCTTGTTTGATCAATTGAGCGTCAAGGTAGTCAAAATTTTTAAATTCTGTCTTCTTTGGCATACACATTGAACATTAAACCTTGAACTTCGATAACACATTACATACTCTATTAAAATCTTAACTTTCCACTTTGTCACCAAAATTAGTGTGCCTTTTATTGCTTTTACTATTATTGTTTTAGAATTGGTGATTGATTACTATGGTTGAATTACTTATTGGAATACACATAAATTATTCAATTAATACCAACAAATCCACTGCATAAATAAATAGGGGTCTAAGATTTTCCTAAAATGTTTTCCATGGTTTATATAAAATAAGTCAAAATGGTGAAAATCATTTTCTATGAGAAGTGGGAGTAGTTTTCTACAATTTCCTTATGGCCTACCCCATTCATTTCTTCTTTCTCCTAAAACCATCACCATCACCACTACCACCTTCACTACCTTCACCACGACCATCGCTAATTATATCACTGCCACCACTACTATCTTTGAGGCCACTACCATTAGTACTCTCACCTAAACCAGCATTGATTCTATATGAAATATTAATGATTTATAAGCATATTAAATGATGTATATAAAACGTTTTCAAGGTCATTTTCAGATTCACTACAATAAACACCAAAACTAGTCACTCTTTTTGGAAAATCTTTTTTCAAGGAAAATGTTTTCCACTGAAACAAAGAAACAAAAGAAAGCATTTGAGAGAATATAATTATCATATCTTGTCAATAGAAATACAAAAATTAATTTGAAATTACAAGAGAAAATGGAATTGGATTGGAAATCTCCAGCGTTTCACCTCCCCTCGTGTGGATTGTTTCATTTGTATGCATCATGTTCTTAAGCAAATAATATCATCAATTATAACATAATGTAGATTTTCTCTTTATTAATGTAGGAATCTATTTTCTTAACACTGAACTCCCCTCTATGAAATGATTACCTCATGAAACTCCTACCTTTTCTCTTTCAATTAATCTAATTATTCACATTAAAAAGAAAAACCTAATTAGTATATTGATAAATATTTCATTTATTCATTTAATATGAAAATGCACCAACACACTAGTTCACCAAGTATGGATCTTCATTAATCCTCTGGTAGTTCTCGACTTCTTGCATTGCCTCGCAGATGGAATCTATGCCTTCATTGTAGCATGATTGAGATGCACTAAATCCTGCATCTGCCAAGGATTCTGGATATTTATTCTGGATGTAGGTATTGTCCAATATAAAGGGTTGAGTCCAAAAGTCACCAAACGATTGTTCAAGTGTTTCCAATGTAGCGAGACTATCTTCTGCAGTCCAATTTATGCCAGATAAAGGTGCATTATCAAAGCTCAAGTATGAGAATTCACTAGAAGATGTTTCTAGGGGGAATTGGGAGTTCTCCTGAACTTGGTAAGAGGGAGAACTGCTTACAGAACAGTCAGTTTCTGTTTTCCTTGCAATATCAGCGTCATGTTGGTAAGCTTCATTGGATAGCGTTTTCATCTTTGATTTTGTAGGATTTTTCTTGGTGCGCTTCTTTAGGTGGGCATGCCAATGGTTTTTTATACCATTATCTGATCTCCCTGGCAAGCTTGCTGCAATCATAGACCATCTACAAAGAAAAATACATGGGGTTTATATAGAGGTTTTTTTTTTTTTTTTCGATGAATGAGAAGATTGTATTGCATCAAATGTCTAGAGTACAAAGTTAAAGTAACAGCACCTATTAGCAGAACTGGAACACCAGTATATACACCAAATCTAACTCAATTTCAAAAGTTTATATGTAGTTACATTGCAATATATTTATATTCACATATTTAAGCTCATTGAAAAATTCATTTTGAATCATTTCAAAGAAAAACTGACTAATTATGGTGACATATCTTGGTTACTTACAGACGCATTTAATGCAGACATAAGATGCTTATGAGTATTCACCATGCCAACATGTTTACGTTGAATTCTTCAAAATGACTTGCATGCGTGAAGTAGGTTATGCTCATAAATATTTGTTATCAAGTATGAAAACATGCAAACAAGAAAAAGCGCATGGAAAGAAGGGGAGATTTTGTAAATAAAGTTATGTTCATCCAAATTCTTGTTGAAGAATTTCGAAGTTTTAAGTCCTTACTTATTGCCTAGTTCTTCATGCAATTTGATGATCATAAGCTCTTCTTCTTCTGTGTAGTTTCCTCGTTTTACATTTGGCTGGAGGTAGTTCACCCATCTCAGTCTGCAACTCTTCCCACACCTTGATAAACCTGTAATCAATGTATAACAAAAAAGGTTGATTAACATGAAGTACTGTAATGCCACAGGATTCCAATTTATTTTTTTATATTTGGATTTTCCCAGGAAAGAAAAGTATGACTGAAAATGGAAGACAATCATGATAGTCAATAAAGGCAAATTATGCATAAAAATGAACAAAAAAAGTAAAGGAAAATCATACAAATGTCCTTCTTAGATTGATTTCTATCAGCTTCAAAGAGTTTCTTAATTACCTGCAAGTTTGGGAAGTTCCCGCCAGTTCCAGTGGCCAAATCTTTGAATATAAGACCTTAGTTTATTATCTTCTTCCACACTCCATGCACCTTTCTTTAGTCCATTTTCATCATAGAAGGGAGCTCTCACCATCTCTCTCTAATTAAAAATTTAGGTCAAGTGATTCCCTAGCTCTAAGTAGCATATTTATACAAAAAAATTGAGTTGAAAAATGTTCAATAATTTCTGCCTTGAAGATGGACCTATCATATGTTTGGTCAAGATAATAATAATAAAAAAAAAAAAAAGTTGGCCCCCAAAAAGTTGCAACGAAAAGGGCTTTTGATAAAGTCATGATTCCATGAGTGAAAGCACTGTTTAGAGTGTGTTACATGCTGCAGCATAAGCTATGTTCGATCGTATAGAAGCCACGTCTTCTATGTAACCGTAAAGTAGGCTTACGTTTTTCTCTAGATATTTTGAGATTATCAATTAGCATCCATGAAAATCTTGGAGCCTAAGAGCACTCACATCATGCTTGTATAATAGAAGAAAGTACTACATTTTAGTCAATAAAGTCTAAAATTCATATAAATCACGTCATGCAAAGTTGTGCAAAAGTATATAGTTGTTAAAGTAATTATGTAAATTTAATCTGACACTATTCATTTTGCATTTAGTTTTTTTATTATTTTTTTTTAATGTATTTCGAGGAAAAAAAAATGACGGTGGATGTTGGTTGTTGTGGGTGAAGAAAGATAAATAGTTTTTTTTTTTTTTTTTTTTTAAATCAAGAAAATTGACATTTTAATGAAATGTAGTGTAAAATAAATAATCTAATATAAGGTATTTTAAAAAGTGAGTATGTAAAAAAAAAAAAAAGGAGTAAATTCTTATATTAAAATAGACGTGAATTTTTGCACAAGCTAAATATGGTAAAAAAAGAGAGCTAAATACTCCAAAAAAAACAACAATCACCAGGGTTAATTGTTTAGCATTCAAAATAACAAATGAATAGTAACTCGATATATATATATATATATATATATGTCTATATATATATATATTTATATTGAAATCATGGCCAAATGCAAGATGAGATCTTAATTACGTCAATTTCCGACATTTTCAATTACTCTAATAGGTCTGTTTGGATAGAACTTATTTTGCTAAAACTGAAAACATTGTAGCAAAATAATTTTTAAATGTGTAAATAGTACCGTGTGACTCATTTTTAATAAAAAAGTTGATAAAAAATGGAGTGCATTTATGCACTGTTCACAAAGGACCGGTCAACAGTTGCGGCTGAGAAAAAAAAAAAAGAGAACGCAGACGCAGCACGTTTAAGTGCTATCCAAACATACACAATGTGTCGCAATCGCATGCTTCAACAGTGGCAGCTCTACATTATAGAAAGGGTGTTATTAGTTCTAATATGGACCTACTACTAACATAACTTTTTAAACCACTAATAGCAATTTATTACCTATAATTTGTTGTGAAATAATTGTTGTTAAAATATTGTGGAGGTAACATTATGCTTTACTTGAAAAAAATCTTGGACCCCAAATATGATCCTTAACCCCTTAAACTAAAATAAAAAATAAAAGATCAAGTAGCAAAAATAAAAATGAGCTCAAATAATACCAAAAATGGTCCAAACAAAAACAAGACTAAGTCAAACAATACAAAATTATCAAATAATTCAACAAAGAGCTCATTTTAAAAAATAAAACCTCTATTCGGCTAGTAGTCATAGTAAGTTTCATCCATTGTTCTCTCTCTCTCTTCTTTTTCTATAATCATTTCAAATTTTCTTTTTATTTTATTTCTCTCATCTAAGTATTCTCAATTCTCAGTTTTTCTCTCATCAGTCTCTTTTTTGTCTTTTCATTTTATTAGTAGAAAGAAATTGTAAAACTTCATATATTTGTTTGTTATTGTTGTTGTGATGTTGATTTATTTAAGTTCTTTAAAAATTTCTTAGAGCTGCCGTTGCTTCGACATATGCCCTGTTGCACTATAAATAAGCGAAAAAACTATTTTGATCATTACATTTTGGAGTCACAATTATTTGGTCTCTACATTTTGGTAGCAATCAATTTGGTCTCTATTGTTAAGGACATTTTACTTTTAATTGGGTAGATCTAGGATGAGTTTAGTATTTCAAGAAACAAGATTTCAAGTCAAATGTTAAAGTCATGAAGATCTGACCAAGAAACAAGTGAAGAAAGAACTGTTCACTAAAACTCGACAGAATCCTTTCTATCGAGAATTAATGTTGAAGCTCGATAGAATCTCGACACAAGTTGTTTCTGTCGAGAATTACAAAATCAAACTTTTCAGATTTGATTGCATGCAGATTCTTGTATATTTGTGTAGGGTTTCTTTTCTCACAACCCTAGACATATATAAGGATTATTTTAAAGGTCGTTGCACATGCATTGAGTGATTTAGTGCCTTATTCTCTTTGAAAGAAGCTACTGCGTTTTTACGCCAAAGAGTTTTGTGACCAAAGAGTTTCCTGATCTTCATTGTGCATGAAGTGAAGAACTTTGCATCCAACAACCTTCTTCAAGTTACTAGAGTTAGTCACGTACTGGGATCCGTGCATCATTGGTTAGTCACGTATTAGGATTTGTGCATTAAACGGAAAGAGTGTTATTACAAGATTAAGTCCAATTGGGTATTGGAGTGAAGATTCAACTGTAGGTTAGTAATTTGAGATAGACCAAGGGTAGTTGGTAAGATTCCTTTTACTTATAATCGCTTGATTATTGATTAGTGGATTCTTGAGAATAGTGATCTTAAAATCACCCGGTGGGGTTTTTGCCTTGGTGGTTTTCCCCATTCGTAAACAAATCACCGTGTCAAATTTAATTTCCGCTGCATTTAGTTTAGTTGGTGATTTGTTTGTGCTACCATGCCATTGCATTTAATTGAACCTAATTAATTAACTTGGGTAATTAATTAATTTGCAAGGGGTCAATACATTTTTGCCTTATCACCTATAATTTTTGTTATCAATTTGGTATTTACCGTTAACTTATTAATAGAAAATGCCGACGTGGCAAATGATGTGCACTATGACTCACTTGGCCTAACCAAAATCAGCCATAACAATTAAAAATCTACGCCATTTCCACGTTAGCAAATTTAACAAAACCATCCATTCTTTTTCATCCATTCTTCATCACATTAAAAATGAATAACAGATGAAAAAGAATGGATGGTTTTGGGTTGCATAGGATGAGTAACGAAGAGACAACTAGATCTATTAATTTTTCTAACGTGGATGTGACTTGGATTTTTAATTGATGTGGCTGATTTTTGTTGGGCCAAACCTGTCATATTACAGGCCACATAAGCTTCTTAGTTCACACCATTTGTCACAATGAGATTTTTTGTTAATAAGTTAACGGTAAGGACCAAATTGTTTGCAAGTTAAAAATAACAATGATCAAATTGACTATTATTAAAATGTAGAGACTGAATTGACTGTAACCACAAAATATAGTGATAGGCTAAGAATGTATTGATACCTTGTGATAAATTAACCAATTAATTTAGCAAAGTTAATTAATTAATTCAATTAACATGCAAAATGCGTGGTAGTATAAACAAATCATCAATTAATTAAATGCAGCAGAAATTAAATTGACATGGTGATTTGTTTATGAATGGGGAAAACTTATACGGCAAAAACCCCACTGAGTGATTTTAAGGTCACCACTCCCGAGAATTCACTATTATCACAACAAGCAGTTACAAGTAAAGGAATCCTAGTACCTTATACCAACCTACAGTTGAACTCTTATCCCAATCTCCAATTGGATTTGTTATGTAGTGATAATCTCTCATTTTTAATGCATGGCTCCTAGTATGTGACTAACCAATAGATGCGCGGATCTCAGTATGCGATTTAATCACCAACTTGATAAAGATGTTGGTTGCAAAGTTTTTCAGTTCATCACATGATGAAGATCGCAAAGTTCCTTGGTTATAAAACCCTACGGTGTACAAATACAACAGTTTCCTCAAGAGAAAGATGAACTAGGACAAATTCTGTCTCTGGTTACAATTTGTATGAACAAAACTTTGTTTCACACTTGTACAACCTTTGATGGCCCTTAAAATAATCATTATATATATTAAGGGTTGTGAGAAAAGAAAGCCCAAACATATACACATGGATTTGATGAAAATCAACTTTGAAAAAATGAATTCCATAAACCTCGACAGATATGGTATCTATCGAGCAAGTAGTTGAGCATCAGGCTTCAGCAGCTTTTTAAATCTCGATAGATACTAGCTGTTGAGCTTTAAAATCCAGCACTTCTTCACTTGTTTCTAGGACAAATTTGCATGGCTTTAACACTAGAACTTGAAACCTTGTTTCTTGAAGCGTTAAACACATTATAGATCTACCCAATTACAAGTAAAGTGCGTTTTGTCAAAGGATTAGCCAATTCTAAATTGACATATGTTTCTAACATCAAATCACATATGTCCTAACATATAGGGACCAAAATGATGTCTTCACCTTATAAATAATTATCTTCTTGACTAGTCATTTATATATATATCAATAGGCAAAGTTCTGAGAAAATTTAATTAGATTTTAGAATTGAAATTCAATTTTGTGTCATGTATCCAATTTTAACTTTATAAATTTTTGTGTCAATAGGTTATTGGTTCAAAAGCCTTAGAGACTATCCATTTTTTTTTTCTTTTTCTTTTTTGAGACAAGAAACTATCCATTTTCAATTATACATATTGTTGGCCCGTACTCAACGATGGCCAGCTAGACCATGACTTTCATTTGCTCATTTTTTGAATTTTTCCAAACGTTTCGCTATAATCAAAATTCAAGGAGTTGAATACGCTCTTAATTTTATTTCTTCTCATTTTTCCATGTGTCTTTCTTCTTTTGAAGATTGAAACACATAATATGAATATGTAATCACGCAGAGCCAATGATGAAGGTTGGTCATTTAGATCATGTGATGATTTTGTTTAAACAATATTTGACCATGTTCTGTGAGAAAAAAAGGAAAAAAAATATTTTAAACTGAAAAAATTCATTATTTTAGAACTCAATAATTGATCATTGAAGCCAACGGCCTCTCACTGGATCTTGAGTGGTGATGGATGAGCATCAGGTTTCAGCAGCTTTTTAAATCTCGATAGATACTAGCTGTTGAGTTTTAAAATCCAGCACTTCTTCACTTGTTTCTAGGACAAATTTGCATGGCTTTAACACTAGAACTTGAAACCTTGTTTCTTGAAGCGTTAAACACATTCTAGATCTACCCAATTACAAGTAAAGTGCGTTTTGTCAAAGGATTAGCCAATTCTAAATTGACATATGTTTCTAACATCAAATCACATATGTCCTAACATATAGGGACCAAAATGATGTCTTCACCTTATAAATAATTATCTTCTTGACCAGTCATTTATATATATATATATATATATATCAATAGGCAAAGTTCTGAGAAAATTTAATTAGATTTTAGAATTGAAATTCAATTTTGTGTCATGTATCCAATTTTAACTTTATAAATTTTTGTGTCAATAGGTTATTGGTTCAAAAGCCTTAGAGACTATCCATTTTTTTTTTTCTTTTTCTTTTTTGAGACAAGAAACTATCCATTTTCAATTATACATATTGTTGGCCCGTACTCAACGATGGCCAGCTAGACCATGACTTTCATTTGCTCCTTTTTTGAATTTTTCCAAACGTTTCGCTATAGTCAAAATTCAAGGAGTTGAATACACTCTTAATTTTATTTCTTCTCATTTTTCCATGTGTCTTTCTTCTTTTGAAGATTGAAACACATAATATGAATATGTAATCACGCAGAGCCAATGATGAAGGTTGGTAATTTAGATCATGTGATGATTTTGTTTAAACAATATTTGACCATGTTCTGTGAGAAAAAAAGGAAAAAAATATATTTTAAACTGAAAAAATTCATTATTTTAGAACTCAATAATTGATCATTGAAGCCAACGGCCTCTCACTGGATCTTGAGTGGTGATGGATGGTGAGTCGGCGACACAAGCAGCAAAATGAATTTGGAACCGAAACTGCAAAACTGAGAGAGACGAGACAAAACTGAAAGCTCAAAGACAAAACTAAGAAGAGAGAGCTAAAATCGTTTGAAATTTGAAAGTGGAGAAGAAGGTGTGAAAGAATATATCAGTAATTTTTTTATTGAATGATGTGAAAACCAGTGAATGTGAGAGAGAGAAACATGTGGAGAGGAAAAAGTAAAAAAAGGCAGTACCAACGAGTGAAAAGATAATAAAACGGGTGATGTATTTGTTGTTTCTTGATTCCTTTCATTTGAAGCCATTAGTTATATATATATATATATATATTTTTTTTTTTTTCTTTTTCTTTTTTTCACTTTT
Source organism: Quercus robur (assembly GCF_932294415.1). Lineage (NCBI taxonomy): Eukaryota > Viridiplantae > Streptophyta > Magnoliopsida > Fagales > Fagaceae > Quercus > Quercus robur. Next base: position 926,798 of record NC_065541.1, read on the forward strand.
GTCAAAAAAGAAAATATTTCCTTACTAACAACTTCCCTACCCAAACACGTCACCACAGCATCATTTCGTACTTTTTTTTCTTATCTACTACACTTATAACTTATAAGCTTAATTTGTATTAGTATATAAGTAATTACAAAAAATATACTAGTAAAATTATTAAAAAGGATCCCCATCAAAAAAAAAAAAAAATATATATATATATATATTAAAAGGATACTGAATTTATTTATTTTAAACGTTAATGAATATATATATATATGTTAATTTGCATAACTCCGAAACGGTACATCGGTATTAATTGATACCGAAATATATTGTTCATATGACTAAACTAAAACGATCTTCGGTACAGTATTGACTTCCTTGAAAACAACCCCTTATAGTCACTTTGGATTGATGAGCCCGAGCATGATTAATGAACACCATCGAGATCCCAATCATTACATCAACACCTCCCACTCACATCTCATTATAAGAGAACTAATTAATCCCTAAAAACAACCCCCATAATCTATATATATTTTGCCAAAATTTAGAGAAAATCTAATTAGATTTTAATTGAATTTTCAATTTTGTGTCTTGTGTCTTGTGTCTTATTTAATTTTTAATTTTGTGTAAAGTGAATTATTGAGTGTAAAAATTGAAGAGTTCAAATCTAATTAGATTCTAAATTGGATTTCAATTGGAGTTTAATTTTTCGCTACATATCCATCTAAGTTTTTAATTTTGTGGCAAATAAATTATTGGGTGAAAAAAAGAAATTTAAGTGTCCATTACATATTTTAGAAATGCGTGGTTAAAATTTTTTTAGCTAATACCATGTATTATTTAAATCTCTTCTAAAAGAAAATTTATAATTTGAACTATATAATTGTAATTATTTTTAATTGTATCAATGCATATGCACAAAGCTACACACTAATTAAAATAATAAAAGTTAAAATAAGCTCCTATTCATTCTAGCCCTGACGTAGGAAACATAGTTTAAGGCACGTATTTGAAGATTATCAATTGGCAACAATGCAAGAATCACTTTTGAAAAAAGAAAAAAGAAAAGTAAAGAAAAGAAGGATCACTAATCTATATGGAGTAGCTACTCATGGGAACATACATACAGGTACGGTAAGAAAAGTCAAAAATATTGTCTTGAATTCATTGTTACATGGGATGTGATGATGAATATCAGAATATGAGACCAATTTCAGACACTACAAATTCCAAATGATTCTCTTTACTTTATATATAGGTGGAAGGCAGGGGGGGAATGTGAAGGAGATCTCTCTCTTCCGGTTCTGACGGCTGCGATTGATCCCAACGACTTTTTTTAAAGCCCATTTCTGCACATGGGAAGTTCCTTAATTAACATGTGCGTATAGTAATTGTTTCAAATTGAGTGTAGTACTTACTAGAAAAATTAGTTTTGAATAGTGTTATTTGATGCAATGCTTTAAACTAATAATAAAAAAAGATTATCAATTTCTAAAATTACTTAAATGACACATAAGATCCTATTTCTATGCTTTAATATTAAAATGATGTATTTGAATAACATTTCATTTTACATAAATCCAAAGCTATGCATAGTTGTATACTACATAGTATCACACCATTCAAAATCAACTATCATTATAATAAAATTAGATTTCTTTGGACTCATTAAAAAAAAATACATAATAAAAAATCATTCTCAATTTTAAAATTAACAAAAAAGGCAAAGTTTTGAATTTTGAATCAAATGCACATGTAGATTAGATCTGTTAAATGTGGACATGACAGGTGTTTAACATATTTACCCATTCCAATGGGTACCTATGTGCAAGAACACTAAACCAAGTGATTCCAAACAAAAATTATGTTAGTTCATTTGAAAATTTAATTTTAAAGATTTAAATAAACAATAAATTAAAAAAAAAGAATATAAAATGAGGTGAACAAATAATTAACATGAAATGAGGGAATATATATTAATAAAATCTAGGGACAGCCCAATCATTCCAAATCCTTGGCCTTGTCCAGCTCTTAGATAATCCTTATGTATTGGTGGACAATGATAAATACATATACTTATATATATTGATTTGAGGAATATTTAGAGTGTATTACATGCTGTAACATAAGCCGTGTTCCATTGTATAGAAGCCACTTATTCTATGTAGCCGAAAAAAAAGAAAACAAAACCAACTAGGTATGGAATATTGTACTAACAAGCACGTGCCCATAACATAGCTAGCGAAAGCGAAGTATTGATTTGAAAACGTATTATGATATTGCCACGAAACTGATGTTGCCACGAAAATGCGTTCATGGGTTTAATAATTATTTCCGTTAGAATGAATAAGTACTCTTCTTCGCAATGTGTTACAAGCTTTGACACAGTGGCGGCTCTACCTTATAATAAGGTGTTTAAAATAACACCTTGACCTGAAAAAACAAAATTTCAAGAATATAGGTTGATTAAAAATAAAAGTAATGCTACGTTTACAAAAATTTTCACAATAAATTTTAGGTGAAAAGCTATTATTGGTTCTAATTGGAACTTATTACTAATGTCACTTTTTTACTTACCAATTATAATTTTTTACTTATAATTTGTTACGAAATTATTGTTAAAATGTTGTGGATGTAAGATTATGCAATACTGAATCAACTACGAGCAATGGCAGAACCAGGACTTTAATCTAGAGGGGCAAAATTAATAAACAATATTAAAGGTAAAATTAATCTAAAAAATATTAATCAATAATAATAACAAAATAAATAAAAAATTGCAAGAAAATATGAATATATTTCATAGTATTAAAATAAATAACCAAAAATATACCAATTCATAGTCATAGCTATTACAAATTTTACAAACTGATGTGGTAAAAATGTGATTAGTGTTACTTAAACAATATAATGAATATATGTTTGAAATTATTTTTTGTGGTTGGTGAGATGCCAATTTGTAAGACATAAGTAGTAAAATTTGTAATATCTCTAACGTTACCCAATAATAAAATGTTGTGAAAGGTATCACAGTGAAAATTGTGAAAATAATGATATTAAATAAAAAAGAAAAAATAGTGAAATAGGTGCAAAACTGGAAAGACAAAAGCTTTTTATAAGAATAGTGAAATTGGTGAAAAGGTACACAGTTTGGCCTTTAAGAGTAACTTCTTTCTTTCTCCTGTGTCACTTTCAAGTGGGAGTTCTTTTTTCTTTTTCTTTTTTTCTCCAAGTCAGGAAGTAACTAGAGTAAACTACATATGCAAGGATATTTTAGGGGTCAGGGGGGGCAGGTGGCCCCCTTGCCCCCCTTTGGCTCCACCCTTGACTACGAGTGAATAAGTACTCTTCTTCACAATGTGTTAAATGCTTTAATACACTGCCTGTGCCAATGGCGGCTCTACATTATAGTAAGGTGTTCACCGTAACACCTTGACTTGAAAAAACAAAATTTCAAAAAATTGAGTTTATTAAAAATAAGAATAATGTTACCTTCATAATATTTTCACAATAAATTTAGATGGCAAGCTTGTACTGGTTCTAATCTGGGCATACTACTAACATCACTTTTTTACTTACTAATTACAATTTGTTATCTATAATTTGTTGTGAAATTGTTATTAAAATGTTGTGGACGTAACATTATATATTATTCCAAAAAAGTCTTGGACCATAAATATATTCCTTAACCCCAAATATTTTTTTGACAATACGATACGACCTGTCAAAAAATATCGTCTTAAATTCATGGTTACATATATGGTCCAGATGAGATGATAAAAATGAGACCAATTTCTGAGACTCCAAAATCCAAATGATTCTCTCACGCTAGATTATTGATGAGAGAATTGGTTACTAGTCAATTCACTTTCGAATTAATTACGAGATTTAGCTTTTGTATATATGATGTATCACGTATAAGCTGTTAATTTCATATACAGGCTACAGCATCACTTGTATCCAAATTTTTATGTGCATTTGCGTCAAGAATATGTTGCACACATTTGACAAAACCCTGCTAACCTTTTATGCCGCATCATAGAGTATTGACTAACAACATTTTTTTTTGTTTGTTTTTTGAGAATTTGTAATTCAAAATTTAAAGTATATTCATGTCATTGTTTCAAATGGAGTACATGACTTATGAGGGTAGTGATTAGTGATAAAACAAGAAATTGCCTCGTCAGTACGTTCCTCATCGATGCCAGTGGATGATGGTAGCTCCTGTTTAAGAGAAAACACCAAATAATGAAAGACATTGGGTTGGTGCCAACCAAGAACCTTCTGATGCTTAAGTTAGGATATCTCTTTAGGAATCTATAGATTATATTGTAGTGTAATGTATCTGAGTTTACTTACTTGCTCTTGTTGGCTTTGTATAGCCAACTCATGAGTTATTGCATTTGTCCATTGATCTCCTTTGGGCGTTGCACCTTAGTTGGATCATAATGGCAATGAAGTGCCTCTTAAAAGAGGTTTGTGATAGGCCAAAAACGAATTGACCCATTGTGATAAATTATCTAATTAATTTAGCCAAGTGAATTAATTAAGTTAATTAACATACAAACGCGTGGTAGCACAAAAAAATCTCCAATAAACTAATTATGTAGCTGAAAATAAATAACACGGTGATTTGTTTAGGAATAGGGAAAACTTAACACCAAAAACCCCACCGAGTGATTTTCAGGTCACCACTTCCGAAATTCCACTATTATCAAAACAAGCGGTTACAAGTAAAGGAATCCTAGTATCTTATACCAACCTACAATTGAACCCTTATCCCAATACCCAATTGAACTTGTTCTGTAGTGACAATTTCCCCTTTCGATGCACGGCTCCCAAGTATGTGACTAATCGATGTGCGGATCTCAGTACTCGACTTCAATCACCAACTAGAGAAGGTTGTTGGCTGCAAAGTTTTTCAGTTCATCCTAATGATGAAGATCAAGAAGATGCTTGGTCACAAAACCCTATGGTGCACATATACAACAACTTCTTCACAAGAATGATGAACTAGGGCAAAACTTTGTCTCCAGTTACAAATTGCTTGAACAAACTTTGCTCAACACTTGTGCAACTTGTGTATCCTTTGACGGTTCTTAAAATAATCCTTTTATATGTCTAGGGTTAGAAGAAAAGAAAGCCCAAACACAAAATCCCAAATTAGAGTCAAAATAGAACTGGAATTCTATTTTTCATAAAGCTCGACAGATACCTATCTGTCAAGATGTTGTCGAGCCATGGGGCTTGAATAGCTTCTTAAGCTCGATGGATAGCTAGCTGTTGAGCTTTAATGAACAACACTTCTTCAGCTTGAATCTTGGACAGACTTGCATGTCTTCAACACTTGATCTTGAAACACAGTTTCTTGAAGTATTAAACACATCTTAGATTTATCAAAATACAAGTAAAGTGCGTTTTATCAAATGATAAGCCAATTACATAAAATAGTGACATATGTTCCTAACAACTAAATCACATATGTCCTAACAGTTTGTAACACATAGGAGGCGGCTCATGAAGGCACTTGTAACGGTTTTACTGTCGTTACTTATTGCTAGCTTGAATGGTGGAGTTATATCTGACTTGAATGTACTTTAGGTTGTCCTTTTGATGGATGACCATTTGATTACTACTCATTAGTTGCCCCCTTTATTCCTTTATCGTCTAGGTCTTGGACTAGTATAGGAATACAAACGGTTGTGACGGTTCGAGGTCTTCCTCGTTTCTTGAGATTCTTCTTCCATCACAATAAATGTGAAGCGAATCCTTCGTCAGATGATGGACACATGTTCTTCTTCTATTTGTGGTACGTGCGAATTTCTCTAGATTTTCTTGCGCCTTAATTTCAACCTTTCCTTTTTGGAAAAAAAAAATCGTTCCCCTTCTTCTTCCTCATTTTCTCTGCGTTTAAAGCTCCGAAGATATTGAAATTTCAAAATTCTTTCTCCTGGTAAGGTTTCTTTTCTTTATGCTCTCTTGATGATTGATTTTGAGTTCATTAGACAAGAGTGTCCTTCTATCTCCTTCTTCTTTGCTAGATTAGGAGTCTTTCTTGAATACTCCTTTGGTTGACGTCCTCAAGCAGGTTTGTTTATGTCTCGTTTCACTGCTTTCAAGCCCGTTTTGCTCACTCTTTACCCTTTGATTCGTCAATCTCTAATAAAACATTATTTAGAAATGACCACCGTAGAATATAGAGATGATGATGTTAGGTTGAGTGAATTAGAAACAGAGCTATCATTAAACACCAAGTCCATAGGTAAAGAGGCTGATACTGTTGTGTCAAAGCCACCTCCATCCTCTTCTTCAACTCCTTTACATGCCCTTTCCGAGTCTTGTTCTTTAAAAAGAAAACATTTGAAGGGTTTTAGAAAAAGGTCCAATTCCCAAAAGGCACCATTAATGGTCACAAAAGGTAGAGCAATGAAGCATAAGGATCATATCGGAAAGACTCAGTTAGTTCGAGTCTTTTGCATCCAAAAACTTTTAGATGCACCATGAGCATTGGAGTTCTTATTCACATGGGAATGATTACCAACTCTGGGAATGGAATAAAGGTTTAAAGCCTTTACCAATTTACCAATAAGTACCATAGGATCTTGTGCTTGAGGCACATGTACTTTTGGTTTGTTTGCTCTCTTTGCAGCTTGCAGCTTGTAACAGTTTGGACGAATGTGTCCAGACTTTCCACAAAAGTGACAAATTCATGTAGGCTTATCATGTGTCTTGTCCTTAGATAGGGTAGGCTTCTTAGACTTAGACTCTTTCAGATTAACCCTAATCTTCCTAGACTTGGAGCCCTTTTCCTTCCACACCTTGGAAGAACTTTTCCGTCTAGCAAACCCTTGAACCGGTGGTAAAGGGGAAGAATTAAAACCATTTAAGTTCGAAAGGAACTGAGGGCTTTGAGAAGATCTCCAAGGGAAGCAAGAGAGGATTGAAGTTGATTCTGGTTCCTAGATGCTATCATGCCGTTGCTCTGTTAAGTGGCAAGCCACTTGTAGCAATTTGGTCGAGTATGACCGGTAGCTCCACAATGATGATAGAGATGCTACTTCTTCTGTTTAAGCTTTTGAAAGTTAGCTTTCTTAGCCCTAGGGTTTTTAATATCTTTCTTCTCAAGCTTAGGAGGTGCTCCTAAGATAGATTTACCCTTGTCTATGTTCTCACTAGCTAATTCAGTTTTAATCTCATTGTTCTTAGTTTTAACATTATTAGCAGGAGGTACAAAAATAGTAGTACTAGAAGAAGCAGTATTAGAGGAAGAAAGTCCATACCCTAAACCTGTTTGATTTGAAGTAGATTTTTGAATGCTGAGCATCTCATCAAGCTTTGCACTTGAAGTCCTCTCCAATTGAGCTCTGACTTGAAACAGCTTTGCTTCAAGCTTCTTGGTCTTCTCAGCCAAGAAATTGTTCTCGAACCTTAGTGCTCCAATAGTCTAATTCGCTTCATCAAACTTTGTGGAAAGCTCATCACGATCAAGTTCCACATCACTAAGCTTCTTGGTGGTTAGCCTATACAGTTCCTCATGCTTCTCAGAAAGCTTGTACAACTTCTCATAGGTTGTATGGATGTCATCTTGATCATCCATCTTCTCAAACTTAGATTCCACCAATTCCTCTTCTTCAACCACATCTTCAACAATCCCATCAGTAGGATCAACAGTGGCAGTGAAGGCATTCAAGATTCCGTCATCATCATTGTCGGAATCATCCTCAGGCTTGGTGTCACTCAGGGTAACAGTAGGTACCTTGCTTTTCCTAATGCTCTTGAGATATGTAGGACACTCATGCTTCATGTGACCAAAACCTTGACACCCAAAGCACTTAGGTCCTACGGGAACAGTGTACTGACCACCTTTCATAGCATCCTTCTTCCCTTTGTCTTGGTCTTTAAATTGAGAAGAACTGGATTGCCTGCGGTCCTTGTTAAAACCATTTCCATTGGCGTTCTTCATAAACTTCTTGAACTGCCTGGTGATGTAGGACTTCATCTTGGAATCTTTTTCATCAGAAGATTCATCTGTTTCACTGCTCTTGGCCTTCAGTGCAATACTCTTGCTTTTACCTGACTTGCCTATTCTTGTCAACCCTAGCTCGTAAGTCTGCAAGTTTCCAACCAGCTCAATTAGAGGAATCTTATCAATATCCTTTAATTCCTCTATTGCTGTAATCTTGGCATGGAATCTCTTGGGTAGAGATTTGAGCACTTTCCTCACAATGTTAGGTTCATGAATGGTTTCCCCAAGATTGAAGGCTGAGTTCGCTATGTCCTTTAGTTTGGCATAGAACTCATTGAATGACTCATCCTCCTTCATCTTTATCTCTTCAAAGCTTGTAGTGAGCCTCTAAAACTTTGAGTCCTTGACAGCCTTAGTACCCTCATAGGTTGTCTGGAGAATGGTCCAAGCCTCCTTGGTAGTTTTAGTTGAGGATATCTTCTTGAACTCCTCATTGGTGACTGCACTAAACAATGCATTCAATGCTCTGCTGTTGAAGTTTTCCGCCTTAATCTTGGCATCATCCTAGTCGACTGGCGCTTCTGTAGGCTTAGTCCAGCCTATCTCCACAGCTTGCCACACTTTCTCATCTAAAGACTGCAAGAAAGCTCTCATGTGTACTTTCTAGTATGCATAGTTAGTGCCATCAAATAAAGGAGGTATGATTAATGACTGTCCTCTATCCATGACAAACAGGGGTCAATGGATCAACACAGCAAAGATTAAATCCTAATCAGAGTGTGCCTGCTCTGATACCACTTGATAGGCCACAAACTGAATGACCCCTTATGATAGAAATTAATTAATTAGCCAAGTTATTAATTAATCAATTTATCATGCAAATGCGTGGTAGCACAAACAAAGCACCAATAAACTAATAATGCTGTAAAAAATAAATAACACGGTGATTTGTTTACGAATAGGGAAAACCTAACGGCGAAAACCCCACCGGGTGATTTTCAGGTCACCACTCCCGAAACTCCACTATTATCACAACAAGCAATTACAAGTAAAGGAATCCCAAGTACCTTACCATCCTACAGTTGAACCCTTACCCCAATACCCAATTGGACTTGTTCTATAGTGACAATTCCCCTTTCGATACACAACTCCCAAATATGTGACTAACCAATTGCGCGGATCCCAGTACGCGACTTCAATCTTCAACTAAGAAGGTTGTTGGTTGCAAAGTTCTTCAGTTCATCCACACGATGAAGATCAAGAAGATGCTTGGTCACAAAACCCTACGGTACACATACACAGCAACTTCTTCAAGAGAAAGAGATGAACTAGGGCAAGAACTTCGTCTCCGGTCACAATTTGTTTGAACAAAGTTTGCTCAAAGCTTGTGCAACTTGTGAACTATTTGATGGCCCTTAAAACAATCCTTTTATATGTCTAGGGTTGGGAGAAAAGAAAGCCCAAAGACAAATTCACGGATCCCAAGAAAATCATATTTGAATTCTGAAAATGTTAAACCTCGACAGATTGGAGGTGTCAAGCAGGTGTCGAGCACATCGAACCTTCGAACAGCTTTCTTAAGCTCGATAGATATAGCTGTCGAGCCAGCTGTTGAGCTTTAATGATTTTGCACTATGAACTTGTTTTCTTGGACAGACTTGAAGGCTTCAATACTTGATCTTGAAACGTGGTTTCTTGAAGTTCTTTAAACACATCCTAAATCTACCCAAATATAAGTAAAGTGCATTTTGTCAAAGGATAAGCCAATTACATAAAATTATGACATATGTTCTTAACATGTGAAACACATATGTCCTATCAAATGGCAACAATTATGGATCCTTCTTTAACAACAATAATTTCACATCACAACATCAGTTATGGAATTAGAAACGAGTATGTACTCATCTTTAGTGCCAGATTTGTGGCAAAATGGGACATTTGGTCATTGATTGCTATCATAAGATGGATTTTGTATTTCAAGGAAAAAAATCCACCAACAAAACTGACTGCAATGGCTATTGCATCAAACACTGCCATCATTGGTAATTCTGGTCCTTGGCTCACTAACTTAGAAGCTTTTGACCACATTACTACTAATCTTAACAAATTGTCAGTCCAATCTCAGTACAAAGGTCTAGATCATATAGCAGTTGGGAATGGTCAATCCTTACCAATCAACCATATAGGTAATTTTATTCTCAGCACCAAATTTCATAAATTTCAGCTTAGAAATGTCCTTCATGTACCTAGAATTGCATCCAATTTGTTGTCTGTTCACAAAATTTGTCTCTATAATAAATGTTTGTGTTATTTTGATGCATACAAATTTCATATCTAGGTTATTCCTACAGGGAAAATCCTTTACAAGGACTTGAGTAAGAATGGACTCTATCCAATCTACTCCAAGTCATTCCAAGCTTCATCTGTTGCTCTTGTTCCTTTTACTTCATGTCATCCTTAGTCTTTTTATCTTGCCTTCACTATTCAGAAATCTAATAAATGGTTGCTATGGCATCATAGGCTAGGACATCTTAGTGATAAAATTCTTAGCTCATCTTTGTCTTCTCTTGTATCCAATAAAACTTCTTTTGATAGAGATGTAACAAAACAAAATTCTATTGTATCACATTGCAAACACTGCCTCTGTAGCAAAATGCATCAAAATCCTTTCAAGGAGTCTACTTTTCAATCTTCTAGACCTTTAGAATTGATGCATGGTGATGTGTGAGGCCCTACTTCAGTTACCTCTATCAATGACTACAAGTATTATGTAGTGTTTGTTAATGATTTTACAAAATTCACTTGGCTTTATCTTCTTAAATTCAAGTTTGATGTGTTCAATATTTTCAAATATTTTAAAGCCATTCTTGAAAATCGCTATGATCACAAAATCAAGATTTTTATAACTAATTCCGGTGGTGAATTCACTTCTAAAGCCTTCAATGATTTCTATTCCACATATGGCATTTACCATAAACTTTCTTGCCCTTACACTCCTCAAAAAAAATGGTTTAGTAGAAAGAAAGTGTAGACATGTTATTGAATGTACTCTTACTATGCTTTTCACATTCTGCTCTCCCACTCTCCTATTGGTCATATGTTGTTTCTGCAGTAACAATATAATAAACAAACTTCCCACACCTACATTAAATCATATATCACCTTGGGAAGCCTTATACAAATCTAGGCCTGATCTCACTCACCTTAGAATTTTTGGTTGCACTTGTTTTCTTCTTCTCAGATCTTATAATACTCAAAAATTACAACCCCACACCAAGCCTTGTGTGTTTCTGGGATATCCTACTTATTCTAAGGGATATATTTGTCTTAAGCCTAAATCACACAGAATTTTCATTTCTAGACATGCACTCTTCAATGAATTTGAATTTCCTTTTTCCACTGTCACTACTTTGTCAATTGGTACATCTTCTCCTACTCACTCTACTCCTTCCTCTTGGGTTACATCACATTCCTATCAATCTTGGACACTTCCCTACCTGACACTTCAAATGTTCCTGCCTCTACTTTACCTTTTGTCACCTCACAGCCTTGTTCTCAGTCTCAGCCTGACCCTGTTATCGTAGATCACCCTCAACCTGACCCTATTCCTTCCTTTAGTCCTGTTCTTGATGTGCCTAGTCCTTCCCCTTTTGTTGTTGAGTCTTAATCTCCTTTTTATAACTTTTGTTCTAGATACTTCTATAGTCATTTCTGTAGAATTTCCTATTGTCCTTGTCAATATTCAGACCAAAGGTACTAAGATTGACTAGGTCCAAGAATGTTATTTTTAAACTAAAGACCAAGGCCTTTACTGCTATTCAGACCAAAGGTACTAAGATTGACAACACTGAGTTGGAGCCTCCTACTTTTAGAGTTGCTTAGCAGTACCCATAGTGGTGTCAAGCCATGGATGAGGAGTTTGATGCTCTTCAAAGGCAGGGAGCTTGGATTTTGGATTCCCCTCATCCGAGTTAGAATATGATTGGTTGTAAGTGGGTATATAAGCTAAAACGCAACAGTGATGGTACTAATAGCAGTTACAAAGCTAGGCTTGTTTCTAAGGGGCTTCCATCAACAATATGGAGTTGATTTTGATGAAACCTTCAGCCCAGTCATCAAGCCTCCCACTGTCAGAATTATCCTCTTTGTTGCAGTTCAGTTTAATTGGCTGCTTAAATAGCTTGATGTGAGAAATGCCTTCCTTTATGGTCATCTCAAAGAAGAAGTATACATCATTCAACCTTCGGGTAATATGGATCCTCAATTTCCAAATCATGTTGCAAATTGCAAAAATCTCTCTATGGTTTGAAACAGGCTCCTCGAGCTTGGTTTGAGAGATTCTGTACTCAGTTACTTCATTTGGGATTTCAGTCATCCCAAGCTGATTCATCTTTGTTCATTCTTTGGGAGAGTAGAATTCTGCTGTACTTTCTTGTTTATGTGGATGATATTGTTATCACTGGGAATTCTTCCCAGTTTCTTGATTCTCTTGTTCTTCAATTAGGACAAGCTTTTGAGCTTAAGGATCTTAGGGCTTTTCATTACTTTCTTGGTCTTCACATTCATAGATCCTTTGCTGGTCTGTTCATTAATCAAGCAAAATACATTATGGATTTGCTAACTAAACACAATATGCTCACCTCTAAGCCTGTGAAAACTTCTTACATCCCCAATGTCAGATTGGTACCAAATGAGGGCACCCTTCTGCTTGATCCTCAAGTCTATTGCAGCCTTGTTGGTTCTCTTCATTATCTCACTTTCACTGGGCAAGATCTTAGTTTTGCATGCATCAAGTTTGTCAATTTATGTTCTTCCCTACTGATGTACACCTTGTTGCTGCAAAACAAATTTTGAGATATCTTAATGGCACTTAAAACTATGGCATTCATCTTAGGCCTGGTCCCTTTCATCTCTCTACCTTTTTAGACTCAGATTAGGTTGGAGACCCTACAGATAGGAAGTCCACTTCTGGTTTCTTGGTTTATTTGGGCTATAATCCAATCACTTGGAATACTAAAAAGTAGGCCACGGTCTCTTGATCCTCTACTAAGTCAGAGTATCAAGCTTTTGCCTCCACAGCTGCTAAGTTGTGCTAGCTTAGGCAAATCTTGAAGGAATTAGGAATTTTTCTTACCACTGCTCCTTAGCTCTGATGTGATAACGTGTTTGCGTTAGCCATTGCTTCCAATCTTGTCTTCCACGCTCGAGCAAAACACATCGAGGTCGATTACCATTTCATTCGAGAGCATGTCCTTCGTTGTGATCTTCAAGTCAAATATATTTCTATTGATAATAATTTGGCTAATATCTTCACCAAGAGTCTGCCCTTTTTTCGTTTTCAATTTCTGAGTTCCAAAATCTTGTGCACTGCTATGCCTAAGGTTTTGAGGGGATGATAGAATAATAGAAGAGATTGATGCCAACCGCTAGTTTTCAACGGTCATTTACAGGTCGCAGAGTTTACACAAAACGGCACCGTATTTCATTAATGAATATGGTGACGTTTTGCCTAAGGATCAACACGTGAGCTAAAGTCTTCATCCAACGCGACGTCGTTTCAAAGGTTGCAGTTATACATTCCTGAGTTTTTCCTCCCCCTTGCCCGCGTAGCTCAATGATGAAGACTTCAGATATTTTCTCTGTATTTTGCACATTAATCACGTGTTGATAATCTGTGTAACTAATTCCTATTATTATAGAATTACAATTTGTTTGTTAGATTAGGCTAAGCTTATCACATTATGTATTAGTTAGTTAGTGTTGCAATGCAAATCAGTAATTTTTCATTCTCTCTCTCTCTCTCTCTCTCTGTGCTTCTGCCATTGTTACACATACAAGCTTTTCCTGTTTTCTTCAATAACAACTTGACACATAGACCGTTATGAAAAAGATGATAGAAAATACTTTTAGATTACCCCATATTTTTCACACGCCCAAAACCTCCTCCCTATGTTTTCACCAGTTCATGATGTTTCCACTGGTGCCCATTTTCCACAATGACAAAATTGCATCCAAGGACTTCCAAGTGCATGTGATGAAGTTCAAGAAGACATGGTTGAGGATGGTGGTGCTGGTGCAGTATATCCATATAATCTAAAGAAAATGGCACAAAGAAATGCTATTATATGCCTTGGAAAGAGGTGGAATAAACTGAGCTTGTTGTTGGGTTCTAAGACTTTAGGTTTAAAGGTATTAGAACTTCATTTGTAATATTGGCAAACCATGATCAAAACGTTTAGTCTTGTTTTAGACTTGCTCAAAGTATGTTTACGTGTAAAGTTGGAATCGAGTGTACTGCAGGATTTATTGTGTAAATTTGCCTGGCTCGATTGATCAAGAATTAGACTCGATCGATCGAAGCTCATGTAGATTGTTTTTTTGCAAAATTTTCCAACTCAACCCAAGCCCGTTTGACGTGTAGGGTTTTGTCTTACCTTAAGTATAAAAGGGAAAACTCTAGCCACATTTTTAGGTTGTTGTTTATACTGTGTATGTGAATCTCTTATAAGATCTAGAGGTGTTTGCCTTCACATATACTTAGGGTTATCAAGAATCAAGATTATGTCAAAAGCTTGATGATCGGTTTGGTTGATGCATAAAGAGCTTAAAGAAACACAAGTGGGAGTACTTGTGGTTGCTGTGAATCCAAGAAAGAAGTAGTTTATGGACTCGGAGCTGTCACGTGGTCGTGGTAGTAATTTTCTTACTCGAGATAGCAATAACATGTTAGTGGTCTAAGTTGCTATTGTGTAAACTTCAATTCTTTCATAGTGGATCTGTTTTACCTTGAGGATAGCTAGCTTAAATCCTCCCTAGGTTTTTTACTGATTTGGTTTTCCTAGGTCATCATATCTTTGTGTTATTTATTTTCCACTACTTTACATGATATGATATTTTTGTGTTAACCTAGATTGGAATAATTTGACTAAGTAATCACTTGGCTAATTAATTATGTTAATCTATTTGGGTTTAGGGGGTCTAAAAACGTACATGTTTCATTCTAGTGCTTAAGATACACCCTTGTGATATATTACTGTTAATAAAATAGTTTACGCTTCAAAATTGTTCTCTAATTTCTTCTTTTGGAGGCTTCATGATGTAAGTTATTTTTTATTCTTTTGCCAATAATTATGGAATGTCATTCTATAAGTACTAGCATGCAATTACATACCTCATTTTATAATTAAATTCTTTAGAGAGCACACAATATTAGAATAATGGTTAAATGATTTTAGAAGAATATAAAAGAATGAGAGAAAATTTGGTAGGTAGATGCACCAAAATTGCTGATTGCTTGCGACTTTAGTTCCTATACCATGCTGTGATTCTCCCATTATTGCATGGATCATGAAAACTATGAAAAAAGAAAGAACAAAAGAAAAGAAAAAATTGAATTTGGAACTCATTGGAATTTTGAAAATACTGTGAAAGGAAACATATAGAAAAATGAGAAGTTGAGACCCTTGCATCTTTGTTCTTTCAAAGCACTTTATGATAGTCACCATATTAATTGAAAATAAAACAAAAGAACTAAATATGGGTGTTGATGCTCATTTAGGAAAAGCCCAATAGCAGGAAGAAGCCCAACAATACGGGCAGGAAGGAGTGAGCAGGATTGAAAGAAAACCCATTAAGCCCGAATGGCAGGAATAATGGGTCGTAGGCCCATGAAATAAACAACTGGGTCTTGAGCAAAGCAAATGGGCCTAAAGGAGCCCGGAGAAGGAAGTAGCAAACCCATGGGCATTATGTGATGTAGAAAAGTAAGAATGGGCCACGACAGATCAAAAGTAAGAAAGTAAGGGGTTGATGGAAAGCCCATGAACCCCAAGGATAAAGGATGTGGTAATTGGGCCAAGGAAGCCCAAAAGAGTTAGTAAAAGCCCATGAGAATATAGAGTTGGAAATGGGCCGAGGATGCCCAAGGATGAAGAAAGGGGCCAAGGGAGCCCATAAGCAATGTAGTGGGTCAAGAAAGCCCAAAGTAGCATGAGTATAAACCTAATGACCATACTAGGTCATTATAAACAAGTGAGAAAAGAGCATACAGTAGGTCCAGCAAGCATGGATTAGATAGCATTGTAGCAGGAATAACAAAATGGCGTGGCAGGAATGCTAGTAAGCCAACGGAAAAAGCAAACAGTGGGCTAAAAGAAAGAAAAGCCTACAATCAGGCAAGACCCATCCCTTAGAGGAAGCAAGCCCTAAAGGATAGAGGATCAGAAAACATATTATGCCACAAAAGGTCAAAAGAATGAGCGGTAGAATGCACAAACAAGCCTCCAGTCCATGGCAAACGCATGAGTAGCAGACAAGCTTTGGACATACACGGAAGTGGAACATGCACAAGGCCCAGACACCACCAACCTGTACCCAGCCAATTTAGAAGTGGTGGGTCATGGATTAGAGGTAAAAGAAGGTATGGTGTGGCAGTGGGGAGAAGGGAAAGCCTATTCTGGGGTTCCCGCTTAAACTCTTTTGGGGGAAATATCCTATTGGGATGACATGCCACCCAAAAAAGGGAAGGATGAGTTGGAACCACTAGGTGCATGCCATAAGGGATAGTAAGAGAGAATACCCACACTGTGGTGGATAAGAATGCCACTGTGAACAAGCAAACAAAATAGTTTTCTTTGTCTAGTAATGAAGAGTGGCACAGGCAGCATAGGTAAATGGTAGTGGCTAGGTAGGTGACAAACTAGTGGGTGGTCGAGAAGGACACCCACATCCAGAAAAAAGCAGTTAAAGGTCAAAATGGTAAAAAATCAGTCATTGCAGGCAGTATATAAAGGGACCTCACCATGAATAGTGAGAGAAAGGGGAAAATGGTAACAACCACTAGGAGAGAATTACAGGTCCACCATCGCCATAACACTGCACGAGTGAGCACTAAGAAAGAAAGAAAAGAGTGGTAAAGAATCAAAGTAATAAAACCTAGAGAAAGAGAAAGAGAATCAAGAAGAGAAATAGAGAGTGTAAAAATGGCAGGCATGCACTAATAGGCTAATTCCTTCTCTCCCTCTAAAAGCCTTCCCTCTGTTAAGGATAAAAGAATTTATTTAGGCATAAGCCATTCAGGCTTGTTCCCTCAAAGTGGATAATTTCTATAGCAGGATCCTCTTGCGAGGTTACCTGCATTGAGGAAATGGTTCCCTCCTTGGTCTTAGTCCTATAACATAATTAAACACGGCAGACTAACCTTTTCCTTTTGATTTAATTATTTATCATAATTATTTCCTCTCTTGCCTTTGCAATTTCACTTATAATGTGTTTCTTGTTTCTATGTCATTCTTTTCCTTTCTTTACGTAAGGATTTCTTATTTATTTTGTCTAACGGGAAGCATATTGTTGTTATTATTGTCATATTGTATTTGTCTACCATAACTCTTCTGTAACAATTTCGTTTGCCATGGGCATGTGACCAAAATTCTAGCGAAAGGGGCATAGTTTGTCAACAAGTTGGCCCAAGATGAGTTGCAATTGGACTGGTCTCGACTCTCCTATCTAAAACACTTAGGTCTCAGTACAACAGGAGGTAGTTTAGCCTAAAATCACAAAAGGCCCACCACAATGGGTTAATTAAAGGGTGAACTGAAACCAAACCAGTTCTCTGGAGAGGATGCTCATGAGCTAGTTGAGTTTGAAAAAATGGGGTTTGATCATCTGCAACTTCTTCTCCTATGGTCTCTAAAAAAGATTTAAGTTCTCACTTTTTTTTGAAGAACCAATCTGGCAGAAATTTATTTATAGTTATAGTTAGTAAATAATAATAATTAAATGGTCTAACTATCTTTTTTCAGAAAGAGAAAAAATAACTAGTTGGTAGATAATAAAAGTCTGAATTAAAATAAAATTCCAGAGATACAAGTCTATGGGGGGAAAAAGAAGAAGATAAAGTCAAAGTCCAGTTTGCTGTTTAGAAGAGTTTGTATATATAACTTTCTATTAACACATTTGGAAGATTATTCAAAGTTGTGTGTGATAGTAAGTAAGAGCATCTCCAGCAATTTATCCAAATTTTTGTATTGTTTGGACAGTGAACAGTGACATTTACCTTTTACCTACTCACTTTTTCAAATACACATTCTAACAGATTTTTTATCCTTTCTCTATCTCATTTAAATATTATTTCTTCATTCATTCTTTATTCTTTATTTATTCTTCCTCTATTCATTCTCAACAAAAAGTGTTACGTCAACAATACTTTCACAAGAATCATAAGAAAATCTTATATGGAAAGTTGTTACTAGTTCTAATTTCAACCCACCACTGAAATTATTTTTTTATTCACCAATATTAGCTAATAACAATATCTTACTTATGATTTATTGTGAAAATATTGTGGTAGTATTTCTGAATTGTAATTTCTTATTCTTTATATTATTTTTCATTTCTTTCATCCATACGTTTTTTTTTCTCTCTCTTGTTTTTTCTCCACCACACACGTATACCCACTCCTATCTCCATCCTCCCCTTTTTTTCTCTACTTCTTTTTCTACTTGATTCCAGAACCTCTCTCTCTTTATCTACTTTTTTTTTTTTTTTTTTTTTTTTTTTAAATTTTTTTTCTCTCTTTCTAGCTTTCTCTGTGATAAGAAATGGAGAAAGAGGCAGAGAGAGAAAGAACAAGTGAGAGATCTTGCTTTCTCCACCATTGATCAAAGGACACAGGCCGGCGGAGAATCGGCGTTCACTGTGCCAAGCAGCGCCTTCCGCTCCGCCGTCACTTGTTTTCCTCCCCAATGCAGCCCAGATGGGTTAGACGGCTTGTGCCCTTTTTTTTTTTCTTTTATTGTCATGATTTGATTAATTTTAAAACTGTATTTTTGAGTTTGTATTTTGATTATGCTTGAGTTTAGAGATGTTAGAGAGAAACAATTGTTGTGTTTGTAGCCGTTGTGAATGTTTGTAGCAATGGTGAGAGGAGAGAGAAAGAATTGTTTTTTATTGAGTTGTATGATTTTTTTAAGAAGAAAAATCATTTGGAGTTGTTACAGTGTTCTCTAGATAAAGAGAACTACTGTAGCAACTTCAAAAAAAAAAAAAGGGAAAAGTTTTGCTTTTAGAGAAGCTATTGGAGTGAGTTTTTGGTGTGTTTGTTCTCCAAGATTAGTCTTAGAGAACCTATTGGAGATGCTCTAAGGAATGCACATCTTCTATCTCAATGTCCCTCTCAGTCTTGCTAAAAAAGAAAAAAAGAAGTACCCCTTAGTCCATGCACCACCACTCAATAGATGACATGCATCTACTTATATTTTCTATTCTTAATTATTGTCTAATGTAAGCATTAGTCGAGAATAGATATTCTAGTTAAAAGTTTTTATTTATTTATTTTTTATTTTTATTTTTAAAGAGAGTTTTAACTTTTGGCGTCCACTCCTAATAATAGTTTTTTATCATTAAATTAAGACATTAATCGATTTTTCGATATAGAGGAGGATTGAGCCCTAAATTTCTTATTCAACCATTAGAGATTTAAAAATGATAAAAAAAAAAATACATATTATTAGAATTCAAAAGACATCACATGGCTCTTTTGTTTTGTTTTGTTTTTGTTTTTGTTTTTGTTTTTTTGTTTTTCCAGCCCTTAGGTGTGATTGTGAATGTCTAATCACGTGCAAAGACATTTCACGCCTCTTTCACTTTTCTTTCATCTCCAATGACTTGTTTTTACCATGAATCTAGATATTTGTAAGACTTAAAACTTTCTTGTTTTGATACTGTGGGGGCCTTTTGCGTGTTTGGACCTTGGCCCTTCTGTTGTATTAAGGCTCATGAGTTAGTAGTAAGGGGGTTGGGGCTGGCCTAGTTTAGGTTGCACCATAGGCCAGCTTGTGCACGAGTTGGGCTCACCCAATGTTGAGATAAGATGTTGAGGGCACTGCAGGCTGAATGTGAGGCGTAGTCGTGGCTAGATAGTTGTTATAGCAGAAATAAACATGTTAAAGTATAACATGTTAAATGGAGTCATGATAGGCAACTAACATCATAAGTAAAATAAACAGAGTTACAGCAGAACAATTGATACAACAAATAGAAAAAGAAGATAGACATTACAGTTGGATTTGCAATGCTAGCACAAAACTAGTAACATTAGTACTGCTAACATAAACCAAAAGGGAACTGTGACAAGACGCCCAGTAGTCCAATGAGGATAGCCTTGCTTTCCCTAATCTTGGGCTTGGCTGCTTAGCAGGAACGGGTCCAAAAAGGGAGCCAATCCCTAATGCTGGTAACCTCATTGTAGGTTTCTGCTATAGAACTTACTTGTGCTAGGAAGAGGGCCTAAATGGTTTTGAGTTCTGGATTATAGGTCAAAGAGAGTGGGAATGTCAAGAGGAGAGAAAATTTGATCTATTGATGCATGCCCTATTTTTGCCATAACTCTCTCTGCCTTACCACTTGATTTTCTTATTCTTTTTTTTTTTTTTTTTTTTAAGTTTCTTTTCTCTTTTCTCTCTATATGCTTTTTTTCTCCGTTAACCTCTTGCCACTCTCTCCTCATGTCCCTGTTCATGGTTACCTCTATCCCTTTTATACTCGCTTAAATTTATGGGATTTCTCCTTTTTGTCCCTAAGATTATGCCAACCACTTTGGTTTCTTATGGGCATCTCTCCAGGACTACCCACTAACCTGTTGGTTGCCTGACCATTATCTTTGCTCAGAGTGTGCTTGTCACACCACTCTCCATTTCCAGACAAAAGTTCTTGTTTTGTTTCTCTCCTGCTCGCTACCTTGCCTCCCCTTAGCGGATAAGGGTTGAGGGCTCTCTACACCTACCTTTATGGCATGAATCAAGTGGTCCTAGCCTGTGTTTACCACTTTTGGGAGAAATGCCATCCCAGTAAAGCATTTTCCTGAAAGGAGTCTCGATAGGAACCCCATAATAGACCTCTTTTCATCCTACTACCAAACCACGCCTCTTGAATCCCTTGACTGAGGGCCCACCTCCCATGTATTGGCTGGATGCACGTTGGTGGTGTCCTGGGCCTTGTGTGAGTGCCACTACCATCTGCGTTTGTCTTTTTTCATTCCCACACCATTTCTGCCGTTGTTGCACCGTATTCTTCTACTACATGTACTGGGTAATGTTTGTCTTTTGCGGCGTGAGGAATGTCTGGGCTTTTGGGATTGCATTACCTTTTTGTCCCTTCTTGGAATGGTCATTGTCCAGACAAGGGCCTTTGCCCATATAGCCCATTGGGTTCCTATTCTTACCATTCCTCTTCCTTTCCATGGGCTTGTTGGCCATGTTGGCCCATTGGGCTTACTACCTCTTTTCTTGGGCTTTTCTAGCTCATTTACCTCACCTTTACTTCTTATTCTTTCCATAGGCCTATTGGCTATTATTCCTACCATGTTGACCCATTGGGTTTGCTATCTCTTTTTTTGGGCTTCCCTGACTCACTTACTTCATCTTTACCTCTTATTCTTCCCATGCTTACCTCATCTTTACCTCTTATTCTTCCCATGGGCCTGCTAGCTATTATTCTTGCCATGTTGGCCCATTGGGCTTGCTACCTCTTTTCTTGGGCTTCCTTGGCTCACTTACTTCATCTTTACCTTTTATTTTTCCCATGGGCTTGCTGGCTGTTATTCCTGCCATGTTAGCCCATTGGGCTTGCTTCCTCTTTTCTTAGGCTTCCTCGATCCACCTACTTCATCTTTACCTCTTATTCTTCCCATGGGCTTGCTAGCTGTTATTTCTGCCAATTGGCCCATTGAGTTTACTAACTTGCTTTTACCATTCATATTTCTTTTTTCTTTCACTTCCCTTATTGTTGGGCTTCTTCTACTATTGGGCCTTTTATCAAAAATGGGCATCAATTGATACAAAATAGAAATTCTACTCTAGCCTAATTTAAGTATTTATGTATGTGAAACTCCCTCTTGGAGACTTGAATCCAGGCCATCGCGTCAAGGGTGCACGGTGATTTAAGACTTAAAACTTAAAAAAACATTAATGTATTAAGAATAGAAAAGAAAAAATAGACGCATGTTATCTGTTAAGTAGTGGAGCATGAATTGGGACAGGAACTTTGAGATAGAGGATGTGCATTCGAAGCAACTAATTAATTTTCAATTCTTTTATTTCATGCTCCTAATACATACAAAACAAAGAGGACATAAAAATTAATAATAATACAAAAAAAAAAATGATGATTTTGCTTTTTGAATAACCTTCAAATTTTCAATAAGAAAAAAAATTAGCGTATTAAAAAAAAAAAAAAACACACACACACACAATTTAGAAATGAAAACTTAAAATGGAAAAATCCATTCACGTGTATTTTAATAAAACGCGTGAAGTTGTTGTGCGCTCTATTAGTCAATTTTGAATATGCTATTGAATTTGACATTTCTTTCTTATTTGAGTATTGCTCTCACGTTTCTAGTCCACATATGTGGGTTAATAATAATAATCGGTTCTGTTTTATTTTGGAGTCAAGATTAATGTTTGCAAATGCATGATTGGGTAAAGAACTATACATTTGTTACTGGATGATTTGATCTTAGATGGTTGATTTGGTGCAATGGAAATCACAATGTCAGTCTCCCCTCCCTCCAGTAGGAATCTCATAGAAAAAGGTTTCTTACACTTTTGGAAACGCAAAAATATAATCAAAATGTTACTGTCTACTTAATCTTTAATTGTAAAATCTGAAAATGTTTATATCTGCAGTAATCATTAAAATGTTATAATTCTAGATATTGATTTATGGTTAAAAGAATACGCCAACTTGCTCATCATTAGGCCACTGGTGTAGCCCTCCAATGGCCAGGATAAGTTACTACGTACTTCCTTGCTTTCATTAAGGTTGGACATAGGCCCAAGTTAGGCCATTACGCAAAAGCACATTTTTTTTCTCCTAACATTACTTGTTTAGTTAATTTTTTTTACCGTTTGATTGAAATGCTCAAGCGTTCTATTTGATAGAGAATATCTGACCAAAGTTTGAGAGGACCAGTCAATTAGACTTTTGTTATTTATTTTTAGCAAAAATACCAATTTGGTCCATACATTTTGGTAGCAGTCAATTTGGTCTCTATTATTTTAAACTTGCAGTCAATTCAATTCTTACTGTTAATTCACTAGGGACTTGAATTAATGATAATGACCAAATTGACTGCAGTAATTTCAAATTGTTCTGAAACAACGTTCTAGGATTGGCTCTTTAGCTTCAAACTGTTCTAATCAAGGTGCTTAAGGGCATAGAGAGAAATGGTTCGAGCGGTATGGTTAGCAGCATATTATAATTATCTCTAAAAAAAAAGGGTTGGTGATAATTTGGTTAAGATTTTCTCTCTTTGTAGCACACAAAAATAACTCTCTAAAATATCTTCTGAGTCACGCTATAATATGACCTTTATGCTTGCATGTCGGGAATGAAAAACCAAGACAACATTGACTTAAACAAAACATGTCAGATTTAGCTTTCCTAATTTTTGATCGATCAAGCCATATCAAGAATTTGCTTTTGATTGATTGAGTTGTGATTAAAATTTAAAAGGTCATTGAAGGCTCTTGTTTGATCAATTGAGCATTAGGGCAGTCAAAATTTTTAAATTCTGTCTTCTTTGACATACATCTTGAACATTACAACTTGAAATCTTAACTTTCCACTTTGTATCCAAAATTAGTGTGCCTTTTATTGATTTTACTCTTATTGTTTTAGAATTGGTGATTGATTACTGTGGTTGAATTACTTATTGGAATATACATAAATTATTCAATTAATACCAACTAATCCACTGCATAAATAATTTGGGGTCTAAGATTTTCCTAAAATGTTTTCCATGGTTTATACAAAATAAGTCAAAATGGTGAAAAGCATTTTCTATGAGAAGTGGGAGGTGGTTTTATACAATTTCCTTATGGCCTCACCCATTCATTTCTTCTTGCTCCTAAAACCATCACCATCACCACTACCACCTTCACTACCTTCAACACGACCATCGCTAATTCTATCACTACCACCACTACTATCTTTGAGGCCACTACCATTAGTACTCTCACCTAAACTAGCATTGAGTCTATATGAAATATTAATGATTTTAAAGCGTATTAAATGATGTATATAAAACATTTTCAAGGTCATATTCAAATTCGCTACAATAAACATCAAAACTAGTCACTCTTTTTGAAAAAATAAAATAAGATAAAATAAAATTCAAGGAAAATGTTTTCCTCCGAAACAAAGAAACAAAAGAAAGCATTTGAGGAAATATAATTATCATATCTTGTCAATAGAAATACAAAAATTAATTTGAAATTACATGGGAAAATGGAATTGGATTGGAAATCTCCAGCGTTTCACCTCCCCTAGTGTGGATTGTATCATTTGTATGCATCATGTTCTTAAGCAAATAACATCATCAATTATAACATAATGTAGATTTTCTCTTTATTAATGTAGGAATCTATTTTCTTAACACTAAACTCCCCTCTATGAAATGATTACCTCATGAAACTCCCACATTTTCTCATTCAATTAATCTAATTATTCACATTAAAAAGAACAACCTAATTTGTATATTGATAAATATTTCATTTATTTATTTAGGATGTGTTTGGATACTGTTTATTTTGTTGAAAACTGAAAATTGAAAACACTATAACAAAATAATTTTTAAATGTGTAAATACTGTCAGGAGACCCATTTTAATGAAAGTTTTGTTAAAAAAGAGGTTTGTGGGTCCTATAAACAATGCACGGGACCCATTGTAAAGCACTGAAATGCACTTCTCAATTAAAAAAAAAACGTGAAACGCATAACACAAATATGAAACTTAGTATCCAAATGGATACTTAATATGAAAATGCACCAACACACTAGTTCACCAAATATGGATCTTCATTAATTCTCTGGTAGTTCTCGATTTCTTGCATTGCCTCGTAGATGGAATCTATGCCTTCATTGTAGCATGATTGAGATGCACTCAATCCTCCATCTACCAAGGATTCTGGATAGTTATTCTGGATGTAGGTATTGTCCAATATAAAGGGTTCAGTCCAAAAGTCACTAAACGATTGTTCAAGTGTTTCCAATGTAGCGAGACTATCTTCTGCAGTCCAATTTATGCCAGATAAAGGTGCATTATCAAAGCTCAAGTATGAGAATTCACTAGAAGATGTTTCTAGGGGTAATTGGGAGCTCTCCTGAATTTGGTAAGATGGAGAACTGCTTACAGAACTGTCAGTTTCTGTTTTCCTTGCTATATCAACGTCATGTTGGTAAGCTTCATTGGATAGCGTTTTCATCTTTGATGTTGTAGGATTTTTCTTGGTGCGCTTCTTCAGGTGGGCATGCCAATGGTTTTTTATATCATTGTCTGATCTCCCTGGCAAGCTTGCGGCAATCATAGACCATCTACAAAGGAAAATACATGGGGTTTATATAGAGGTTTATTTATTTATTTATTTTTTATTATTATTTTTTTTTTTCCGATGAATGAGAAGATTGTATTGCATCAAATGTCTAGAGTAAAAATTTCAAGTAACAGCACCTATTAGCAGAACTGGAACACCAGTATATACACCAAATCTAACTCAATTTCAAAAGTTTATATGTAGTTACATTACAATATATTTATATTCACATATTTAAGCTCATTGAAAAATTCATTTTGAATCATTTCAAAGAAAAACTTACTAATTATAGTGACATATCTTGGTTACTTACAGACGCATTTAATGCAGACATAAGATGCTTATGAGTATTCACCATGCCAACATGTTTACGCTGAATTCTTCAAAATGACTGGCATGCGTGAAGTAGGTTTATGCTCATAAATATTTGTTATCAAGTATGTAAACATGCATACAAGAAAAAGCTCATGGAAAGAAGGGGAGATTTTGTAAATAAAGTTATGTTCATCCAAATTCTTGTTGAAGAATTTCGAAGTTTTAAGTCCTTACTTATTGCCTAGTTCTTCATGCAATTTGATGATCGTAAGATCTTCTTCTTCTGTGTAGTTTCCTCGTTTTACATTTGGTTGGAGGTAGTTCATCCATCGCAGTCTGCAACTCTTCCCACACCTTGATAAACCTGTAATCAATGTATAACAAAAAAGGTTGATTAACATGAAGTACTGTAATGCCACATGATTCCAATTTTTATTTATTTATTTATTTGGATTTTCCCAGGAAAGAAAAGTATGACAGAAAATGGAAGACAATCATGATAGTCAATAAAGGCAAATCATGCATAAAAATGAATAATAAAAGTAAGGGTCCGTTTGATTGGAGAAGTAGAAAAGAGAGATGATAGAAAATGGTGAGATGATGGGAAAGTGGGAGCAGAGAAGAGATTTTATTTTCTTGCCTATTTATTTGGTTGAGAGTGGAAAAATGGAGAAATGGAAAAAATGAGTTTGACTAAATTTACTCATATACCTTTGTTAAAGAATGATGCTTAATTAAAACAAAAAAAATGACAAATAACCACAAAAAATAATAATCACCCAAATTTATTAAAAAAAAAAAATCATGTACCAAAAAAAAATCACGTCTAGTTAAAAAAAAAAAAAAAAAAAAAAACAAAACTAGTATCACACCTAGACCCTAGTAAAAAAAAAATAAAAAAGAAAAAGAAAAAAAAGGCCACGTTGTACAGAGAAAAAAAAAATGCAAAAAAAAGCGACAAGGCAATGTTACTGCTAGAGAGATGGGAAAAAAAAAAAAAAAAAAATTAAAGGTAACTTGAAGAAGCTCATGTGCACATGAATATGAGCATTTTTGTCAATTAAGAAAAAATTCATTTATACTCAATTTTCTCTTCATTTTGGGGAGAACACTTTTTGGTGGGCCCAAGGAGAAAACATTTGGACCCCACCATTTATTTTTCTTCCTCCCCATCCAACCAAACACACTTCAAAAAAGTTTTTCTTCTTATTTTCTTTCCAAAATTTTCCATCCACCTTATTTTACCTCAAAGCAAACACACCCTAAAGGAAAAGGTTGTCAAAAATTAGAACTAAAAGTGCTTAAACAACGTTTTCATGTTTTAGTATAATTTGAGAGAAGCCGAGGAATTAGACAGCCTTAATTATCTAGACATTTCATGAGGCAGTTAACATGGTTAACGACTAATGATACATTTCTCTTTTTCTTATAAAAAAAAAAAAAAAAAAAATACAAATGTCCTTCTTGGATTGATTTCTATCAGCTTCAAAGAGTTTCTTAATTACCTGCAAATTTGGGAAGTTCCCGCCAGTTCCAGTGGCCAAATCTCTGAATATAAGACCTTAGTTTATTATCTTCTTCTACACTCCATGCACCTTTCTTTAGTCCATTTTTATCATAGAAGGGAGCTCTCACCATCTCTCTCTAATTAAAAATTTAGGTCAAGTGATTCCCTAGGTCTAAGTAGCATATTTATACAAAAAATTTGAGTTGAAAAATGTTCAATAATTACAGCCTTGAAGGTGGACCTAGCTATCATATGTTTCGCCAAGATAATAATATTAAAAAAAAAAAGTAGGCGGCCAAAATGAAGTTGCAACGAAAAGGGCTTTTAAAGCCCTTTTCGTTGCAACTTCATTTTGGCCGCCTACTTTTAGTAATGATTCCATGAATGAAGCACTCTTTAGAGTGTGTTACATGCTGCAGCATAAGCTGTGATTCTCACCATTGTATGTTCAGAGACAGCAAACGGCGATTGGAAAATGTGTACTAACAAGCACATGTCGATAACATGGCTAGCGACAGCAAAGTATTGAGTTGAAATTGTGGTCAAACGCAAGATGAGATCTTAATTACGTCAATTTCCCACATTTTCAATTACTCTAATGTGTCGCATGGATTCTCAAAAAAGAAAAAATGTGTCGCATGCTTCGGCACAGTGGCAACTCTACATTATTGAAAGAGTGTTCAGACTTCACTGCTCACAAGGACATTCTAACTTGACAAAATTTTTACTTGCAAAAGAAAGAAGATATATATATATATATATATATATATATATACAAACACACAACTAACTAGTCTTTTCTTCGCTTAAAATAAAATGAATACCATAATGTGGAGGTCTGGCCCCAAAAGCCCAAGGTTGTTGGGAATAGACCACCACAATTGTATGGACCAAGAAATACCAATCCATTCCCCAGTTGCAGGCCCACTCTCTGGATGGTCTTGGCCTATCTCAGCCCACTTAATCGAGTCTAGATAGGTCAGGCTGAACATTTACACTGCATACCCCATGATATGCCGTGAACAAGAAATAATGCTTTGGGGGAATCCGCCAGCTGAGCAGCAACTGGCATTGGATGTGAGTTCCCAGGAGGTCATATCAGTACTAAGGGTGGCAAAATTAACCCAAACCCATTTGTCCACCCAAACTCACCCACTTAAATAAGACCAAAACCCATCTAATTATTAATTGGGTTAAATGGGTATTAACTCAATTAACATTAATGTTTATTGGGTTTTAACTGAGTTCTCAATTAGACCCAATTAATTATGACTCAAGTATCATTTCTACAAATCACCAAACTCTAAAATACCCCAAAACTATTAAAGAGAAAAAAATACCCCTGAAACCTAAAAAAAATGACATAAATACCCTAAAACATGAAAATTACCAAAATACCCCCAAAACCTAAAAAAATGACATAAATACCTCCGAAACCTAAAAATTACAAAAATACCCCATAAACCTAAAAAATGACATAAATACCTCTCGAAACATAAAATTTACCGAAATACCTCCTAAATCTAAAAAATGACCGAAATACCCCTTAAACCTAAAAAATGACCGAAATACCCTCAAATCCTAAAAAATGACAAAAATAACCCCAAAATCCAAAAAATGATTGAAATGCCCTAGAAGCCTAAAAAGAGACTGAAACACCCTCGAAACCTAAAAAACAACCAAAATACCTTGGAAACCCAAAAAGTGACTGAATACCCCCAAACCTAAAAAATGACCGAAATAACCCCTAAACCTAAAAAAATGACCGAAATATCCCTTAAACCTAAAAAATGATTGAAATACTCTTGAAACCTAAAAAATGACTAAAATAGCTCCGAAACCTAAGAAATGATCGAAATACCCCTGAAACCTAAAAAATGACCAAAATACCCTAGAAACCTGAAAATGACCAAAATACCTCCAAAACCTAAAAAATGACTGAAATACCCTTTGAAACCTTAAATTGACCAAAATACCCCCCAAAACCTAAAAAATGACCGAAATACCCTCAAAACCTAAAAAAAAAGGCCAAAAGACCCTTAAAACCTCTAAAATGACCACAAATAAGCTGAAACCTCTATAATTACCCAAAACACCCTGAAACCTCTAAAATGACCAAAATAGCTCTAAATCTCCAAAATGACTAAAATATCCCTCAAAATATCTTAAATGACCAAAATACCACTAAACCTGTAAGATGAACGAAATACACCTAAAGCCTCTAAAATTACTAAAATAGAGGTTTGGGGTATTTTCGATGTTTCGAGGGTATTTTCATCAAATTAACGGTTCTAATAGTGTTTCCGTCATTTTGTAGGTTTCGAGGGAATGTTGGTACTTTTTTAGGTTTTAGGAGTGTTTCGTTAATTTTTTGATTTTGGGGCTATTTCAGTAATTTTCTAGGTTTCGGAGGTATTTCAGTCATTTTTAAGGTTTTAGGGATATTTAGGTCATTGTCTAGGTTTTGGGGGTTTTTTGGTAATTTTTTAGGTTTCAGGATATTTGGGTCATATTTTAGATTTCAGGGTATTTTAGTCATTTTAAAAAAAATTGGTGGCATTTCGATTAAATTTTATTTATTTATTTAGGTTTAGGGTGTATTTTTATCATCTTATAAGTTTAAGGGGCATTTTGGTCATTTTCTAGGTTTATGAGATATTTCGGTCATTTTTTAGGTTTTAGGAGTACTTCGGTCATTTTTTAGGTTTCGACGGGTATTTTGGTCATTTTATAGGTTTAGGTGGTATTTTGGTTAATTTTTTGGTTTTTGGGGTATTTTGGTTAGTTTTTAGGTTTTGGTGGATATTTCGGTCATTTTTTAGATTTAGGGGGTATTTTTGGTCAATTTTCAGGTTTTCGGGGTTATTTTGATCATTTTTAGGTTTCAAGGGTATTTCGGTCATTTTTTAGGTTTATGTGGTATTTTGGTAAATTTTTAGATTTTGGGGATATTTTGGTCTTTTATAAGTTTTGGGGATATTTCAGTCATTTTTTTAGATTTATGAGGGTATTTTGGTCAATTTGTAGATTTCGAGGGTATTTCAATAATTTTTTAAGTTTTAGAGGTGTTTTGGTAATTTTTAGTGGTTTTTGAGTATATTTGGTCTTTTTTTAGGTTTAGGGAGTATTTTGGTAATTTTAAAGGATTTTAGGAGTACTTTGGTCATTTTCAAGTTTTAGGGGCATTTTGGTATTTTTGATTATTAGGTAATTGAGTGGGTTAAGGTTTACCCATAATAATTGGGTTGGGTTGGATTTGGGTTAGAAGTAATTAGTTAAATGGGAAATGAGTTTTATGTACCTAACCCAATTATGCCCAATACAAACCCATCCAAACACACTCATTTGACACCTTTAATTTGTAGTTTGTGGTGGGTCTCATCTGGTCAGGAATATTGTATAGAAGGACCCACTGACATGGGGAAAATCCCATCATCATGACAACCCCTCTAAGGGGAGACTATAAATTGAGGAGGAGAGACAAGGATCGGGGGTTGGAAAATTGGGAAAGTGAAACTCGAGAGTAGTAAGGAAAAAAATTACAACTTGGGGATTAAGAAATCTTGTTTGGATTTTAGGGTAGGGGGCTTGACTATACAATCATCTCGGTTGAGCCAGGATCAAGGGAATTTTTGGCCAAAAACAACAGTTTAACTCCCCTAGTAATCTTTAGAGCCATTTCCTGGACCTCTCTTTGTAAGACAAGCCTAACCTAGAGTATAAGTAAATTGGAGGCTTGGGCCCTAATGTCCAAGGTTGTTGGGAACAAACCACCACACATAACTTGAGAATCCCAATAATTTGGGTTCAATAAAAATACGAGTAATATTACGTTCATAATATTTTCATAACAAATTTTAGGTGGTAAGTTGTTACTGCTTTTTAAAGCACCAATAAGAGTTTGTTAACTATGATTTGCTGTGAAATAATTATTGTTAAAATATTGTGGATGTAACATCACTCTTCACTCGAAAAAAATCTTGGACCCCAATATGATCCTTAACCCCTTAAACAAAAATAAAAGATCAAGTAGCAACAATACAAATGAGCTCAAATAATAGCAATAATAGTGCAAACAAAAACAAGACTAAGTCAAACAACAAATTATCAAAAAATTCAACAAAAAGCTTGTTTAAAAAAATTAAACCTCTATTAGGCTCGTAGTCACAATATGTATCATCTGTTGCTCTCTCTCTCTCTCTCTCCATTTTTCCTTATATATATATATATATATAATTGTAGGGACACGAATCTCTGGCGACCCAACAACGACGCTGGGCTCGCCTACAGAAAATCCCTTACAATAATATTTATAGAGAGTGGGCTTGAAAGGCCAACGTTGGGTCACGAGGCGTTAGTACAGGCCGGGTTTTAGATGAACCAAGACAAGAAAAGGCTTTAGTTTGGATATTCAGGCCTTACACCTTTGTATCTCGAGAGATTTGGCTCCTCGGATCATGTCCGAGGAGCGATAATGTTTTCTCCGGTTACCCGACTGTGGGTTTTTCGGGGTGATGCGCATATATTCTCCGGGCATTCTCCCTCCTGAAGTTTTTCTCAGGAAGTCAGATGGGATCCCTCACTTTGTCACCTTACGTTTTCTTTTATACTAGCCTACGTTCATTATCCCTCGTCCACGTGTAGGGTCGACTTTTCCAGGACAGAGATTTGTCCCATCAATCTAATCCCGAAGTTGTGGGAGATGGTCAATAAAGCCTGGGAATCCGGTTCTATTAGGTGCAATGTCATGTCAGCGAAGGGTATTAAGGACAACTTCCCCCAAGATATTTTCTGATCTTTCAAGTTGGCTTGTATTCCATTCTAACCCATGGGACTTTGGGTATGCCGAGGACTAAGCTGTCCTCGGCGGTATCTTCGGGCCACTTTGGGCTTTCCTATTTTTGAGCTTGGGCCCTGGCCTCCTTCAGTGTGGACCTGTAGACTCCCCATAAGCGAGCGGGCCGGGCCCATAAACTATTGGGCCCCACAATAATCATTTCAGATTCTCTCTCATTTAATTACTCTCATCTCAGCATTCTCAGTTTTCATTTTTTTCTTATCAGTTTCTTTTTGTCTTTTCATTTTATTAGTAGAAAAAAATTGTAAAATTTCATATAATTGTTTTCTATTGTTAATGTTATTGTTGCAATGTTGATATATTTAAGTTCTTTAAAAATTTCTTAGAGCCATTGCTGCTTTGACATATGCCCTGTTGCATTATTAATAATAATTTTCTTGAATTACCAGTCATTACAAAAATGAAAGTTAAAATAAGCTCCTATTCGGTCTAACCCTGACGTAGGAAACATAGTTTTAAGGCATACATTTGAAGATGATCAATTGACAACAATGCATGAATCTCTTTTGAAAAAAAGAAAAAAAAAAAGGATTACAAATCTATGCGTAGTAGCTACTCATGGGAACATACATACAGGTACGATAAGAACAGTAAAAAATATTGTCTTGAATTCATGGTTACATGGTCAGATGTGATGATGAATATCAGAATATGAGACCAATTTCTGACACTACGAATCTAAATTATTCTCTCCTGCTAGCTAGATTTGATGAAAAAATTAGTTTTAGTCAATTCACTTTTGAATTGAGCAGAACCAAAAAAGAATTTCGCAACCTTAGAGAACTTGAAAAAAAAGGTCAGCCATACATTTTTATGTGCATTTGCGTCAAGAATATGTTGCTCACATTTGACAAAACCCTGCTAACCTTTTATGCCAGGACAAAATCGCCTTATGCCCTTTTCACCCAAATTATATAGCCTTATACCCTCATTTCCAAACTAATTAGGGAAATGTCCTTCTTTTGTAACTTGATTTTCTCAAAATCGAGTTAAAAAAAAAAAAAAAAATCTGGAGCCCTATAGTGACATTTTTAGGACCTATAGTGGCGTTTTGTAACTCGATCTCCATGAAATCGAGTTATAGTAATTTTATTGCCTATAACTTGATTTGATGGAGCTCAAGTTACAAAACGCCACTATAGGTCCTTAAAAATGTCACTATAGGGCTTAACTCGATTTTGAAAATGTCAAGTTTCAAAAGAGGGGCATTTTCCTAATTAGTTTGGGAAATGGGGCATAACGCTATATAATTTGGGTGAAAAGGGCATAAGACAATTTTGTCCTTTATGCCGCATCATAAAGTATTGACTAAAAACAAGTTTTTATTTTATTTTATTTTTTTAATTTTTTTTAGACTTTGTAATTCAACATCTAAATTATTCATGTCATTGTTTTAAATGAGTCCGCATTTTACACCATCCAATAAGAAGTTGCCATATTAGTTTTTTACTTAAAACTCAGTACATCCTATCATACATAATAACATCTCAATAAACTCACTAGAAGTTGAATTTTCAAATGGATATTAGAATTGATTAAGTGTGGTTGTGCCTATTCTTTAATATGTAATATGATGATATGACATTTGTTGAAATTTGATGGGTAAAACTTGGGTTTTACACCACATCTTTATAGAATTTAATCTCATGCCCATTTCAAATGAGTTTTAAGAAAAGGCATCAACTATGAGGGACAAGGG
The DNA here is from genome assembly GCF_932294415.1 of Quercus robur. Taxonomy (NCBI): domain Eukaryota; kingdom Viridiplantae; phylum Streptophyta; class Magnoliopsida; order Fagales; family Fagaceae; genus Quercus; species Quercus robur. Next base: position 960,509 of record NC_065541.1, read on the forward strand.
TTGGGGTATAGTAGTACTGACTTACCGTATATGTAATTTGGTCACATTTTTTGTGAGCTGAAATATGCAATTTGATTGACTTGGTTGGAGGAGTATAGTAATTTTGATATTTGGTTTGAGGAGTATTTAGAGTGTGTTTACATGCTGTAACATAAGCTGTGTTCCATTGTATAGAAGCCACTTCTTCTCTGTAGTAGTTGTCAAATTTTTTTCAATAGATATTTGAAGATTATCAATTAGCATCAATGTAAGCATTGGATCCAAAGAGTATTCACATCAAGTTAGTCAAACTAGCAATATGATTAAAAAAATAACTGAATGATGATGCCAAAAATCGTTAGTAAGTCACACAGTTCTCATGTGCTCTTGAAAAAACCTGCGCAACAAAGAAGAGGAAGACCTTATAGAGAGTATTGGTGTGGTACTAGCCAAATATCTTCTGAAGGTTAAGTTAGAGAACTTTCACAACTCTAGAGTGCCAGAACTGAGGTAAATTATGCATACCTTGATTTGTAAAAGCTTTGGGACTTTTATAATAGTGTAGAACTAACCTTCGTTTCTTGGTGGAGATTGTAGGGAAGATCCTCATTAATGTAGGTATTTTGCGAGATCCTTTCCTTGTAGGGAATCCTTTGATTAAGGTTGATTGTGGGACACAAGAAATTCCTTTACATAAATATCCGTAGGGGTCAAGTTAAGCTAGGTTGTACCCGTCAGCCTTTTTAACCCCATCAGCCTCTCCACATCCATCAGGTCGATTTATGATGCCACCACTTCCTCTATTCCATATATGCTCAAGAAAGCTGACGGACCCGTAGGAATTGTCGGCTTTCTTGCGTGTCAAGAATTTATTTTGCAAGAACACCTTATCAGCTGCCCCCTACTCCGTGGTCCCATCGGCTTTGGTTGACAGGCCGCGAAGTATATGAGCATTTATGACCATTAATAGACTTTATGGGAGCCTGTGTCATTAAATGGCAAAGGTAGCTTTTGGTTAAGATATGAGGAGACACATGATGCTTGCTAATTGGCCTCGTTTCCAATCATGAGCATCGCTTCGTATACCGTGCCCCTTCTCTCTATAAATAGTTCTTTGTTCTTCAGTCATTCTTTTCTAATTTGCTTTTTATTATATGAGAGCTTGGGGGATTAGAGCTGCTGTGTCACGCCATCACTTTTCGTACAACCGTCACTTCTTGTACAACCACCATACAGTAAGTTTCTTCGCCTCATTGTCTATTTCTATTTACCTTTTTGTTTGTCATCGCTTGTTTAGAGACCAGTCAAATAGGTTCTTAGAATACCTCCATCGCTTGTAAGTGAATAGATGTCAGGTGGTAGAGAAGCGACGAGTGTACAATCGTCGTCAATCCATGAAGGCATGGGCTATGACAAGGTCTATCCATCAGGGCATGAGCCCAAGGAGTATTTATCCTGGTCCTCAACAAGGGAACTGTCTGTCTATTCTCCTGTTGAGGGGGAAGAAGGTTGTGGTAAGGAGGAAGGAGACATTGAAGGGGAGGAAAAAGATGACAGGGAGGGAGGATATGATGATGAGGGAAATGAGAGTGACAGGGGGAGTGAACAAAATGATGAAGGGTCGGTAAGTTGGGTTGAAAGTAGTGAAACTTGGCCTTTTATTTTACTAAGTATATGGATAGTAAACGACTTTTACCTGACCATGACTAGGAAATTTTTTAATACCCTCCGTGACCATCACCAAATGCCAAACAACATTCCCCTCCGTTTGCCAAGAAAGTTTAAGAAATGTTATTCAGGGAAGATGACAGATGTGGGAATGTATGACGCCATGTTTACTGTTGGGTTGAGATTACCGTTGATGGTGCTGCACCGTTAGCTCACCAACTTCCTCGGCTTGTCTGTCAGCCAAATCACCCCGAACACATGGAGGATCTTTATAGGTGTCGAGGTGATATGGGGTCAACTAAGCCTAGGGAATCGTCAACTTATGCTTGATGAGTTCTTTTATTGTTACAAGCCCCAGTAAATGACTTCATCAAATGGCATTTATCATTTTTTGGCTAGGAAGATGTCACTTAGATTAGTGTCTGACATGCCAGATTCCAATAGAAATTGGAAAAATATGTATTTTTTTTTTCGTCAAGGGGATGGAATAGGTGTGCAGGCCTAAAGAGTGGGATGGCATGCCCAACAGGTTTGACAATACTTGGGTATAGTCAAGGAGTTTGGTGAGTCATTGGTGTCCCTTTTTGTAGCCCCGTTAGCCTAAATTGTGTACCTAACCTTCTGCTCTTTTGGTTTTTTAGCCCAGGTTCGTCCCAAGATAACCGAAAAACAAGAGAATTTCCTTAAAAGGGCTTTGGCGATCCCTCTAGAAGAAAGGAAGTGGAAGGATTTGGTCACCCTTGACACCCTTTACACTTTTTTGTGGTGGTCCAGAGCCAACTCTTGAAGCTCGACGGTTGCATGCTTCTTCTCGTCACTGTAAGTCTCTTTGTTCGTCTACTTCTGTTTTTACTCCTTCTATCTGCATAACTCACCTTTTTGCCTTTTCAAAAATGAACATAGGTAGGCAAGGAGTTTTGGTGAGGAAGATAGCTGCCACTCGTAAGCAACAAGAGCAGGCATTGGGATCAGCTCCTAATATGGGCCCTAAGACCACACTTAAGAGAAAACCCAATACCAAAGATGACTGTCTGTCAAAGAAGGGGACGGGTCCACTAATTGGGAAGCAACAACAGAAGGCTCTGTTGCTTCCTTTCCCTCGTCATAGATTTGGGAAAGGCCTAATGGCGGGGAAAGGGCCTGTTGATCCTTACCCTGTCCAAAGGCTTATTACTCACAAAGATTACGCCGTCGAGATGGTCACTTCGTGTGGGGGGCATACTTTAGAGGACTTGGGGGCTTCTGTCCTCTACGACTTGTCAAGGGTATGTTTCCGTCACTTATGTTGCACTTTAATTATTCTTTTAATTTTAATTGTCATGCTTTATCTCAAGCGTTGGTGTGCATAAAGGCCCTCTAAGATAGGTACGTGGCCAGAGAGGGGGTCATCTGTCAGTTTCACAAGTGCCAGGAGATTGAAAATAAGGACCGAGCTCAATACTCGAAGGCTGTCTGTACCCTTAACTAGGAGTTGACGGCTAAAACTAAAGCACTTACGGAAGAGACCCGTTAGCTCGAGGAAGCAAAGAAGGCAAAGACCAATTTGGCGACAGAATTGGCTTCTCTTCATGAATAGATGGAGAAAGCCAAAGCCAACGCCGTTTCGGAGTTTCGCATTTCCCAGCCCTTCTTTGATGCATGAGGCATCTACTATGGCGAAGGGTTCAAGGATTGCTTGAAGCATGTGAAAGCTGTTCATCTTGACCTTGACTTGTCCCAAATCACAATAAACACCTCCGTCTCGCTGATGCCTGGAGGAGAGGACATTGTTACTGATGAGACCGTTGACTCCATTCATATGGTTGAGCAAGAGGTGGAGATTAACGGTGTGGTCATTGCCTAACCTGCTCTTGGTGGTCTCGACTGTCCGCCTTCTAAGAACCCTACTACTACCGACGGTCTGCCATAGTGAATCCTAATGTACCTGATGTCCCTTTGTCTTGATTTTCTTTATTTTTTGTATTTAAGTATTTTGTGAAATTATTTGTAAGACAGTAATTAAGGCCCTCTTTTTGGGATTTTCCATGTAAAGACAATTACCCGTTGGGGTTACATTTACTATCTTCTATTGTGATAAATGTGTGTATAAGTAAAAAATTGTTCTTGAAAAAAGTTGCCCTTTAGGCTTAAAAAGTATTGTAGATAGTAAAAATTAACTAAAATGAAATAAACTGGAAATGAGGAATGTTGTTCTTTATGCCGTTGTCTATTGGTAGTATCTTTTCAGGTGCTCCATGTTCCATGGGTGGTGCAATTTCTGTCTGTCTAGCGTCTCTAGGTGGTAGGTGCATTTCCTTTGCCATGAAGTGATTCTGTGGGGTCCTTCCCAATTAGGCCCCAACTTTCCCTAGGAGGGATCTCTCATGGAGCCCGTGACCTTCCTTAGGCAGAGATCTATGACTTGGAAATCTCTGCGTTTGATTTTGCAGTTGTAATGTTTGGCCATGAGATCCTGGTACCGCACTAACCTTTGTTTGGTTATTGCTCTTACTTCATCTACTAAGTCAAGCGGTAGGCGCATGGCTTCGTTGTTCCTATTTTCATCATGGTTCTCCACTCTGTAGCTTGTGAGTCCGACCTCAACTAGGTGACGGCCTCGCTCTCTGATAACGCCTTAAAATGTATACTTGTTATATATTTATATGGGCTTTATCTCCTTATTATTATGCTTAATTTGTATAATTAAGCCATGATTTGCATTTGTCCCTATTATTTATCTTTACATAATTTCTTGAATAAAATGCTATTCATTGTGTGTGATTTTCTACTTTCAGGAAATTATGTGAGAAAGATGAGTTTACAGGAATTTGTGAGAGAATGGAGGCCAAACTAGAATTAAAGTGGAGCTAAATGATCATGCTTAAATGTCTAAGGAGGTGCAGCTGGAGTGCTTGGATCGTCTACCATGATTGGAAGCTTCAAATAAGGAAAGAAATCAAAGAAGCAGAATCTGAAAAGGAAAAATCTGATTTGAGCACTGATCAGTATTTTGGGCATATCTCTCTCCTCAAAAATCCAATTGACACAAGACTATATGGGTTGGAACCGTGACGTAAATATCTACAACTTTCCAGTTTTGAGTTTTTCGAAATTATCAATTTTTGAAGGCCGAAATTAACTCACAAGTTACCGCTGTAAACCTGGATGGAAATTAAAATAGTAAATGTTTTATTTTCTTTGGACACTTAGACATTATGGTTTTGAAGGGAGGCTGTGTAGAACGAATTTTGGAGAGAAAACCTTGTATTTTCCTTTCTCTAATGGCAGCCTAAACTCTTTGCTAGGGCTAGGGGTTATATTTCTTCTATATGGTATGAATGTTCAATGTGATTCTTTCTAGGATTTTATGTACAACATATTTGATTGTTCAATTAGATTTCTTTTGATGTATTAGTTCTTCCATGCTTTCAATAAGTTCAATTATGTTTTTCTTATTGTTTAGATGAATTTCTAATAGTTTCAAATAAAAATCAGGATTTAAAGTGAATGGATTTTTTCTGAAAACTTTTCTAGTTGCATTATCAATCGAGGTTATCATGCGTTCTTGAATTATCTCAGTTCAACCGAATCATAAGTTTTTAATTGTATAAGAACAATCAATTATGAAATAGATATTTTCTTAGATCACAAAGAATTTCATATCGATATAGGAAAACACCTTGATGCCCTAGTATTTACATTATTGATTAAAACCAGTTTTTATTATTATTCTTGTTAACAATCACCAAGCAAAAGTATTTTTCTTCTTCACTCAAATTGTTATTTAATTATATTGTCTTTGAATTTACCCTACTTCTTGTGGTTCGACCTCGGTACTTCGAGAAATATATTGCTATGATCTCCTGCACTTGGGAGTGAACAAGCACTCTCGTACGCTAGTCGAAATGGCATCTCTTCGGTAGGTGTCTTGGCCTTCGTCTTGTACGCTTGACAACTCTTCTGGCTATATACATTTTGCCCCCTCGAATTGAGTCTTGATGATCTTGAGTAAGGATCGGTTTGTGACCTTAACTTGTCCATTGGCTTGAGGGTGGATGGGTAAGGAGTAATGATTCTTGATTCCCAGTTGTGAGTAAAAATCTCTAAACAAGTCGTTGTCGAATTGTTTTCCATTATCTGAGACCAAGACTCTAGGGATCCCATACCTGTAGATGATGTTCCTCCAAATGAAGTTTCGTACGTTCTTCTCTATGATGGTGGCCAGGAATTCAGCTTCTACCCATTTGGTAAAGTAATCTATGCTGGCCACTAGGAACTTCAGCTTTCTTATCGCTATTGGGAATGGGCCAATGATGTCCAACCCCATTGAGCAAAAGGTCATGGGGCTATTATTGGAGTGAGCTCTTCTGTTGGATGTCTGATAACATGGTTGAACCTTTGACATTTTTCGCAGGATTTGACATAGACTTGGGCATCCTTCTGCATGGTGAACCAATAGTTTCCAGCACGAATCAGCTTATGCACCAAAGACTTTGACCCGGAATGGTTCCCGTAGATCCCTTCATGGACTTCTCTCATGACATAGTCTACTTCTTCAGGGCCTAAGCACCTTAGGTACGGGCAGGAAAAGCCTTTTTTGTACAAGACATCCTTTATCAGGGCGAACAATGCTGCTAGGACCTTGAGTTTTCTTGCGGCCTCCTTATCGTCAGGAAGTGTGCCGTTTTTCAAATAAGAAACTATCGGTGTGGTCCAGTTGCTTCTAGGTATTTCTTCATTCTTTCCCCTTTGCATTTGTAGTCACTGTTCACTTAACTCATGACCACTTGAGAATCATAGTACATAACCACACTTGTGGCCCTTGCGGCTTTGGCGAGATCCAATCCTGCCACTAGGGCCTCGTACTCTACTTCATTGTTGGTCATAAGGAAGTTAAGGCGAACCATACACTCGATCTCGTCCCCTTTTGGAGAACGAAGCACTATACCTGCTCCACCAGTCGTCTGTGTGAATACTCCATGTGGGAATTCTCTTTTGCCCCTTGGCCTTCAACGTTGGTGAGTTTCGCAATGAAGCTAGTGACCACTTGTCCCTTTATGGTAGTACGCAAATGGTATCGTACGTCAAACTCATTTAATTCTATTGCTTATAGCACCATCCGTCTAGCTGCTTCAGGGTTACTCATTGCCCGTCGTAAAGGCTTATCTGTCAAAACAGCTACAGTGTGGGCCTGGAAGTATGGCTTGAGCTTACGGGCTATGGTAACTAAAGTGAAGGTGAGCTTTTCCATTGGTGTGTACCTCTCCTCTGCGCCACAGAGTGCCCGACTAGTGTAGTACACGAGCTTCTGCACTCTGTCTTCTTCTTTGACTAAGGTCGCCCTGACAGCGGCTAGAGAGATGGCTAGAGAAAGAAATGGCTCTTCCTCTAGTTGGGAGGGACTTAGCAATGATGGGGAAGAGAGGTATGCTTTTAGATCATCAAAAACTTGTTGGCATTCGGTCGTCCACTTAAAGGACTTCTTCAGCATGTGAAAGAAAGGCAAACACTTGTCTGTTGCCCTCGAATAGAACCTTTTCAGTGTAACCACCTTACCGTTGAGGCATTGCACTTCTTTTATGTTCCTTAGTGGTGCCATTTCCATTATGGCCCGGATCTTGTCTGGGTTGACTTCGTTACCTCTCTAAGACACCATAAACCCTAAGAATTTTTCAGTCGTCACCCCAAATACACATTTTCTTGGATTGAGCTTCATGTTATAAAAGTAGAGGGAGTTAAAGGTCTCCTTGAGGTTGTCTAAATGATCGCCCTCCCTTTGATTTTTCACTAGCATGTCGTCCACGTAAACTTAGACGTTTCTTCCAATCTGATGTGCAAACATTTTGTTCATGAGCCTCTGATATGTTGCGCCTGCGTTCTTAAGACCAAACGACATCACCTTATAGCAGAAGAGGCCTTGACTAGTGACAAATGAAGTTTTTTCCTGATCAGCCTTGTCCAATTTGATCTGATTGTAACTAGAAAATGCGTCTATGAAGCTCAATAACTGGTATCTTGTTGTCAAGTCTACCATGATATCAACGCATGGAAGGGTAGCTATCCTTAGGGCACACCTTGTTCAAGTCCGTGAAGTCTACATACATCCTTTATTTCCCATTGGCTTTTTTAATCATAACTACATTGGCCAACCAGTTAGGGTAGTACATCTCCCTGATGAATTCTGCATCTTGCAATTTGTGGACTTCTTTCGCTATAGCTTGGTCTCGTTCTTGGGTGAACACTCGTTTCTTTTGATGGATAGGGGGGAAGAGAGGGTGACACATTCAACCTGTGCACCATGACTGAAAGGTCGATCTCGGGCATGTCTTTATGACTCTAAGTAAAGACGTCCTGGTTTTCTTTTAGGTATGTCGAGAGCGCTTGATGGACTGGTGGACTGGCGAAGGTGTTGATCCTAGTCGTTCTTTTAGGCCTAGAGTTATTCAGAAGTATCTCCTCTAATCCAATCCTTTAACAGGTTTTGTAGCCGCCCTCTGCTCTTCAATGCTCATGGTTTGCAAGTGGTCGTCCATCTCTAACATTGCTATGTAGCACTCGTGTGCTGCTACTTGGTCCCCATGTACCTCTTTTACTCATACTCGATAGGGAATTTGATCATCAGGTGATAGGTTGAAATCGCGGCCTTCCATGAGTTGATTGTAGGTCTGCCCAGTATAGCATTGTAGGTAGATGAGCAGTTGACAATAAGGAATGTAACATCCTTAGTAATTTGTTAAGGGTAGTCACCGACGGTCACGGGCAATGTGATCGTGCCGAGGGGGTATACCCCCATTCCTCTGAACCCAACGAGTGGAATGTCGGCTGGTACAAGTTGCTCTCTCTCAATCCTTATCTGCTGGAATGCTGGGTTGTAGAGGATATCAGAAGAGCTTCCATTATCGACTAGGACCCAGTGAGTGTTGTAATCCTCTGCCCGAATACTAACAATGAGTGCAATGTCGTGTGGGTGGTGGAGATGTCAAGCATCTTCTTCCGAGAATCCAACTATAGGGTTGTTGACCCGTGCCATCTTTGGGACGAAACCTGTCAACTGGATGTTCTGAACCATCCTAAGGTAAGTCTTACGAGCCTTCTTGGATGAACCAGAAGCTGTTGTGCCCTTCACAATCATCCTTATGTCCCCTATGGGTAGCTTGGGGTGCTCATTGTCCCTTCTAGCAACCTGCTCTTGTGGTAGATCTGCCCTTTCTTTGTTGATGAGTCGTTGCAGTTTCCCTTGTCTAATAAAGGCTTCATTCTATTACTTTAAGTCATAGAATTCAAACGTGTTGTGACCATGGTCTCAATAAAAACGACAATACTTGTCTCTAGACCTCTTACTAGGATCTCCTTTCAACTTGCTAGGCCACGTCAAGGCTGCATCATCCTTGATCTGGATCAGGACTTGATCGATAGGGGCTGTTAGCGGGGTGAAGTTTGCAAATCTTTCGATAGGGGGCTTGGAGCACCTATCCTCCTGTTGGTCTCCGGTTCTAGTCGTCTTTCGCCCTTTGTCCTGCCGCACATCTTCTTGCCTTTCCCTCTTCTTGGGTTTTTCCTCTCGGGCCAATAGCGAGTCCTTTGCGTTCATGTACTTGGTGGCTCGATAAAGCACATCTGACATAGTCTTTGGGTCATTTTTGTATAGAGAGAACAAAAACTTTCCCTTTCGCAATCCATTGGTGAAGGCAGCAACAAGTATTTTGTTATCAGCTTCGTCTATCGAGAGGGCTTCCTTATTGAAGCGGGTTATGTAGGATCTCAGCGTCTCATCCTCCCATTGCTTGATGCTCATCAAGCACGTAGTGGACTTCTTATACCTGTGCCCCCCTCATAAAGTGCAAGGCAAATTGTATGCTTAGCTCCTTGAAGATATTGATGGAGTTGGGCGTCAACCTGCTGAACTATACCCTTACAGGACCCTTCAGCGTAATCAGGAAGGCTCGACACGTGATCTCGTCCACCACGCCTTATAAGTGTATAAGGGTTTTAAAGGACTCTAGGTGCTTTAAGGGATCCTTTAACCCGTCGTAGGCTTTTACCTGTGGCATACGAAACTTCGGCAGAAGGTGGAATGAAGTGACGGGTGTAGTAAAAGGCGAGTCTGTCTAGTGGACTAACTCGTCGAGGTCGCTTGACACCCATCCTTTAAGGGCGTTCATCATGAAGTCCATCTGTTCCTTCATCATCTGCATCTCTGCGACTATGTGCGATGGTGTTGTTTCTGTGACGGATGGACGACTGGTATCTTATCCCTCTTGTCTGCTCGAAGCATTGCTGCCTTTTGGTCCTTCTCGGTCCCCCCTTTCGGTGCTGGTGCCCTCTTGCTCTTCTCTGTGACTGTTGGGCCCAGCATCCCTTTGGCGTAGCTGTTCCTCTAAGTCGTGGTTTTGTTTAGTAAGGCATTCCACAACTGCAGCTAGGGTCTATAACTGTCTTTCCAGGGTAGTTAGTGCATGGTTCTTCTCCGGTAGGGTTATTGATTGCCATTGAGCGAATGAGTACCATACAACTCTTCATCTAGTAAGTGGTAATATGGCTGTTACTATTTCCATTCCCATAGACGATGACAACTGATGATGCCAAAAAATCATTAGTAAGTCACAGTCCTCACGTGTTCTTGACAAAACCTACGCAACAAAGAAGACCTTACAGAGAGTACCAGTGTGGTACTAGCCAAATACCCTCTGAAGGTTAAGTTAGAGAACTTTCACAACTCTAGAGTGTCAAAACTGAGGTAAATTATGTGTACCTTGATTTATGAGGGTTTTGAGATTTTTATATTAATGTAGAATTGACATTCGTTTCTTGGTGGAGAGGATCTTTCCTTGTAGGGATGATCCTCATTAATACACGAATTTTGCGGGATCCTTTCCTTGTAGGGATTTCTTTGATTAGGGTTGATCGTGGGACACAAGAAATTTCCGTACATAAATATCTGTGGGGGTCAAGTTAAGACAGGTTGGACCCATCAGCCTTTTTAACCTCATCAGCCTTTCCACATCCGTCAGTCATCTGCTCCGTTTGAGAATTCCCATCGGCCTATGGAGACGCCTGTCAGGTATTGTGGTGAGGTTGTCGGTTTATGATGCTATCGCTTCCTCCATTCCGTATATGCTCAAGAAAGTTGACGGGCCCATAGGAACTGTTAGCTTTCTTGCTTGTCAAGAATTTATTTTGAAAGAACACCCTTATCACGAAATATCCCTAAAAACAGCAAGCACCAGACTCAATTGTTTAGCATTCAAAAATAACAAATGAATAGTAACTCAATAGTCAATACCTCTATTAAGCTACTATTCATTAACAATGATGTAGGAAAGAACTTTCAATTTAATTTTAGTATTTTTATGTAAAAAATGTTATTTTAGGTTTAGTTGATTTATTTCCTTGTTTTCTTAGGTGCTTTTAATACTTTTTAGGGCTTATTTTATAATATATTTTATTGTCTGTCATTGGAGCATGGAAACAATAGGGATAACTGTCGCAAAGACATAACTCACGGGCAACCTATTGGTAAACAAATTTCATTAGGTCTTATAAAAAAATTGAAAGTTTTAAAGTTTATTTCTATAAAGAAGATTTTCTTGATTGGTTACTTGATCTAGAAGATTTATTTGACTATGAGAATATTTGTGATGAGAGAAAAGTTGAACTTGTTTTGTATAAACTTAGAGAGTATGCCTTACATTGGTGGGAATGAATGCAGTTTGATAGACTCATATGAGGTAAAAACAAAATTCGTTCATGGCCAAGGATGAAAAAGATGTTTGCTATCAAATTTTATCCTTCGGATTGTGATGAACTTTTGTTGTATATGAAAAAAGATTATTATTGGCCAAGAAGTTCACACTTGTATTATTTTAAAGAGCCATGTATTCCACCATTAATAGAAAAATTATGTGTTGAAGAAATTACTTTTCTTGAAGAATATGTAAAAGTCAAAGAAGAAAATATATAGACTTTTGAGGAAATTAATTAAGGCCTTGTTATAGAAGAAGAACCTGAAATCAAGATTGTGGAGGAGATTAATGAAGACCCTATTATAGAGAAAGATCTTGAGGTTGAGATTGTAGAGACCATTAAAGAAAAAATTATAGAGGAAGTTGTCAACGATCTCGATGAAGTCAAGTTAGATGATTGCAACATTCAAGCTCCTATTATTTTGGTGGGAGTCACTGAAACAAAGTTTATTGATTTTATTGGGGTGGAAGGATTTGATTTGATCATTGTCTCTTATTTGGTGAATATTGTCAATTGCATGAAGATAAAGGGAGAAGAGGTTCAAGTTGCCCAATTAATGACTTTCAAGTTTGGCAATCAGACAAAGAAGATGAAGTATTCAAAGTATTTATTTTCATGGCACGGGAGATTTTAGATTTCAAAGATGAACTCGAGGACGATTTTGTTTCAAGTGTAGGGCTCTAATGTAGGACAGAATCTACAATTTAATTTTTGTAATGATTTAATTTTGGTATTTTTATGTAAAAAACGTTATTTAGGTTTGGTTGATTTATTTCCTTGTTTTTTAGGTGCTTTTAATGCTTTTAAGTCAAATTTGGTTCATATTATGGTTAGGTATTAATTAGGGCTTATTTTAAAATATATTTTTTTGTCTGTTAAGTTTTATGGAATCTTTAAATAGGCCTTCAAGTCCGCAAACGTTTCTCAGTATTATTGATATTAATAAAAATTCAGATTTTTGTTTATTGTTTTTCTTTGGTGAATTCCAAAACCCTTTCTCCTTGTGGATTCAAGTAATCCTCGTGGATTTGAGGTTATTTTCAGAAGCAAACGTGTTTTGTTTCTTATTTTTTAGAAGTATACGTGTTCTGCTTCTTAACGGTGCGGCATCTCTCATCAAACAAAGTTATATATATATATATATATATATATGTATATATATATATATATATTCTATATCCTCTATCTGATTTTGCGTGAATCGTTTGGTGTGCCACCCCGGAGATCTTTCCACGTGTCCTGAGGCTTGAAGTCTGATTTTGCATGGATTAATATTTGGTGTGTCACCCCGGAGATCTTTCCACGTGTCCCGAGGCTTGAAGTCAAATCTCTAATTAAATTGTGTGGTCTGATGTGAATGGTAAGTGAGGTTGAGATCTAAGTTTTGGCAAAGGTACTGTTGGTGGTCCTCAACGTTGTATATATAAAGACAAAACGAAACCAACTACGTATGGAATATTGTACTAACCAGCGACAGCAAAGTATTGATTTGGAATATTGTACTAACTAGCGACAGCAAAGTATTGATTTGAAAACGTGGAGAGTTGATGGCGGAGAGTTGATGTTATTAGAGCAACCTTCCTTCCCTTTGAAGCTGAAACAATCCTAAAATTGCCTCTTAGTCGAAGCTTGCTTGAAGACAAATTAATATGGATGGGGAACAGCCGTGGGGAGTTCACTATGAAGAGTGCTTACCACTTTGCCCACTGCTTGCTTGAAGAAAGGGATGTTGTGGGAAGCTCTATGGGAGATCCTCTCAAGCCCCTTTGGAAGTGTTTGTGGCACCTCAACCTCCCTGCAAAGATTAAAATCTTTGCTTGGAGGGCTTGTGTCAATGGGCTGCCTTCCAAGGAAAAGTTGTGCTCCCGTGGCATTATTACCAGCAATGAATGCCCGATCTGCAATGGGGGAATTGAATCTATTCATCATACTTTATTACATTGTGAGTTTGCTTCCCAGGTTTGGAATCTTTGGTGTGATGGGCTGCAACCGATCCAAAGGAGCAGTTGGGCCCTCCCTGATGTGGCCATGTTCATTCTTGCTCACAAGCCTTCTCAAGATCTTGAATTTTTCTTCACGGCAGCTTGGGCTATCTGGTATAACAGAAACAGAGTTGTTCATGAAGGCAAGTGCTCTTCCCCTTTACAGGCCTGGCAGATGGCTAGAAGTTCCATTGAGGACTTCTCTGATGCAGCAACCATTGATTTTTCTGCTCCTAGGCCGACTCTTGCTGGTTGCTGGTCCCCTCCACCTCCTGGTGTATTCAAGATTAATGTGGATGGAGCCTCTTCGGACCTTAATGGATCCTCTAGTATTGGAGTCATAATCAGAGATTGCAATGGTGAAACTTTTGCTGCCCTCTACAAACCTCTTCAGTCCCACTTCCCAGCGGAATTAACGGAAGTCCTTGCTTTGGAGCAAGGTATTTTGCTCGCCCAAGATCTGCAGCTCACTCATGTGATGTTTGAAAGTGATGCTTCCAATGTGATAGATGCTATCAACGATTCTGCCTTAGGGACTCCATTTGGGCACATTATTCAGGACATTATTCAAGCCAAAGAAACCTTTTCTTTTTGCTCTTTTAGGCACCTAAACCGGGCTTCTAATTATGCAACTCATGAGCTTGCTCTCTTTGCCCGTAGGAATGGATCTCATCATTTGTGGAAAGGGGTTACTCCCTCCTTTTTAGAATAAACTGTACAAGCAGATTTACTGCTCTAATAGACCTGCACAGCAGGCTTCTTTCTGTATTTTCCTTCTCGTTTGCAATGAAATCTTTGTTCCTTTTCAAAAAAAAAAAAAAAGAGATCGTGATTACATCGATTTCCCACATTTTCAATTACTTGAAAGGGGACAAAAGTCACAAAACTAATGTTGCCACGAAGATGCGTTCATGGGTTTAATAATTTCGGTTAGAATGAATAAGTACTCTTCTTCACAATTATTATTTTATAATTCAAAAAGATAAAAGAATAAATATTTTATTTTTATTGACAATCAATTGCTTTGATTTAATGATTGGCAACATAATTTCAAACTGTTGTGGGGATGCACTCAGGGTTCATCATAAGCATCAAGTGTACTTAATTAGCCATTATTAGTGCAAAGAATTATGTTTACTTTCTCATTCACTTTGTCTCATATTTTGTAGCTAACAACTTTTGATAATGATTAGCTAATTAATAGAAGTTGATTTATAACTTGGTCTCCAAAAAAAAAAAAAAAAAGAGTATAAATTCATGATTTGATTTAATGCAACCTAAAAAGTTCCCTAAATATATACCAAGAGAGTTGCTACTTTTCTGGAAGTGGGACTGGAAGAGTGCCACTTGTTCCCATCATTACTGTTGCTTCTATTCTAACAGGAGATTTAACAATTAATGAGCCAATTAGAAGGAGCTTGCCCTAGTAAAAGGCATCAACTTTGAACAGTGACAAAGTCGGGAATTTAGGTCGGGGGCAAGATTAAAAGACAAGATTGAACATAAAAAATTAGTGTAAAAAATTTAATCAATATTAATAATAAAATAAATAAACAACTATATGTCAATTAACTACAAATATACATGTCATATCATTAAAATAAAGAAAAAAAAATTACAATTTATGATTAAGAATAATCAAATTAAGAGATCATTATAAATACAAATAGTTTAAACATATAATTTGAATTATAAATTTATGGTTAAGAATAGTCAAATCAAGAATTCCATCTAAATATAAATAGTTTAAACATATAATTGATTCTTCAAAAGTAAATAAATAAATAAATAAATCAAAGCAAAAGCATTAAGAGTATGTATACATGTGAATATTTGAACGTGTGACTTAGGTATGAAAAGATTTTTTTTTTTTTTTTTTTTTTCACTTTTTGATGGGAGGCATACTTTGTTTGCATTGTATATACATTTATTTGTTTATTTTTTTTTATATATTTTTTTTAGAGTTCTATGCTAATATTGATTTCTATTCTGGGTAGGTGTAGCAAAATTGTTTTTTTTTTTTTTAATCATTACCAAGTGGCACCCACAGTTTTATATTATAGTTGTAGACTTTAGTACGTTTTTGTCTAGTCCATCAAATTTTTGTGTTCAGACTATCATTCAATGAATCAATGTAGAGAATTATTTTTTAATCATTACTAAGTGGGACCCAATGGTTTTATATATAGAATTGTAGGAAAGATGCTTAGAATTCACTGAATCGAGGTTTTTTTTTTTTTTTTTTGGTCTTTTGTGTCGGGGAAAATAAGGTATTTTAGGTTATTATAATATTAATTAGTAAAAAATTTGAAAGTTCAGGGGCCACCTGCCCCCACCCCCGCGTGACTTTGAGTGACATGGGTTGGGGTATAGTAGTACTAAGCAGTAAGCACTAACTTATTGTGTATGTAATTTAATCACATTTTTTGTGAGCTGAAATATGTAAACTTGATTGACTTGGTTGCAGTATATATGGTTATTTTGCAATTTTGATTTGAGGAAGTTATATACATAATTGGCAAACTTTGCTAACATTTTTGTGAGAAAGTTGTTTCGTTCAGTGTACAGTTTGATTATCTAGGCACATAGTATTTGCTGAAGTTTGGTTATGTATATAAATTGATTTTTTTATATTGCAAACAGAATGCCAGAATTTACAAGAAAGCCAAAGCAAAGACAAGAAAATAAGGATTGAAAATGAACATGCACAGTCATTTATGTGGAAGAACATGTTCATACGAAAAAAATAATGATTGGAATAAAAAAATTATTTAAAAAAAAAATAGAAATTTAGAAATTTTGTTTTTAATTTTTTCTAACTTGGCTTTTTTAATTTAAATGATGACATGGCATTTAAAAAATGGCAAATTAATTTTAAAAAAATATTATTTTAATGGCCATGTCTATCTTTGTAGTACACTCCGTCTACCACATAAGTTATTTTCGTTGGTGAGATGACGTTAGGGACTAAAATGAGAATTTTTTTTTGATTTTGGGGACTACATTCAGGAAAAAAAAAAAAAAAAAAAAAAAAAAAAAAAAAAAAAAAAAAACAATAGGTAACAAAACGATAATTGGCCCAAAATGTAGGGACCAAAAGTGTATTTACACC
The DNA here is from genome assembly GCF_932294415.1 of Quercus robur. NCBI lineage: Eukaryota > Viridiplantae > Streptophyta > Magnoliopsida > Fagales > Fagaceae > Quercus > Quercus robur. Next base: position 976,973 of record NC_065541.1, read on the forward strand.
TTTAATGAAATATAGTGTAAAATAAATATTTAATATGTAGTGGTAGCTTAGATTTTTTTTTTTCTTCTAGGGGAGTTAGAAATGGTGGAGCTAGGAATTTGTGGGTGGGGGGGGGGGGGGGGGGTGGTAGGCGAGTAAAAAATAAGATGATTCAGTTTTTATTTTTTTAATTTTTATGTATATACAACTTCCACATTATATACAATACAACTATAATATACGATAATTTTAAAAAATTATTAATAGTTTAAATATCGTTAAGACAACAATCATTGGATGCATACTAGAATTAAATTACTAATCATAGATTTTCGTCAAATTAATAATAACTTGTTATATTTATAAGTTATATCAATTAAAAAAAATAGAATAAATAAGAATAATAACACACTTAGGAGTAAGGTTGGGAGGAAATGTGAAACTATGAAAAAAAAAATATTAATAAATTTTTGCTTTTGAAGTGTATGGTTTTTTAACCATACATGCAATCACTTTCTTGAAATTGAAGGAAGAAGTAAAAGATTTCATGGACTTGGAAATTTGTAGAGTACTTATCAAACTACTTGATCATACATAGAGAAAAACTAATAAAACATAGAAGGGAGAAACATAGACAGAGAGAAAGAAACACAGATGTAGATACCTTCTATCAATGCCAAAGTAAGTTAGAGTCCTGGAGAGACATTTTTTCAATAATAAAGGAGCTAAAATTTGAAACATTTTTTTTTCTTATAAAATTTAATATTTTAAGAGTTGTGTTACTAACACAACAATTTTACAAAAAATTCACATCAAAATATAGGTGGCAAGTTAGTAATGGTAGGTAAAAAAGTGACGTCAATTGTGAATTCAAATAACTCAAAAAAGAAGAAGATAAAAACCAGTTACAATTTGCCACTTAACCTTTATTATAAAATACTAGTCGCTAACCTGTGTGATACACGAGAAAACTATTAGAAAATAAATTTAATCTGTCTTTTTGTTCTATTAAATATAATCTTTCTTTTATTCTTTTAAAGTTTAGGTCTAATGATAAAAAACAATCATCGTGTAACGGACGTAATAGATTAACATTTTATTGAAACTATAAAAAAAAGGGGTATAACATCATTTTAAATAGTAAATCTATAGTCTTATAACATCTTAAACTTTTTTTTTCTTAATGGCATAATGTGTTAGGATCACAAAGGAGTTTGTGTAAAATCTAACTGTGAAAAGTTGATTGGAGTTTTTCTTGCCCAATTGACATAAAGCTTGAAAAGCAAACAGTCCCAAAAAACATGCAACTACTTCACAGTCTTGGCTTTAGTGTTCTTGGAACCAAATGCTTACTAAACATTAGATTTTCTATATCAAATTGTTGCACACTCTAAATGCTTTTATTCATCTGTTAACAATTTCCACAATTACTATAACAGGGCATTGAAAAAAAATTATATAGCAATAGTAACTAATAATGTTAGGTCTATCTTTATCTTAAAGCTAAGATAGTAATGTTTGAGGGAACATTTCAACTTAATGGGGTGCAAACAAAATGCAAATCAAACTAAACTCTTAGGATAAACCACTACTATAAAAAAAAAAAAAAAAAATGCAGGTCCTCCCATTCCTTCTTGCAAACCAATAGTAGCTGCAAGAGTTATCCCGATTGCTCAATTCCATGAGAGTATTCCACCTGATGGCCTTGACGCAAGTATCCTCCTCCTTTATCCCATCCCCTGCAAGTTAAAATTTTTAAGAATGAAAATTGTCAATTGGTGGTTTCAAGCAAAAGTTACATTTGTACAAAATATAAGTAGCCTAACTCATTTGCTTGAGGGAAGAAAGACCAACACCTCAGTTAGAAATTTCTGACTACAAATAGGAAATTACTTCAATTTAGCTTAAAAAAAGAAAAGAAAATGCAAAGTCTACAACGCTTCCCAAACCTAAAAGAAAATAAAAGGAATGAAAGAAAATGTTCATCAAAGCATCATTCACAGTAATATATATAAAAGAGCCCAAAAGAACTACAAACAACCAAATCAATTAAAAAGTAACAATATTCACACAAAAAAAAAAGCCTCATGTGAGGATTATGCTACTCTTTAAGTTTTTTTTTTTTTTTTTTTAACTTTAAATCTCACTTATCAAAAAGTAGAAGTTTTTTTTTTTTTAATCTCTCACCATTTGTTGAGTACCATCATCAATTGGAAACAACTGGAGCTTCAGCTTCATAGGAGTTATTATTCTCAACAAAATTTTTTTGCAAAAAGGAAGGCAAAGGAGGCAGAACTTTGCCAACAAAATTAGAATCCTTTTGGTCTGGAATTTAGATTGGAAACAAATCACACCATCAAAAACTTTAGATGTTTAGAATTTAAATCCTTTTATGAATACAAAAGGAAAAAAATAGGCACCCTCCTAGAGCACCTAGGTCATGTTCAACCTCTTTATCCACAACTACCTGCTACAATTGCTCAGTTGCATTGAAAACCAAAGAAAACCCAACAAATGCAGCTTTTTTGCATTTATTATATGTATATGATGAGATGACACCAGCTAATTTCCATTTTAATGACCTTCATGAAATATTAACATTGTGCATTTGTGATGTTGCAAACAACAAGATTAAAGATGGTTAGTCACTATGGTTCTTTTGTCAATCATAGTAACAGGGTGCTAAGTAAACTGCTTAGCCCCTCAGGGGTGAAAAGCCCTTGAATTAAGCATCTCTTATGAATGAAAGTATATGCAGCCAATTACAACAATTTAACCCAACAAAGCAAGTTGTTAAACAATTGTTTTTGTTGAAAATCAATAATTTTCCTTTGAAACAAATAGAAGCTCATTTAGCAAATATATGTTCCTGGGAAAATAGCAAGACATAGATATAATGGAAGATGTAGCCCACTTTATCAATGAAGAAAAGCCAAAAGAATTGGTGCATAGAAACGTGATTTTATCAAAAATTTCTAATAGCCATTAGTCACAACAGCATGCTAAATTCACATATGTTTCTAAAAGAAATTTCACTGAACACATGGTATGAACAATAACTAAAAATAACAAACGCTGAAGAGTGTAGGACTACCACAATACTATTAATGCTGACTCCCCAAAATAGAACACCAAAACCTTCTCGTAGCAAACTCATAAATAATAAATTAATAATTGACACTTTGAGACTTTGTAAATACTAAGTGGTATTTAAAATAAAGAAAAAAACCACAAATTGAAAGAAAAGGAAAAAAATATTACATTGGTTTAAAGCAAGTATAGAGTGGTCATGAAGTCCCTCTAAAGATGCTTCTTTCACAATCATGTGAAATTTGAATATGAAATCTGAAGAATTGGCTCCTTTAGGATATGGAATTCTGGAATGTGCGAGCAACTGAAAGGTGTGTGTCTAATGTTTCTTCACCAATCTGAAAGGTAGGTTTGCTCATGCTATGACAGAGGCTAAGGTTTTCAACTTTCTTATTAAAGATTATAAAACTGTCCCGAGTTATTTTTAAGTCATTATAGTAGAGATCAATTGTAAATCATATGTAATGTCAATAATTTTGATATGACCCAACTGTCTTTGATTTATATTTATTGGTTTAATACGAAAAAAGAGTAACTTTGTAATTTTATTGGTAGGTTTTGAACTCATGACCTCTTTCCTTTATCCACTCCCATGAGAAGAGGAAGTGTCATTTGATTTGAGTTACAATTCATTGGGATATGCTTCTAGTCCATGAGTATTTCTAATTGAAGAAAATCCTACGCAGGGACTGTGGCAGAACCAAAAATTAGCACTGCTGCTAAACCATTGTTGCTTAATGCTGTTCGTGGGGAAGATGTTGAAAGACCCCCGGTTCGGCTCATGAGGCAAGCAGGGAGGTACATGAAGGCAGGTTTAAATAGAGATCTTTGTATAACAATTCTTATGTTCATGGCCCATTTTTTAGAGAATATATTTAGATGCCTTTTCTATAAAACTTCTATTACCTATACCAAAAAAAAAAAAAAAAATCATGCCTTTTCTTGGATTTGTATAGCACCAAACCTGCAAATTCAGAATGTCTGAGTTTCTTATACTTTGTGTTTTTTTACTTGTTGGACCCTCATTTTATTTCTAAAATAAAGGACCAGAAGTGGTCTTCTCTTTTGCCTCAGGATGAGGATCATGTTACTACTTTGGAATACTAATTTGTTTTTTTAATTGGTCCAACTACTTCATTAGTCACTATCCTAGATTTCCTTAGAATTGTTTTGTTTACTTTACATCCCATTCATTTGTTATTTGTTCATAAGCTATATTTCTACATAAATTTGGGTTTTAATAGTCTTTTAAGTAAAGTTACCTAGAGAAAGTTGACTGCTATGTCTGATTTGTAGATCACTAATTTTCACAATGTTCTGCTTTACCAGATTGGCTGTATTTTCAAATTTCCATAATTTTTTTGTAGTATCTGTTTCTTTTATATCTTTCACTGCTGAGAGAAGGTTAATCTTGCATTCCCTATAGCACTGCAATGCACATATGACATTAGTTCCCCCTACATAACTTGGACCTCATTTATTGACAATTTCTTGTGATAGAGCTACCAAATTATCAGTGAGAAGTATCCTTCATTTCGTGAAAGATCAGAAAATGTTGATCTAGTTGTGGAGATTTCACTACAACCGTGGAAAGTTTTTAAGCCTGATGGGGTAAGATTCCTTTCTGGAAATCATTCCAACATTTCTTTCTCTCTAAGCAATTTCATGTTATACTTCTTTTTTCTCTTTGATTTAGTTGGTTGTTATCTCTTATTAGATTTCTTTCACATTGATTGAAGAATCGAGGCCAATGAAAATGTATCCAAATCAGAGTAGTGCTTCCAACTTTTCTACTTATCATAACAAAAATCACTTATAAAGTTCACAAAGTTCACAGACATTATATCCTCATCATATAAAGGCTATGAAATTGAACAAAAACCGAATAACCCAGCATCAAAATCAACAATAAGAAAATGTTAAAAAAAAAAAAAAAAAACGCTCTCAGACCATCCACAAAAACCCATCTACACACTAAAATAAATGAATAAATTCTCAACATTTGGATAACCAAAAAAATCTAAAGCGCATCCAAATTTGATTTTCACATCTTTCCCCTTCATTTCCACAGGAACCAAACAACTTCTAAGAAACCCAACGACCCAGAATCGAAATCATCAAGAAGGAAACGAAAAAAAAAAAAGCGATGGATTAGTAAAATACCAACCATAACCAAACGCGGAGGTACCATAATTCGTTTTTGTAACGGCGATCGGAATTGAAGGTCTGCGTGCACTTCTGCAAAAACCGTGGCAGCTTCTCATTCAGAACTTGCGAAGGCAGCGAATCCTTCATCTTTCTGATCCCTCTGTATATACAAAAAGCCAAACAATCTCACTTTTTAAAACCATTAACAAAGCTACCCACAAAGAGAGAGAGAGAGAGAGATAAAGAGGCATACCGGAGCCATATGGTTGGTGATGCCTTCTTTCTATCTCAGACCTGACAGTGTGGGGATGGCTTCTAGGCAGGATTGATTTTCAGTGTTGGGTTTTGGGGAAGGAGAAGGTAGAGAAAAAGAGAACAGAGAGGAACGTCAGAGCTTTTTTTGTGCTTATGTTTTTTTATACTTAGGTTTTTATCGGGTTTTAGGAAAGGTTTTTCGTTGCTTATTTATTTATTTATTTTTATTTATGTTTTTTTTTTAATATTGTGCTGACATGGAAATTTGTGGGAGCTTCAAAAGCTTCGGTTATATATATATATATATATAGATTATGAAAAATGAGTGTAAAATAGGAAAAGTAGGTTTTTATGTTAAAATAGATGTGATTTTTGTATGAGCTGATGTGAATGCTCTAAGGGAGCGTTTGGTTCATCGTAATATTACATTACGCCGTAATATTATGTTGTTGTAATCTTATATTAATGTAATCTTAACACAGGAATATAACATTACATTATTTAAAGAGGTGAATATGGAGACCAAATTTCACAACCTTTTAGATTACTTTTGAATATGTTGCGCACATTTGACAAAACCCTGCTGAACCTTTTATGCCGCATCATAAAGTATTGACTAAATAAACAGTTTTTTTTGGGTCAAGACTTTGCAATTCAAAATCTAAATTATTCATGTCACTGTTTCAAAATTCAAATGGAGTACTTTCTTTTATAGAAGAAAACCTCTCTTCTTTTTTTTTTTGTTTTTTTTTTTTTTTTTAGAGAAAGTTTCAATATATGGGATATAGATACTAATTGATTTTTGGAATAAGCAGAGATTGAACTGAATTCAAATATTTTATTTAATTATTAAAAACTTTACTAATTGAGTTAATTGAATCTCACGAGTATATGACTTATGAAGGTAATGATTAATTTAGTATGATTTTATTTTAACGTGGAAGCTTATATATGTATATATGTATCACTTTCCTTTTTGGTGGTTTCTTAATAATATTATTCTTTTTATAATTAGCTTGCATAGTTGAAAAATACAATTCTCTCTAGCTACTTGCACTGTAATAAGTTTAGAAATATCGCTTAGCTTCGTCAACCTTGCAAATGAAAATATCCACATTCTTGGCAAATAAAAATCAATACATAATCATCACATGACTGATATTATATGAGAATTTTCGTTGTTGAGATAATTACAATATACTGCTAATATTTTAACTTGAACTATTTCCCTCCAAGACTTCAAAGCACTTTGTGTATAGGGAGGTGGATGAAGAGGTGAACTTAATTTTATAAAGATTCACTGTAAAATTCGATATTTATAGTGATCCGTTATCTTTTGTGACATTAAATATTAATAAAGTAAAGAATGGACTGTTATGCCATAAATTTAGAGAAATGCTATATCCATAATATTTTCAACAAATTTTACATAATAAGTTGTTATAACATAATAAATTGTTCTAAAAATATTTCATTATAGTTCTTTAAGACATTCTTCATTATACCCGTGTGTGTATGTGTGTTAAAAATACTTAGTATTCTTAAAAGAAAAAAAATAAATTATCTAACACATGTATTTTAGTAATTTTATAGATGATATGGACCATGCCGGATTAGTTGTTTGTAAAATGTTTGTAAAAATAGTTTGTAACTCTAGCATTACTCTTAGAGTGTGTTTGGTAGAGTGGATTTTAGGGAGGATGAAAAAAAAAAAAAAAAAAAGGAGAGAAAATGAAGAGGGGAAAATTTTTGGAGAATATTTGGTTGGGAAGGGGAGAGGGGAAAATGATCGTAGGGCTCAGGTGTTTTCTTCCCGGGCCCACCAAAAAGTTTTCTCCCTAAAATGGGGAGAAAACTTGGTAGGAAAAATTTGATGGTTGAATGACAAAAATGCCCATGTGCAACTTGCACATAGGCTTCAGAACTTTGTTTCCTTCTTCTTCTTCTTCTTCTTCTTCTTCTTTTTTTTTTTTTTTTTTTTTTTGGTTCTTATTTCTTGGGGCTGTGGCATGGTGCTTTGATTTGTTTTGCTTATTTTTTTGTTTAACTAGACATGATTTTTTTTTTTGACATGATTTTTATTTTTTAATAAAGTTGGGTGATTAGTTTTTTTTTTTTTTTTTTAATTGGACATCATTTTTTAACAAGGGTATATGAGTAAATTTATATAAACTCATTTTTTCCATCTCTCTACTTTTTCACTTGCAACCAAACAAAAAGGAGGAAAATTAAATTTTTTTTCTATCTTTCCACTTTTCCACCATTCCAACCAAATGGCCCCTTAATTTTTTATCTCTTGCTTCCAAGAAGTCCAGAGTTACAATTTCTTTTTTCGCAATTACTAAGGTGACAAGTTGTATTTGGTAGGTAAAAAAATGACATTGGTAGTGGGATTAGATGAGAACAAATAGAAACTTGACCCTCAACTATTGAAAATTTTTGTATTTATAGTACGTGTTACTCTTTTTAGGATGGAAAAGAGGAGAAAATATTTATTTCTATTCAAAATTTCTATTATTCCTTGTAAAATTGAGGAGGTTGAATTTTGTATAAAATTACTTTTATACTCTCATAATCTATTGTTATATTATAATTCAAAAAGATAAAAGAATAAAATGTTTTTTTTTTCTTTTTTATATTCACAATCTATTACTTTGATTTAATGATTGGCAACATAATTTCAAACTGATGTGGGGTTGCACTCAGGGTTCATCTTAAGCATCAAGTGTACCTTTTTTTTTTTTCACAAGATAGAAATTCTACTCTAGTCTAATCTAAGTGTATATGTGTGTGAAGTTTCCTCTTAAAGACTTGAATTCCAACTCTTACCTCTCACACACTACAAGTACTTAATACTTGTAGAGTGACAATCGCGCCAATGGTGCGCAATGGTAAGCATCAAGTGTACTTAATTAGCCATTGTTAGTGCAAAGAATTATGTTTACTTACTAATTCACTTTGCCTCATTTTTTGTAGGCAGCTAACAACTTTTGATAATAAGTAGCGAATATAAGTTTATTTATAACTTTTTAAAATTTTTTATAGAATAAGTTGATTTATAACTTGGTTTTTTTTTTTAAAAGGAAAAAAAATTAGGGTAACTATATATTTGGTCTCTAACCTTTATACTATATGTTGATTTGGTCCCTGACTTTTTAAATGTGCTAATTTAGTCCCTAACCTTTTGCTATTGTATCAAAATGATCATTACTATTAAGCGATGGATGAAAAATACTGACATGTCTAATGACCAAAATAAAATATTAAGATTTTTGCCACATAGACTGCCATGTCAACATAACCTTAAATAATCAATTAAAGATAAAAGAAAAACAATTCCGAGATGAGTGAGTAAAAGTAACACAGAACGTGAAACAAAATTTGGGATGAAAAATTCAAAATCCCTAACCCACAATTGTAGAACAATTGGTTTGCTTTACATTTTGGTCCAGAGATCAAATATCGGTCAGGCTCGACGGTATAATCTCTCTCTCTCTCTCTCTCTCTCTCTTCGGTTTTTATCTCTTTAGTTTGAGCTGGTATTCTGATTTTTGGTATAATTTTTTTCAATTTTCTTGATCAAATGCTTTAATTTCAACTAATTCCTTTTTCTTCCTGCTGGGTTTAGAGATTGTATAAACTTGGGCTGAACGTGTCCCTGAATTGTTATAATTTCTTTTATGGTCTCCTTTTTCTTGCCATAGACACAAAACAATTTGGTATATTGTAAGCAATCATTGTTCTTATTATGAAATTGTTATATATCTTAGTGCTAAAAATGGTTGAGCAATGTATATGATGTAATTTGTGCTATAAACAAACTTCATTAACCCTTCACTGGTAGAACTTAACACGACTAAAGATTAATGGTTGTTTATCATTAATCTTTACTTCTTGTGCACGTGATTTATTCTTCATAATGCGTAAAACCAATAAATCTACACAATTAATATTGTAGATTTGCCTAGAAGTTTAGAACTACACCAAAAATCAATACTAGCTCAAACTGAGAGGGAGAGATTATACCGAGAAAGAGTTATTATACTAGTAGATTGGTGACATCGTCAGCCCTTGGCTCTAGTCTTCACAGCTGGTTATTGCTGTCAGGCATCACCCTCAGCCTCGTTGGTCACTGATGAGCCTCACCGTTATCTCTGGACCAAAAGTAAAGAAAATCAATTGTTCTACCATTTCGAGTTAGGGATTTTGAAATTTTTATTCCAAATTTTGCTTCACATTCTGTGTTACTTTACTCACTTAACTTGGATTTGTTTTTCTTTTATCTTTCTCTGATTATTTAAGGTTATGCTAACATGGCAGTCTATGTGGCAAAAATTTTAATATTTTATTTTGGTCATTAGACACGTTAGCATTTCCCATTCATCACTTAATAGTAAGGACCATTTTGAGATAATACCAAAAGGTTAGGGACCAAATTGATAAATTTGAAAGGTCATAGACCAAATTGACATATAACGTAAAGGTTAAGGACCAAATATGTTGTTTACTCAAAAAATTATAACTTCATGATTTGATTTAATGCAACCTAAGAAAATGCCTAAATGGTAAATACCAAGAGAGTTGTTGCTTTTGAAAATGGGATAGGAATCATGCTGCAAGTTCCCATCATTATTGTAGCTTATTCTAATAGGAGATTTAGGCCCCGTTTGATAATGGTGTTTAAACAACGAAAATTGTTGTTTAAACACCACAACACATATTTCTATACACTTTTTTAGTCATACGTATTTCCAAAAAAACTTAAACAACGTTACTAGAAATCTCTTACCAAACAGACCCTTAAAAATGAGCCTATTAAAAGGAGACCTAGGAAAAGGCATCAACTTCGAGTGACATGGGTTCGGGAATACTAGTACGTTATGGCTTACTGTATATGTAATTTGGTCACATTTTTTGTGAGTTGAAATATGTAACATGATTGACTTGGTTGGAGTATAGTTATTTTGATATTTTGATTTGAGGAAGCTCCATAATTGACAAAACTTTCTTAGTTTTTTGTGAGAAAGTTGATAGAATGCCAGATTTATTAGTGTTAGGGTTATATTTTGTTGTAATTGCTAATATTTTGTTGTAATTGCTAATTTTTTGACAAAATGCACTTTACTTGTAATTGGGTAGATCAAAGATGGGTTTAGTACTTCAAAAAACATATTGTTCAAGTCAAGTATTAAAGACATGAAGATTGGTACAAATAACAAGTGAAGAAAAGTTGTTCATTAAGTTTCGACAGATTGCTCGGATGCCTGCTATCGAGACTTAATATGAAGCTCGACAAATAGCTTGATAGCAACTCGATCTATCGAGAATTACAATTTCAGAATTTCCAGATCTGAAATTCGGCCCAGTCTTGAATATTTGTTTGGGATTTCTTTTCTCACAACCATAGATATATATATAAGGCTTATTTTAAAGGCCGTCACACACAGATACAGAGACCAAGAGACTTATATTCTCTGTGTGAAACTACTACGTTTGTACGGCATAGGGTTTTGTAATCGAGTGCTTCCAAATCTTTATTGTTGATAAAGTGAAGAACATTTTAGCCAACAATGTACGTTTTTAGACCCCTTAAACGCAAAAAAATTAACCTAGTTATTTAGTCAAGTGATTAACTTAGGTAAATTATGCAGATTTACGTTAATATAGATAAATCATATCATTTAAACAGTGCTGAATATAAAGAACACAACGATATGATAACCTAGGAAAACCGAATTAGAAAAAAACCTAGGGAGGATTTAACCTAACTATCCTCAAGGTAAAATAAATCAACTATAAAAGAATTGAAGTTTACACAATAGCGACTTAGACTACTAACATTCTATTGTTACCTTGAGTAGGAAACTTACTATCCCGGCCACGTGATAGCTCCAAGTCCACAGACTACTTCTTTCTTGGATTCACAACAACCACAAGTACCCCCACTTGTGTTTTTCTTTAAACTCTTTATGCAGCAACTGAAACAATCATCAAACTCTTGACATGAATCTTGATTCTTGATAACCCTAAGTATGTATGAAGACAAACACCTCTAGATCTCACAAGAGATTCATACACATAACATAAACAACAACATAACAACCTGACTAGGGTTTTTCCTTTTATAGTTAAGGCAAAACATAAAACCCTAGACGTCATATGGGCTTGGGCTGAGTTGGAAATTCTACAGAAAAACAATCTACACGAGCTTCGATTGATTGAATCTAATTTTCGATGGATTGAGCCTTGCAGAAAGTCAATATTAATTTTCTACAATCACTCGATTCCAATTTCACATACAAATACTTTGAGCAAGTCTAAAACAAGACTAAACGTTTTGATCATAGTTTGCCAACATTACATAATGAAATTCTAATACATTTAAACATAAAGTCTTAGAATCTAACAAACAACATTTGTTCAATTTGCTGGAGTTAGTCACGTACTTGGGATCCATGCAAAGGGTTACTTACAAATTGGAGGTTTGTGCATCAAGGAAAAAAAGTTACTACAAGATCAAGTCCAATTGGGTATTGGAGTGAAGGTTTAACTGTAGATTGGTATTTCGGGATAGGCTAAGGGTAGTTGGTAAGATTCCTTATATTTGTAACTGCTTGATTGTTGATTAGTGAATTCTTGGGAGTGATGACCTTAAAATTACCTGGTGAAATTTTTGCCTTGCGATATTTTCCCCATTTGTCAACAAATCACCATGTCTAATTTATTTTCCATTGGTGATTTGTTGGTGTTTCCACAATTTGCATGCAATTGAACATAATTAATCAACTTGGGTAATTGAATTAATTAATTGAGGTTAAGAAATCTTAACCCAACAATTAGAAACATTTTTGTTTAGGGTTTAATTATGCAATAATTTATTGACATAAATTTATGAAACATGAGTACTATTGTACCTCATCAAGTACACCTAGCTATCTAGGTGTACTTATGTACTCCCGGAGTATAGAGAATGATACTCCATCCTTTCACATTCATGGTTGGGTTCGCTCATTAAATTCGTGGTAGGGGTCTACCGTGAATGTGAGAGGAGAGAGCAACATTTCTCCGTGCTTCGGGAGTATCTAAGAATTTTTCGCTATCTAGCCCCAACATTGTTGTCCCATCTTATCTTAACCCGTATTAGTTGGTTATGATCACAGAAGGAAGCTTGTGTCTTTTTTTATTTTGAGTGACAGTGGCTTAGGTTTTGTTGTGGAGTTTGGAGGTCGTTGTGGGTTTTGTGAGATTTACATTTGATTGGTTTTAACCTTTTAGGTCTTTCAGTGTTTGGGATTTTCATAATGGAAAATTCATAAATGTATTATATATGTTAGAACTCTAAAAGAAAAGAGAAGATAAGTACTGCTTTTGATTGATATTATTGATGAGGTTAGCCACTCTTTTTTTTTTTTTTTTTACTTTTTTTATTTATTTATTTATTTTTTTTTTTAGACCATAGAATTTATTGGTTTCTTTGTTTTTTTTTTTTTTTGACTGCTATATAATGTGGAATCAGTATGAGCCATGGCCATAAAAGTAAAATATTATGATGATTTCAATGTTTTTTTCCGTGTGTTTTTTAGGATACCGAGGCCTAGTTAGAGGCAATTAAATTTTAATAAATGGAAGTGTTTTTAGTCATTTTTTCTTTGTTTGATCATTTTCTCTTTATGTTGGTACACAAATGATTTGGTCTCATTTAGATAATGAACACAATATTTGCAATTGGGGTCATAGGATTTAGTGGTAAGATTGGAGTGGTTGAGGAAGTGTTTAATCAGTGTTCTATGTTCAGTTATAAAAATAAAGTCTACTTTTTATCTAGATTTTATTTTGTCATTTTAAATATTAAATTTATAATAAAATATAGTTTCTTGTCTAAGCACTATTCAGTTCCAACCTCATATATCTAGATTTTATTTATTTATTTTTTGATGGGAACATATATAGATTAGTAAAGAAAATTTGCTAAATAGTCAAAAACTACTTCTAGGACTAGAAAAATTTATAAGATATGAATTAAGAAAATCAAGTTTCAAAGAATTCAGCAACAGTGTGAAAAAATATTATAAATATTATACAACAAAATGAGTTTTTGCCTGGACTTTATAGATCTTTATAAAAACACATAAATCAAATGAAATTACGAAGTTTTTGCCCATGGCATGGGACATTGTCTAGTTGTAAAAGAGTTACATTTTATTTATTTCACTAGACTTATTAAAAAAATAATAATAATAAAAAGAAGAAGAGTAAATCTGATTGTTAAGAGTATATAAATATCATCCAATAATTTGAAATACGTTCATCCACGTCAACCCAATAAAAGATAAAGTAAAAAACAACATTGCTCTAGAATATTTTTTCTCCTTTGCATGGGCTGCTGCCACCTCCTTCTCTAAGCTATCTATCTTCTCTCTAAGCAAAGGCAGCAATTCTCTACCACGTGCACATGTAGGAGGGTCAAGCCAAACAAAGTATCCACAAGTATCATCAACCTTGCAGCAAAAAATAGATTAAACATAAGTAATATATACTTAAATAACAGAGAGAGAGATTATTTTCAGATTCAATAAGTTTGGACATACAAAATTCCCAAAATTGTTAAGATAGTATGTTGTAATTAGCGTTAATAAAAATAGTGTCAGTGATATGATGTTGTTCTAATAACAACTTGACACATCAATGGTTATGCAAAAGATGATGAGAAATTCTATGCTTTTAGATTAGCACAATACCCCATATTTTTCACACGCCCAAAACCTCCTCCCTATGTTTTCACCAGTCCATGATGTTTTCACTGGTGCCCTTTTTCCACAATGACAAAACTGAATCCAAGGACTTCCAAGTGCATGTAATGAAGTTGAAGAAGACATTGTTGAGGGCTGGTGGTGCTGGTGCGGTATATCCATATAATCTGAAGAAAATGGCACATAGAAATGCTATTGTTATAGCCCTTGAAAAGAGTGTTTAAGATACGCACATGTGATATATAACTGTTAAAATATTGAGGGAGGTCAAATAGTTTACGCTTAAAACATAACCTTAGGAGATAAGTGTCATAGTTAAAAAATTGTTGTCCTATTTCTTCTTTCGGTGGCTTCATGATGTAAGTTATATTTTATTCTTTTCTCGATAAATATGGTTCGTCATTTTGTAAATACTGGCATGCATTTAAGCATGTCATTCTGTAGTTAAATTCTTTAGATAATACAATATGTTAGAATATTAGATAAATTATGCATTTTCATGCTGAAGCCTGAAAGTAGTATAATTGTTTAGAAGAAATGAAAGAATGAAAGAAAATTTGGCGGGTAGATGCACCAAAATTGCCGTCTACTTGCGGCTTTAGTTCCTATAACATGCTATGATTCTCTCATTATTGCATGGATCACGAAAACTATTTTGGAGAAAAAAGAAAAGAATTAATGGATTTGCAACTCAAGATAATTTTGATAATCCTGAGAAGCAAAGATGAATAAAAATGAGAAGTTGAGGCCCTTGAATCTTTGCTCTTTCGAAGCGCGCACTTTGTGATAATCAACATTAATTGAAAATAAAACAAAAGAAGGGTTAATGAAAGGGTGAACTGAAACCAAACCAGTTCTCTTGAGAGGATTCTCTGCTGGTTAAGTTTGGAAAAATGGGGTTTGATCATCTGCAACTTCTCCTTCTCCCATGGTCTCCAAAAGAATTAAGTTCACTCTTTTTGTGAAGAACCCATCTGACAGAAATTGAATTTATAGCTGAAATTTTTAAAGATGATTGATTTGCCAGAGAGACAAGTCCATGGGAAAAAAGAAAGAAAAAGTCAAAAGTCTAGTTTGGCGTTTAGAAGAGTATACCTTTCTGTTAACATGTTTGGAAGATTGTTCAAAGAAAGGCTGTTAATTACACACCGGTATACGTGTCTGTACAGTGTGGTGTGCGTGCCACATCAATTCAAATCGGTAGTTTGAAACACGATTTCAATTAAATTGAAAAATTATATATTCAAGAAATAATTTCACAATTTTAGATTTTTAACTAAAATCGTATTTTGAAGCTACGTATAATTTTCAAGTGCTGTATGTTTGGTTGGTGCATGCATGCACCGTTGGTGTACAACAACAATACTCTATTCAAAGTTGCACTTATATTAATGATAGGACTAGAGGTCTATTTGAGATCCATTTATTTTGCTGAAGTAGAAATTTTTTTATTGAAAGTACTATAAATAAAAGTAAAAATTAGTTGAAATAATATAATGAAACTCATGAAAAATACCAAAATGTGTAATAAGACCCACAAATAGTAACATAAAGAAGCTAAATAGAAATTTTTGCCAAATGGATGCTAGTTATGTCAATATAATGTCCAGAACCCAGAAAGGTAAGAAACTAATTTCTATCCTTTGTTCGCGTGCTACTAATACGAACCAAAGAAATTATTTTTTATTTAATTCTGTCATATGGGAAGACAAATGGAAAATCCATTCCTGTATTTCAACTATAAAAAAATCAGGAAGAAGAAAAATCCAAGTACAATTTTATCAAACGTGAGAAGTTATTTTGAGCTTTAGTCTATTTTGATTTGCTCTTGAACCTAATTTTTTTTTTTTTTTACTTATTTGAGTATGGCTCTTACTTTTCTTATCCACATATAACAACAACAACAACAATAATAATAATAAAAGGTCTGTTTAATTTTGGACAATATCTAGAATGTTAGCTAACGCCTAATTATGCAAAGGTCCAATTGATTAGTTTATAGTGGCACAACCATATCACAAAACTAAGTGCAGCCGATAATAATTTTGAACACAATGATACAATTAAGATGGGGAAAATTTAGATGGCAAAAACCCTAATCGGTGGTTTGAAACTTACCACCAATGTGAAGAGTTTACTATAGGTAGAATTAAAGTTATTACAATAAAGAATATAACTTGATCTTAGTATTGTTACGTAAAACCTACAAACAATAGTAACTTCCACACGTAACTCCAACCTAATCGGACTCTTCTACATTGTGAATTTCTTCAATGTACAAATACCCAATTCATGAGTACTGACTTCACCTCATTGACTTTTGATTGCAGTAGATGTTGCTGCATATGTCTTCACAAGAACTCTCTTGATCTTTAATAAGCTCTAGAGATGTAGCTTAGTACAAAACCCTTGACACAAAATCATTGCAAGAGATTCTTTAACTTCCACAGAGTTCTTTTAGGTGGTTAGGATGACCTAATGAGGCTTTATATACAGGGAGGAGGCTAGGACTCGGAATTAGGAGGACTGGTTTTGTTGTTGTCTGCATGCAACCACTTTGGCCTCAAGCTATGCTGTTTAGCTACTATGGTTTTAATTTAATTTTTATTATTTATTTATTTATTTCTTTTGGAAGTGTCTTTGATGAGTAGTACTAGGTAAGGACAAAATTATTTTGTTTAAATTTTTTAAAGGGTTGTTTCCAAGGGTTGTTTCCTCCCTATTTATATACGTCCTGGAACCCTAGTTGACAGATCCCTAGGTCTTTTAGTCTTCATGGGTCACAAACTTAGAAGTTTGGAAAATTGAAGTTCAATTGGTTGATTGGATCGGAGTCTATGTTTAATAATTAACCTTTATCGATTGAGCTGCAATTGTGGCAATAGAAGCATCACTATTTTGAGTAGTTTCTTAAGTTTTATTTTTATTGTTGTTGTGTCTCTTCAATGAAGATATTCAATACGGTCTAGAATTTAAAAACTTTACAACTCAAATGCATAAAAATGCGTTTTGACTCGGATTTAAAAACATCAACATATGATTTGACCCAAACAATATATAAATAGATTTGTTTATATTGCAAACAAATGTTGGAATTTATTAGTAACCATTTTTTTTTTTGGTGTTTAATTATGCTACAATTTATTAATTAGCAGAATTTAAGGAATAGGGCACCCTTCAATTGTTAACGGTAAATATTATTCATTAAAAATTCTAAATAAAGTGTGCTTGAGTTACATTGAAGTATTGAACATATTTCATTAGAAGCAATGATCTTTTTATTTATTTATTATTATTATTATTTTTTTTTTTTGAGAAAGTCATTAGAAGCTTTGTTAGATAAACACAAAATTTCATAACTTGCGCTGAGCTAGCGAGTTATTAATGGTACAACATTTCTCTAAGCCAAGGCAGCAGTTCTCTCCCACGTGCACATGTAGGAGGGTCAAGCCGGCCAAGCAAATTAAGTATCCACAAGTATCATCAACCTTGCAGCGAAAAAGAGGTAAGAAGCAAATCCGAAGTAATTATGAAGATGTTTAGATCCAAAGTAATTATGAAGATGTTATAATTTCTAATACTTATTTATAGCTAAAAGCAACCTATAACTGGGTGTTCAGCCATCCCCACTGAGAAGCTGTGAAGTGCTATTGTGGATAACAGCTACTAGAAGAAGCTGTGACTTGTGGATTTTGTCTGAAATCATCACTGCTTATAGTGAAGTTAAGTAATAGTACTGCTTAAAACAACAATCAAACATTACTAGGACAAGAAATATGCTCATAACAGCTACCATTTCTTAATAGTTTATACTTTTAAGACAATCAATAATTTATCATATTAGCAGCCACTTTTCTTTGACCTTTCCTAGATTTCAAGCAACCCACTGCCAACCATCGATCGACTCAGCAATTAACTTCCTTTGAGTCTAGCATTACTCTTTTCTATTTAGTTAATTGTTAGGTTCTAAGACTTTAGGTTTAAATGTATTAAAACTTCAATTTGTATTGTTAGCAAACCATGATCAAAACGTTTTAGTCTTGTTTAGACTTGCTCAAAGTATGTGGTTGTATGTAAAGTTGGAATCGAGTAGCTGCAGGATTTATTATGTAAATCTGTCTGGCTCGATCGATCGAAGCTCCTGCAGATTGTTTTTCTGTAGATTTTTCTTACTCAGCCCAAGCCCGTTTGATGTGTAGGGTTTTATGTTTTGTCTTAAGTATAAAAGAGAAAACCCTTGCCACGTTTTAGGATGCTCTTTATGCTGTGTGTGTGAATTTTTTGTGAGATCAAGGTGTTTACCTTCACACATACTTAGAGTTTCCAAGATTCAAGATTATGTCAAGAACTTGGTGATCGATTCAATTGCTACAATAAGAGCTTAAAAATATACAAGCGGGAGTGCTTGTACTTGCTGTGAATCCAAGAAAGAAGTAGTCTATGGACTCGGAGTTGTCATGTAATCGTGGTAGTAAGTTTCCTACTCGAGGTAGTAATAGGATGTTAGTGGTCTAAGTCGCTATTGTGTAAACTTCAATTCTTTCATAGTGGATTCAGGTTTACCTTGAAAATAGCTAGGTTAAATCCTTCCCAGGTTTTTAGCAGTTTAGTTTCCTAGGTCATCATATCTTTGTGTTCTTTATTTTCCACACTCTACATTGATATGATATATTTGTGTTAACCTAGATTTGAGATTTGACTATGTAATCACTTGGCTAATTAACTAGGTTAATCTAGTTGTGTTTTAAGGGGTCTAAAAACGTACATTAATTTATTTTCTAGCATTAATCTTTAATGTTTTAGTTATTTTTTTTAATCTTTTAATTGAAATGCCCATTATATTTGGTAGAGAATATTTGCCCAAAGTTTGAGAGGATTCACCAAAGTTTAAGGACATCAATTGCATAGTGTATTTGATGATTGATAGTGTTAAAATCAAAAGAGAAAGATGTGGAAGCGGAAGCAAAAGAGAGAAATAGAGGGAAGACTAGTTTACGTGGTTTGGCTTGACGGCCAATGTCCACTGTGTAAAGCCCTAGCAGCTACATTGTTATATTATGATGAAGTGTAGATTACAATGACTCTAATAGGGTTTATATAGGAATAGCAGAGTTTAGGTTACCCTTAGAAGGGCTTTACACTAAATTGGACCACTTGGGCCATTGCACAACAACTACAACCATATTATCTCTAACACTCCCACTCTTGAACTCAAGGTGGAACCTAACTCCTAGAATGAATGATGGACATGAAGGTGCAACCTAGTAGAAGTATCAGCTGACTCAAGGAATGGCATAGACATCGATATATTTTGTTGAAGAAACTGAAAGCGAAGGTAATTAAGTGGTTTTGTGAAAATATTAGCAAGTTGGTGTTTAGTATGAATGAACTTAAGAGACACATTCTAGGTTTCTAAAAAATTGTCAATAAACTGTACAAGAATATTAGGCCCTTTTGAGTATGTACCGTATTCTAAGTCTTTCAAAATTCCCCTTTCCTCTATCTTGTGTGAGTGTGTGTGAATTTATAGTAATAATTAAAAAAATAGTACAATAATGTTGGATAAGGTTCATTACTTCTTTTCTTCCCTAACTTCTTGGAGATGTTAATAGCACTAGTATTTGTCAAAAAGAGCAATAAAGGTGCAGTTAGCTTAACTGGTAAAGTCTAAGATGGTTGAATAAGAGATCTGAGACTCAATCCTCGCCTACACTAAAAATCGATTGATGTCTTGGTCTGATAATAAAGAGTTATCGTCAAAAGCGAGTGCCTTGATTAATGCCATAGTCTTGTAGCAAAATTTTTATTCCAAAGAAGATGAGTACGACAATTTCCAATGGCATTGTATTTTGCTTCAGTAGTGAACAAAGAGATATTTATCTACAAATAACATGTCCTAATGGGACTCTTTAATTTTGAGCCAATAAAAAATCACTTCTTATCCTCAAGGAGTTCAATTTAAAATTGGAATCATCCTAAGAAACCACAATAAATAAAGGGCATCCCTCTTAGTCAACACCCATTTTTCTACACATCAAAACTCTAGAGAAATTTTGCTTCAAGAACATTCAAAGATTATTCTAAGAAACTTATTCGAATCCTTCTTCTAAAACTCAAAGTTCCACTAGAGTCAAACTTCAAAAGCCTCCAAAAACTTCAAAAAACCCCAAATCACTGAAACTCTATCAATTAAGTCTCTAAAACCCCCGAAGAACTTCTAGCCAAAAGCTTTCACATTCAAAGAATCTTTAAAAAAAACTTGAAGAACAACAAATATCTAACAAGCTCAAAGCCAATGATTCGTTGTGGAAACCATTTGATCCATCTTCCAACCAAAGTAGAGAGGATTTTGTGTTCGAATCAAGACTTCATCTAAATAAATCATGAATTGAAAAAATTTTCTAGAACACTGAATTAGAGGATTTTTCTTTTCTAAGAGAATTAAATCTAGACAATTGTACTATTCAATAAATACAAGTTTATATTTGTAAAACTTTTTTCACTTGTTTGATTTTCAAACCTAATATTTTGTGTTTACACCTACATAAATGCATCCACTAGAAGTGCTCTATCACTATCATTACCACTATCTTTGAGGCCGCTACCACTATTACTCTCACCTAAACCTGTATTGCGTCTATATGAAATATTAATGATTTTTAAGTGTATTAAATGATATATATATCCCCCTAAAAAAATTATATATATATATATATATATATCATTTTTATCCAGAATTGCAACAATAAACATGAAAACTAGTCACTCTTTTCGGTAATTTTTTTTCACAAACAATGTTTTTTCAACGAAAATGTTTTCTACCGAAACAAAAAGAAAGCATTTGAGACAATACAATTATCATATCGGCAGAAATGCAAAAAATTAATTTGAAAAGAATTGGATTGGAAATCTCCATCATTTCGACAGAAATACAAAAAATTAATTTGAAAAGAATTGGATTGAAAAACTCCATCGTTTATCCTCCCTTGGTGTGGATTGTATCATTTTTATACATCATGTTCTTAAGCAAA
Organism: Quercus robur; assembly: GCF_932294415.1. Classification (NCBI taxonomy): domain Eukaryota; kingdom Viridiplantae; phylum Streptophyta; class Magnoliopsida; order Fagales; family Fagaceae; genus Quercus; species Quercus robur. The sequence goes on from NC_065541.1 coordinate 998,226, forward strand.
TAACATCATCAATTATAGTATAATGTAGATTTTCTCTTTATTAATGTAGGAATCTATTTTCTTAACATCATCTTTTTTTGAGAGAGTTTCAACTTATAGTGTCTGCTCCTGATGATAGCTCTTTATCATCAGACCAAGACACCAATTAGTTTTTGGTATAGGCGGGGATTGAACCCTAGATCTCTTATACAACAATCAGAGATTTTACCAGTTGGCAAAGGTGCTAGTTAACAGGTTGAAGCAAATTCTGCCCCAAATTATATCTCCAACCTAGAGTGCATTTGTGCCAGAAAGATTAATTACAGATAATGTGCTGGTTGCCTATGAAGCCCTTCATGCGATGTAGGGAAGATTGAAAGGCAAAACTGGAACACTTGCCTTGAAGCTGGATGTCAATAAAGCTTATGACAGGGTAGAATGAGATTTCTTAAAAAGGATTATGCTTAAGATGGGATTTCCAGATGTTTAGGTGGATAGGGTTATGAGTTGTGTCTCATCTCCTTCATTTTCAGTCTTGATTAATGGAAAGCCATATGGTTTGATTCATCCATCTAGAGGAATCCACCAAGGAGACCCCCTATCACCTTACCTGTTTCTTTTATGTGCAGAAGGATTTACATGTCTCTTGCAGAAGGCTGAATTAGATGGGATTATTCATGGTGTTTCCATTTGTAGGCGAGCCCCTAGTATTTCACACCTGTTGTTTGCAAATGATTCCTTACTATTTTGCCAAGCCAAATACAAGGAGACAAAGGCAATTATGGAGATTTTGAAATTGTATACAGAAGCGTCTAGCCAATGCATAAACATGGATAAATCGTCAGTCTATTTTAGCAGTAATACTCCACTTCAACATAGAGATGTAATCAAAGCTTTGTTGGGAGTGAGTGAAGTGGACAAATTTGAATCATACCTTGGTCTTCCTACTTTAGTGGGAGGGAAGAAATATCATACTTTTTCATTTATAAAAGATAGAGTGTGGAAAAAGCTTCAAGGGTGGAAAGGGAAAATGCTTTCAAGAGCAGGAAAGGAGATACTTATTAAAGCTATGGCTCAATCAATCCCAACTTATATGATGAGTGTTTTTAAATTGCCAGTCAAGTTGTGTGAAGAACTTCAAGCTCTATGTGGTCGGTTTTGGTGGGGGCAAGTTGGAAATGAAAGGAAGATCCATTGGTTGAGTTGAGAAAAATTAACTAGACCAAAGGCGGATGGGGGAATGGGGTTCAAGGATTTACAGCAATTCAACCTGGCCATGCTTGCCAAACAAGGGTGGAGATTGTTACAAGATCAAGAGTCCTTACTTTGCAGTTGCCTTAAAGCACGATATTTTCCTAGATGCAGTTTCTTGGAGGCCACTGATTCTCCCAATAGTTCTTTCACCTGGAATAGCATTTTAGTAGCCAAGCCATTGATTCAGAGGGGGTCCTGTTGGAGGGTGAGTAATGGAACTTCAGTCCAAGCTCTAAGGGATGCATGGATTCCCAACTCCCCTACCCATAAAGTTTTACATCCAGCTCATAATGTTGAAGAAGATTGTATGGTTGTTGACCTCATAGGCCCAGATACAAGGTGGTGGGACAGAGAGTTTATCATGCAACATTTCAATCGTGAAGATGGGGAAGCTATACTGCAAGTGCTGCTAAGCAGAAGAGTTACTCATGATTCTCTATTTTGGACATTCACCAAGTCAGGGGATTACACTGTGAGGTCCGGGTATCATGTAGCTCAGCAATTGCATAAGGAAGCGGTTTGGGCAAAGTGTTCCAATGGAGCGGTGGGAGGTGCTGTATGGAAGGTTCTGTGGAAGCTGAAAGTGCCAAACAAAATCAAAGTGTTTGGCTGGCGCGCATGTTGCAATATACTGCCCACCCGGGTAAATTTGGTGCACAAAAAGATAATACAGGATAACAGGTGTGAGGTGTGCAAGTTTAAAGCAGAAACGGGTATACATGCTTTCTAGAACTGTGATGTGGCGCAGGACATTTGGGCAGGGTGTTCAGTTCGTCTATAGAAATGCGCTAGAGAACAAGGTGATATGCTTCAGCTTATGGAGTTACTTATTGCTCGTTTGTCTCCTGATGACCTTGAGCTTTTCCTTGTCTAAGCATGGATCATTTGGAATCAAAGAAATGGTATAATACATGGGAAGCAGCTGCAACCACCCGAGGTGTTAATCAAGCGTGCGCAAGATTTTCCAGCGGAGTTTTGGCAAGCCAACGGTCAGCTATCCGCCTCACCCAATATTCCGAGTCTGTCAAGATGGAGACCACCCCCTGTAGATCAATTCAAGTTGAACTTTGACACGTCAATCTTTCTGGATGGTGGAACTTCCGAGGTTGGAGCCATTATCCAAAATGATAGCGGAGAAGTTATGGAGGCTTTATCGGTAAAGGGTCCACCTGTGACAAATAGTGAAGAGGCGGAGATTTTTGCTTGTCGTAAAGCAGTGGAGTTTGCGGTGGAGTGTGGTTTTTCAAAGTTGGTTCTTGAAGGAGATAACCAAGCTCTCATGGTTGCATTGAGCACGAGGAAGGGGCTGTCGTCTTTGCTGGGTCATATTCTCCAGGATGTGTTGCGTATACTTGATAGGCTTAGTTGGGTGCAGGTTGTCTTTGTTAAAAGAAGCGCAAATAGTGTTGCCCATATACTAGCTAGATATGCAAAGGACTTAGTGGAGGATATTGTATGGATTGAAGATTTCAACCCCCAACCCCCCCCCCCCCCCCCCGGCGGGTTATGGAGGCTTTGTACTTTGACTGTTTCTGTTGAATGAATTCTAAGGATGTTATCCTCTTCAAAAAAAAAAAAACTCCCCTCCATGAAACGATTACCTCATGAAACTCCCACCTTCTCTCATTCAATTAATCTAATTATTCACATTAATTAAAAAGAAAATCATAATTATTATATTGATAAATATTTCATTTATTCATTTAATATGAAATTGCACCAACACACTAGTTCACCAAATATAGATCTTCATTAATTCTCTTGTAGTTCTCGACTTCTTGCATTGCCTTGTAGATTGAATTATGCCTTCATTGTAGCATGATTGAGAAGCACTAAATCCGCCATCTGCGAAGGATACTGGATAGTTACTCTGGATGTAGGTATTATCCATTACAAAGGGTTCAGTCCAAAAGTCACTAAATGATTGCTCAAGTGTTTCCAATGTAGCGAGACTATCTTCTTCCATCCAGTTTATGCTAGATAAAGGTGCATTATCAAACCTCAAGTAGGAGAATTCACTAGAAGATGTCTCAAGGGGTAATTGGGACCTCTCCTAAACATGGTAAGAGGGAGAACTGCTAACAGAGCTCTTAGTTTCTGTTTTCCTTGCTATATCAGCGTCATGTTGGTAAGCTTCATTGGACAGCATTTTCATCTTAGATGTTGTAGGATTTTTCTTGGTGCACTTCTTCAGGTGGGCATGCCAGTGGTTTTTTATATCATTATCTGATCTGCCTGGGAAGCTTACCGCAATCATAGACCATCTACAAAGAAAAATACATGGGGTTTATATAGAGGTTATTTATTTATTTATTTGCGATGAATGAGAAGATTGTATTGCATCAAATGAATAGAGTACAAAGTTCAAGTAACAGCACCTATTTGCAGAACTGGAACACCAGTATATACACCAAATCTAACTCAATTTCAAAATTTTATATGTAGTTACATTACTATATATATTTGTATTCACATATATAGGCTCATTGAAAAATTCATTTTGAATCATTTCAAAGAAAAACTGACTGATTATGGTGACATATCTTGGTTACTTACAGACACATTTAATGCAAACATAAGATGCTTATGAGTATTCACATTGCCAACATGTTTACGCTGAATTCTTCAAAATGACTGGCATGCGTGAAGTAGGTTATGCTCATAAATATTTTTTATTAAGTACGATGCAAACAAGAAAAAGCGCATGGAAAGAAGGGGAGATTTTGTAAATAAAGTTATGTTCATCCAAATTCTTGTTGAAGAATTAAGAAAGATTTAAGTCTGTACTTATTGCCTAGTTCTTCATGCAATTTGATGATCATAAGCTCTTCTTCTTCTGTGTAGTTTCCTCGTTTTACATCTGGCTGGAGGTAGTTCAACCATCGCAGTCTGCAACTCTTCCCACACCTTGATAAACCTGTAAACCAATGTATAACAAAAAAGGTTGATTAACATGAAGTACTGTAATGCCATAGGATTCCAATTTATTATTTTTATATTTGGATTTTCCCAGGAAAGAAAACTATGATAGAAAAAGGAAGTCAATCGTGATAGTCAATAAAGGTAAATCATGCATAAAAATGAACAATAAAAGTAAAGGAAAAGGTTGTCATAAAAATTAGAACTATAAGTGCTTAAACAATGTTTTCATTTTTTAGTATAATTTAAGAGAAGCCGAGGAATTAGACAGTCTTAATTATCTAGACATTTCATGAGGCAGTTAACATGGTTAACCACTAATGATACAGTCTTTTTTTCATATAAAAGAAATAAAATACAAACGTCCTTATTGAATTGATTTCTATCAGCTTCAAAGAGTTTCTTAATTACCTACAAATTTGGGAAGTTCCCGCCAATTCCAGTGGCCAAATCTCTGAATATAAGACCTTAGTTTATTATCTTCTTCTACACTCCATGCACCTTTCTTTAGTCCATTTTTATCATAGAAGGGAGCTCTCACCATCTCTCTCTAATTGAAAATTTAGGTCAAGTGATTCCCTAGCTCTAAGTAGCATATTTATACAAAAAAAATTGAGTTGAAAAATGTTCAATAATTACAGCCTTGAAGATGGACCTAGCTATCATATGTTTGGTCAAGATAATAACATAAAAAATGGTAGGCGCCCAAAATGAAGTTGCAACGAAAAGGGCTTTTGATAAAGTAATGATTCCATGAGTGAAAGCACTCTTTAGACGAGTGTGGCCTGAAGCTCCGCAATGATGACAGAAATGTGGCTTCTTTTATTGAGAATTTTTATTATTGTCTTTCTTAGTCCTAGGGTTCCTAGTCTTTTTCTTTTCTCACTAGCTATTTTAGTTTTAGTGTCAATATTCTCAAAAATATCATCATGTGAGACTAACACAGCTTTACTAGAAGAGGCAATATTAGGAGATATAGAGAATTCATACCCCAATCCAGTCTTATCAGAAGCAAATTTTTGAAAGCTCAGCATCTCATCTAGCTTTGCACTGGAAGTCCTCTCCAGTTGAGCTCTGACTTGGAATAGTTCCGCTTCAAGTTTCTTTGTCCTTTCAGCAAGAAAGTTGTTTTAGAATCGCAAAGCTCCAATAGTCTGATTTGCTTCATCAAACTTTGTGGAGAGCTCTTCTCGATCAAGTTTCACATCGCTCAGCTTCTTGGTGGCCAGCCTATTCAATTTCTCATGATTTTACGAAACCTTGTATAATTTTGCATAGGCTGTATGGATGTCATTCTACTTATCCATCTTTTCAAATTTTGACTCTACCAAGTCTTCTTCATCAGCAACTTCTGTAATCCCTTCAGGAGGATCGACTATAGTGATGAAGGCATTTAGAATTCCCTCATCATCACTGTCACTGGACTCAGTTTCGGCTTTAGTGTCACTCAAGGTTGCAGCAAGTGCCTTGCTTTTTCCAGTAGCCTTGAGATATGTTAGGCATTCCTGCTTTATATGCCTAAAACCATGACAGCCAAAACACTTAGGACTAGAGGGAACGGAGTATGACCACCATCTTTAGAGTCTTTCTTCCCTTTGTTCTGACCCTTGGATTAAGATGTATTTCCTTGCCATCGGTCCTTATCTAATCCTTTCACATTGGCATTCTTGATGAACTTCTTGAATTGCCTAGTGATGTAGGACTTCATCTTTGAATCCTCATCTTCAGAGAATTCATCCTTCTCATTACTTTTAGCCTTCAGTGCCACATTCTTTCCTTTACTTGCTTTCCCGAGTCTTGTCAACCCTACTTCATAGGTTTGCAAGTTTCCAATCAACTCTGTTAAAGGAATAGAGTCAATATCCTTTGATTCTTCAATGGCAGTGATCTTGGCATGGAATCTTTCAGGCAGAGACCTTAGCACCTTTCTTACGACTTTGGGTTTAGGAATAGTTTCCCCATGATTAAAGGCTAAGTTGACTATGTCTTTGAGTTTGGCATAGAACCTATCAAATGACTCATCCTCCTCCATCTTGACCTTCTCAAAACTTGTATTAAGCCTTTGAAGCTTGGAATCTTTAACGGCCTTAGTTCCTTTATAGGTCATCTGGAGAATGGTCCATGCTTCCTATGCAGTTTCAGTTGAGCATTTTTTCTTAAACTCCTCATTCGTGATCGCACTGAAAATGGCATTCAATGCATAGTTCAGCCAATCTCCATAGCTTGCCACACTTTCTCATTAAAGACTGCAAGAAAGCTCTCATGCGTACTTTTCAGTATGCATAGTTAGTGCCATCAAATAAAGGTGGAATAATTAGAGACTGTATTTTATCCATGACAACAGGGGTCAATGGATTACACAACAATAATTAAAACCTAATTAGAGTGTGTCTGCTCTAATACCACTTGATAGGGCAAAAATGTATTGAGCCCTTGCAAATTAATTAATTACCCAAGTTAATTAATTAGGTTCAATTACATGCAATGGCGTGGTAGCACAAAAAAATCACCAACTAAACTAAATGCAGCAGAAATTACACGGTGATTTGTTTACGAATGGAGAAAACCATCAAGGCAAAAACTCCATCGGGTGATTTTAAGGTCACTACTCTCAGAAATCCACTAATCAATAACAAGCGGTAACAAGTATAAGGAATCTTTCCAACTACCCTTGGCCTATCCCGAAATACTAATCTACAGTTAAACCCTTATCCCAATACCTAATTGGACTTGTATTGTAGCGACACTCTTTCCATTCAATGCACGAATCCCAGTACATGACTAACAAATGATGCACGGATCCTAATACGTGACTAACTCCCAGCAATCTTGAAGAAGGTTGTTGGTTGTAGGAATCTTCACTTCATCAACAATGAAGAACAGGAAGCTCCTTAGTTACAAAACCCTTTGGTGCAAATACGCAGTGGCATCTTTCAGAGAGAACAAGGCACTAGGCCACTTTCTGTATGTGCGACAGCCTTTAAAATAATCCTTATATATGTCTAGGGTTGTGAGAAAAGAAATCCTATACAAATATACAAGCTGAACTAAAAATTAGATCTGAAATTTTTGATTTTGTAAGTCTTAACAGAACCAGCTTGTGTCGAGCTTCGACTTTAAATCTTGATAGAAGTCTTTCTGTTGAGATTGCTATCGAGCTTTAATGAATAACTCTTCTTTACTTGTTTCTTGGTCAGATCTTCATGACTTTAACACTTGACTTGAACAACATGTTTCTTGAAGTCTTAAACTCATCTTAGATCTACTCAATTACAAGTAAAGTGCATTCTATCAAAGGATTAGCCAATTTACATAAAATATGTCCCTAACAATAGGTCCCAAGAGAGATATTGTAGCATTCGGCTCATAGTCATAGCAAGTATCGTTTGTTGCTCTCTCTCTCTCTCTCTCTCTCCATTTTCCTTTTTCTATAATCATTTTAGACCTTCTCTCATTTTATTACTTCCATCTCAACATTCTCAGTTCTCACTTTTTCTCTTATTAGTGTCTTTTTGCCTTTTCATTTTATTAGTAGAAGGAAATTGTAAAACTTCATCTATTGTTTTTTGTTTTGTTTTGTTTTTTTTTTTTTTTTTTTTTTTGGTTTAGAAGATATTTGTAAAGTCCATATTTTTAGGTTGGAAACCATGAACAAATTATAACCTTAGAACTTAGTTTATCTGGTTTTTTAGTCTAGAAATATTCAGTTAAACAAGACAAATGAAGTTCAGCATAGTTGAAGACTCAAGAAATTAGAAAAAGCATGTGCAGATAAGTTTTACTTATCTCAACTGATCGAGATGCACATCTTGACTGATCGAGAGTTGTGCAAATTGCGAATCTGGATTTTTCTCTTAGTCGTTTGATTTAGGATTTTGATGGATCTTAAGTATATATAAATACAAACCCTAGAGCACGTTTTTACACATTCAAAGGGGGAGTGTTCTATATACAGATCTGGAGATTTTCCATACCCTTTTGGGGCTACAGCTGGAGACCTTGTGCAAGCAACATATCCAGTCATAAAGCGAAGTTGCAACATTTAGTCAACCACAGTTGTTGATCTAAATCTTTGAGTGGAGATCTCAAAGTCACAAACTAGAGAGTTTGTGTTACTGATCCAAATCTTTGAGTGAAGATCACAAAGTCACAAACAGGGGAGTTCGTGTGCAACCAATTTACAATAGAAGCTAGAGTCCATGGATTCGGAGCTACTTATGATTACACTAGTATGTACTATATGAGGTAGCAGTAGATTTAGGGTTAAGTCTATTGTGTAAACTTCAATTCTATTAGTGAAATGTTTCCTTGAGGATTGTTTAGGTTAAATCCTCTCCAAGTTTTTTTACTTTGAAACCATAGTTTCAAAAGTTTTCCTAGGTCATCATTTTTGGTGTTCATGTGATCTATGCTTGTTTGATGTTTAATTGATTCAGATCTATTGCATAATTAATCTAATTAATTATTTGGTTAATATTTGATAAAACCTTAGACAGCTGGGGTCTAAAACCCTAACAATATTGTTTTTTGTTGTTGTTGTAATGTTGATATATTTAAGTTCTTTAAAAAATTAAATTTCCTAGAGCCGCCACTAATTCGACATATGCCTTGTTGCATTATAAATAACTAGTAACTTGCCAGTCAAATAATGTTGTAATATTTTATGTAATTTTTTTTTTGGAGAATGTTATATATATATATATATATATAATAACATATTTGATTTAAAATTTTGTTAGTAATGAGTTCATTATAAGAAACAACAATTATAATTTGCACACACATATCCATTATAATTTTTCTATTCAAGTAACGAGCAATAAAAAAACAATTTTGGAGTAATATTGTATAATAAAATTTGATAAAAACATGTTAATTCATTCCATGTTATTGATCTTTATTATGTAATGTAATAAAGAGTTTTATTGTGAATTCCTTTTTTTTTTCTTCAATGCTTTGTTTTTTGTGGTATGGTGATGCTTGGAAAGCTTGTTGAGGGGTATGTTATGATCATCTATTTCTTCATCTTCAATGTTTGAAGTTTGGTCCGTCCCTATTTATTCAATTTTTGAGCTTTCATCACTTTTTTCTTTTGTTGCATCATTTGTGTTGATCACTAATGTATTGGCATTGGAAGAAATTTGACTGGATCTTACAAAGTTTGGACTTACGGATTTATTGTTGCTAAGATTTTGCATAGGTATCTGCATTTATATTAAATTTCAGCATGTTATTTATATCAATGTAAATGTAATGTGATATTTTTTATGTAAATGTTTTTATATTTTTTTGGTTACTTTAGGAATAGTGTAGCAAAAGAATTAATATAACATATTGGATTGTGTATTTTTTTTTTATTCTTTCAAAACTTTTTGTGATTTGAAGGTGCATAAAAAATCTTAACAACTGTGTAATTTTCAAAACCATTGTTTAGATTGAATTCATTTAAACAAAGTAGGAAAATGTATTTTCTTCCTAAAATTTTCTTCAAATCATGTGAGATTCCTTCTCCAATGCCAATCTGCATATGAGGAATGCAATAGATATTATGATCAATTTAAAGTAATTTAAATAAGTTGTACCTCAGTTTGTTTTCCCGCAAGATCTCTTGTAGATTTATTTAGGATTTTCTCAATATCTCAATCAAAAGTCACAAAAGTTATTTTGTCAATTGCAAAAAAACTTCAATTTGAATCATGTATCTAAATTAGTTTGCAATTGTATAGTAGTTATAGTGAGACAAATATGTTATAAATATTTGGAGAGTATGTAGTTAATGTGAGTGCTTCTAACCTTGGATTAGAGAGAATTGTTTTTTGTTTCACATTTTGCACACCAAAATTATCCTGATTGTGGTTTAACTTTCCTTCCACAAATCACACATGAAATGTAATACCCACCTTTCGTTTTATCAATGTTGCATCAATGTTGTTTATTGTTGCAATACAGTAGCAGTTCACATTGTACAATGAACTTTGAAGTTAATACGTATAATTTTTTAATGTAAATGATGAGTATGATGTATTATTATTTTTTCATGTAAATGATAAGTATAATTTGAAATTTTTAACAAACCTGTTTCATAGGATCCCATTCAATGCATTTGATCTTTGTTATTATCTTCATATTGTTTAAAGATAAATCCTCCTATAAAAATTGTTTTGCAAGTATTTTTTATATTTCTTGTATAGGATCATTTTTTTTTTACCATTTCTATCATTGATTTTTTTTTAAAGAAAATATTATGTAAATGGTATTTTGAGAGATACATATGCTATTTGTCTGACTTATTTTTTATTAATAATTTTAAAAATATGCTCCTGTGACCTGTCAATTATTTTCGCAACCTCAGGAATTTCAAGATTTATATATATTTTTGTTGCACTAGTTGATGACAAAGAGAATTTGCCTGCATAAATTGCATAGAACATTATTAGTAAACAAAAGCATATTGAATTAAAATTGAGAAAAAGGAAGACCGATTTTCATGAGAATGAGACTTTCTAGAAGTATCATCTACATGTGGGGGAGAAAGAAGAGATTTTGTAAGTGGGTAAGAGTTTTGGCCTTGATCTTCATGTGGAAATGGTCAAACTTGAGTCATAATATGTAAGGTAACAAATGGGCTAAGGCTTTTCGTAAAGTTTTGTCTATTTTTAAAAGATAGTCCATTTTATAGAGAATAACATTTGATCTAATTTTCAAGAGCAACCCACATCGCATGTTAATGGGTGTCCTTTAGAAAATTGTTAATAAATCATTCTAGGAAAGTTTTGACATCACTTTTATAGAAAATAGAAAAAGCTGTCAAAACTTTTTTTTTTTTTTTCTTATAAAAGCTTTCCGAAAATGGTTCATTTACAAATACCCTTAGGACATCCATTAACATTTCCCCTTTTTTTATAATTAGCTAGCATAGTTGAAAAATACAATTCTCTCTAGCTACTTGCACTAAAATAAGTTTAGAAATCTTGCTTAGCTTCTTCAACCTTGCAAATGAAAATATCCACATTTTGGCAAATAAAAATAAATACGTGATTGTCAAAGGACTGATACAATGTGATTTTTTTTTTTTTTTTTTGAGATAATTACAATATACTGCTAATTTTATAGCTCGCATCCTTTCTCTCTTAGACTCTCAAGCACTTTGTGCATAGGGAGGTGAATGGAGAGATGAATTTAATTTTATAAAAATTCACTGAAAAATTCAATATTTATACTACTCTGTTATCTTATGTGGCATTACATTTTAATAAAGTAATGAGTGGACTATTAGAAATAAATATAGAGAAATGTTATATTCACTATATTTTTAACAAATTCTAAGTGGTAAGTTGTTATAACACAACAAATTGTTCTAAGAAAAATTTCATTAAAGTTGAGATGGACCATGCCAAATTATCAGACGTGTATTTTAGTAATTTAATAGCTAAGATGGACCATGCCAAATTAACCGTTTGTAAAAAGATTGTAAAAAATGAAGAATGAGTAAAAGGTGATGATTACTTTGAATGAGTAATAGCTAGTGTTTAAAAAAAAAAAATTACAATTGCTAAGATGATAGGTTGTTATTGATAGGTAAAAAATGATGTTATTGGTGGGTCTAGATGAGAACAAATAGAAACTTGACCTCTCACCTATTGAAAATTATGGTGCTTGTAGTGTTACTATTTTGTTCCTCCAATTTGGATGGAAAAGAGGAGAAAGATATTTCTTTTTGCGCAAAATTTCTCTTATTCCTTGTAAAATGGAGGAGGTTGAATTATGTATAAAATTACTTTTATACCCTCATAATCATAATCGATTGTCATTTTATAATTCAAAAAGATAAAAGAATAAAATTGATTTTTTTTCTCTTTTAAATTCAAAATCTATTTTTTTGGGGGGGGGGGGGGGGTCAAAAGAGGAATAACATTAAAACAAACTAAGGAACATCCAAGTTTGTAGGACAAAGCCTGCTTAAGTACAGTCTAAAGAGATCAAAATCAATAAAACTAAACAGGTCCACAGGCAGACTATCATAAGAAATAAAATCAGCTCATTGCTTTCCTCCCATATTGGCAAGCCTATCTGCACATCTGTTGGCCTCCCAGTAACAGTGCTTGATCAGAACTTGGGGAATTTGGGCGATCAACCACTTGCAATCATCCACCAATGAACACACAGCAAGGTTAGGACTATTGAGATTGGACAGAATGTCAATAACAGCTTTGGCATCGAGTTCAACTACAACAGCTTCAAAGTTTCGGTCAATGTAGCATTTGAGTCCATCACGCAGTACCCAAAGCTTTGCCATAAAACTAGAAGTGATTCCTATTCTTTGAGAAAACCCAGCTATCCATTACCTTGAATCATCTCGGACTAGGCCTCCTCCCCCTGCAAAGCCAAGATTGCCTAACGAGGAACCATTAGTATTTAGTTTTACCCATCGTCTAGGAGGCCTTTCCCATCAAATATCCTTCATGACTTGTTGCCTAGGAGTTTTAGTAGGATAAGCACAGAAGGAGAATTCCAGAAAAAATTGGCCTTTGCCCTTTTTAAAAAAACAATCCAGCATTTTGCCCCCTTTCCCAAACTAATTAGGGAAATGCCCATCTTTTGAAACTCGATTTTCTCAAAATCGAGTTAAGTCCTATAGTGGCGTTTTTAAGAAGCCTATAGTGATGTTTTAAGGACATATAGTGGCGTTTTGAAACTCGAGCTCCTTGAAATCGAGTTATAGGCAAAAAAAAGAAAAGAAATTTCATGTAATTCGACTTCATGGAGACCGAGTTACAAAACACCACTATAAGTCTTTAAAATGTCACTATAGGCTCCTTAAAACGCCACTATAGGGCTCTAGATTTTATTTTATTTATTTTTTTTTTATATAACTCGATTTTGAGAAAATTGAGTTTTAAAAGAGGAGCATTTCCCTAATTAGTTTGGAAAAGGAGGCAAAATGCTGGATTTTTTTTTTTGAAATAGGCATTTGCCCATTTTCTCCGTAGAATTCCATTACTTGTTGGACAATCGATTTCACCAGTTGAGTATTGGGCCTTTTATTTCTGAAAACCACCTCATTTCTTTGCTTCCATAAAATCCAAATGGCAAAGAGGAAGAAGACTTTCCAAGGGGGGTGGGATGGTCTTGAAGCATGATTGTTGGTGCCAATCATGAAGGTTGCTTGAGAAGAAGGATGGATTTATATCCAAAGCACCTAGCTGGTCCCAAATAGATCGAGCTATCTTGCAGTCTCGTAAGACATGCAATATAGATTCTTCATCACTGTGGCAAAAGGGGCAAGCTGTGTCCATATTCATACCTCTAGCAGCAAGGCAAACTTTAACTCCAATGCTCTTATGGAAGCACTACTTGTAGGGAATTTAACCGAAATCCCAACCTGTGAGAAACAAAAAAAAAAAAAAAAAAAAAAAAAAAAAAAAAGGAGAAAACACACGCCAAGAAAAAAAAACAATCACACACATAAGACAATATTTACATGGTTTGGCAAATTGCTTATGTTCACGGAGTTGCAGGGATTTCACTATTATCAGGGAAGAAGAAAATACAAGAGTACGGCTATAGTTATTGCTAACAATAAAAACATGGCCACAACACCCACAATAAAACCCTAATCACCAAAGTCGGTTTCTATATAAAAACGGGCCAAAAATTTTTCATGAGCGCTCCAAGCCTCCGCTCCATGGACTATGCCTTAATAAATCCCCCATTAAAAACCACGCAATATTATTCGGGTCAAGTTGGGTCGTCGAACCAGATCAAACAAAATTAGGCTCTACAAAGCCCAACACTGCCACACAAAAGTTTGAATCCTAGGAAGGGAGTAGGTCCAAATCCACTTTCCATCAAAATTGGGAACTATATGAGAAGAGGGGGAAGCTAGAGAATAAGTAGACTTCAAGTCAAAGCTGTCATTCTTTGAACCCTTTCAAAAATTGGAGAGCGCAGGTTGCTTGAATCTCATCTTTAATACTTGGAGGCAATTCGAAAGGAATTACATTGATTCAATGATTGGCAACATGGTTTCAAACTGATGCGGGGATGCACTCAGGGTTCATCATAAGCATCAAAAGTGTACTTAATTAATTAGCCATTGTTTGGTGCAAAGAATTATGTTTACTTACTAATTCACTTAGCATCATTTATTGTAGCTAACAGCTTTTCATAATGAGTAGCTAATAGTAGTTGATTTATAACCTGGTTTTAATAGAATAAGTTGATTCATAACTTGGTTTCAAAAGAGAAGAAAAAAAAAATTATAACTTCATGATTTGATTTAGGGCTACCTAAGAAATTCCCTAAATACCAAGAGAGTTAATGCATTCGGAAGTGGAACTGGAAAGCATGCTGCAAGTTCCCATCATTATTTGTTTCTTATTCTAACAGGAGATTTAATAACGAGCGAATTAGAAGAAGACCTAGAAAAAGTAGGTTTCAATTAACTCATCTGGTAAAGTCTCTAATAGTTAAATAAGAGATTTAAGATTCAATTTCCGTCTACACTAAAAATTGATTGGTGTCTTAGTCTGATGATAAAACTATATTATCAGAAGCAAACGCCAAAGGTTAAAACTCACATTTTTTGTGAACTAAAATCTGTAACTTGATTGACCTGGTTGGAGTATAGTAATTTTGATATTTTGATTTGAGGAATATTTAGTGTGTTACATGCTGTAATATAAACTGTGTTCCATTGTATAGAAGCCCCTTATTCTATGTAGCTGTAAAAAACGAAAACAAAGCAAACAACTTATGGAAAAAGTACTGATAAGCACATGCCCGTAACATAGCTAGCGACAGCAAAGTATTGATTTGAAATTGTGTTCAAATACAAGATGAGATCATAATTACATCGATTTCCCACAGTTTCAATTACTCGAAAGGGGACAAAACTGATGTTGCCATGAAAATGCATTCATGGGTTTAATAATTATTTCCGTTAGAATGAATAAGTACTCTTCTTCACAATGTGTTACATGCTTTGACATAGTGACAACTCTACCTTATAGTATGGTGTTTACAGTATCACCTTGACTTGAAAAAACAAAGTTTTAAGAATTAGGTTCATTAAAAATAAGAGTAATGTTACATAAGTTAGCCTTCGTTGGAATGATATTTCTACAAGCTCGCCATGCGAATGACTTGACTTTATTAAGAACGTTGAGACCCCAGAGTGTCTTCCAAAATATATTACGATTCTGGTTGTCTGATGCTTCCCCCGGGTTTCCATTAATCACCTCATCCAACAATATCTTATAAGCACTGCAAACAGTAAAATTCCCTTTCGGAGTATGAGCCCATCTAATCTAATCACTTGGAAGCCGAAAACTAAGGGGAATGATTAAAATAGCAGAGGCATCCAAAGGGGAGAAGATCTGTGTAACCATGTCAGCCTTCCAAGCCCTAGTGTAAGGATCAATAAGCAGAGACACTCGAGCATTGAATGGGACACTAACCGGTCTGGATGTAAGTTTAAATGTAGATGGTTCATTAATCCATTTATCTCTCAAAATATTCAGTGAATGGCCATTCCCAACCTGCCAGTGATGCCCTCATTGTATAATGGGTTGTGGTGCCAAGATACTACGCCAAGCAAACGACGGATGGTTGCCAAATTCAGCTGATAGAAAGTTCCCATTGGGGAAATACCGTGCCTTGAAGATCCGATGAACGAGTGAGGTAGTATTAGTTTGAAAGCGCCAGCCTTGCTTTGCTAGTAAAGCGAGATTGAAGGTTTTGATATTGCAAAAACCCAAGCCACCCTCCTCCTTTGGTAAACACATCTTGTCCCAAGTCAACCAAGCCATTTTGCTTCTCTCATTGGTTTGCCCCCACCAAAACTTGCGAACAATACTAGTCATTTCAACACATAAAGCATTTAGGAGTTTAAATTCACTCATAGTGTAACTTGGTACTGCTTGTGCCACTATTTTTATCAATGTATCCTTTCCCGCATTAGACAATAGCTTCTCTTTCCACCGAGATAATTTGTTATCCAATCTCTCAATTAATTGATGGAAGGCATTACACTTATTCTTCCCTATTAGTGATGGAAGCTCCAGATACTTCTCATGTTGTTTAATGATCTCTGCTCCAAATCTATTATTGATTTCATCTTGGACATTTTGTGGTGTGTTACTGAAAGTTTAAAAACGTGTACAAAACACCTTTGAACGTTTAGACCCCCAAATTACAACTTAACCAATACAAGCAATATGTCAAACACCTAGTGTACGGAAACTTAACACATGTTATAATACGAAATTGGTTAAAGACTATCTAAGCCATAACAAAATAAAACCACAGCAGATAATAAAAAGGCAAAGATAGAGAGGAAGGAAGATGCAAACACAAAGACAACACGCGATGTGTTATCGAAGAGGAAACCGAAGTCTTCGGCGAAAAACCTCTCCGCCGCCCTCTAAGCGGTAAACAATCCACTAGAAAATACAGTTGGGATACAAGGACAGCAATAGACCCTCCAAGCCTAATCTACCCAGTGCACCTAAGCCCTCCAAGCTTCTTGCTCCAACGAGGTTGCGCCGAACCTTTTTCTTTTCTAGCTTCCCGGATTCCGCTACTAGACCGTAGCATCAACCAATGAAGATTGGTTCCTTCCTAACTGCTTCCCAGAAATCCAAACAACTGTCTCTCAGTGATGATGATGGTGAGAACCAGGTTTGGTATAATGCCTCTCAAGGATTTGACAATGGAGAGGAAGAGAGTAGAGGAATTTGAAGAGACTCTAAGGTATAGATTGTGGGTGAAACAATCTTGTTTTTCTTTAGGGTTTCTCTCTCAAAATTCTCTCTGGAAGCTCTCTTTCAATCGTGGGTAAAAGGGGTATTTATACTGGAGTGGGAGAGGAATGTGAAACGTCAGGTTTTACAAAACAGGGGTGGCTCGCGGCTTGACCTCGCGGCTTGACTAAGTCGCGAGATCCAGTCGCGAGTTAACCGTATGGCCAGTTGTCCTGTTTTGTCCTGTAGTGCTCCAGCTAGCATGACTGTTCATCTTCCAGCATGCTTGGCACGTGTGCTGCTTCTGGCGGCTTGCAGCCGCGAGTCACCCGCGAGTCCCAGCCGCGAGTCTCTGTTTTCTTGCACACTCTTGAGCAATCTTCACTCTATCTCACTCACTACCCTTACAACAAACCCACCTAAATACAAGGTTACTAAATGCTGAATTACAAGCAAATTTGGCACGGAATAAAGCCAATTAGATGGTTGAATAAATTCAACCTTACAATCTCCCCCTCTGGCTATTCCGTGACAAAACCCTAAAACAGACTCTAGACTTAACATGTGAGCTGGGAACAGTTGAACAAAACTCACTCACACCTAACTCTAGAAGCTGTGAAGCACTTGAATCATATGAACATAATACTCCTGAAACACAACAATACACCATGATCATTGTAAGCAGAAAATTATAAATGCATATGAAACAGGCAATATGTGATCAAGCAAAGATGGAGTTAAGAAACAAACCATGGCTTGATCAACCAAGTGAACACCACAAGGTAGCGATCACAGTGCTCATTCACACTTGGAATGAACACAAGGACATACAAGTTAACAAGCACAAGGCAAGACACTTGTATGCTCAACACTCAACCAATGCATAACACACTAGGCATATGCATCTAGGAACAATCCTACAAGGGCACAAGAGTGACAGTACATAAACCAAAATGCAGAACATTTAGATTAAAGTACTGATTTCAACATAGCATAAAGGCTGCATTAAGCAAGGTACATACCATAAAGCCTACAAACTATACATAAAACATTGACCCTAAAAGCTTACAAAAGCACAATATATCAACTTAAAGAGAAAATAGAAACTGAAGAAGAATGTAAAGACACTCCCCCTTAGGTAATGACACTCCCCCTTAGGTAATATCCTCCCCCTCTTATCCTCCCCCTCTGATCATGCCTATCACTCCCCCTTTTTGTCATGGAATAGGCTAGTCATCCTCTTCCAGCTTTCTCTGAATTTGATCCAATTGAGTTTGAAGAGAAGTAAACTTCATATCCCATCGAGTGCTTTGATGGTGTAGAGAAGCTGTGAGTCCAGACATCTTTGTATTCAACTCGTGGACAGAGCATACAATGCGATCAAGTTTCTCATCTAGGGAGAGAGTGCTAAACTGAGAGTCACTGTGAGATGCAGAAGTTTCTGGTTTGGCTCTCTTCCGACTATGTCCAATGCTTGCATTGAATGTACGCATGTTGATTGGACTTGGTTTGGAGATAGGAGATTCATCAGCCGTTGGATAAATTCCCTTGAGCTTCAAGATCCGTGAAATGAGACTGCAGAAAGGAACGCATATCCGAGACTCAGTTTGAAGAACCGTTTTGCGCAGAACATGAATGATATGAGCACAGATGTCTATTTCCACATCAGAGATTAGATCATGAAGAAACAAAGCACGTCCGAGGTTCATATACCCAGTGCTTGATAAAGGGTACAAATTGTGAAACATCACAATTGTAAGCACTTTCAGTTTTGGAGAAAGAGAGGAAACACTGATGGATTTGCCATTGGGTGAGAACTCCAAGTCTTGACCAAGACTTTCTTTGAGAAGCTCCTCATCAGGACAGAGATCATCATAAACCGGTGAATGTTAGAAAATGGGTCTGTTGATGTGAAGAATTTCTGCCAGATATGTAGGAGAGACAGAAAAGCTATTTTTCCGAACCCAGCACTTAAGTTCATCTCCTTCCACAATTGCGTTAGCATAAAATTCTTTTACCAACTCTTCATACGCGTCATCCGGATCAGAGAGAAGGTAATTCCAATCCTTGTGAGCAAACCATTTCGGAATGTCAGTGTCATGAAGTGAGGACTGATCCAAAGCTCTTTCTAGTAATGGTTTGGCATGTAGAAAGAAATTCTCATAAGACTGATAGGCTGCATATGATCTGAACTTGTTGGGATCGAATCTCTTTGATGAAGAGCGAGTCCCTTTTGGTTGAGGTGGGTAATCATCAACATCAATTACTGGTTCCTTCCCTTTGGAAGTACCTCCTTTTACAGCAGCTTTCTTGAATGGTGACATGACCAGTCTGCATTATGAACAAGGGAAATGACAGAACACAATCCAACAGATTATATTAGCAGTGGGTTAGTGGAAATATAGGGACAATGAAGAAACCCTAATAGCTGGATGAAAATGGTCAGAAAATAGCAATGAGGGACACAAATGGCCCAAATTGAACTACACAGTAGAGGGAGTCCAAATAGAACCACATAATCAGCTGAAAAAGGACCCTCATTCAACAACACATCAACAGGATACCACACAGGATCATAGTGAAACACGACATCAATCAGCAGATCAGACAAAAATAGCTAACCCTAGCTAAGCACATGATGAAGAACACAACCACCAAAATAAACTAGCTCAAAAACAGAAACACAAGCTTCCATAAGCTAAGCATGGACAAAGAGTAATAGTTGAGCTAAAAACCCATCACAAAATCACAATCAAATGTGAATAATCCAGAGGGAAAACTATAACAACAAGTAAAATAGAGTTCAAGACAGAAAAACTATACCTGTTAGTCGAAGATTTTGAGCTGAAAAGAGGCAAATGATGGAGATCGAAAATGGAGGCACGGTGTGAATGGGTAAGAGCAGATGAGAAAGACAATGAACAGTCACAAAAAGATCGAGGGAAAAACAAAAAGTTTAAAAACTGCCCCTGTATGTCCAAAACACGCGATTTTCGCGACTGAAACGAGTCGGCAAAAAGTCGCCAGATCAAGCCGCCAAAACACTCAAGGACAAAAATTTGAAAATTTTTCTAAGTGTTTTTCGTGACTGGAAGGTCTACCCGCGAGTGAGTCGCGAGCTGAGCCGCGAAAATCTCTGAGTAAACCACGCGACTGGACCTTCCACTCGTGAACAAGTCGCCAAAAATTACTCGCGAAGTCGTGACTGAGGCATGCGACTTGACATACCCGCGACTGAGCCGCCAAAACAGGGCAAAACAGGATTTTTGAAATTTTCAGATTTTTCAAACAAAAGACTTTCCAAAAAAACCTAAAACACTCAAAAATCTTTTTGTGCTTGAATTAACAAAGATTGAGCATGTGAAAACACATTTCATCAAGTACAATCACACAAATGAATATGGCATTTATTGAACATAAACTTGTGTGTTGTGTGTGGATATCAACAATGAGATAGTCCTTCGTCTAATGTGAAGCTTCAATGATCAATTCAACCAAGGCATACACAATTAGCACTAGATCATATGACCCATCTCAATTATAGAAATATGTATATATGACCTCCCACACAACTTGATAACGTAACTTGAAGCTTATCATTTGACTCCACTTTCAATCATAACATTTGATCTTTTGAGGCAATCATCTCTCATTGTGAGAGTGATATATGACATTTCACTTTAAAGAACAGGCCTTTGGCCTTTTTGAATAAACATTCACTTTAATAAAAGGTCGCTTACCCTTTTTCCTAGTCAAATACTAGAATGTGCGACAGGCTTTTGCAGCTCAATATCTCTTTTCATTTGGAGATTTACATTTGGTGAGCTCTTTATAGCAAAACAAAAATAAAGAGTGGGAAGATATATAGACAAAAGTCTATGCATGTCTCAAGATCAACAAAACCATTCACTAATCATTCATGACAAGTTTGAAGATCTATTTACAACAATCACAAAGATTTCAAGATTTCTCCTACAGAGATATGAGTGCAAAGAAACAAGCAATGCTCGAAAATGCACAATGCCATTAGCACAAAGGTACAAGGCAAAACAAGTTTTGAAACAAAAACTCAACAATGTCAATCAAGCTTTCTGATTTTCTAATTTTTATGTGATTTTTTGATTTTTGACACAAAAGAAGAAAATGATTGAACAAACATAAAAAGAAACAATAGTATTCACAAATGGAAAAACAAACAATAAACATGTTGCACAAAGAGCTAATCAAAGAGGTGTGTGCCCCAACACAAACAGACTTATCATATTATAAATATGTGAAGCACACAACACACAAGAGAGTCAAGGAATTGTACCAACACCAATGGTCTTACGGAATGATTCAAACCGTGGACCATCGAGAGGCTTGGTGAAGATATCCGCCTTTTGACTGTCGGTGTGTATGAACTCAAGACACACAACTCTTTCCTCTACCAAATCCCGAATGAAATGGTAACGTATCTCTATGTGTTTGGATTTTGAATGCTGGACAGGATTCTTGGAAAGATTGATGGCACTGGTGTTGTCACAGAAGACACACATCGTTTCTTGAGGAATTCCATAGTCATGAAGTAATTTCTTCATCCAAAGAAGCTGAGTGCAGCAACTTCCAGCAGCGATGTATTCTGCTTCTGCAGTAGATAGAGACACTGAATTCTGCTTCTTGCTCATCCACGAGACAAGATTGTTACCAAGATAAAAACAGCCGCCTGAAGTGCTTTTCCGATCGTCTACATTGCCAGCCCAGTCAGCATCTGAATACCCAGCAAGACAAGCATTTGAGTCTTTTGAATACCACAGACCATAGTTTGCAGTACCATTCACATATCGAATGATTCGCTTAGCAGCAGTCAGATGAGATTCCTTCGGATTAGCTTGGTACCTGGCACAAACGCCCACACTGAAAGCAATGTCCGGTCTACTGGCTGTAAGGTAGAGCAAACTCCCTATGATGCTCTTATACAATGTAGGACTTACTTCAACTCCCGACGAATCCACATTCAGTTTAGTGGAAGAGCTCATGGGAGTGGAGGCATGTTTTTTGGAGTCTAGTCCAAACTTCTTGACAATGTTTCTGGCATACTTCTCTTGAGATACAAATATGCCCTCCTTCTGTTGTTTGACTTGAAGACCCAAAAAGAATGTGAGCTCTCCCACCATACTCATCTTAAACTCTTTCTTCATCTCCTCAGAAAATTCAGTAGCACGATCTTCGATAGTTGCCCCAAACACTATGTCATCAACATAGACTTGTGCCACAAGGAGATAATCTTCATCATTTTTGACAAACAGAGTTCGATGGGCGTACCCTCTCTTGAAACCTCTATCTAGAAGATAATGTGTAAAACGATCGTACTAGGCTCTAGGCGCTTGTTTTAAGCCATAAAGGGCTTTCTTCAATCTTAATACATGATCTGGAAAATGAGGATCCTCAAATCCATTTGGTAGCTCAACAAATACTTCTTCATTTAGATATCCATTCAGAAATGCGCACTTTACATCCATTTGATAAAGTTTGAAATTCAAAGTGCACGCAATGGACATGAGGATTCGAATGGATTCGAGTCTTGCCACCGGAGCGAATGATTCATCAAAATCCACTCCTTCTACTTGAGTGTATCCTTGAGCTACTAACCGAGATTTGTTTCGAATTATCTCTCCATCTTCATCAGTTTTGTTTTTAAAAATCCACTTTGTGCCTATAACATGAACGTTCTCAGGCCGTGGAGCAAGTTCCCACACATCATTCCTCACAAACTGATTCAGCTCTTCATGCATTGACTCAACCCAATTCTCATCTTGAAGAGCCTCTTCAACCCTTTTTGGTTCAAACTGTGCAAGATAACAGTGATAAGTTATATGATTGGCTAGCAGAATGTTTCCTTTCCTGAGGCGAAGACCGTCATCAAGAGATCCTATGATATTACTTCCCGGATGATTCTTGATAACTCTTGAAGATGGCCTTTTTGAAGTGGAAACTTCATCACTACGAGAGATAGGAGGATGAACTTCTAGAGGAGTAAGAGGACTTGATGTTCTAGACATCGATCTCGTTTCCATTCTTGGGTTGATGAGAGTCGATTCTACTTCTGGTATAGGTTCTTCACCTTCTATATCCAAAGCTTCTACCTCAACATCGGGCTCTTTGGTGCGTGGCCCTTCTACATCATCAATCATTTCCACCTTAGGTAAGGCATCATCAATCTTGACATTTATGGACTCCATCACAGCCTTTGTTCTCTTGTTAAACACTCTATACGCTCGACTTGTAGTAGAGTAGCCAAGAAAAATACCCTCATCACTTCTCGCATCAAACTTCCCAAGATTCTCTCGATCATTTAGGATATAGCATTTACTTCCAAACACCCGGAAATACTTCACCTTAGGCTTCTTCCCATTCCATATCTCATAGGCAGTCTTCTTTGTACCAACTCGAAAGAAAATCCTATTGCCAATGTGACACGAGGTGTTGACAGCTTCTCCCCAAAATTTTTGAGGTATTTGCTTGTTAAGCAATATGACTCTTGCCATCTCCTGAATCACACGATTTTTTCTCTCTACCACTCCATTTTGTTGTGGAGTTTTGGGAGCTGAAAATTCTCTTTTAATTCCATTCTTCTCACAGAAGGACTCGAATCTGGCATTCTCAAATTCCCTCCCATGATCACTTCTAACTTTGGCTATCAGAATCCCTTTTTCGTTTTGTAGTTTCTTGCACAGAATCTCCAACCTCTCACAAGCTTCTGATTTTTCTCTAAGGAATTCAACCCAAGTGTATCTTGAGTAGTCGTCCACAATGACCATAATGTATCTCTTCCCCTCTAGGCTTTCAGTTCTGGTAGGCCCCATTAGATCAACATGAAGTAACTCTAAGCACCGAGAGGTGGCTATCACATTCACCTTGTGATGACTTGCCTTAGTTTGCTTCCCCATTTGACATGCACCACAAACGGTCTTCTTCACTTTTCCAAACTTAGGAAGTCCCTCGACTGCTTCAAGTTTGGAGACTTTTGCTACTTGTTTGAAGTTGGCATGCCCAAATCTGTGATGCCACAACTCCAACATATCCACACGAGCACTTCTACACGATATGGGTGCCGTGGGAACTATTCCATAACAGTTATCTGTAGTCCGATTTCCTTCCAAAACCTGAATCCCTTCTTCATTGATGATCAAACATCCCTTCTTAGAGAATTGTACCAGGAAATCATCATCACAAATTTGAGTGATGCTCAGCAAATTCGCCTTCAGCCCTTTTATGTATAGCACATCTTTCAACAGAGGCAAACCAGGTATCTCAATGGTTCCTTTGCCTAGAACTTGAGCATGGCTTCCATCACCAAAGGTCACATAGTCACCAACCTTTTCTTTGAGTGTCTTAAACAGTGACTTATCCCCTGTCATATGGCGAGAACACCCACTGTCAAGATACCACAAACACGCATTAAACACCTTCAATGAGGTATGCACAAATAGGTTCACATGTGATAGACATTCTTGACCTTCAAACACAAACTCATCATCAGTTTTCATGCTTCTTTCAGATTGATTTTTTATTTTCAGATTCTCAATCATCTCACACAACATTCTATTCTTTCTTTTATATTTCTTAATCAATGATTTAGATTCAGATATGCTACTGTGTAAGACATGATTCTGATTTTCAAGATATTCCAGCATGTGAACAAATACTCTAGCATGTTTCTTAGTTTTTAACAACTCTACAAGATCATCAGTAAGACACCTTTCAGACATATGCATAGAGTCATTTTCACATACACTTAAGCTACAATTCAGCATGGTATATTCCAAAACAACAATCACAACACAGGGGTCTAGGATCACACTTAGGTAATAAAACCACAACAAGTGTACCCGCTCTGATACCAATTGAAAGTTCAAAAACGTGTACAAAACACCTTTGAACGTTTAGACCCCCAAATTACAACTTAACCAATACAAGCAATATGTCAAACACCTAGTGTGCGGAAACTTAACACATGCTATAATACGAAATTGGTTAAAGACTATCTAAGCCATAACAAAATAAAACCACAGCAGATAATAAAAAGGCAAAGATAGAGAGGAAGGAAGATGCAAACACAAAGACAACACGCGATGTGTTATCGAAGAGGAAACCGAAGTCTTCGGCGAAAAACCTCTCCGCCGCCCTCTAAGCGGTAAACAATCCACTAGAAAATACAGTTGGGATACAAGGACAGCAATAGACCCTCCAAGCCTAATCTACCCAGTGCACCTAAGCCCTCCAAGCTTCTTGCTCCAACGAGGTTGCGCCGAACCTTTTTCTTTTCTAGCTTCCCGGATTCCGCTACTAGACCGTAGCATCAACCAATGAAGATTGGTTCCTTCCTAACTGCTTTCCAGAAATCCAAACAACTGTCTCTCAGCGATGATGATGGTGAGAACCAGGTTTGGTATAATGCCTCTCAAGGATTTGACAATGGAGAGGAAGAGAGTAGAGGAATTGGAAGAGACTCTAAGGTATAGATTGTGGGTGAAACAATCTTGTTTTTCTTTAGGGTTTCTCTCTCAAAATTCTCTCTGGAAGCTCTCTTTCAATCGTGGGTAAAAGGGGTATTTATACTGGAGTGGGAGAGGAATGTGAAACGTCAGGTTTTACAAAACAGGGGTGGCTCGCGGCTTGACCTCGCGGCTTGACTAAATCGCGAGATCCAGTCGCGAGTTAACCGTATGGCCAG
This sequence comes from Quercus robur, assembly GCF_932294415.1. Taxonomy (NCBI): domain Eukaryota; kingdom Viridiplantae; phylum Streptophyta; class Magnoliopsida; order Fagales; family Fagaceae; genus Quercus; species Quercus robur. The sequence goes on from NC_065541.1 coordinate 1,023,837, forward strand.
TTGTCTTGTTTTGTCCTGTAGTGCTCCAGCTAGTATGACTGTTCATCTTCCAGCATGCTTGGCACGTGTGCTGCTTCTGGCGGCTTGCAGCCGCGAGTCACCCGCGAGATCCAGTCGCGAGTTAACCGTATGGCCAGTTGTCCTGTTTTGTCCTGTAGTGCTCCAGCTAGTATGACTGTTCATCTTCCAGCATGCTTGGCACGTGTGCTGCTTCTGGCGGCTTGCAGCCGCGAGTCACCCGCGAGTCCCAGCCGCGAGTCTCTGTTTTCTTGCACACTCTTGAGCAATCTTCACTCTATCTCACTCACTACCCTTACAACAAACCCACCTAAATACAGGGTTACTAAATGCTGAATTACAAACAAATTTGGCACAGAATAAAGCCAATTAGATGGTTGAATAAATTCAACCTTACAGTTACGGCTAAAGAAGAGAGAAGTCTTCTCTTTGTTCAGCTGTTGGCCTAAAGCTAACTCATATTTTTCCAAGATATCAACTAAGTTAGAGCATTCCTCTCTTGTGGCCTAACAAAAAATCAATCTATTATCAGCAAAGAATAAGTGGGAGATCGATGGTCCCCTTGCGTAGGCAGCAATCCCCTTAATGGCACCACGCTCCACTTGAGGCTGACAAACCTTCTGCACAAAACAAGAAAATGTAAGTGAATAGGGGGTCCCCTTGGCATAATCCTTGAGTTGGGATGATAACGCCTTGGGGTTTTCCATTGATTTTAACAGCATAAGTGATAGAGCACACACACCTCATCATAAGATCAACCCAATGTGTATTGAAACCCATCTTGAGCATAATTTTTTCTAGGCATCCCCCTTCCACCCTATTGTAAGCCTTGCTCATGTCTAATTTTAGAGCCATCTCTCCCACCTTCCCATTCTTCTTTTGGCTTATGTGATACATTGTTTCAAAAGCAACCAATACATTATCAATGATAAGATGCTTGGACATAAAAGCACTATGATTCTTGCTAATAATATTTGGAAGGAAATGTTTTAATCTATTAGCAAGAACCTTTGAAGCAAGCCTAGACACAACATTGCTAAGACTAATAGGTTTATATTGGGTAATCTAAGTTGGATTCTTCACCTTGGGGACTAGGGTAATATGAGTTTCATTAAATTTGGGTGGGATAGTTCCATGATTTGGAAAATCCAAAACAGCCCATGTAACACAATTTCTAACTAAAGACCAGTAATGTTGACAAAAAAGAGGAGGCATACCATAAGGTCCTGGTGCTTTTTTTGAGTGCATCTATTTGAGGGCTCTTGTAACTTGTTCGGCCTTGAACGCCAAGCTTAGGACGCATACCATCATCTTTTTTTGTTACCTATAATTAGTTGTGAAATTGTTATTAAAATGTTGTAGACGTAACATTATACATTACTCCAAAAAAATCTTGAACCATGAATATAATCCTTAACCCCAAATATTTTTTGACGAAACGATATGACCTGTCAAAAAATATTGTCTTAAATTCATGGTTACATATATGGTCCAGATGAGATGATGAATATGAGACCAATTTTTGAGACTCCAAAATCCAAATTATTGTCTCACGCTAGATTATTGATGAGAGAATTAGTTATTAGTCAATTCACTTTTGAATTAATTACGAGATTTAGCTTTTATATATATGATGATGTATCACGTATAAGCTGTTAATTTCATATATAGGCTACAACATCACTTGCATCCAAATTTTTATGTGCATTTGCGTCAAGAATATGTTCCACACATTTGACAAAACCCTGCTAACCTTTTATGCCGCATCATAAAGTATTGACTAAAAACTTTTTTTTTGTTTGTTTTTTGAGAATTTGTAATTCAAAATTTGAAGTATATTCATGTCATTGTTTCAAATGGAGTACATGACTTATGAAGGTAATGAGTGTGTTTTATTTTATGTACCATTTTCCTTGTTTGTTCGGTTATTAATGATAAAATAGTTGATAAGGAAGAGAATAGCAAAATAGATATAGTCAAAATAGATTAAAACAGGGTATGGAATATAAAACTGAAACAAATAAAATCTTACTTGAAAATACTTCTGTCTTTGATTAAACTTGAAAACAAACTGTCTTTCTTACAAGCTTTGAAAATAAGAACTGTCTGAAGAGTTACAAGATTACAAAGTAAAGTCTGTAAAGGGTTACAAGATTGTCTGTCTGGAAAGGTAAGGTTACAAGCTGTCTGAAGGTAAGCTATAAGATTACAAAAGAAAGTAAAGTACAAAAGGGAGTACAAAGTCTTTCGGGGAAAGGGAAAAGGAAAGCTAAAAGTCTTTCTGAGGATTGGACCTTGGAAATGGACCTTTAAAATTTGAACCTAAAACTTGAACCTTAATTCTGGACCTCAGTTCTGGACCTGTCTTCTGTCTTCGGAGTCTGTCTATTTATAGATAAAGTGAACCATGGTAAGTCTTCAAAAGTAACCTGAGTTGAGTAAGGTGAACTCAAGTTAATCTGTCGGTAGAATCTTGAATAGTAAAAGTCTTTTTCTGTCACGGGTCTGTCCTCTGTCTTCTTTTGTCTTTTTCTGTCACGGGTCTGTCTCTGTCACGGGTCTGTCCTCTGTCTTCTTTTGTCTTTTTCTGTCACTTGTCTTTTTCTGTCACGGGTCTGTCTTCTGTCTTCTTTTGTCTTTTTCTGTCACATGTCATAGGGGTCTTGGGAATCCTGGAATGCTTCCGGATGAGTTCTATAGTTTGGAGAAGAGGATTCCATTACTGTGTCATCTTCATCATCTGATATTTGGGATGCAGCTTCAAGCAGTTGCTTTTTAAGCTGTCTTCTGTCTGAAACAGAGGCAAGCTGGCACTGAACTTGACTCTTTTCCAAAAAGAAATTAGAAGTTTCTGTCTGGGAGGAAGGGGTCTTTTTCTGTAATTCTTGGCAAATATGATCAAAATTAAATTTATTCCACCATTTTAATTTAAACTTTCTGGTGAGCATGGGAAAAGGATACTGAGGATGCTTTTCTATCTTGTATTCCCATCTAATGATCCATGGGAGATCTGGAAACCTGTAAAAGAACTGTAAAAGATGTGGGAAATCCCTAAGATGCATTATGTTAGGTTCTTTCTTGAAAGTTTCATAAGCCTTTAAAAGATCAGGGGGAAGAATCCTAGCTTCAGGGCCATAGGAATTCCACCAGTCAATGAACCATCTTGGAATCATCATGTCTTTCTTTCTGTACATATCAAACCGGAAAAACCAAGTATGCCTGTTAATATTGTTTTGAAATAAAAGGAATCTATCCCAAGCTTCCATATAGTCATAATAATTATAAAACTGGGGCTCAAAAAGTACAGAAAAGTTCTTGGTGATCCAGGGTTGTGCTTTCCACTGAGAAGGGGTGAGAATCTGTTTTATAACAACTTTAGAATAACCAATTCTGTTTGGTTCCTGGGAACAAGGCATATGTGTAACTATAATTGAGTCTGTATCCACTAAAATATGCTCATAAAATGTTTGGGTCTTAAAAGTTTCTGTCTTAGGATGTTCCCATCCTGGGGGTATGAGCTGTCTGACTAGGGAGAGGGTGTCTTTCATGTGCTGGTATTCTGGTTCAATCCACAAAATAAAATTCCAAGAGTCTTTTGGGATTTCAACACTGTGATCTTCTTTTGGGATTTGGGTTTGGGTTTCTGGAGAGGTAGAGGATCTATATTTTGGTTGGTTGGAAGGAGAGGTCAAAGGAGGAAAAGAAGATGCAACTACATTAAATGGTTTCTTTAAAGGAGGGGTTGAGGAGGTTGAGGGTATGGCATAAGACTGTTTGGATGTTGGATTGGGGCTAGGGGAGAGTGGTTGGAAAGGGTTTGGGCTACAGATTAATGGGGATCTGTCTAGAGATTTATTTGAAGAGAAAGTGGGTGAGGTGAAAGAGGGGCAAGGGAGGAATCTGCTAGGGGGAGGAGGAATTGGGGGAGCAGCATAAGACTGTCTGGTTCTGGGTTTTGGGAATTTGCTCTTATCTGCAGGGGAACTCATCTTCCCTGTAGAAATTCACGGGTCAGAAAATCAGGAATTGAATTAGTTTCTCCTTTAATATATTCAATGTCAAAGTCAAAAACACTTAAAATAGCCTGCCATCGAGCAAAACTCTGTTTGGAAACAAGATTTTGAACATCTTTCTGTAAAACTTCTTTAGCACTTTTACAATCAACTCTAATTAAAAACTTTTGATTAAAAAGATCATTTTGGAATTTTGAAATACATAGTATGATAGATAAAATCTCTTTCTTAATAGTGCTGTAATTCTGCTGAGTAGCTGACCAAGAGCCAGAATGGAATCTAACAATTTGTTCTTTAACAATTTGTTTTTTAGCATCAATTTTTGCTTCCTGTTTTAGGATTCCACCATATCCTATGTCAGAAGCATCTGTCTCAACAATTTTAAAAGTATTAGGAGAGGGAATAACAATACAAGGAAGTTGCTTAACATATTTTTTAATCTGTCTGACTATCATAGTATGTCTGTCTGTCCAAGGTGGAGGATTCTTTTCTAATCTTTTATACAAGGGTCTGCATATTTTTCTTAATCCTTGAAAATAATCTGAAACATAATTTAAACTGCCAAGAAATCTCTGTAATTGATTTTTATCCTTTATCTCATCTGGGAATTTATCTGCAAATTGAATAGCTCTGTCAATAGGACTTAAAGTTCCCCTATAAATATTATGGCCTAGAAATCTAATTTTATCTTGGAAAAGACTTATTTTAGAGGCTGAAACAACTAAACCATTTTGTTTGATTACTCTAACAAATATATCCAAATGTTTCCAATGGTCATCTATTGATTTAGAAAAGATTAAAACATCATCTATATAAACAATGGAAAAGTCTGTAAAAGGTGTAAATATGTCATTCATTATATTTTGAAATTCACTGGGTGCATTTTTCAAACCAAAAGGCATAACATTCCATTCATAATGACCAAAAGGAACTGTAAAAGCAGTTTTGTATCTATCTGTCTCATCTATCTGTATCTGCCAAAATCCACTTTTCATGTCAAATTTAGAAAATATAGTTGCTTCATGAAGTCTGTCAAGAAGATCTTTCTTATTGGGAATAGGATATCTTATCCACTGTAAAGTTTTATTTAAAGGTTTATAATTTATAACTAATCTTGGAACTCCTCGCTCCAATTCTGCCTGTTTATTAACATAAAAAGCAGAACAACTCCAAGGAGACTTGCTTTTTCTGATTAATCCTTTAGTTAAAAGGTCTTCAATTTCTTTCTTACAATGTTCTAATAATTCATTATTCATTTGTATTGGCCTAGCTTTAGTAGGTATCTGTCTTTCATTAAAATCTTTCTCATAAGGTAACTGTACTATATGTCGATGCCTGTGCCAAAAGGCAGTAGGTAGACTAGAACAAATATCTGTCTCAATCTGTTGTCTAAATAAATTTATTTTAATATTTAATATGGGGTCAGTTAATTGATCAGTTATCCTTTTATATCTTATTTCTGTCTTTAAAGATTCCAAATGTCTATTCTTTCTGTCAATTCTTTTTCTATCAATTTCTTTTACTATGGTATTAAGTGAATAAATATCTTTTGGAATTGGTGGTAAAATAAATTTAAAAAGGATATCTTTCCCTAGTACATTGGTTTTGATACCTTCTTCTGTCGTTAAAAAGGGGTAAAGTAAAGTCATAAAGGGGTTTCCTAGAATGATTTTAGAAGAAAGGTCTTTAATTAAAACAAAAACTGTTTCAAAGCAAACTCCATCATTACATATGTGAGCACTAGGTATTTTATAATTAATTATTAATTTTTCTCCATTAGCTTGAGCTAGTCTTTCAGATGATTTTTCATAATACTTTAAAGGTATTAATCCTTCTTGTATACAGTTCATGTCAGCACCTGAATCTATCAAAGCAATTTCTGTCAAAGAAAACTCTTTATTAATTACCAAAGTAATTTCTGTATGCCATTTTTGGAAAATCATTCTGTCAATTAAATTTAAGAAACTCTGTCTATTGTTATTATTATCAAATTTTCTGTCAGTGGGATTAGAGAATTCTTTTAAGTTTATCAATTCTGCAATATTTCGTTCATTTATGTCTGTGGATTTTTCTTCTTTAATTTCTTTAATTTCCTTTTTTACGATTTGTGCTTCTGTCATTAAGTCTTGTAAATTTATTTCTTTCCTCTTCATTTTTATCTTTTCTTTCTTGTCTTTTTCTTCCTTTCTATAATCCGTAACATGGTGTCCATATTTTTTATTTTTATGACAAATAGTATTACTAACATGTCTGTCGGTTTACTCATTATCTGATAACTCAGTAATATTCAAAACTGTTATATCTCTATTTCTGTCTGTCTGTAAGGGTGTATTTAAAATTTTCATTTTTTTAGTTAATTCTGTCAAATTATCATTTTGGGTTCCTATTAATTTTTTTCTTTCATCTACCATTTCTTTTAAACTATTACATATTTTGTTTTTTACTTCCATTTTTACTATACTATTATTTTCTTTTAGATTACCATTATCATTTTCCCTACTTTTGTGGACTTTGACTTTTTCATGTTTCATCTTTTCTTCTATTTCTATCTTTCTACGTAGGGATTCTTTAGTACTATTTGTTTTTGGTTTTTGCATGTCCTTTACTTTCCCTACACCTTTACTATCTTGTCTTTTATGTAAGTCTTTCAAACTATCATCATAATTTTTAGGACTATCATCTTTCTTTAGATTGTCTATTTGTTTTCCTATATCTAATCCTTTACGTAGAGTTGCAGTTTTTAATTCACAATTCTGTGTTTCAAACATTTCTTTCATTCTGTCTTGTACTATAGTATTAGTCTTTTCATCTTTTAACTTCTGACTTAGATATTCTTTAAGGGAGTTATTTTCTTTACTGTTTTGTCTTTCTATGTTTTCTACAATTTCTTTTACTATGCCTTTCCTTATCTTACTTCTTTCTTTATCTTCATTTATTATATCTCTGACACTTTCTATAGTATCTTTTATACGTGTTGCTTTTTCCTTAATAGGGCTAGTTTCAGTATCAGCTCCTCTGTCAGTTGTTTCTAACATCTGTAAATTCTTAGTACTATTTGTGTGCCAATTATCTGTCATAGTTTCTGTAAAAGATGATCTATTATGGGGTTCAAAATCTATTTCTTTTTTATAATATGAATTTAAAGCTTTCATTCTTTCATAGAGGTCCAAAAAACTATCATTTTTCTTTTCAACTTCAACTTTAGTATATATAGCAAATCTATCAATATTTTCCAAGGATTCCATTTTTCTATTAATTCTGTCCAAAAAACTATTATTGTGGTTATTAGTCTGTCGGTTGATTTTATCTCCTGTTAAATTACTCCAATTATTTGTGTTACTATTATAATTATAATCATCAATTTCACTGTCAGAATCAGTTTCATAATCCATATCACTATTTGACCAATTATCATCTATATCTTTCATGCTATAACCTTCATCATAATCTATATCATCATAGTCCATGTTTCAATTAGTGTGTGCCTAGCCTAAGTGTGAACAAGCAAACAGATGATGAACTGATAAATGTATTTATTCTCTTTCTAAACAATTAATAATTACTGGCGGAACTATTACTAACCACTGGTATCCTTGCCATCGGGACCACCTCCTCGGGAAAACACCATTGCGGGACCACCCAAACAACGCCTGTCCGTCGGCTACAACAAAGGGGCTGACCAACGCGAAACTATGGTTTGCCAACGAGTCTGTAGGCTGACCAACGCTAACAAGGAGCAAGTAGTGGCTAAAGTAGTAATATAAGTTCCTAGTAACGTCTTAATTGCAAAGAAATAAAACTCATACACCTACCATCCATGGCTCTGATACCAATGACTACCTAGGAGTGAGCACAGCAGTAATATAGAAGCATAAACAATGATAAAATAGTTTATAAAGAAGAGAATAGCAAAATAGATATAGTCAAAATAGATTAAAACAGGGTATGGAATATGAAAACTGAAACAAATAAAATCTTACTTGAAAATACTTTTGTCTTTGATTAAAACTGAAAACTTCTGTCTTTCTTACAAGCTTTGAAAATAAACACTGTCTGAAGAGTTACAAGATTACAAAGTAAAGTCTGTAAAGGGTTACAAGATTATCTGTCTGGAAAGGTAAGGTTACAAGCTGTTTGAAAGGAAGCTATAAGATTACAAAAGAAAGTAAAGTACAAAAGGGAGAGTACAAAAGTCTTTCGGGGAAAGGGAAAAGGAAAACTAAAAGTCTTTCTGAGGATCTCAAGTCTCAGGGTGATTTCAATTCTTAAATAAAAAGATCTTCGCTAGTAGCTAGTAGGTTATGGTTTTAAATTTTGGGTCTTCAAAAATAAAAATAAGATTCTATATATATCAGGTTGCCCGAAAGATGATGCATTTAAGTTCAGCAACAAAATGACAGTCTGCACAGTGATAAGTGGGTAAAACAGTGGGTATCTTTCTTCCTCACAACTCACAAGCAAGATGGAGATTGAGATCACAATGGAGACAAGTGAAGGCATATGATTTGCTATTGATTGATAAAATCATTTTTTTTTTTTTGATAACATAATGTCACCTTGAACACACTGAGTGATAAGATGGACCAATTTCAATTTGTTGGTACATCTTGAGCAAAAGTTGTAAGGTCATATGAGTTAGCAATAGTAAAACAGATTTTGACTGTTGATATAAAGCCTTAGTTGCAAAACATTGGAGTAGTCTATAGATCCTCATTCCTCAACAAGACTGAAACTCTAATGTTGAAATATTTTTTTATGCAGGCTTTTCCGTTGGATTTAGTACTCTTTTCCGGTTGAGGACAACTTAAGGTGTGTCCCTCATTGAAGATTTTTAAAATTTTTAATCCAACTTTAGATTAAACGGAATTGGGTAAATTTTTTTTTTTTTTTTGGCATTTTGTATTGGTTTTGTGTAGGGCTTTGTGAGTTCTTACAATGAGTTATTTCCCTGCCTCTTCACTACACTATCTCCACCCAACCTTTGCCTTCATTACCTCTATTTTGTAGTAATATATTAATTGTTGTGTTATGTTGTTTATGCATGTGTTGGTTGCTTTGATTCAATTTTCATTTGCATCTGTTTTCTTGCCTCACAGTCTTTGCTTCCAGATTATCAGCGGCTTTCTCATAGGTTGAATACATCAAAGCTTATTGAAAATAGTGGTGAGTTCCTAAACCTGATTGTATTTAATAATTTTGGAGAAACTCTAGTCTTGGTAACCTGCTACATGATGTGCCTTGTGAGTGGTGGCTATGTCAAGTTGTGTACCTATTTTGATGAAATTCGCTATGAATTCTTATACTCAGCTCTGCTTTTCTGTTTTTGGCATAATGTTGCTTCTTGGATTTTCTTTTCCTGCCATTCTTTTTCCTCTTATTATAAAGTTTTTCAACCAATGGATTGGCAGAATATTTCCAAAATAAACTGGTGGATACAATACATTTTATGGAGATTCTAAATTTAAAAGACAGTGTTGAAAAGGATACCTTCTTCCGCAAGCTTCCAAATTTAGCAGAGAAGCTTCCTCGTCCAATTGTCCTGAAAAAGGTGTGACATGGAAATTCTAATGTTATATATCTACTTGAAATGTCTTTGAATGCAAGCTTATGTTTTTGTTTTCTTGTTTCTACAGTTAGTTCCATTATTAGCTTCTGCACTTGAATTTGGTTCAGCTGCTGCCCCTGCTTTGGCTGCCTTGTTGAAAATGGATTCTTCGCTTTCGACAGAAGAATTCAGTTCCAAGGTCATGCTCTTTCAGTACCTTTAAAATATTCTTATTTTCAGATGTTAATTTTTGTCTTATAATGATCCGGGTTGATTGATATCTATCCATATAATGCATAGAGCTCTAGTTGCTAGTTCGGCCAGTTTGATGGCTCTATATGAACTAGCGGTTTTTGTGATGCCCTAGGAATAAGATCTATGTATGTGCAAAGGATAATTATTTTTTTTTGGTAAGTAATAAGATTTTATAAATCCGAAAAAATGAGCCACCCAAGCATACAGGAAATACACTGGTTAGACAATTAATTAGTACATTGGACATGATGTATTTGGTTGTAGTGTGGGTTTTTTTTTTTTTTTTTTTTAAAGAAAATCTTATTTTGAGGGTCAAAAGACCCTTAAATAACCTTATTTATCAAGGGTTGTACATGTAGATCTTTTAACCCTTGGTAAATAAGGTTATTTAAGGGTCTCTTGACCCTTAAAAAAAGATTAGAGCACTTGTTTTGAGGGTCATGAAGGCCTTCAAAATTTCTTTTTTGACGGGATAAGTTTAGAAGGTTATCAAGGGTCGATTTGACTCTTAAAATAATTTTTCTCGAGGTTTTTTAATTACTTTTTCAAGGATTTTGACACTTGAAGAAAGTTAGCTTTGTTGTAGTGAGAACCAGTAGAAACTTGACCACTCAACTATTGCAAAAAATTATTATGTGTCGTAGTGTTACACTGTTGCTTTTTATCCAATTTGGATGGAAAATAGGAGAAAAATATTAATTTTTATGCGAATTTACTCTATTACCTTATTGTGAAATGGAGGAGAGTTAGATTTTGTATAAAATTAACTTTATACCCTCATAATCAATTGTTATTATATAATTCAAAAGATAAAGGAATAAATGTTTTCTTATATATATATATATATATATATATATTCACAATCAATTGCTTTGATTTTCCCTAATTACCAAGAGAGTTGCTACTTTTCTGGAAGTGGGACTGGAAGCATGGCGCAAGTTCCCATCATTATTGTTGCTTCTATTCTAACAGGAGATTTAACAACGAGCCAATTAGAAGGAGCTAGACCTAGGAAAAGGCATCATTTTTGCTTACATTTTTGTGAGAAAGTTGTTTCGTTCAGTGTACAGTTTGATTATTTAGGCACGTAGTATTTGCTGAAGTTTTTTTTTGATGTAGTATTTGCTGAAGTTTGGTTATGTATATATATAAATTGATTTTTTATATTTCAAACAGAATATGCCAGAATTTATTAGAAACATTTTTGTTTGGTGTTTAATTATGCTATAATTCATTAACATAGATTTATGGGACATGAGTATGATTTGTACCTTCAAGTACACTAATACATCTATCTAGCCCAATATTGTTGTCTCATCTTATCCTAACACCTATCTAGACTATAAAATATGAATTAAGAAATCGAATTTCAAAGACTTCAACAATAATGTGGAAAAACATTATAAATACTAGCTTGTAACTTCATGTGTATGCATGGATACATTTAAAGATATACAATAAGATGCGTAATATAATTCATATATATATATATATATATAATTTAAGTACTATTGATAGTAATTTTTATATTTTGTTAACTCTTTAAAAAATTTTGTAAGGATATTATTAGATATAAAATGTAAATTCTCTTTTTAAAATATATATATATATATATATATTGTTAAGTACAATTTTTTTTTTTTTTTTTTTATGATTCATTTATTCTAGACTCTTTGGTTTTTGTATTTAATAATTCATTTGGATGGATATTTATAATGTGGTCTCACATTTGATTTTAAATTAAGAAATAAAAATCTTTAAAAATAAATAATTTAGGACACATGATGCAAAATTGGAATTTTAATTTGAAATTCTAATTTGAGTTTCTCTCAATTTCACCTATTATTTAATTTATATATATATATATATATATATATAGATTATACAAATAAACTGAGTTTTATATATGGTCTTAAAAAACATAAAAATTATTTAATATAAAATTGCAAAATATTCACACATTGTGCAAGACATTCTCTAGTCGTAAAAAAAAGTTAGAATTTTTATTTCACCAAACTTATTTAAAGAAAAAAACTATATCCAGGTTAAGAGTACATAAATATCATTCGATAAATAGGACCCAGAAGACTATTATCAAACAAAACCCAAAAACAGTACTAGTTATAAAGGTGAATGTTGGAGAGATTTTAATTTCCTTTGCATGGGCTGCTGCCACCTCCTTCTGTAAGCTATCTATCTTGTCTCTAAGCAAGGCAGCAATTCTCTACCACGTGCACATGTAGGAGGGTCAAGCCAAGCAAAGTATCCTCAAGTGTCATCAACCTTGCAGCAATAAAGAGGTTCAAAAATTAATTAATAATTAAATAACAGATTGAGAGAGATAGAGAGATGATAATATACTTTCAGATTCAATAAGTAGTTTATAATTAGGGATACAAAATTTTTACAATTAATTAGATGGCATGTTGTAATTAGTGTTAATAAAAACAGTGTCATGTAAAAATGGACCTATATAAAAATGTTGTTCTAATCGTGACTTAACATGTCAACAAATTGTGAAAACGATTATGAAAGTTTATCATGTATCATTAATTTTTTTCGATGAACTTTCACATGGACCTACTAGTTTTTTCTCGACAATTTATAGTCGCACATGTCAGGTTGTTGCAAAAATTGTGGAACAAAAGTCGTTTTCATAGATTCTCTCAAATTAGTACAATACCCCATATTTTTCACACGCCCAAACCTCCTCCCGATGCTTCCACCTGTCCATGATGTCTTCACTGGTGCCCTTGTTCCACAATGACAAAACTGCATCCAAGGATTTCCCAGTAGTGCATATGGTGAAGTTGAAGAAGACATGGTTGAGGGTTGGTGGTGCAGTGTATGTGTATCCATGTAATCTGAAGAAAGTAAGAAATGCTATTATTAAAAGAGGTGGAGCATTTCCCACATGAAAACCGAGCTTGTTTCAAGTGCTTAATTAAGATACGCACATGTTGATATCACTTTTTTGAAAACTCACTTAGTGTATAAAACACTTGTGAATGTTTAGACCCCCAAAAACAAATTTTCCAATATAAGATTATATTCAAACAATATATGTGCAGAATATGAAATATAAACAATACCCAAATTACCAAACTACTCTAAGCCATTAATTAAACACAACTAGCAGAAATTAAAAGCTAAGAGTAAGGGAAAGAGAGATGTAAACACAAGATAATATTGGCATGTGTTATCGAAGAGGAAACTGAAGAACTCAGCGAAAAACCTCTCTGCAGCCCTCCAAACGGTAAATGATCCACTAGAAAATCAGTTGGGATATATGAATAATAATAGACTCTCCAAGCCTAATCTACCCAATGCACCTAAGCTCTCCAAGCTTCTTGCTCGAACAAGGTTATGCCGAACCATGTCTTCTCTAACTTTCTGGATCCTGCAATTAGCTCATTGTATCAACCAATATAAATTGGTTCTCTCTTGAACTGCAAACACCAAGAACCTTCTCACTATTCTAAATTGGTGAGGTAAGGATCTGGTTTATAATCCTCTCATGGGTATAACAATGAAGAGGGTGAGAATAGAGGAATTTGGAGAATCAAATGTATAAGATTGTGGATGAATCAATCTTATTTTTCTCTAGGGTTTTTCTCTCAAAATTCTCCCTGGAAGCCTTCCACATTTCATGGGTATAAGGGTATTTATAGTAGGGTATGAGATAAATTGTGAAAAGTCATTTTTCAGCAAAACAGGATGCACTGGCAAGTCACTTTGCAATTGGGATGAGTCGCGAGTTCCAGTCGCCAATTACCAGACTAGGCCCGATTGTACTTTTTGTCCTGTAGTGATCCAGCTAGCCTGACTCTTCATCTTCCTACATGCTTCACACATGTGCTTCATTTGGCAAGTCAGTTGCAAGTCACCTTCTTTTTGCACACTTTTGATCAAATCTTCACACTCTCACACACACAACCCTTACATTATTCCCACCTAAATACAAGGTTTCTAAATACTGAATTATAAGTAAATTTGACACGAAATTTAGCCAACATACAGTTGAATAAATTCAACTTTACACTTTTAATAGTGAGGGAGATTAAATGGCGGTTTACTCCTAAAACATATAATATAACCATAGGAGATTAAGTGTTATATATACTTCAAAATTTAGTTATATTTTAGTCTTTTGCCAATAATTATATATGGTACGTCATTCTATAAGTACTGGCCTGCAGTTCTATGATTAAATTCTTTAGAGAATGCAAGATTTTAAAATAATGGCTAAATAATGTATTTCCACAATAAAATTGATATTATTATTTAGAGCAAATAAAAGAATAAGAGAAAATTTGGCAGGTAGATGCATCAAATTGCCGGTTGCTTGTGACTTTAATTAGTTCCTATACAATGCTATGATTTATTGCATGGATTGTGAACACAATGAATATATATATATATATATATATATATATTGAATTTGCAACTCATGGGAATTTTGAAAATTCTGAGAAGCAAAGATACAGAAAAATGAGAAGTTAAGGGGCTGTTGGATTTGCTGTTTCCATAACTCATAACTCTATTTTCATAACTCATAACTCAAAAATGGTGGGACCCATGGCTGAGAAGTCCGTTTGGATTTTGTTTTCAGTTTTTGTTTCCATCACTCAATTATCTGATTTTTGAGTTATGAGTTATGGAAACTGAAAACACATTTTAGGTGTTTTCAATTTCCATAACTTAGTTTCTTTAATAATTAAACTTGCAACTCTCTCACTGTTCAGCCGCAATGTTTGACTTTTGGTTTTTTTTTTTTTTTTGAAACAAAGCCCAACCGCATATCTCTCACTGTTCAGTTGCATATCTTGACTTTTTTTTTTTTTTTTGAAACAAAAAGTAATGGAAGAACTAAGTGATGAGTGCCGTTTGGGTGGGTTTAGGGAAATTGGGGTATTTTAAGTGATGAGTGATGAGTAACGAAAATTGAGTGAGGAATGATGAGTGATGACAAAAAAAAAAAAAAAAAACAGCCCCTAAGGCTCTTGAATCTTTGTTCATTCAAAGCACTTTATGATAATCACCATTGAAAAAGCAAAAAACACAAAAATTTGGGATTAATAATGAAATGGGTGAACTGATGAAGCCAAACCAGTTCTCTGGAGAGGATTATTTGCTGGTTAAGTTTGAAGAAATTGGGTTTGATCATCTGCAACTTCTTCTCCCACGGTCTCCAAAAAAAGATTTAAGTTCTCACTTTTTTTTTTTTTTTTTTTGAAGAACCCATCTGGCGGAAATTCAATTTACAGCTGAAATTATTTGTAAAGATGATATATTTTCCAGAGATACACAAGTCTACTTTATGGAGGAAAAAATAAGAAGATAAAGTGAAAGTCCAGTTTGGTGTTTAGAAGAAGAGCCTATATAACTTTTTTTGATGAGTAAAAAGGGGGGACGGGGGCGACCATATGTGACTCACCCCTTTGGGTGTAACCATAGAGGCACCACCCGTTAGGGAATGTTAGATTGAGTCATAGCTACTGTGACTGGGGTGTTACAGACCTCATCCTAGCACCTCAAGAGAGCTAGCTATAAGGCGCAACGCAATAGTGCTCCCACCTCCCATCCCTAGTACTCACCAGGGTTTGAATGAGGGATAAAAAAAAGAGTCTATATGACTTTCTGTTATAAGGCGCAAAAAGAGTCTATATGTTTGGAAGATTATTCAAAGTTGAGTATGATAGTAAGTAAGGAATTAATGCACATCTTCTGTCTCAAAGTCCCTCTCAGTCCATGCTTTACCACTCAACAAATGACATGCGTCTACTTATTGTTTTGACCCCTTAAAATAAACATTTGCACACCTTGACTTGACCCAAAAATTTTTAAAGCCCAGCTAAATAAACTTTGAAAAAAATAAATTGCAAGTCCAATCGAAAATTTTTGGTCTTTTATCTCAGAAGAAAAAAAAAAAAAAAAAAAAAAAAGCCCATAAATATTTTTTTTTATAAAAAAAACTATAAATAAAAAAAGGACAAAACTAAAACCTTAAGAGTGAAAAACGCAGCCCTCTCCCACTTTTGACTCTTTGACTTAATTTGTGAGTGAGAGTGGTTATTGGCTATGTAATAAGTGGGTCAGTCATGACAATAAAAGTATTAAACAATTAAAAAAAATGGTAAACTTATAAATTAAAGAATTGTAAATTAATAAATAATTAAATAATTGTAAACATTTAGTTAGTGGGATAGAAACTAACAAATTAATTAAATTAAAGAATTGTAAAGAAAGTACAAAAGAATTTATCAGAATATCTTGTGAGTTCAATGAAAACAGAAGGTAAAAAGTAAAAGACAAACTAATAAATTATAGTAAGTAATAATAATTAAGTTCGCTTAACAACAATAATTAATATATTTATTGTATTTGGAAAAAAAGGTCAAATGAATTTATAATTTATCTTTTGTTGACCCCTTGAGCAAAAATCCTGAAGACAAAATTGTCTAAGTTAGCTTACTAACATAAACGGTTAGGAGTGAAAGTCTGATCACGTGCAAATAGGGATGACAATTTTTCCCCACTCTATTTCGCCCCATGCGGGTTTCCCCACCCTGCAATGATGATGGGGCGGGGATGGGGTGAGATTTTAGCCCCGCACCACGAGGCGAGGTGAGGATGGATTTAGACTTTTTAAACCCAACTCGCCCCGCAATGATAAGGGTTAAATTGTAAATTTTTCATACCCAAAAACCCTATTATTTAAACAAGCATTTCATCAGCTTATTCTATTCTACCCAACAAAGCTTTCTGTCTTTCTCTCTCTCTCTCTCTCTCTCTCTCTCTCTCTCTCTCTCTCTCTCTCTCTCTCTCTCTCTCGCAAGGTTGGAAATAAAGTACCAATTTTAACATTTTCTTTTGTCTTTATTATAAAAAAAATTATATACTATTGAATCATTGATTTTGTATTATGAGATTTTGTTTTTTTGTGATATTGTCTTATTAAACACTTTAATAATATTATTCAATTTTTGCTAAAAATTAATTTGACTTGATGGGATAAATTTATTTGTAATTTCAAATATATTTTTATTAATGAAATAGGTTTTATTAAAAACAATTGTAATAGTTATGGGCAAATTAACAAGAAGTAGAGTTTTACGAGGTGGGGCGGGGCTTCGCAGGTCCCAAAGGGATGAGGATGGGGTAAGAAAATTTTCCTCGTCATGTAGGGCTAGGCGGGGACGAAGTGAGACAAAATCATGTGGGGTGGGGACGAAGACCCCATCCTTTGGATCCACCCCACCCTATTGCCATCCCTACATGCAAAGACATTTCACATCTCTTGCACTTTTCTTTCAGCTCCAGCGACTTCTTTCTACTGTCAATCTAGATATTTGTAAGACTTTTAAAACTCAAAAAGAAGTTAATGCATTAAGAATACAAAAGAAACCGCTGCACACCTTGGCCCGATGGTCACTCCACAAATATATGTGCTTGTGGGCTGTAGGGGACAAGAGTTGGGTTCAAGTCTCCAGAAGAGAGTTTCACACACATATACACTTAGATTAGGTTAAAGTAGAATTTCTATCTTGTAAAAAAAAATAATAATAAATAGACTTGTGTTATCTGTTGAGTGGTGAAGCATGAACTAGGACAGAAATTTTGAGACAAAGGATGTGCATTTGAAGCAACTAATTAATTTTCTATTCTTTTATTTCATGCTCCTAATACAAGCAAAACAAAGATAATGTTGGGGGATCACAATTTGACTTCATACAACCACTCTAAAAACTAGCCTGCATGGTGTGATATCGAATATAATAAAAGATTTGGGTGTATATCTTCCTCATCATTAATTGGTTTTGAGATGGAATGACACAGCTCATTGTTCGAAAAATAACATAAAAAATAATACAGAAAAAAAAATGATGATTTTGCTTTTTGAACATTCAAATTTTCAATAAGAAAAAAAAAAATTAGCCTAAAAAAAAAACAAACAAACAAAATAGAAATGATATTTTAACAAAATGCGTGAAGTTATTTTGCGCTTTATTAGTCAATTTTGAATATGCTATTTGAACTTGACTTCTCTTGTCCACATATGTGGGTTTATAATAATAATAATAGGTACTGTTTTATTTTGGAGTCTAGAATGTTTGCTAATGCACAATTGAGTAAAGAACTATATATTTGTTACTGGATGATTTGATCTTAGATGCTTTATTTGGTGCAATGGTGATCAAAATGTCAGTCTCACCTCCCTCCAAAAGGAATCTTATATTTTTCCTCGTAGAAAAGGGTTCTCTTACTCTTTTGGAAGCGCAAAAGTATAATCAAAATGTTACTGTCTACTTAATTTCTAATTGTAAAATCTAAAATGTTTATAACTGAACCAATCATGAAGATGTTATAATTTTGGATATTCATCAGTTTTTTTAGGATATGGAGGCCTAGTTCAATTGAATTTTAATAAATGGAAGTTTTTTTAGCCATTTTTTCTTTGTTTGATCATGTTCTCTTTATGTTGGTACACAAATGATTTTATCTCATTTAGATAATGAACACAATGTTTGCGATTGGGGTCTTGAGATTTGGTGGTGAGATTGGAGTGGTTGAGGAAGTGTTTAATAAGTGTTCAGTTATAAAAAAAAAAAAAGACTACTTTTTATCTAGATTTTATTTTAATCATTTCTTATATATATAAATGTGCCAATGCCCCTACAGTGTTTTGCTACTGTGCATCCAACGTTTATCACTGTTCATCTACAGTGCAATTTTGGTGAGTCCCTTTATTTTGTCTTTTTGTGAAGTCAAAACGGTTCGTTTGGCTGAAATGTGAAAACCAAATAAAAAAGAAAAGAAAAAGAAGGCAGAGATAGAGAGTGAGAGGGCTAGAGAGTTCTAGAATCTGAAACTCTCTCTGCCTCTCAACCTCTATTTTTCTCTCTTTCTCAAAACTCAGCCACAAACCCCAATTTGTCACCACCACAATTACCCCAAAACAAAATTGCCACCACCACTGAAAAACCAAACCAAAACAATTAGAACCAAGTAACCACCCATCCCAAAATCAAACTGATAGCAAAAAAAAAAAAAAAAAAAAAAAAAAAAAAAAAAAAAAAAAATTCAACCATAGCAGCCACCAACCCCACAACCCACCACCATCAACAACCACCAAAATCACATATCCATACCCACAAACCCAAAAATAAATAAATAAATAAAAATTCGAAACCCAGATCGGATTGCTAGCCTACCCCCCCCCCCCCACCACCACCACCACCACCACCACCACAAACATCAAAACCCAAAAAAACCCTCCACTGCCCACCACCACCACTCAACAAACCCGCACTGAGCAACCCACCACCACTCACCAAAAAAAAAAAAAAAAAAAACCCACACCTAAACCAGCAAGCAACCCACCACCGCCGAGCAACCCTCACACACCACTCACGACCAAATTGCTAATTCAAAGTTTCAAACTAAAACTCAACCCCAAAACCCATACAACCACCACTATACTCAAACCCAAACCCTGAACAACTAGCCGTCATCGCAAACAAAACCCAAAGTTCAAACAAACCCCAGCAACCCAAAGCCCATAACACTGAATCAACACCATTTCAAACCCTCAAAGCATGATTTTTGGTTCGTTCAGAGTGAGAGATTGGCAGAAGGGATAAGAGAGAGCATTAATTTGAGGGAGGGAACTCTGATTTTGTTGAGAGAGAGAATTGATGAGATCAGATGGAGATGGAGACATGAGGGATGAGAGAGAGCGTATTTTATTTTTAATTGGGAAAAGTGAGAATAAAATAATATCAAAACTTATACATCCTGAGCTACAATGGGTTGTATATATAAAAACTCACAGTTCATAGTTGCTAAATTTTTTTAGCAATAGCAACCTAGTTGGAGCCAAGTTTTGAGCATGTGAAGATGTAAAATAGCAACTAGGGGGTGTTTACACCCCCCAATGCTAATACTTAGGAAACCAAATTCAAAATTTTGAAACTTTAGTAGCAAAATAAATATTAATCCAAACTTTATAGTCTGTACTTTACGATTATATATATATATACACTTTTCAGGATCAAAGGCATTGAAGAACTCACATGGGTAGCATAGAGATTGAGTCTCAAAAGGGGATATTATTTTTTTTTTTTACATTGATTAGATTGATAATCCATATACAAGATTAAACAGCAAAGCTTACCAGTGTTAATAACCAAACAAGTGATTCATTTTAAGGATCTAATAAACGAATTATTATGTCTTGATTCAAAAAACTATTTATTGCAGTCATTACTAACACAATGGAGAGTAATCTAGCATTTTTATCATTTACAGGGGAAAAAATGTTATTTTTTATTTTATTAATTTTTGAATGGGCGTCAGGTGTTTGCTTGACTTTTGAATTAATCAAACATGCTATTACTCTTAACCTTTAAAGCTTCACTCTAATTCTTTTCCCCTTTTGAGGCTGTCACTTTGGTTAAAACCAATTTAGGAGCTGGAACAAGTAGCAAAGAGGTTGATGTATGAAGCATACCAAAGAGGTTGTGCAGGATCAAGGAGATTCCTCTCACATTAGATGTGGAAGCACCCTTCCTTGGCTTGATCCTAAGGTTTGGTTTTCTACAAGAGTGGAAGATGGAGTGCAATAAAATCAAGTGGTTCACAATGATAGAAAATCATAGTGTTGTGCTATTGAAGGTTAGAGATGTAAACAAACTCATTAGAATGTGAATGTGTACTACATACTATCACCTTCTAGCATAGAGCTATATCTAAAAGCTTACTGTAAAAGCTTAGTTTCTATGGTGGTTGAATTTAACAAGAAAACATGCCTTGTTTTTTGATTTTGTAAATAACCATTGGCTAAAGTCAACTATGATTACAAAGTAAACATAGTGCTTACAACATAGATTATTATAGGATTTTAAGGACTTGTTTTTACTAAATGTATTGCTACTTTTGGGTTTACAACATAGATTAATATGAGATTTTAAGGATTGGTTAGTTGTCCATTACACTTTTAAATTTTTACTCTAATATAGACAATGGGATGAATGAAAATTTAACACTAAATAAGTTGTCAACTTTAAATTTTAAAACTCAGGATGTATTTACAAATACCCAATGTATAGGCAAGCACATGCTTGCACGTGCAGCCAACACTAGTTAATAATATAGTTTCTTGTCTAAGCAGTATCTATTCCTACCTCATATATCTAGATTAGTAAAGAAAATTCCCTCAATAGTCAAAAACTACTTCTAAGACCAAAAAAATTTATAAGATATGAATTGAGGAAATTGGGTTTCAAAGAATACATATTATATAACAAAATGAGTATTATATATGAGTCTTTATAAAAACACATAAAAACTATTTTCAAATTAAATTACAAAGTATTTGTGCATGGTGCCGGATATATTGTCTAATTGTGAAAGAGTGACACTTTTTATTTCATTAAACTTATTGAAAAAAAGAAAAAGAAAAGAAGAAGAGTAAATCTAGTTGTTAAGAGTACATAAATATCATCCCATATATAATTCCCATAATTCGTAATACGTTCATCCACGTCAATCCAATAGAAGCAAAAGCAAAAAGCCACATTGCTCGAGAAAAAATTTTCTCCTTTGCTGCCACCTCGTTCTCTCTAATCGAAGGCAGCAATTCTCTACCGCATGCACATGTAGGAGGGTCAAGCCAAACAAAGTATCCACAAGTATCATCAACCTTGCAGCCAAAAAGAGATTAAACATAATTAATACTTAAATAACAGAGAGACAGAGAGATATTATTTTCAGATTCAATAAGTTTGGACACAAAAAATTCCACAAATTGTTAAAGTAGTATGTTATGATTAGTGCTAATAAAAATAGCGTCAGGTTTTTCTGGTAACTGATAGAAAAATAGAAGAGATCGATGCCAATGGCTAGTTTTCAACGGTCATTTACAGGTCACAGAGTTTACACAAAACGGCACCGTATTTCATTAATAAATACGGTGACGTTTTGCCTAAGTCTTCATCCGACGCGACGTCGTTTCAAGGGTTGCAGTCATACATTCCTGAGTTCTTCTTCCTCCTTGCCCGCGTTGCTCACTGATGAAGACTTTAAATATTTTTCACATTAATCACGTGTTGATAATCAGTGTAACTAATTCCTAATATTACGGAATTACAGTTTGCTTGTTAGATTAGGCTAAGCTTATCTCTGACTCTATATATATATATATATATATATATATACATATAGAGTATCACATTATGTATTAGTTAGTGTTGCAATACAATTCAATAATTTTTCACTCTCTCTCTCTCTCTCTCTCTCTCTCTCTCTCTCTCTCTCTCTCTCTCTCTCTCTCTCTCTGCTTCCACCATTGTTACACATACAAGCTTTTCTTGTTATCTTCATAGTATCAGAGCCAAACACCATGGCTTCTGCATCTTCCACATCTTCTACAAGCAACACTAACACTACTTCCTCAAGCAATCCAATCATGCCAACACAATCACCATTGTTACTTCTTTCTAATATGTCAAATTTGATGTCAATCAATCTTGATTACAGCAACCATTGTCACGACCCAAATCCATAGAACATGAATTTAGATGCATGGCTAACCTGCTAAACTAATATAATTCCATAAACATAATTAATCCAAAATAAATCAATACTCCAAAGAAAATAATACTCTTAAAAAAAACCTCTTACAAAAATCTAAACTCCACAAATGAGAAATAATCTCCATAAAAACATGAATTACAAAATAAGGTAACTAAAATTCTATAAGTCTTCAATGCATACTGAAGTCGCCTACAACTTCCATGCTCTACCTAGCACCTTACAAAGCGACCCAACGGTTCTATATTTCCAACTATACTTTAATCTGAAAAATAGTAATTGATGGGGTGAGTCACACATCTAGTAAGTAATTATACAGAATATACAACGGAATAGAGTCAAGCAAAGCACGAGTATTTTGATTTTTCACAAACTCATTCAATGATGTCAAAAATAATTATTCTAAAACATATAATGAATCACTTAATACATATGTAATCGCATCTTAAAATCATTTGAAATCACATACACATAATTGATCAGAGCACATTGTCACATATACACATCACATATTCTCACATACAATCCTCGCATACAATCCTGTGAGCGGATACCAACATCTAACCCCTGCTGGTGAGGGATCAACACATATTCTCACATACAATCCTGTGAGCGGATTTACACATATCTGATATATCTGATCAATTCTAAAAACACTTATTTTGAGTCACATATCACAGAGCAAAGTTTATACAAAATATAATACTTTACTTGGTATTAACAATTTCTTTTCAAATACAGAGGCATATCAAAGATCACAATATCGAATAGAACATAAATCAAAGGATGCTTGACTCTCATGAGGAATGAATAGAAATTGAGGAGTTTATATAAATATATTACAATTCTTGAGTAAACCTTAAAATTCAATTTGCTAAAAGAAATATTTTAAATACCATTTGGAGAATTGGAATATGACTTTGAAATCACTTGGTTTAACAAATTTAAAGAACAAGAACCTTTTTTTAAAAAAAACTTACTTTGAAACTCAATTATTTTTGGAAAACAATTTAGTTTAGAAATCATCTTTTAAATGGGATTTGGACATTCAAACGTTATTTAAAATTCAAAGTATCTCTTTAAAACATTGTCTAAACGTCGAAGTTTCTCTTTCAATGATGTAAAAATAATTCTTTCGATAAACTTTAGAAAACATAAGCTTTAAAAATATAACTTTTGAAAACCTTTAACTTCTAAGAACCTAAAGAATAAAACTTGTGCATATTATGCATAATTACTTACAGCACTTGAATCACTCTGAAAGTCCAGCTGAAACACCCTCCAAATAGTCTCAAAATACTCTTAGATAGGACCTAGAATCAATCATGAAAATTACTTAATATCCTCCACAAAATATAAATTTTATTGACCTAAACAAATTGACTCACTAAAATTAAACGTGCTAAACTAAATGATAACACTATTGCAAAACATCTCTACCCAAGAATATGTTTCCTTGAATTATCAAAACTTAGAGCCAGCAGCCAATACTTTAGGATTTAATATATGTCCTAAACACAAGTAAAACCCGAAACATGAATTTAGGCTCTATAACTGAAACTTTGTTCTAAAATACACATTATGGGCAAACCTAGGATTTAATATATAACCCCAATGAAGACCGTGGGCCAAAACTAATATGACCTGTTCAAGGACTTAATATCATTGGCCCTAATGTATATTAAATATCTAAGCATTATTTTGAGATAAAAAAAAAAAAAAAAAAAAAAAGAATTTGGGTAAAAGAATAAGTCTGCCATTAACCTTTGAAAGAATTGAAAACGTTTTGATCTCTAATGGTTCCTTGTAGTCAAAGTCCTAGGCAAAGACTACCAAGGCCATTACTTTATCCATCTCTAATGATTCATTGTAGTCAAAGTCTAGAAAAAGGCTACCAAGGCCATCACTTTATCCATCAGAGAAACTTGAACTTTGACAAAAATGTGAGCAAGCTAGTGTGAACACTATAAAACCTTATTCATGGTTTAATAGCATAATCCCAACGGCAAGGAAAACGGTGGCAACAATTGTTGACTTATAAATTAATTAATTAATTAATTATATATATATATATATATAGCCTAATGAAAACGTAGAAGTTATGCCTTAGTTCATGGGTACACAGCGGCAATCTAACCGTAAAATATAAGTAGAATTTTAGGACCAAAATCAAACTTCTGTACCATCTAACATCACAACTGATTCCAAGATAATCTTATAAACTTTTAATTCTTTGTTTCTAATGGTGAGAAATCATACCTTGAAAAATCTGATCGCCTCTTTAATTGTACGTGCTCTAACTCCAAGGAAAACCTCTTAGCCTCTTTGATAAAACCCTTTCTATGAAAACCCTAACGTCTCTTCCTCTACCCTGTAGTTTTAATTAGAGATGTGGGCTTAGTGGGGTAGCGGGCTGTAGTTACAAATAAAAAGAATACCTATGGCCCATCAATTAAATTTAAAAGAAATTTAGTAATAACCTCAAATAAAAGTATGTGGGGTATTACAACCATATTCCATGGAAGCACCAGCTGGTGACTATTCTAGAAGCATATTCTCTAATTGAGCATATTGATGGTTCAGTTCCTTAGCCATGTCCATTTCTTTTGGATACTTAAGGAAATCCAACTACTACAGTGAATCCAGAGTTCCAGACATGGAGAATCAAAGATAAAGCTTTACTTTCTTTGATTAATTCCACACTAACGCCTCAGGTGTTCTCTTTGGTTGTTGGAATTACAAATGCTCAAGAAGTTTGGAACACCTTGGATCAAAGGTTTACATCCACTTCTAGAGCTAACATTTTGAATCTAAAGCTTGAACTGCAAAGTCTTAAGAAAGGTAGTGAGACTGTCAATGGCTTCTTACAAAAGATAAAGATAGCTAGAGATAAACTCCTTGCTGTTGGAGTTGTTGTTGACAATGAAGAACTGCTGTGTATAGTTCTTCGAGGCCTTCTTAAGAAATTTGCACATTTTTGCTCTGCAATTCGTACAAGGAGTGGTCCAATTTCATATGAGCAGTTGTCAACCATGTTACGAAGTGAAGAACAAGCTATGATGGAAAACTCAGATTCAATCCCACATACTCTTGCAATGTTTGCTTCCAATACTATGCCAAATGGAGGCAACTCTCAATCAAACATGTATCTCAATTGTGGATAAGCAAGAGGAAGAGGAAGGAACAATTCTAATAGAGGAAGAGGCGGTGGTGGTAGATCTAATAGCTTCACACCACATCCACAATCTCATAGCAACAATGGCAACAATTATGGATCCTTCTTTAACAACAATTTCTCACCACAACATCAATTACGGAATTAGAAAGGAGTATATACTCATCTTTCTTGCCAGATTTGTGGCAGAATGGGACATTTGGCCATTGATTGCTATCATAAGATGGATTTTGTATTTCAAGGAAAAAAATCCACCAACAAAACTGACTGCAATGGCTATTGCATCAAACACTGCCATCATTGGTAATTCTAGTCCTTGGCTCATTGACTCAGAAGCTTCTGACCACATTACTACTAATCTCAACAAACTATCAGTCTAATCTCAGTACAAAGGTCCAGATCGTATAGCAGTTGGGAATGGTCAATCCTTACCAATCAACCATATAGGTAATTCTACTCTCAGCACCAAATTTCATAAATTTCAGCTTAGAAATGTCCTTCATGTACCTAGAATTGCATCCAATTTGTTGTTTGTTCACAAAATTTGTCTCTATAATAATTGTTCGTGTTTTTTTAATGCATACAAATTTCATATCCAGGTTATTCCTATAGGGAAAATCCTTTACAAGGTTTTGATTAAGAATGGACTCTATCCAATCTACTCCAAGTCATTCTAAGCTTCATCTGCTGCTCTTGTTCCATCTACTTCATGTCATCCTTAGTCTTTTTATCTTGCCTTCACTATTCAGAAATCTAATAAATGGTTGCTATGGCATCATAGGCTAGGACATCTTAGTGATAAAATTCTTAGCTCATCTTTGTCTTCTCTTGTATCCAATAAAACTTCCTTTGATAGAGATGTAACAAAACAAAATTCTATTGTATCACATCGCAAACATTGCCTCTGTGGCAAAATGCATCAAATTCCTTTCAAGGAGTCTACTTTTCAATCTTCTAGACCTTTAGAATTGATGCATAGTGATGTATGAGGCCCTGCTTCAGTTACCTCTATCAATGACTACAAGTATTATGTAGTGTTTGTTGATGATTTTACAAAATTCACTTGGCTTTATCTTCTTAAATTCAAGTTTGATGTGTTCAATATTTTCAAATATTTTAAATCCATTGTTGAAAATCACTATGATCACAAAATCAAGATTTTTATAACTGATTCCGGTGGTGAATTCACTTCTAAAGCCTTCAATGATTTATATTCCACATATGGCATTTTCCATAAACTTTCTTGCCCTTACACTCCTTAAAAAAATGGTTTAGCAGAAAGAAAGTGTAGACATCTTATTGAATGTACTCTTACTATGCTTTTCACATTCTGCTCTCCCACTCTCCTATTGGTCATATGTTGTTTTTGCAGTAACACATATAATAAACAAACTTCCCACACCTACATTAAATCATATATCTGGGCGTTTCGCGACTGGGCGAGTCGCGAGGTTCAGTCGCGAGCAAGCCGCGAGCCGCGAGTTTCAGCCGCGAGCCGTGAGTTTCAGCCGCGAAAATCTTCGCGAGTCGCGAGTGAGCCGCGAGCAAGCCGTGAGTGAGTCGCCAAAAGCTTCTGGATGAGCTCGCGACTGGGGTTTCGCGACTGGCGAGTCGCCAGCTGAGCCGCGAAAAACTCTGACACCTGTTTTTCGAAACAAAACATGTTTAAACAATGAAAAACAAAGTAAACACTAAACATGAACTCAAAGAGTGATAAAAATTACTTCCAAAAACATATAAAATGATCAAAAATCTTTTTGGATTGAACCATATATGATTGAGCACACACACATCACATTTAGACAAGTACAATCTAACAAATGAATGAGACATTCATTGAACATTAGGCATGTGTGTTGTGTGTGTGTATCAAATGTGGAATAGTCCTTAGTCTAGAGTGAAACTTCAATGATCAATTCAATCAAGTCATACACAACTAGTGCTAAGTCAAGTGGTCTATCTCAATTATAGAAATGAACATATATGACCTCCCACAAGAAAATGATTACATATGATGAAGCTTTTCATTTGGCTTCTTTACAATTCATAACATTTGATCATTTTGAATCAAAACATCTCATTTTGAGATCGATGCCTGAAATTTGTGATATTTCAATTTGATGAACAAGCCTTTGGCTTTTTGGGCATCATACAATTTCATTTAAGTCGCTTTCCCTTTTTCCTAGTCGAATACTAGTATTTGCGACGGCTTTTGCAGCTCATTATCTCTTTTCATTTTGAGATTTACATTTATTGAGCTCTTTAAGCAATAAAAATAAAAGAGTGGGAAGAGATATAAGCACAAGTCTACGCAAGTATCAAAACCAACATGACTATTGACTAATCATTCATGATAAGCTTGAAGATCGATTTACAACAATCACACAAAGATGTCAAGATTTTTCCCACAAAGATATAAGTGCAAAAATAACAAGCTAAGCTCGTAAATGCACAAAGCCATTTGTACAAAGGTACAAGGCCAAACTCACATGTGATATGTGCTCAAACATATACGATCAAACTTTTTGAATTTTTCACTTTTTATGTGGTTTTGGATTTTTTACTCACACAAAACTGAAACATAAAAGTAAGATCAAAAACAAAATAATGCATACAAATAAATGCAAGATGCACAAAATGCATGAAGATATGACATTTAATGCATGAAGGGTCCTACAAAGATCGAAAGAATAAGATCAAGGACCAAAAGAGCAAAAGCTCAACCATAGGAACCCTTCCTCATCCAAACGGAATGATTGTTTGGAATGAGTGTCTCATAGGAAGTGAGATGAGGTTTGGAAGAATGAAAACCGGAGATGCACATAGACAAGGAGGTAAGAGCATTAACCACTTTCTTCAACAACTTACCATTTTCCATCCAATCCGGTTTAGCTTTCAAAGCACAACTTCCAAAAAGCTCAAGTTTCTCTTTTCTTTTGATTCTTTTAAAAGCATGAAACTTAGAGCATTGAGGTCTTAAATGACCAAAGGCACCACAATGGTGACACACAATGTGTTTAGGTCTACTAGGCTTTTTGGGAAGAGATCTAGCAACAAAGGTTTGTTCTCTTTTTAACTTGGGGCATTGGGGTCTTATGTGACCAATCACACCACAATGGTGGCAAGTTGGAACAAACTTAGATCCATCCAAAGCCTTAGGTTGAGACCTAAACAGAGGCTTTGACTTAACAGCCTTTCTCTCCACCTTTTGATTTCTTTTATGTGGAGGAATGTACACCGATTTGTCCTTTAAGGTAGAACACACACTAGGCACAAAATCGGGTACCACAACATGATTGCAACAAATATTATCATCCATTTTTTCAATGGGTTCAGCAATCAAACACTTGGCATGCATCTTAAGAGATTCATTTTCACATTTAAGATCATCAACAAGTTTGTTAGACAAAACAAGTTTAGCATCCAAGTCCATATTCAAACATTCAAACTCTTTCAGCTTTTCAAGAGAAATTTCAGCAAGTTTTTTATATTTTTCAACCAATTTGTTGGATTCATTGAGCTTAGCAATCAAATCATCCTTTTCACAAAATAACTTGCTCAAATTCTTTTGAAACTTCTTAGCATTTTTCTTCAAGAGTTTGTCAACAACATCAATGGATTCAAGTAACATGTCATCACACTTATGAGGATTAACACTCATAGAGGCATTTTCATAAACATGTGGCATGTTACATTCATCACCAACCAAATCATGCAAAGAGGCATACAAAGCACAATCCATGGCAAATAAACACAAGGGGTCAAGGATCACACTTAGGTATTTAAACCACAACAAGTGTACCTGCTCTGATACCAATTGAAAGTTCAAATATGTGTATAAAACACCTTTGAACGTTTAGACCCCCAAATAACAACTTAACCAATTCAAGCAATATGTCAAACAACTAGTGTGCGGAAACTTAACACATGTTATAATATGAAATTGGTTATAAACTATCTAAGCCATAACAAAATAAAATCCACAGCAGATAAATATAAAGGCAAAGATAGAGAGGAAGGAAGATGCAAACACAAAGACAACACGCGATGTGTTATCGAAGAGGAAACCGAAGTCTTCGGCGAAAAACCTCTCCGCCGCCCTCCAAGCGGTAATCAATCCACTAGAAAATAAAGTTGGGATACAAGGACAGAAATAGACCCTCCAAGCCTAATCTACCCAGTGCACCTAAGCCCTCCAAGCTTCTTGCTCCAACGAGGTTGCGCCGAACCTTTTTCTTTTCTAGCTTACCGGATTCCGCTACTAAACCATAGCATCCGCCATCTTTGGCATCTTCCAATGCTTCCCAAAACTCCAAGAACACTCAACACTCTGAATGGGTGTGGGTAGTGTTTGGATAGAAATCTCCTCTCAATAGATATGACAATGAGAGAGGGAATGAGAAGAGACTACAAAGATTTCTCTCTAAGAATGAGTAGCTCTCTCTAATTGGGTGGGTGTTTTGAAGAAACCTCTCTTAGGGTTTTTCTTTCTGAATAGCCACACCTATCTTGTGGGAATGAGGGGTATTTATACTGGTGTGAGAATGGAATACAAAGAGTCAGTTTTTCCAAAAACAGGGCTGGCTGGCGACTTGACCTCGCGACTTGACTGAGTCGCGAGTTCAAGTCGCGAGCTAACTTAATGGCCAGTCTGGATTTTTGTCGTGTAGTGCTCTAGGTGGCGTGACTGTTCAGCTCCCCTGCATGCTCTGCACGTGAGCAACTTTTGGCGGCTTGCAAACCGCGAGCCACCCGCGAGTCCTAGCCGCGAGTCTCTGCTTCACTGCACTGTCTTGAGCATTTCTTCACACTCTCTCACACACTACCCTTACATGATTCCCACCTAAATACAAGGTTTCTAAGTGCTATATTACAAGCAAATTTGTCATGGAATAAAGCCAACACATGATTGATTAAATTCAACCTTACAATATCCTACTTATTCTAAGGGATATATTTGTCTTGAGCCTAAATCTTACAGAATTTTCATTTCTAGACATGCACTCTTCAATGAATTTGAATTTCCTTTCTCCATTGTCACTACTTTGGGTACATCTTCTCCTACTCACTCTACTCCTTCCTCTTGGGTTACATCACATTCCTATCAGTCTTGGACACTTCCCTACCTGACACTTCATATGTTCCTGCCTCTACTTTACCTTTTGTCACCTCACAGCCTTGTTCTCAGTCTCAGCTTGACCCTATTATCCTAGATCACCCTCAACCTGACTCTATTCCTTCCTTTAGTCCTGTTCTTGATGTGCCTAGTCCTTCCCCTTTTGTTTCTGAGTCTCAATCTCCTTCTGTAACTCCTGTTCTAGAGACTTCTATAGTCATTTCGATAGAATTTCCTATTGTCCCTGTCAATACTCAAACCAAAATGACTAGGTCCAAGAATCGTATTTTTAAACTAAAGACCAAGGCCTTTACTGCTATTCAGACCAAAGGTACTAAGATTAACTACACTGAGTTCGAGCCTCCTACTTTTAGAGTTGCTTAGCGGTACCCACAATGGTGTAAAGCCATGGATGAGGAGTTTGATGCTCTTCAAAGGCAGGGAACTTGGATTTTGGTTTCCCCACATCCTAGTTAGAATGTGGTTAGTTGTTAGTGGGTATATAAGCTAAAACGCAACAGTGATGGTACTATTAGAAGTTACAAAGCTAGGCTTGTTGCTAAGGGGGCTTTCATCAACAATATGGAGTTGATTTTGATGAAACCTTTAACCTAGTCATCAAGCCTCCCACTGTCAAAATTATTCTCTTTCTTGCAGTTCAATTTAATTGGCCGCTTAAACAGCTTGATATGAGAAATGCCTTCCTTCATGGTTGTTAGGACATATGTATTTCACTTGTAAGAACATATGTCATGATTTTATGTAATTGGCTTATCCTTTGACAAAACGCACTTTACTTGTATTTGGGTAGATTTAGGATGTTTTAAATACTTCAAGAAACCTTATTTCAAGATCAAGTATTGAAGCTGTCAAGTCTGTTCAAGAAAACAAGTTTAGAGTGCAAAATCATTAAAACTCGATAGCTAGTCGATAGCTGCATCTATCGAGCTTAAGGAAGCTATTCTTCATTCGGTGTGCTCGACACCTGCTATCTGTTGAGATTTAAGATTTTCAGAATTTCAATATGATTTTCTTGAGATCCGTGAATATGTCTTTGGGCCATCTTTTCTCCTAAACCTAGACATATAAAAGGATCAGTTTAAGGGCCGTCAAAGTGTTCATAAGTTGCACAAGCTTTGAGCAAACTCTGTTCAAGCAAATTGTGACCGGAGACGAAGTTCTTGCCCTAGTTCATCTCTTTCTCTTGAAGAAGTTGCTATGTATGTGCACCATAGGGTTTTGTGACCAAGCATCTTCTTGATCTTCATCGTTTGGATGAACTGAAGAACTTTGCAACCAACAACCTTCTTAGTTGGTGATTGAAGTCGCGTACTAGAATCCGCGCAATTGGTTAGTCACGTACTAGGAGTCGTGCATCTGAAAGGGGAACTGTCACTACAGAATAAGTCCAATTGGGTATTGGGGTAAGGGTTCAACTGTAGGTTGGTAAGGTACTTGGATTTCTTTACTTGTAACCGCTTGTTGTGATAATAGTGGAGTTTTGGGAGTGGTGACCTGAAAATCACCTAGTGGGGTTTTTGCCGTTAGGTTTTCCCCATTCGTAAACAAATCACCGTATTATTCATTTTCCGCTGCATTTTTAGTTTATTGGTGATTTGTTTGTGCTACCACGCGTTTGCATGATAAATTGATTAATTAAGAACTTGGCTAATTAATTAATTAATTTTTATCACAAGGGGTCATTCAATTTGTGGCCTATCAAGTGGTATCAAAACGGGCACACTCTGATTAGGGTTTAATCTTTGTTGTGTTGATCCATTGACCCCTGTTTGTCATGGATAGAGGACAGTCATTAATCATACCTCCTTTATTTGATGGCACTAACTATGCATACTGGAAAGTATGCATGAGAGCTTTCTTGCAATCTTTAAATGAGAAAGTGTGGCAAGCTGTGGAGTTAGGCTGGACTAAGCCTATAGAAGCGCCAACCGACTGGGATGATGCCAAGATTAAGGCGGCAAACTTCAACAGCAGAGCTTTGAATGCATTGTTCAGTGCTATCACTAATGAGGAGTTCAAGAAGATATCCTCCACTGAAACTGCCAAGGAGGCTTGGACCATTCTCCAGGCAACCTATGAAGGTACTAAGGCTGTCAAAGACTCAAAGCTTCAGAGGCTCACTACAAGCTTTGAAGAGATAAAGATGGAAGAGGATCAGTCTTTCGATGAGTTCTATGCCAAGCTAAATGACATAGTGAACTCAGCCTTCAATCTTGGGGAAACCATTCCTAAACCCAAGATTGTGAGGAAAGTGCTCAGATCTCTGCCCGAGAGATTTAACGCCAAGATTACGGCAATAGAGGAATCAAAGGATATTGACAAGATTCCTCTGACTGAGCTAGTTGGAAACTTGCAGACCTACGAGCTAGGGTTGACAAGAATAGGTAAGTCGGGTAAAAGCAAGAGTATGGCACTGAAGGCCAAAAGCAGTGAAACAGATGAATCTTCTGATGATGAAGATTCCAAGATGAAGTCCTACATCACTAGGAAGTTCAAGAAGTTCATGAAGAACTCCAATGGAAAGGGTTTCAACAAGGACCGCAGGCAATCCAATTCTTCTCAATTTAAAGGCCAAGACAAAGGGAAGAAGGATGCTAAGGAAGGTGGTCAGTACACTGTTCCCTCAGGACCTAAGTGCTTTGGGTGTCAAGGCTTCGGTCATATGAAGCATGAGTGTCCTACATACCTCAAGAGCATTGGGAAGAGCAAGTCACTTGCTGTTACCTTGAGCGACACTGAGCCTGAGGATGATTCTGACAATGAGGATGACAGAATCTTAAATGCCTTCACAGCCACAATCAATCCTGCTGAAGGGATTGTTGAAGATGTGGTTGAAGAAGAGGAACTGGTGGAATCTAAGTTTGAGAAGATGGATGACCAAGATGACATCCATACAGCCTGTGAGACGCTGTATAAGCTTTCCGAGAAGCATGAGAAATTATATAGGCTAACCACCAAGAAACTCAGTGATGTGGAACTTGATCGTGAGGAGCTTTCCACAAAATTTGATGAAGCCAATCAGACTATTGGAGTATTGAGATTCGAGAACAATTTCTTGGCTGAGAAGACCAAGAAGCTTGAAGCGGAGCTGTTTCAAGTCAGAGCTCAATTGGAAAGGACTTCAAGCGCAAAGCTGGATGAGATGCTGAGCATTCAGAAATCTGCTTCAGATCAAACAGGTTTAGGGTATGGTCTTTCTTCCTCTAATAGTACTTCTTCTAGTACTACTGTTTTTGTTCCTCCTGCTAATAATGTTAAAACTAAGAACAATGAGATTAAAACTGAATTAGCTAGTGAGAACTTAGACAAGAGTAAATCTATCTTAGGAGCACCCCCTAAACTTGAGAAGAAAGATGTTAAAAACCTTAAGGCTAAGAAGGCTAACTCTTAAAAGCCTAAACAAAAGAAGTAGCATCTCTGTCATCATTGTGGAGCTGCCAGTCATACTCGACCAAATTGCTACAAGTGGCTTGCCACTCAACAGAGCAACGGCTTGATAGCATCTGGGAACCAGAATCAGCTTCAATCCTCTCTCGCTCCCCTTGGTGATCTTTTCAAAGCCCTCATGTTCCTTTCGAACTTGAATGGTTTTAATTCTTCCCCTTCACCGTCGGTTCAAGGGTTTGCTAGACGGAAATGTTCTTCCAAGGTGTGGAAGAAAAAGGGCTCCAAGTGATTATATCACTTTTCTCTCTCTCTTCTTGTTTTAGTGTGTGCATTACTTATGTGTTTTGCTTTCATGTTTTGAGTCAGTCTAGTTTTATGCTTTGTTTATTTAACATGTTTTTGTTTGATTATTTTTCAGTTTTTGCTTTGTTTTTGTTTTTCTTTATTAAAAAAAAAAAATTGAAAAATCAGAAAAATACAAAAACAGTGTGTTTTGTACATTGGTACTTGTGTACCTTGGATGGCCATTGAAACAAAGTTTTCTAAACTTTGTATCATTTGTAGCTTAGATGAGCATCTCTATGCACTAGTAAGCAAGTGAGCTTTGTGGCTCGTGTTTGTGATGAGTAAGATTAAGTTGTCTCTTAAACTTAACATGTATATCACTCTTTTTGGCGGGAATGACTAAAAATTCCTAAGAGAAAGGCATTAATAACCATCTCACCACTGTTGCTCGCCAATCATAATATGACACCTGTATGGTTCGGCATAGCAAAAGTGCAGTGTCAATGATATTTGTGTGCTTAGGCATAGCAAAATTTGAATGTCAAATATCGTTGGGTATTTCTTTTCTATCTCTAATAAGCCCATGCATAATATGTTTAAAAGTAAAATATGCAAAGAAAATTAAAAGCAAAAAGATAAAAAAAATGCTTTAAATATGATTATAAGCGTGTATTCTAGGAGATGTGGGAGTTATAAGATGTACCTCAAAAGTGATAGTCCCCATCAAGTAGTTATGATTGTGTGTGAGTGAAAGTGATTTTCTCATATCTCAAATCGTTATAACATGCATACACTTATGCAATCTTGCGATATTTTTCACACACAACGCGCAATATTCTTTGCTACTCTTAATACATGTGCAGGTACAATGTGATTTGGTCATCATGAGGTTTTACATGTATTAATGTATGCTAACTAAACTGTCTAAACTCGTTTTTGAAATATAAAATTGGTTAGACTTGTTTAGTGTGTGTGTATGTGTGTTTATGGAGATCCATGTGCTTAAATTTTCATTTGAGAGATGATTTTAAGATCTGAATATGTTGATTGGATCGTTGGTTGAGTTGCATGTTGGATTGCATTCATGTTTGTGTTTTTCACATCTCGAAAAACTGTTTTTAAAAGCTGGCTCGACACCTCCTCGATACCTCCTCGATAGCTGGCTATCTGTCGAGCTTCCTTAAGCTTTTTCTTATTGCAATCTCGCCTGCACCTCGATACCTGGTGGATCTATCGAGATTGGGTCTGTATGCTCGATAGCTTCTCGATACCTGGTGGATCGATCGAGCTTTTGTTCTAAAAACTAGTGTGTTGATCCTCGATACCTCCTTGATACCTCAGCTGTCGAAGAGTATTTTCTTGACACCTCCTCGACAGATACCTCAATACCTGTCGACACCTGCGTCTGTCGAGAATTACTGGCTTTCCTATATAAAGCCCCTGCGCGATCCGGTCCTCATTTCCATCGATCTCTCTCTCGATACTTCTCTGTTTCTCTCCCTAAAACACTCCAATCTCACTCCTATCTTAGTTCTCATGGATTTTTCAAGGTTTTTCAAGTTTTTCTTCACTTGGTAAGCTTCTAATCCTTTCTCATTCATGCATTTCATGTTTTTGAAACCTAGGATTTGGGGTTTTTGGAAATTTTTGGGGTTTTTCAAAATTGATGAGATTTCATTGAAATTTTGGATTGGGTTTTCACTTAAATGTGTTTAAAACCTCATACATTGCATCACATTAGCATTATAATGGTCTTTCCATGCATTTAGATGTGTGCTATATGGTTGTGTGCTGATAGGTTTGGATTGGGTTGAGCCCATGATGCAATTTCTTTTGCATGTCACATGTTCATGCATTTCCCATGCATACGTACTTCTTTTCAATATATTTGAGATATTTGAAAACGTTTGGGACTTTTCTGATTGTCTTTCTTTTTCTCTCTCTCTGTTGTTTACGTTAGTCGTGTCTACGGCATATAAGTGTAAATCCACTCCAGCCCGGAACCCTCTTCGTTCCGGTGCTTCTTCTTTGTCTGATCCTACCTTATCTCATATCCGGTTCCATGATGATGATGCCTTTAAGGCATTTTCGGAGAACTTTTCCAGATGAGGCATTCATTCGGAACGCCAAGTCATTTTGACTGATTTTACTGACACGGACCTTCCCTCTATCATTCATAGTAGGGGATGGGAGTCACTGTGTGACGCCCCGGTCACCTGTCCTCTCGTGCTTATCTAGGAGTTCTACTTCAACATGCACGGGATTGATCAGTCAGTACCTCTTTTCTTCACTCGCGTTCGAGGTACGCGCATTCCTATCACACTGTAGTTAGTTGCGGATGTGCTTCGGGTTCCTAGGATAGAGTTTCCTGACTATCCTGGCTGTGAGCGTCTGAGGATTATGTCCAGGGATGAGCTCATGTCCGCTTTTTGTGAGCGCCCTACTTCTTGGAGTAAGCGTCTTTTTACACCATGTCGACCTTTTCCTAAAGGTCCTAGATTCATGAACATGGTGATGACTTTTGTTTTGCATCCCCTCTCTCACTATAACTCCATCACAGAGCCTCGTGCTCGGTTTTTTTTGTCTCTTCTTGAGCATCTTACCATAGACTTCCCTTCTCATTTCATTCTGTCTATTATAGATGTTCATCTAGATTCGGCGACCCGTGATAAGCTCATCTTTCCTTCCGTAATCACGAGGATTCTACCCCATTTTTCTGTTCCTTTTCCCTCATCCGACCATTTTACCGTCATGTGTGCCATAGATTATGCTACCGTTAAACGTAGCGAGGCCCAGCTTTGGTCGCAGCAATCGGATTCAGCAGCTCCTTCCTCTCATTTCGCTCCATCCCGTTCGGCTCCATCCACATTGGCTTCTCCTTCCTCTTCAAGCGATGTGTCTCTAGGAGATATTATGGCGCAGCTGCAGCGCATGGATGCTCGCCTCGATACACTCTCTACGGACCTGTATCAGGTGAACATTCGTGTTGGTCATATTGCACGACGACAAGCATCTATGGGTGGCTTTGCTCCTGAGGCGACTCCTTCACTGCCTACTCCTGTGGCTTCTGCTTCTGAGGATGAGGGCGATGATGATGGTGATGATGATGATGCTTCAGATGATGATGATAGAGATGCTAGCTCTGCCGATGAGATGTCTACTTGACACTCTTACCCTTTGTCATTCGTGACAAAAAGGGGGAGTAGTTTGGTATGAGAGTAGTCTATCTTAGGGGGAGAGTTAGTACAGGATCATTTGGTTAGGGGGAGTGTTGATACATTTTTCTTTTGAGGGATGTAGTGAGGATAGTATGTATCTTTTCTTTTCCTTCTTTTTAGATACATTACTCTTGTACATGAGGTCTTGTGACCATTTCTAGACATACATTGTACTTATTTCTTTATTTATATTGATGTATGTTTTTCTTTCACCTACCCCTTCATGTGTTATTTCTTTTCTCTCTCTATACACATGTTTCTTATACTTGTATGCAATCTATTATTTCTATTTCACACGAAGATGACTTTATGAGTTTTTGTTTAAAGCGTTTCAGAAATACAGGTTGTCAAAGTCTACTTGCCATAAACTCTCTTCTTGCAAAGTTTTTCAAGAGTTTGTGTTAGGATAGATTTTATTGTATTCAACAAGTGAATATGAGTTGAGTGATCTATAACTTCTCTCATATGTTCATTTCTTTGTTGTTGTTTTGTCACGGATTGCCAAAGGGGGAGATTGTTAGGACATATGTGTTTCATTTGTAAGAACATATGTCATGATTTTATGTAATTGACTTATCCTTTGACAAAACGCACTTTACTTGTATTTGGGTAGATTTAGGATGTTTTAAATACTTCAAGAAACCTTGTTTCAAGATCAAGTATTGAAACTTTCAAGTCTGTTCAAGAAAACAAGTTCAGAGTGCAAAATTATTAAAGCTCGACAGCTGGTCGACAGCTGCATCTATTGAGTTTAAGGAGTTGTTCTTCATTCGGTGTACTCGACACCTGCTTGACAGCTGCTCGACAACTGCTATCTGTCGAGGTTTAAGATTTTCAGAATTTCAATATGATTTTCTTGAGATCCGTGAATATGTCTTTGGGCCTTCTTTTCTCCTAAACCTAGACATATAAAAGGATCAGTTTAAGGGCCGTCAAAGTGTTCACAAGTTACACAAGCTTTGAGCAAACTCTATTCAAGCAAATTGTGACCGGAGACGAAGTTCTTGCCCTAGTTCATCTCTTTCTCTTGAAGAAGTTGCTGTGTATGTGCACCGTAGGGTTTTGTGACCAAGCATCTTCTTGATCTTCATCGTTTGGATGAATTGAAGAACTTTGCAACCAACAACCTTCTTAGTTGGTGATTGAAGTCGCGTACTGGGATCCACGCAATTGGTTAGTCACTACTGGGAGTCGTGCATCTGAAAGGGGAACTGTCACTACAAAACAAGTCCAATTGGGTATTGGGGTAAGGGTTCAACTGTAGGTTGGTAAGGTACTTGGATTCCTTTACTTGTAACCGAATGTTGTGATAATAGTGGAGTTTCGAGAGTGGTGACCTGAAAATCACCCGGTGGGGTTTTGCCGTTAGGTTTTCTCCATTCGTAAACAAATCACCGTGTTATTTATTTTCCGCTGCATTTTTAGTTTATTGGTGATTTGTTTGTGTTACCACGCGTTTGCATGATAAATTGATTAATTAAGAACTTGGCTAATTAATTAATTAATTTCTATCACAAAGGGTCATTCAATTTGTGGCCTATCAATGGTCATCTTAGAGGAGAAGTATACATCATTCAACCTTCGGGTTATATGGATCCTCAATTCCCAAATCATGTTTGCAAATTGCAAAAATCTCTCTGTGGTTTGAAACAGGCTCCTCGAGCCTAGTTTGAAAGATTCTGTATTTAGTTACTTCATTTGGGATTTCAATCATCCCAAGTTGATTCATCATTGTTCATTCTCAAGGAGGGTAGAATTCTGGTGTACTTGCTTGTTTATGTGGATGATATTGTTATCACTAGGAATTCTCCCCAGTTTCTTGATTCTCTTGTTCTTCAATTGGGACAAGATTTTGAGCTTAAGGATCTTAGGGCTCTTCATTACTTTCTTGGTCTTCACATTCATGTATCCTCTATTGGTCTGTTCATTAATCAAGCAAAATACATTATGGATTTGCTCACTAAACACAATATGCTCACCTCCAAGCCTATGAAAACTTCTTGCATCCCTAATGTCAGATTGGTACCAAATAAGGGCACCCTTCTGCCTGATCCTCAGGTCTACTGCAGCCTTGTTGGTTCTCTTCATTATCTCACTTTCACTAGGCCAGATCTTAGTTTTGCATGCATCAAGTTTGTCAGTTTATGTTCCTCCCTACTGATGTACACCTTGTTGCTAAAAAATGAATTTTGAGATATCTTAGTGGCACTTAAAACTATGGCATTCTTCTTAGGCCTGGTCCCCTTCATCTCTTTGCCTTCTCAGACTCGGATTAAGCTAGAGATCGCATAGATAGGAAGTCCACTTCTAGTTTCTTGGTTTATTTGGGCTATAATCCAATCACTTGGAGTACTAAAAAGTAGGCCACGGTCTCTTGATCCTTTATTGAGTTAGAGTATCAAGCTTTTGCCTCCACAGTTGTTGAGTTGTGCTAGCTTAGGCAAATTTTGAAGGATTTAGGAATTTTTCTTGCCACTGCTCCTAAGCTCTAGTGTGATAACGTGTCTGCGTTGGCCATTGCTTCCAATCCTATCTGACAGTTTTTAGAACCCTTAAACAATTGATTAAACCTAGGTAATTAGCCAAGTTGTTACTT
Source organism: Quercus robur (assembly GCF_932294415.1). Lineage (NCBI taxonomy): Eukaryota > Viridiplantae > Streptophyta > Magnoliopsida > Fagales > Fagaceae > Quercus > Quercus robur. The sequence continues at coordinate 1,064,060 of NC_065541.1, forward strand.
AGTCCAATTAAACAAGTCTAGGTTATCACAATAAAAAAGATCAAATCATGCAAAGCAGCGGAAAATAAATAACACACGATATGATCACCTAGGAAACCAAACCGGTAAAAACCTGGGGAGGATTTGACCTAGCTATCCTCAAGGTAAACTTGAATCCACTATCTTGAAAGAATCGAAGTTCATACAAAAGGACTTACAAGCACCCCCGCTTGACTTCCTAATGCTACCAACCAGTAGAACTTATTGACACAACCACGTGCAGGCTCCGAATCCACGGACTCCTTCTTTCTTGGATTCCTACCAGCTACAAGCACCCCCTCTTGTGTATTCTTTAAGCTTTAATGGCAGCAACTGTTTTGATCATCAAGGTATAGAAAATATCTCTTCCTTGAAAACCCTGAGGTTGTGTAAAGGAAAGCTCCTTTAGATCTCACAAGAGATTTACACAAACCGCAATATGAGTAACTCTAAAACGTGGCTAGGGTTTGCCTTTTATACTTAGGACAAATAAGAAACCCTAAAAACATTTTAAAACAACTAGGGCTGAGTTGGAAAATTCTGCAAAAAAGCAATCTGCCCGAGCTTCGATTTGTCGAGCCTAAGCTTCGATCGATCGAGCCAGGCCGAAAGCCACAGTGCTTTCTGCTTTACACTCGATTCCAACTTTACATTGACATACAACTTTGAGCTAGCTTTAAACACTTCTAAGCACATTGTTTTGATCATGGTTTGCCAACAATACAAATTAGAGTTCTAAATACACAAAGTCCTAAACTTTATAACCTAACAAACTCCCCCTTTGGCAATCTGTGACAAAACACAACTTAGAAGCTCAAAGTTTACAAAATGAAAAGCCCTTTACAAAATAATGCTTATAAACCAAATTCAATCCTAATTACTATCCATCAGTTGCAAGTGTAGACAGCAGCTCAATTGAATCAACCTGTATATTTCCTGAAACACTAAACAAAATGCATAACCGCATGTGTGGAAATAATACAAGTAAACAAAATAACTTCTTGATTTCAAACAACACATAAATAAAGACATATATCAATAAATAACTCATAAATATAAATCAATAAGCAGTTTGAAACAAGAAACAAATAAAGTACCAACAAAAAACAAAAAACTCCCCCTAACATGAATATCCCATCAAAAACAAGGTAAGAGCTAAAAATGTTAAGTACACAATGAAGCACCTAGATACAATCTAAAACTCCACAAGCTCCAACCAAAAACAAAAAGTCTCCCCCTGAAAACAAAAAACCTACAAGTACTCCCCCTTTTTGTGACGGAATGCCAAAAGGCAAACAAGATATCCATCATCAAAAGGGAGGTGGTCTAAACTGCGCCAACTCTGCACGCAAGGCACGGATCTCATCAAGTACATCCACCAAAATCTGTCCTTGAGCCGCCTGAACGGTCAAGACATGATCCAACGTGCGACGAATGTCTGAATCATCCGTAGCAGTCGGTGGAGGAACAGCAGCATTAGCATCAGCAGCAGCACCGGAAGAAGAGGGAGGAGGGGGAACACTACTAGATGATGCACCTCTAGGACGAGAAGGAGGAACTCTCAATTGAGCAACCCTCTGACGAAGAAAGGTGGCACCTATGGGAGCTATCACATGAACAGGCTCACCTGACGGAAAACCATCTAGACCTAAATAGAGCAGAATCCTATAAATGAAAATAGGATGAATCAACACATACCCTACGACAGAACTCCTATGAACCTCGTTCAAAGAACGAAGGAACAAGTGAGGAAAACTGATGGACGCTCCAGAAGCAAAGGCATACAAAAACACACATCGCTCTGAAGGGATGGTGTGGAAGTGAGAGATAGGCCACAAGGAATGACACGCAATCCTAAAGAAGAGATAGGTAGTCTCGGTAAGCTCAACGGACGTGATCCGAGGATCAGAACCCCACTGGATAGATGACACAGTGATGTAAGACATGACAACATCTAAAGAGGGTGACTCATCATAGGGATAGACAGCATCTCGAACAACCGGCACCCCAAGAGCCTCAGCCACCACCTAAGGGGTAATGGTGAACTCTACACCTCGTATCCAACTCCTAACAAGGGTGTTGGAATCATAGATGTGGCAAGAGAGGTTCGAGTAAAACTCTCTAATCATGGCGGTCGGAGGTGGATGATCTATCTCTACGAGAGGCAACCAACCCCTAGACTCAAAATTGGCCCTAATGGCCGGATCAAGCGTATCTAACACAACAGCTCGCTCAGACCAGATCTTACGCCTACAGTTCAAGGTGTCATAGGCTTCTCTACACTTATCATTCTTAAACAGCTCTACTCTAGGTGGAGACTCAGAGGAAGTGGAAGTGGTCCTATGAGCTCTAGTTTTCCTAGGCACGGTGCTAAGATAAGGATCAAAACACAGAGCGAAAGAACAAAAACCACAAAACCAAGGGCAGACTGCAAGTTAGCACAAAAACAAAAAATAGAAACAAAATCTATATGATGCATGAACAAGTTTAAATGGCATGATGCATGTGCTAATGCAGTGAATTAAGTCACAAAGGTTCAAATAAAATTGGCTTGCACATAAAGGTTTTCAACACAAAAACCCCAAAATATAGAAACCACTTGATCAATTTTTTTAAAAAATTGACGAATTGATCATTACACATGATAGAATAACAAAAATAATGACCAAATACATCAATTGGAGAAGCCAATTTCATCAATTTAAGCCAATTTGACAAAATCCCCAATTCGGATCAAATTCAAAATCCTAGAATTTTCAATTTTTCAAAAACCACCAAATTGATCAAATTAAACTATAGGGAACATCAATATAACATCATGGCACAAAAACCCATTGATCAATTACACAAGAATTGGCTTGAATCATCAAAAACCCCAATAATTTTGAAGATGCTGAGAATACCCATGAGAATGCATGAAAACAAGAAATAAACTTGAAAAAGAAGGGCAAAAGGGTCTTACTGGCTTCTAAGGACAAAAACCTTGCAAACATCTTGAAGGAAAATGACAAAAATTTGATGGTGGAGCCTTGAGCCAACGCGGAGAGAGAGAAAAGCAAGAAAAAGTTTGAATAGTGACTTTAAAAAAGTCCAATTCTGCTTTTTAAAAAACCTGATACACGAGTTTCGATCGGTCGAAAATCAGCCTCGACCGGTCGAAACAGACAGAGGCTCCCTCTCTCAAAAAATTTTAAAATTTTAAAAATTTCGATCGGTCGAAAAACAGAATGGACCGATCGAATTAGGTAGAGGCTCACCATATTTTTCAGGAAAAAACACAATTTTTGAAAAACAAATTGATTTAACTCAAAGCATTGAAATTTAAGAACAAAAATGCATGAGTATGAGATGATATGATTTTCCAAACAAGAATTTTAAGCCCAATATTCCCAAAAACAAAATTTTGCATTCTCCATAAATTTTCAAGCAACAAATTTAGTTTGCACATAATTCAAAGTGATTGCAAAAACTTGGTTGGTCAGACCATAAACACACACAATAATATGTACAATGTTTAGCAAAGAGTAACTTGTGTAGTGTGTGCGACTAGCAAAGACATGAGATACATGTGAGGTGATATGTGAATAGCAATCAATCACAAAGTCTACAAAATTCATCATAAAGAATTTAAAAGAGACTATCACCTAAAGAGTTACATCATATAACTCCCACATCTCGTAGATCATAAGCTTGCAATCATGTAAGTTTCTTGTATTTATGCCTCATAATATACATTCCAATTTTAAGTTTATGTGAGTTTGGCATCAAGCCTAATAGTACACACCAATTAGATTTTAAGAATTAAGCACTTTTACCGAGGCTTCACCTTATGTTCTTTTTGTGCATGTACTACACTTTCTCGAGCACAAAATCTTATGATATACACTAAGGTATTCATGATTGGCTAGTGAACAGTGGTGAGATAGTTATTTATGCATTTCTCTAAAAGTTCAAGTCCAACATTTAAAAACATGTGACTTCAAGATTAAGACATAGTAATCAAAAACCATACACATCTTTCCCACACAACATGCACTACAAATCTTCAACTAGTAGAGTGCAATAAATAAGCTCATCAAAGCTAAACAAGGTACAAAAAAAAACATGTTATGTGAAAATAAATTGACCAACCTTGTTCTCAAAAACCAAGAAGAATAGTGCAAAAACAAAATGTGCTTCCTTTTTCCCTTTTTATTTTTTATTTTTTTTATTTTAATAAAAATAAAAACACCTAGAATGAAATGCATGAATGTTATGCTATGCAAATCCTAGAGACACAAAAAAAAAAAAAAAAACACAACCAAAGAACAAAGGTTACACATGGTAGAGCAATGAAGCACAAGGACCATGTCAGAAAGACTCAGTTAGGTCGAGTCTTTTGCATCCAAAACTTTTTAGATGCACCACGAGCATTGGAGTTCTTATTCACTTGAGAATGATTACCAACTCCAGGATTGGAATAAAGGTTTAAAGCCTTTACCAAATCACCAATAAGTACCATAGGATCAAGAGCTTGAGGCACAGGTACTTTTGGTTTGTTTACTCTCTTTACAGCTTGCAGCTTGTAGCAATTTGGACGTATGTGTCCAGTCTTTCCACAAAAGTGACAAACCCAAGCAGGTTTATCATGTGTCTTGTCCTTAGATAAGGTAGGCTTCTTAGGCTTAGATTCTTTCAGATCAACCCTAATCTTCCTAGAAGATGAACCTTCTAAGGGTTTAGCAATCTCACTCACAGGGGGTTTGACAGTTTTACTCACTATTTCACTCATTGAAGGTTCAGAAGAAGAAGATGAAGGAACAAACTTAGTGGAATGGGGAGCGAACACACAGATGCTATTAACATAACCTAAACCAGTTTTGTCAGAAGATGACTTTTGAACACTCAGCATTTGATCAAGTTTAGAACTAGCAAATCTAGCAACAGATAAATCAAGTTCCAAAGATTTAACTTTATCAAGCAAAAGCATGTTTTCAGTTTTCACATTATTCAAAAGATCATTAGCATCAAACAATTTAACAAGCAAATTTTTCTTTTCAAGCTTAAGAGATTCAATTTTCTTTAGACCAAGTTCAACATTCATAGCATCCTTTGCAGTAACTTTGCAAAGTTTGTTATAGGCCTCTTGAAGATCTGCATCTTCAGAGAGTTCCCCATCAGAAGGGTTCTCTTCAACAGATATGCTCTCATCAACTACAGCAGTAGTAGTGAAAGCAATGAAGTTTCCATCCTCATCACAATCAGACTCATGATCAGAAATTTCACCATCACTAAGGGTTACAGCCATAGCCTTACCCATAGACTTCAAATAGGTTGGACATTCAAATTTCATATGTCCATACCCTTGACATCCAAAACATTGAAAGCCCAAAGAATTATTGGAAGTTTGACCTACTCTTTCTCTAGGTTTATTATTGTTATTAACCTTAGTGGGATCATGCTTCCTAAAATTTCTAGGTTCAGCAGTGTTTGTGCTTCTTGCCTTTCTATTGTTATTCCTGAGAAAGTTTCTAAAGTTCTTGGCAAGATATGCAATCTCTGTAGCAGAGAGCTCATCATCAAATCCACCACTATCAACATCATCAACTGACTTAAGAGCCATTGATTTGGATTTGGTAGTTTTGGGTAAATCCAACTCATAGGATTGAAGAGATCCTACAAGCTCATCAACAGGGATGGAGTCCACATCCTTGCTTTCAGTAATGACAGTCACCTTGGGTCTAAAGTTCTCAGTCAAAGATTTAAGAATCTTCCTAACAATTTTAGGTTGATCATAGATTTCACCCAAGTTAAAAGCAAAATTAACAATATCATTCAGTTTAGCATAGAATTCATCAAAAGATTCATCATCAGACATCCTAATGTTTTCAAATTTAGAAGTCAATTGCTGCAATTTATTTATTTTGACAGCCTTTGTGCCTTCATGCACAGTCTGGAGGATATTCCAAGTAGTATGAGCGATCTCAACATTCGAGATTCTCTTAAATTCCTTCATAGAAACAGCATTAAAAATTGCATTCATAACTTTGCTATTAAATGAAGCTGCTTCTTTCTAAGAAGTTTCCCACTCACTAACAAGAGTAGTGGGCTTCTCCCATCCGTATTCAACGGAGTTCCACACCCTCTCATCAATGGATTTCAGGAAGGCTTTCATCCTTACTTTTCAGTAAGCATAATTATTCCCATCAAAGTGAGGAGGAATAACTAGAGAGTGTCCGTGTTCCATGACAACAGGGGTCAAGGATCAGCTCAGAGATCAAAGGATCAAAAACAAAAGAGCTACTCACTCTGATACCACTTGACAGTTTTTAGACCCCTTAAACAATTGATTAAACCTAGGTAATTAGCCAAGTTGTTACTTAGTTCAATTAAACAAGTCTAGGTTATCACAATAAAAAAGATCAAATCATGCAAAGCAGCGGAAAATAAATAACACACGATATGATCACCTAGGAAACCAAACCGGTAAAAACCTGGGGAGGATTTGACCTAGCTATCCTCAAGGTAAACTTGAATCTACTATCTTGAAAGAATCGAAGTTCATACAAAAGGACTTACAAGCACCCTCGCTTGACTTCCTAATGCTACCAACCAGTAGAACTTATTGACACGACCATGTGCAAGCTCCGAATCCACGAACTCCTTCTTTCTTGGATTCCCACCAGCTACAAGCACCCTCGCTTGTGTATTCTTTAAGCTTTAATGGCAGCAACTGTTTTGATAATCAAGGTATAGAAAATATCTCCTTCTTGAAAACCCTAATTTTGTGTAAAGGAAAGCTCCTCTAGATCTCACAAAAGATTTACACAAACCACAATATGAGCAACTCTAAAACGTGGCTAGGGTTTGCCTTTTATACTTAGGACAAATAAGAAACCCTAAAAACGTTTTAAAACAACTAGGGCTAAGTTGGAAAATTCTGCAGAAAAGCAATCTGCCCGAGCTTCGATCGGTCGAGCCTAAGCTTCGATCGATCGAGCCAGGCCGAAAGCCACAGTGCTTTCTGCTTTACACTCGATTCCAACTTTACATTGACATACAACTTTGAGCTAGCTTTAAACACTTCCAAACACATTGTTTTGATCATGGTTTGCCAACAATACAAATTAGAGTTCTAAATACACAAAGTCCTAAACTTTAGAACCTAACACTATCTTCTGCGCTTGAGCAAAACACATTGAGGTCAATTACCATTTCATTCGAGAGCATGTCCTTCGTTGTGGTCTTCAAGTCAAATATATTTCAACTGATGATAATTTGGCCGATATCTTCACCAAGAGTTTGCCCTCTTTTTGTTTTCAATTTCCGAGTTCCAAAATCTTGTGCACTACTATGCCCAAGGTTTTGAGGGGGATGATAGAATAATAGAAGAGATTGATGCCAAAGGCTAGTTTTCAACGGTCATTTACAAGTCACAGAGTTTACACAAAACAGCACCATATTTCATTAATGAATACAGTGACGTTTTGCCTAAGAATCAACATGTGAGCTAAAGTCTTCATCCAATGCGATGTCGTTTCAAGGGTTGCAGTTATACATTCCTGAGTTCTTCCTCCTTGCCCGTGTTGCTCAATTAGGGCTTGTTTGGTCATCAATCTCAAACTCACATTTTCACATTTTAAACAATATTACATACTTTTTCACGTATTTTTTCACCCACACGTATTTCAAAAAACTACAAACAATCTTTTTCAAACTACTCTACCAAACACCCCCAAGATTTCAGATATTTTCTCCGTATTTTGCACATTAATCACGTGTTGATAATCAGTGTAACTAATTCCTATTATTACATAATTACAGTTTGTTAGATTAGGCCAAGCTTATCTCCGACTCTATATATATTTATAGAGTATCACATTATGTATTAGTTAGTTAGTGTTGCAATACAATTCAGTAATTTTTCACTCTCTCTCTCTATCTCTCTCTCTGCTTCCACCGTTGTTACACATACAAGCTTTTCTTGTTTTCTTCAATAAAACATAGACCGTTATGAAAAAGATGATAGAAAATGCTTTTAGATTAGCACAATACCCCGTATTTTTCACACGCCCAAAACCTCCTCCCTATGCTTTCGCCAGTCCATGATGTCTTCACTGGTGCCCTTTTTCCACAATGACAAAACTGCATCCAAGGACTTCCAAGTGCATGTGATGAAGTTGAAGAAGACATGGTTGAGGGCTGGTGGTGCTGGTGCAGTATATCCATATAATCTGAAGAAAATGGCACAAAGAAATGCTATTATAGGCCTGGGAAAGAGGTGGAATAAACCGAGCTTGTTTCATTCCAGTGCTTAAGATACGCACTTGTGATTTATTACTGTTAACAAAATGGTTTGCGCTTCAAAATTGTTCTCTGATTTCTTCTTTTGGATGCTTTATGATGTAAGTTATTTTTTATTCTTTTGCCAATAATTATGGTATGTCATTCTATATAAGTACTAGCATGCAATGGGTAATTATTAGATACTCCCGAAATACCATAAATGCGTATTCTCCCATTTTATATAACTGCGGGTTCCACTAATTAAATTTATGGTGGGACTCACAATTCATGTGAAAAAGGAGAGTACGCATTTATGATACTGTCAGAGTATTCAATAATTTTCTGCATGCAATTACGTACCTCATTTTATAATTAAAGTCTTCAGAGAGCACACGATATTAGAATAATAATTAAATGATTTTAGAAGAATATAAAAGAATGAGAGAAAATTTGGCAGGTAGATGCACCAAAATTGCCGATTGCTTGTGACTTTAGTTCCTATACCATGCTATGATTCTCTCATTATCGCATGGATCATGAAAACTACGAAAAAGAAAGAAAGAAAGAAAAATATTGAATTTGCAACTTATTGGAATTTTGACAATACTGTGAAAGGAAACATAAAAATGAGAAGTTAAGACCCTTGAATCTTTGTTCTTTCAAAGCACTTTATGATTATGATAGTCACCATTAATTGAAAATAAAACAAACGAACCAAAGAAGAGTTAATTAAAGGGTGAACTGAAACCAAACCAGTTCTCTGGGGAGGATGCTCAGCTGGTTGAGTATGAAAAAATGGGGTTTGATTATCTGCAGCTTCTTCTCCCATGGTCTCCAAAAAAGATTTAAGTTCTCATTTTTTTTTTTTGAAGAACCAATCTGGCAGAAATTAAATTTATTGCTGAAATTTGTAAATTAAAGATGATAGATTTTCCAGAGATACAAGTCTATGGGAGAAAAAGAAGAAGATAAAGTCAAAGTCCAGTTTGGTGTTTAGAAGAGTCTATATAACTTCTGTTAACAAGTTTGGAAGATTATTCGAAGTTGTGAGTGATAGTAAGGAATGCACATTTCTGTCTTAAAGTCCCTCTCAGTCTTGCTTAAAAATAAAATAAAAATAAATCTATGCTCCACCACTCAACAGATGACATGCATCTACTTATATTTTCTATTCCTAATTCGTTAATGTCTCTTTTAAGTTTTAAGTACTGTCTAACGTAAACATTAGTCAAGAGTAGATGATCCAATTAAAACTTTTTTTTAAGAGAGTTTTAAATTTTGGTGTCCGCTCCTAGTGATAGCTCTTTATCATCAAATCAAAACACTAATCGATTTTTTTGTATAAATAGAAATTGAGTTCCAAATTTCTTATTCAACCATTAGAGATTTATAAGTGATAAACAAAGTATATACATATTATTAGAATTTAGAAGAACATCACATGACTCTTTTTTCTTTTGTTTTATTTTTGTTTTCTTCAACCCTTAGGTGTGATTGTGAATGTCTGATCACGTGTAAAGACATTTCACACCTCTTTCACTTTTCTCTCAGCTCCAGCTGCTTGTTTCTACCATGAATCTGGATATTTGTAAGACTTAAAACTTTTTTTTTAATACAAAATAGAAATTCTACTTTAGCCTAATCTAAGTGTGTGTGTGTATATATATATATGTGTGTGTGTGTGTGTGTGTGTGTGAAGCTTCCTTTTAGAAATTTGAATCCTAACCATCGTGCTAAGGGTGCGTGGTGGTGTAAGACTTAAAACTTAAAAAGACATTAACGTATTAAAAATAGAAAAGAATAAATAGATGCGTGTTATCCATTGAGTGGTGGAGCGCGCATGACCGGGGACAGGAACTTTGAGATAGAGGATGGCAGGATGCGCATTCGAAGCAACTAATTGATTTTCTATTCCTTTATTTCATGCTCCTAATACATGCAAAACAAAGATGACATAAAAATAATAACAATACCAAAAAAAAAAAAAAAAAATTGATGATTTTGCTTTTTGAATAACCTTCAAATTTTCAATAAGAAAAAAAAAAAAAAAAAAGCACAAATTAGAGATGAAAACTTAAAATGGAAAAATCCATTCACATATATTTTTACAAAACGCGTGAAGTATTGCTATTGAATTTGACATTTCTTTCTTATTTGAGTATTGCTCTTACTTTTCTAGTCGACATATGTGGGTTTATAATAATAATAGGTCCTGTTTTATTTTGGAGTCAAGATTAATGTTTGCTAATGCATGATTGAGTAAAGAACCATACATTTGTTACTGGATGATTTGATCTTAGATGGTTGATTTGGTGCAATGGAAATCAAAATGTCAGTCACCCCTCCCTCCAGTAGGAATCTCATAGAAAAAGGTTTCTTACTCTTTTGGAAACGCAAAAATATAATCAAAATGTTACTGTCTACTTAATTTCTAATTCTAAAATCAAATTTCTTTTTTATCTGCAGCAATCATTGAGATGTTATAATTCTAGATATTGATTTATGGTTAAAAGAATATGCCAACTTGCTCATCATTAGGCCATTACGCTGAAGCACATTTTTTTTCCCTAACATTACTTATTTAGTTAATTCTTTTTACCCTTTGATGTGAAATGCTCAGGCGTTCTATTTGGTAGAGAATATCTGACCAAAGTTTGAGAGGACTGGTGTGGTGGGGCCTTTTGTGTTTTTGGGCTTGATTTCTCTTGCTGTATCACGGCTTGTGATTCTGAGGTAGGAGAGTTGGGACCGGCCTAAGTGAAACACACCTTAGGCCAGCTTGTGCACAAGTTGAGCTATCCCGGTATAGACGCGCCTTGACAGGAGTCTTAAATGTACAACATGCTCACGGTAGGAATAGCTGTTACAAATATTATATCAGTAAACACAATACAACAAGATAACTAAAACATCTTTATGAATAACACTAACGCCTAAATAACACAACAAAGGAGTATAACAAGGTTGTGGCAGAGTAATACAATCACGAATAACAAGATTGCAACAAACAATTCAATAATAAGATAACAAGTTAATCATTCATCAACCAAAAAGCAAAACTCGTCTGCCAATAAAAAGGGCTTAGCTTTTTAGCAAACATAAGTCCAAAAAGGAAGCTTGGGCCCTGTGCGTATGCTCCATTTCCGTCTAAATCCATTACTTTTTTGGCCTTCACGCCTTTGCCATTGCCACCATGTATGTTTTGGTAGGTATTTAACTCTTATGGCGTGAAAGATACATGGGTCTTTGGGTTCATGTTCTTTGCTTTCCACCTCTTCTTTGGACTGGGCATTGCTTGGGTGCAGGTCATCTCCTTCCTACCTAGCCCAAGTCTTCTTCTTTCCTGTGTCCGTAGGCTTCTTGGTTTGTGATCCTGCCATGCCACTGCACTGCTCCTACTATTTCATTACCTCTCTTTTTATTTTCTTGTTACCCAAGGGCTTACAGGCTGAGACTCCTGCCAGTCCTCCTTTCCTCTTTTGGTCTTCACTGGCCAACATTCCTGCTATGTCAGCTTTCTTTCCAGATTCTTACCTCTTTTGGGCTCTATTGGACCACATTCCTGCTGTGCCAGCCCATTTCATTCCTTGGGTTTCCTGGGCCTATTTACTTCTTTTTTACCTCTTTTACTTCCATGGGCTTTTGCTAAATCCTTTGGGCTTCCTCAGCCCAACTACCCCATCCTTACCTCTTATTACTTTTCAGGCTTATTGGCCTTTAAGCCAACCCTATGAATTTACTAATTCATTTCTTGGGCTTCCCCAGCCCATTTATTTCTTCTTTACCTCTTATTATTTTCATGGGTTTACTACTTCATTCTTTGGGCTTCCCCAGCCCATTTATTTCTTCTTTACCTCTTATTATTTTCATGGGTTTACTACTTCATTCTTTGGGCTTCCTCAGCCCATTTGCTTCTTCTTTACTACTTATTATTTTTGTGCGCTAGCTGACCATTATTCTTGCCATTCCAGTTTGCTGGGCTTTTCTTTACTATTTTCTCTTCTCATTTTTTTTCATATTATTGGGCTTCTTCTGCTATTGGGCCTTTTGTCAAAAGTGGGCATCAACAATCGGTAAATTAGACTTTTGTTATTTATTTTTAGCAAAAATACCAATTTGTTCCATACATTTTGATAACAGTCAATTTGGTCTCTGTTATTTCAAACTTACAGTCAGTTCAATTCTTATTGTTAATTCACTAGGAACATAAATTAATGGTAAGGACCAAATTGACTACAATAGTTTCAAATTGTTCTGAAACAACATTGAAGGGATTGGCTTTTTAGTTTCAAACCGTTCTGATCAAAGTGCTTAGGGGCTTAGGAAGAAATGGTTCAAGTAGCATGGTTAGCAGCATATTATAATTATCTCTAAAAAAAAGGATTGGTGATAATTAGGTTAAGATTTTCTCTCTTTGTAGCACACAAAAATAACTCTCTAAAATATCTTCTGAGTCGTGCTATAACATGACCTTTTATATGCTTGCATGTAAGGAACGAAAAACCAAGACAACATTGACTTAGTCAAAACACGTCAGATTTAGCTTTCTAGTTGTTTGATCGATCAAGCCATATCAAGAATTTGCTTTTGATTGATTGAGCTTTGATTAAAATTTAAAAAGTCTTAAAGACTCTTGTTTGATCAATTGAGAGTCAAGGCAATCAAATTTTTTAAAATATGCCTTCTTTGACATACATCTTGATCATTACAAGTTGAACTTTGTGAAAGCTCGAATTTGTGTGAAAACACAAGAGCTATTTAGACCCTCAAATTAAAATTACAGCTCGGTTGATTTTACTCTAACTTAAACTAAGTGCAGAATAGAGTAAATGCGAGTAAACAAACAATATAACTACTCTAGGCCATATTCATCAAAACACAGTAGTAAAATGAAAGCTAAAAGAGTAAGGAAGAAGAATGCAAATACAAGATAACACGCCGATGTGTTATCGAAGAGGAAACCAAAGAACTCGGTGAAAAACCTCTCAGCCGCCCTCCAACCAGTTAATCGATCCACTAGAGAATAAGTTGGAGTACACGAATGACAAAAGACCCTCCAAGCCTAGTCTTCTCCATGTACTTGAACTCTCCAAGTTCCTGCTACCAACTGACTTAACGAAGCCTTATCTTCTCTAGCTCTCCAGATCATGTAATTCAGCCCGATTACATCCACCAAACAAATGGTTTCTTCCAGTGCTTCCCAACAGCACCAAAACCTCACTTTACACTCAGGATGGGTATGGTAAGTGTTTGGATCATCAACCTCTCAAAGATTTGGAAATGGAGAGGTAGGAGTTGAGAAAAACCACAATGGATTGTGTAGAGAATTGTGGGTATGACAATCTCTCACTCTCAAGGGTAATGGCTAGGGTTTTCTCTTTGGAAAGCACTCCTCTTAATATGTGGGTATATATAGTGTGGGTAGAGACCTAGTGTATCAGATATGACAAATTGGCAAAACAGAATGTTTTGCGGGTATCTCGTGGAAAGGCCTTACCCACGAGACATTCACGAAAACCAGTTGTCACCATCTGTTATGACTCTTCGCATTCCAGTCATATGCTAAGCACATGCTTCACTTCGTGGGAAGGCTTCTGGCGAGCTACCCGCGAAAACTTCTTTGATCTTCAATTTGCCTTGAGTTTTCACTCTTTCTCACACACAACCCTTACAATGAAACTCCACATAAAATACAGGGTACAAAAGATTAAACAAAACTATAATCAAATTTGGTATGAAATTAAAGCCAACACAAATTAGTTGTAAATCACAACTTTACACTTTGATAACACATTACATATTCTATTGAAATCTTAACTTTCCACTTTATCACCAAAATTAGTGTGCCTTTTATTGCTTTTACTATTATCATTTTAGAATTGGAGATTGATTACTGTGGTTGAATTACTTATAAAAATACACATAAATTATTCAACTAATACCAAATAATGCACTGCATAAATAATTTGGGGTCTAAGATTTTCGTAAAATGTTTTCCATGGTTTATATAAAATAAGTTAAAATGGTGAAAAGCATTTTCTATGAGAAGTGGGAGTAGTTTTCTACAATTTCCTTATGGCCTCCCCCATTCATTTCTTCTTGCTCCTAAAACCATCACCATCACCACTACTACCTTCACTACCTTCACCATGACCATCGTTAATTCTATCACTGCCACCACTACTATCTTGGAGGCTGCTACCATTAGTACTCTCACCTAAACCAGCATTGAGTCTATATGAAGTATTAATGATTTTTATGCGTATTAAATGATGTATATAAAACATTTTCAAGGTCATATTCAGATTCGCTACAATAAACATCAAAACTAGTCACTCTTTTTGGAAAAAATTTTCAAGGAAAATGTTTTCCACCAAAACAAAGAAACAAAAGAAAGCATTTGAGAGAATATAATTATCATATCTTGTCAATAGAAATACAAAAATTAATTTGAAATTACAAGGGAAAATGGAATTGGATTGAAAATCTCTAGCGTTTCACCTCCCGTAGTGTGGATTGTATAATTTGTATGCATCATATTCTTAAGCAAATAACATCATCAATTATAACATAATGTAGATTTTCTCTTTAGTAATGTAGGAATCTATTTTCTTAACACTGAACTCCCCTCTATGAAATGATTACCTCATGAAACTCCCATCTTTTCTCATTCAATTAATCTAATTATTCACATTAAAAAGAAAAACCTAATTAGTGTATTGATAAATATTTCATTTATTCATTTAATATGAAAATGCACCAACACACTAGTTCACCAAATATGGATCTTCATTAATCCTCTGGTAGTTCTCGACTTCTTGCATTGCCTCGTAGATGGAATCTATGCCTTCATTGTAGCATGATTGAGATGCACTAAATCCTGCATCTGCCAAGGATTCTGGATATTTATTCTGGATGTAGGTATTGTCTAATATAAAGGGTTCAGTCCAAAAGTCACTAAATGATTGTTCAAGTGTTTCCAATGTGGCGAGACTATCTTCTGCAGTCCAATTTATGCCAGATAAAGGTGTATTATCAAAGCTCAAGTATGAGAATTCACTAGAAGATGTTTCTAGGGGTAATTGGGAGCTCTCCTGAACTTGGTAAGAGGGAGAACTGCTTACAGAACTGTCAATTTCTGTTTTCCTTGCTATATCAGCGTCATGTTGGTAAGCTTCATTGGACAGCGTTTTCATCTTCGACGTTGTAGGATTTTTCTTGGTGCACTTCTTCAGGTGGGCATGCCAATAGTTTTTTATATCATTATCTGATCTTCCTGGCAAGCTTGCAGCAATCATAGACCATCTACAAAGAAAAATACATGGGGTTTATATAGAGGTTTTTTTTTTTTTTTTTTTTTTTTCGATGAATGAGAAGATTTTACTGCATCAAATGTCTAGAGTACAAAGTTCAAGTGACAGCACCTATTAGCAGAACTGGAACACCAGTATATACACCAAATCTAACTCAATTTCAAAAGTATATATGTTCGTAGTTTCATTACTATATATATATATATATATATATACACTAATACACATATATAAGCTCATTGAAAAGTTCATTTTGAATCATTTCAAAGAAAAACAGACTAATTATGGTGACATATCTTGGTTACTTACAAACGCATTTAATGCAAACATAAGATGCTTATGAGTATTCACCATGCCAACATGTTTACGCTGAATTCTTCAAAATGACTGGCATGCGTCAAGTAGGTTATGCTCATAAATATTTGTTATCAAGTATGAAAACATGCAAACAAGAAAAAGCGCATGGAAACGAGGGGAGATTTTGTAAATAAAGTTATGTTCATCCAAATTCTTGTTGAAGAATTTCTAAATTTTAAGTCCGTACTTATTGCCTAGTTCTTCATGCAATTTGATGATCGTAAGATCTTCTTCTTCTGTATAGTCTCCTCGTTTTAAATTTGGCTGGAGGTAGTTCATCCATCGCAGTCTGCAACTCTTCCCACACCTTGATAAACCTGTAATCAATGTATAACAAAAAAGGTTGATTAACAAGTAGTACTGAAATGCCAGAGGATTCCAATTTTTTTTTTTTTTTTTTTTTTTTTTTTTTAATATTTGGATTTTCCCAGGAAAGAGAAGCACGACAGAAAATGGAAGACAATCATGATAGTCAATAAAGGAAAATCATGCATAAAAATGAACAATAAAAGTAAAGCAAATGGTTGTCATAAAAATTAGAACTAAAAGTGCTTAAACAACGTTTTCATTTTTTAGTATAATTTGAGAGAAGCCAAGGAATTAGACAGCCTTAATTATCTAGACATTTCATGAGACAGTTAACATGGTTAACCACTAATGATACATTTCTCTTTTTCTTATATAAATATATACACACTCACAAAAATGTCCTCCTTGGATTGATTTCTATCAGCTTCAAAGAGTTTCTTAATTACCTGCAAATTTGGGAAGTTCCCTCCAGTTCCCGGGGCCAAATCTCTGAATATATGACCTTAGTTTATTATCTTCTTCTACACTCCATGCACCTTTCTTTAGTCCATTTTTATCATAGAAGGGAGCTCTCACCATCTCTCTCTAATTAAAATTTTAGCTCAAGTGATTCCCTAGCTCTACGTAGCATATTTATACAAAAAATTTGAGTTGAAAAATGTTCAATAATTACAGCCTTGAAGTGGACCTATCATATGTTTGGTCAAGATAATAATAATAATAATAAAAATATATAAAAAGCAGGCGCCCAAAATGAAGTTGCAACGAAAAGAGCTTTATACGTAAAGGGCTTTTGATAAAGCTTTATCAAAAGTCCTTTTCGTTGCAACTTAATTTTGGGCGCCTACTTTAAGTAATGATTCCATGAGTGAAAGCACTCTTTAGAGTGTGTTACATGCTGCAGCATAAGCTGTGTTCGATTGTATAAAAGCCACTTCTTCTATGTAGCCGTAAAGTATATTTGGAGATTATCAATTAGCATCAATGTAAGCATTGGATCTTAAGAGCACTCGCATCAGTGCTTGTATAATAGAAAAAAGTACTACATTTTAATCAATCAAGTCTAAAATTCATATATATCACGCTATACAAAGTTGTGTAAAAATACTTAGTTGTTAAAGTAATTGTGTAAATTTATTCTAAAATTATTCATTTTGCATTTGGCTTTTTTATTATTTCTTTATGTATTTCGAGGTTAAAAAAAAAAGAGGGTCAATGTTGGTTGTGTATGTGAAGAAAGATAAATAATTTTTTTTTTTTTAAAAAATCAAGAAAATTGACATTTTAATGAAATGTAGTGTAAAATAAATAGTTTGATAAAAGTGAGTATATAAATTAGAAAAAATAAATTCTTGTACTAAAATAGACGTGAATTTTTGCATGAGCTGAATATGGTAAAAAGAGAGAGCTAAATACTCCAAAAAACAGCAAGCACCAAGGTCAATTGCAACTATTCATAGGCCCCATTGCACTTTTTGGTACTATTCATGGGTCCTACTGTACCATTTTAGCTAATTTTTACCTTTATCTATAGTACTTTCAGCAAAAAATTTTCAGTTTCAGCAAAATAAGTGGATCCTAAACAGACCCTAAGTCAAACAACAACAAAATATCAAATAATTCAACAAAAAGCTCATTAAAAAAAAAAAAAAAAACATCTATTCGGCTCGTAGTCATAGTATCATCCATTGCTCTCTCTCTCTCTCTCTATAATCATTTCAAATTATCTCTCATTTTATTTCTCTTATCTTAGCATTATCAGTTCTCACTTTTTCTCTTATTAGTCTCTTTTTGAATTTTCATTTTATTAGTAGAAAGAAATTGTAAAACTTCATATATTTGTTTGTTGTTGTTGTTGTGATGTTGATATATTTAAGTTCTTTAAAATTTTCTTAGAGCTACCGCTGCTTTGACATATGCCTTGTTGTATTATAAATAGGCGAAAATACTATTTTAATCCTTACATTTTGGGGTCACAATTATTTGCTCCCTAAATTTTAGTAGCAATCAATTTGGTCCCTATAATTTTTGAATTGCAATCAATTTGATCATTACTATTAACTTACTAACAGAAAATGCCGACATGACAAATGATGTGCACTATGACACACTTGGCCCAACCAAAATTAGTCATAACAATTAAAAATATACGTCATATCCACGTTAGCATATTTAACATAACTGTTTGTTTTTAGGCCCCTTAAAACACAACCAGATTAACCTAGTTATTTAGCCAAGTTATTACTTAGTCCAAATTCCAGATCTAGGTTAACACAATCATATAATCATATCAATGTAAAGTGCGGAATACAAAGAACACAAAGATATGATGACCTAAGAAACCAAACTAGTAAAAACTTGGGGAGGATTTAACCTAACTATCTTCAAGGTAAACCTAAATCCACTATGAAAGAATTGAAGTTTACATAATAGCGACTTAGACCACTAACATCCTATTGCTATCTCGAGTAGGAAACTTACTACCACCACCATGTGACAGCTCCGAGTCTACGAACTACTTCTTTCTTGAATTCTTAGCAAACACAAACACACCCGCTTGTGTATCTTTAAGCTCTTGAATGTAGCAACTGAATCAATCACCAAGTTCTTGACATAATCTTGAATCTTGGAAACCTTAAGTATATGTGAAGGCAGCCACCTCTTGATCTCACAAAAGATTCACACACACAGCATCTAGAGCATCTCCAAAAATGTGATTAGAGTTTTCTCTTTTATACTTAAAACAAAACATAATACCCTACATGTCAAACGGGCTTGGGTTGAGTTAGAAAATTCTGCAGAAAAACGTTCTGCCCGAGTTTCGATCGATCGAGTCTAATTCTCGATTGATCGAGCCAAACCAAATTGCACAATAAATTTTGTAGTGACTCGATTCCAACTTTACATAAAATGCATACACTTTGAGCAAGTCTAAATAAGACTAAAACCTGTTTTGATCATGGTTTGCCAACGTTACAATTTAGAGTTCTAAGACATTAGTTCATAATCCTTAGAACCTAACAATAACCATCGATTCTTTTTCATCTGTTCTTCATCACCCCAAAAATGAATAATGGATGAAAAAGAATGGATGGTTTTGGGTTGGATTGGATGAGTAATGAAGAGATAACTAGATCTGTTAAATTTTCTAATGTGGATGTGACTTGGATTTTTAATTGATGTGGCTGATTTTGATTGGACCAAACCTGTCATATTATAAGCCACTTAAGCTTTTTAGTTCACACCGTTTGCCACATTAACGTTTTCCGTTAGTGAGTTAATGGCAGAGATCAAATTGTTTGCAAGTTAAAATAATAATGATCAAATTGACTATTATTAAAATGTAGGGACCGAATTTATTGTAACCACAAAATATAGGGACTAAAATAATGTCTTCACCTTATAAATAATTATCTTCTTGAATTATTAGTTCTCTCTCTCTCTCTCTCTCTCTCTCTCTCTCTCATAGGCAAAACTCAAAGAAAATTCAATTAGATTTTAGAATTGAGATCCAATTTTGTCATGTGTCCAATTTTAAATTTATAAATTTTTGTGCCAATGAGTTATCAGTTCAAAAGCCTAAGAGACTAACTGCTTTTTTTTTTTTTTTTTTTTTTTTTGAGACTAGAGACTATCCATTTTCAATTATACATATTGTTGGCCCGTACTCAACGATAGTCAGCTAGACTATGACTTTCATTTGCTCCTTTTTTGAAATTTTCCAAATGTTTCGCTATAATCAAAATTCATGGGGTTGAATACACTCTTAATTTTATTTCTTCTCATTTTTCCATGTGTCTTTCTTCTTTTGAAGATTGAAACACAAAATATGAATATATAATAGCCCCCATCTGAAGGAGAATCACGCAGGAGCCAATGATGAAGGTTGGTCATTTAGATCATGTGATGATTTTGTTAGAACAATATTTGACTATGTTCTGTGAAAAAAAAAAAAGGAAAAAAAAATTTAACTAAAAAAATTCATTATTTTAGAAGTCAATAATTGATCGTCGTCGTCGTTGTTGTTTATTTTTTTTATTTTTTATTTATTTTTATTTTTTTTAAGTTTAGGAATGAGTCTAATTTTCAAAACAAGCATGCTATCGATTAAGATGATCCTCTCCATTTATGAACAATGAGATGTGTCACTTCTTCTAGATGAATACTTGGAAGATCTCATTCATGTGATATTTATTTTTAAAGACGATTCCTCATTTTTTGTAGGGACTCTTGAGATAGTGTACCCTTTCTATGACAAGGCCAAGTGATGACCCACCTCCATACTTTTACCACGAGAAAAATTGCCAAACAGTTTATTTTTCGGAAAAAATTAGGCGCGTGGCATGCGTTCAAAGTTATATAGTAAGTTGGACTTTTTTTGAAAGTCGAGTTTAGCAAACTCGACTTTGGACTGGAAAACGAACACTGTAACCACTAAAAAAAACGCCACTATAGTGTTCGTTTCCCAGTCCAAAGTCGAGTTTGGCAAACTCGACTTTCAAAAAGAGTCCAACTTACTATATAACTTTGAACGCATGCTATGTGCCTAATTTTTTCCGAAAAATAGACTGTTTGGCAATTTTTGCCCTTTTACCACCCACCTCAAGAAAGCCTAAGACAAACCCTTATGGTCACTTTGGATGGACGAGCCCAAGCATGATTAATGAACAATACCGAGATTCCAATCATTACATTAACACCTTCTGCTCACATCTCATTATCAGAGAATTAAATCCCCAACAACAACCCCCATAATCTATATATAAATATATATATATATATATATATATCCAAAGTTCAAAAAAAATCCAATTAGATTTTAATTTAATTCTCAATTTTGTGCCACGTATCCTATTTAATTTTTAATTTTGTGTAAAGTGAATTATTGAGTGTAAAAATTAAAAAATCCAAATCTAATTAGATTCTAAATTGGATTTCAATTGGAGTTCAATATTTTGTCACATGTCCATCTAAGTTTTTAATTTTGTGGCAAATGAATTATTGGGTGCAAAAAAGAAATATAAGTGTTCATTATATATTTTAAAAATGCATGGTTAAAAAAATGTAAGCTAATACAATGTATTATTTAAATCTTTTCTAAAAAAAAAAATTTATAATTTGAATTGTATAATTATAATTAATTATTTTTAATTGTACCCTTGCATCTGTACGAGACTCAACTCTAGTTAAAATGAAAGTTAAAATAAGCTCTTATTCATTCTAGCCCTGACGTAGGAAACAGAGTTTAAGGCGCATATTTGAAGATTATCAATTGACAACAATGCAAGAATCACTTTTGAAAAAAGAAAAAAGAAAAGAAAAGAAGGATCACTATTCTGTATGTTGTAGCTAGTAGCTACTCATGGGAACATACATACAGGTAGGGTAAGAAAAGTAAAAAATATTGTATTGAATTCATGACATGGTCAGATGTGATGATGAATATCAGAATATGAGACGAATTTCAGGCACTACAAAATTTGATGAGAGAATTAGTTATTAGTCAATTCACTTTTGAATTGAGCAGAACCATAAAAGAATTTCGCAACCTTAGATAACTTGAAAAAAGGTCAGCCATTCATTTTTATGTGCATTTGTGTCAAGAATATGTTGCTCACATTTGACAAAACCCTGCTAACCTTTTATGCCGCATCATGAAGTATTGACTAAAAATATTTATTTATTTTTTTTTTTTTTTAAGATATGGTGTAAAACTTATGCCGAGATTAAATTTTTTATTTTTTTTATTTTATCTAATAACAAATTGTCACATTAGTTTTTTATTTAAAACTCAATACATTTTATCACACATAATAATATCTCAATAAACTCACAAAAAGTTGAATTTTTAAATAGGTATTTAAATTGATTAAGTGTAGTTGTGCATATTCTTTAATATGTAATATGATGATGTGGCGTGTTAAGATTTGATGGTTAAACTTGAATTTTATATTACATCTTTATAGAATTTAATCTCGTTTCCATTTCAAATGAGTCTTAAGAAAAGGCATCAACTTTGAGGGATATGGGTTGGGGTATAGTAGTTCCGATTTACCATAAATGTAATTTGGTCACATTTTTTGTGAGCTGAAATATGCAACTTGATTGACTTGGTTGGAGGAGTATAGTAATTTTGATATTTTGATTTGAGGAATATTTAGAGTTTGTTACATGCTGTAACATAAGCTGTGTTCCATTGTATAGAAGCCACTTCTTCTAGTGGGCAAATTTTTTTCTGTAGATATGGTTAAAAAAATAACTAAATATCCCTAAAAGCAGCAAGCACCAGGCTCAATTGTTTAGCATTCAAAAATAACAAATGAATAGTAACTCAATACTTCTATTGAGTTACTGTTCATTAACAAAGTTATATATATATATATTCTTTACTCCAATTTTGCGTGAATCGTTAGGTGTGCCACCCCGAAGATCTTTCCACGTGTCCTAAGGCTTGAAGTCTTTGATTTTGCGTGAATTGTTCGGTATGCCACCCCAGAGATCTTTCCATGTGTACAGAGGCTCGAAGTCAAATCTCTAATTAAATAGCGTAGAGCCTGATGTGAATGGTCAGTGAGGTTGAGATCTAAGTTTTGGCAAAGGTACTTTTGCCCTTAATTCAGGCCCTCAAACGTTAATTTCTTACCGGGTAGAGAATTATAGGGTAAGGACCACCCACAAATTATAGGGTAAGGACCACCCTGTGGGTGGTCCTCAACGTTGTATACATAAAAGACAGAAAACGAAACCAACCACGTATGGAATATTGTACTAACAAGCACATGCTCATAACATGGCTAGTAGGGGTGCGCAGGCAATTCGTTAATTTGTCAAAACTAACCCGATTCAATCAGTTGGTTTTAAGGGTTTGATGAGTTGGGTTGGGTTACAAAATTATTTTTGATAATGGGTCGGATTGGGTTCGGGTTATAAAATTACAAATTCATCAAATCCGATTTAACCCACCCATATATTCAATATATATTTAAAATATATTATATAATTAATAATTTTTTAAAAATATTCAGTTTTTCCTATCCTATGTAAAAGTTAATTAGTTCACACAAACCCTAGTAAATTACTGTTGTTGTTTAGTCATTAGTGTTGTTTGCCTTTAAGGAGTTACATTGATACTAATTTTTGGGTTTTTTTTAATATATTTATATTTATATATATAATTTTTTTTTGCTCAATCTAATAATAATAGTAATAAAAACAATTATCCAACTCATGGGTCCAACCTGTCCCAAACAACCTGACTCATGTGGGTTGGGTTGGATTGGGTTGAATTTTTTTTAACCCACTATGGTGGGTTGGATCAAAAATCATCTTAACCTGAACTAACTCGACCCACACACACCCTTAATAGTTAGTGGCAGCAAAGTATTGATTTGAAAACGTGTTCAAATGCAAAATGAGATTCATAATTACATCGATTTCCCACATTTTCAATTACTCGAAAGGGGACAAAGCTGATGTTGCCACGAAAATGCATTCATGGGTTTAAAAATTTCCGTTAGAATGAATAAGTACTCTTCTTCACAATGTGTTACATGTTTTGACACAATGGTGGCTCTACCTTATAGTAAGGTGTTTGCAATATCACCTTGACTTGAAAAAACAAAATTTCAAGAATATAGGTTCATTAAAAATAAGAGTAATGCTAGATTTATAAAATTTTTACAATAAATTTTAGGTGATAAGTTGTTACTGTTTCTAATTTGGACCTATTACTAATGTTACTTTTTTACTTACTAATAACAATTTGTCACTTATAATTTGTTGTAAAATTATTGTTAAAATGTTGTGGACATAACATTATGCATTACTTCAAAATCCAAATTATGCTCATGCTAGATTGACAAGAGAATTAGTTATTAGTCAGTAATTCATTAGTGGCGGCTCCACATGCAAGTTAGGGTGGTCACAGGACTACCCTAACTTGCAAAAAAAAAAAAATGTATATATACGCTTGCCAAAAAACAAAAAAGAAAATTATGCTAAACTAACTTATTGTGACCACCTTAATAAAAATGTTGATTACTCTAACTTGAGAATTACAAAAATTTGGGTTCAACAAAAATTGAGTAATTGATGTAGAACAGATAGCACATACCTTCTTAGAACAGTAGGGGCACCGGAAGTCACAACTTAAAATCAAGGGGGGGGGGGGGGGTGCTAGTAGAGGCCATTTGGGGTGACAGTATCGGAATTGCATGAAATTTGGCAAGTTGAAGGGAAGTGGCATTCTAATCTAGACTCGTGATTGCCACCTAAATTTACGCAAATTCCTTCATTAAAGCCCCGAAAACATTGTTTTTCCTTAATAACTTTTAGTTTAAAAGTTAGAATAAGGTCTCATCTGTTTTGGGATGTCTCTTAGAGATAGTATTTTCAATTCCCGTAATTATCTCAATTTTGCTATTTTTTCCAAAAATACTATTTTGCCACCTAATTACGCGATTAGTGCGAATTAGGGTTTTTGGACATTACCCGAATTTTCCTAGAGTTTCTTTTACTATTTAAACATATTGTAGCCTCCAGGGCAATTTAGTTTTTGACATTTATAAAAACACAGACTTTGTTTATTTCTCTTTGGTTGATTCCAGGATCTTATCACCTTGTGGATTCAAGGGACCCCTCATGGATTCGAGGTTTTCATTCAGAAGCTAACGTGTTTAGTTTCTTTTTCCATCTAGAAAGCAAAGTGTTTGTTTTCTTGTAGCTTCCGCTACATCAGTAATGCTACTACATTTACAATATTTTCATAATAATTTTACAACAAATCTAATGTGGTAAGTTGTAACTAATTCTAATTTGGGCCCAATACTGATATTATTTTTTACCCACCAATAATAACTTTTTGCATAAGATTTATTGTAAAAATTTTATGAACGTAGCATTACTCCAAAATTAATTTTGCCCCCAAACATAATCCTTAATCCATTTTTTATTTATTTAAAAAAAGCTTAAATAACAAAAATCAATATCAGCCCAAATAATAACAAACATAAACCAAAAAAAAAAATAAAAAAAAAATAAGACAAGACCAAAAAACAACAAGTGAACAAAATATTCAACAAAAAGCCTATTAAAAAACCAAAAGATAAATTTTTTAGCTTGATGAACCTATTGAATAAAAATAATCTCTATTTTCATTTTTTTTTTAAATAGTACCCAAAAAAATATTGTGGTTGTGAGTTTTTCTTGATAGTGATGACAATTATACTCTTTTTGGTTTGTAATCGCAACAATTTTACTCTTCTTAGCGACTTGACTTGTAGTTGTAACAAATATTTAAATTATCGCTTTATTAAATTTTGTATAATTTAAATATCTTCTTAGTGACCACCCTAAAAAAATTTCCTAGAACCACATATATATATATATATATATGTATGTATGTATGTGGTGTATCACGTATAAGCTGTTCCTTTCATATACAGGCTACAGCATCACTTGCCTTTTGTGTTAAGAATATGTTGCACACATTTGACAAAACCCTCCTAAACTCTTGTGCCGCATCATAAAGTATTGACTAAAAACATTTTTTTTGAGACTTTGTAATTAAAAATCTAAAGTATATTCGTGTCATTGTTTCAAATGGAGTACATGACTTATGAAGGTAAAGATTAGTATGTTTTATTTTATGTAACATTGTCCTCTTTTCTTATGTTTAGAAATCTATTCAGTTTCGGCAACCTTGCAAATGAAAATATCCACATTTTGGCAAATAAAAACAAATACATAATCGTCAAAGGAACAAAACCATGTGAATTTAATTTTATAAAGATTTCCCATAAAATTTAATATTTATCTGGCTCGGTTCTCTTTTGTGACATTACGTTTTAATAAAGTGCTATTATGCAACAAATACATAGAAATATTATGTTCACAGCACTTTCACAATAATTCCTTATTACAATATAATAAATTGTTCTAAAAAAAATTCATTAGAGTTATTTTAATGAATTGATGGTGAAAGCTTGATTAGGTGTTAAAACACAAGAACTGTTTAAACCCCCAAATTAAAAGTTACGGCTCGGTTGATTTTACTCTAACTTAAACTAAGTACAGAATAGAGTAAATGCGAGTGAACAAACAATAAAACTACTCTAAGCCATATTCAACAAAACACAGAAGTAAAATGAAAGCTAAAAGAGTAGGGAAGAAGAATGCAAACACAAGATAACACGCCGATGTGTTATCCAAGAGAATACTGAAGTACTCGGCGTAAAACCTCCCCGCCACCCTCCAAGCGATAAATCGATCCACTAGATAAGAAGTTGGGATACACGAATAGCAAGAGACCCTCCGAGCCTAATCTACCCAATGCACCTAAGCCCTCCAAGCTCCTACTCCAACAAGATTTCTCGAAACCGTGTCTTGTCTAGCTTTTCGGATCCCGCAATACGCCTGATTGCATCCGTCAAAGCTTGGCTTCTTCCAATGCTTTCCAATAGCGCCAAAACCTCGCTTGACACTCAGAATGGGTGTGGTAAGTGTTTGAGCTATCAACCTCTCAAGGATTTGGAAATGGAGAGGTAGGAGTTGAGGAAAACTACAATGGATTATGTAGAGAATTGTGGGTATAACAATCTCTCACTCTCAAGGATAGTGGCTAGGGTTTTCTCTTTGAAAAGCACTCCTCTCAGTGTGGGTAATGTGGGTATATATAGTGTGTGTAGAGACCTAGTGTATTAGATATGACAAATTGGCAAAACAGAATGTTTCGTGTGTATCTCGCGGGAAGGCCTTACCCGTGAGACATTCGTGAAAACCAGCTGTCACCATCTGTCATGACTCTTCACATTCCAATCATGTGCTGAGCACATGCTTCTGTTCGCGGGAAGGCTTCTCACGAGCTACCTGCAAAAACTTCTTTGCTCTTCACTTTGCCTTGAGTCTTCACACTTTTTCTCACGCACAACCCTTACAAAGAATCCCACATAAAATATAGGGTACATAAGATTGAACAAAATTACAATCAAATTTGGCACGGAATAAAAGCCAACACAAAATAGTTATAAATCACAACTTTACAGATGGTATTTTAGTAATTTAATAGCTGATGTGAACCACGCTAGGCCAGTAGTTTGTAAAAATAATTTGTGACTAGCATTATTCTTAATTTTTCACCTATTACTTTCAATAAGTTTAGAATTACAAAAAAAATTCACAATTTTTGAGGTGGGAAGTTGTTATTGGTAAGTAAAAAAAATGATATAAATAGTGGGTTAGATGAGAACTAGTAGAAACTTGACCACCCAGCTATTGCAAAAATTATTATATTTGTAGCGTTACTGTTTTGCTTTTCATCCCATTTGAATGGAAAAGAAGAGAAATTAAGGTATTAATTTTCATGCGAATTCACTCTTATACCATGTGAAATGGAGGAGATCGAGTTGGATTTTGTATAAATGTTTTAATGATTGGCTTTGATTTTAAAAGATAAAAGAATAAATGTTTTATTTTTATTCACAATCAATTGCTTTGATTTAATGATTGGCAACATAATTTCAAACTGTTGTGGGGATGCACTCAGGGTTCATCTTAAGCATCAAGTGTAATTAATTATCCATTATTAGTGCAAAGAATTATGTTTACTTTCTCACTCACTTTGTCTCATTTATTGTAGCTAACAACTTTTGATAATGATTAGCTAATTAATGGTAGTTGATTTATAACTTGGTCTCCAAAAAAAAAAAAAAAAAAAAAAAGGTATAAATTGATGATTCGATTTAATGCAACCTAAAAAGTTCCCTAAAAATATACCAAGAGAGTTGCTACTTTTCTGGAAGTGGGATTGGAAGAATGCCGCTTGTTCCCATCATTATTGTTGCCTTTCTTTTCTTTTCTTTTTTTAATTTAATACAAGATAGTAATTCTACTCTATCCTAATCTAAATGTATATATGTGTGAAACTCCTTCTTGGAGACTTGAACCCCGACTCTTGCCACTCACACCTTACAAGCACTTATACTTGTGGAGTGATTATCGCACCAAAAATGTGCATTGCTTCTATTGTAACAGGAAATTTATCAATTAATGAGCCAATTAGAAGGAGCTTGCCCTAGTAAAAGGCATCAACTTTGAGGGACAAAATTTAGCTACAAAACCATTTGTAGCTTAAGGCTACAAACTACTCTAATAAATTGACATGTGTAAAAAATGGCATGTGCATTGCACATGATTACTTAAGTAAACTTAACCCAACTAACCCGAGTTAACTACACCATCTATTAAAAAAATAAAAAATAAAAACTAAAAAAGATACATATTCTACCTCTCTCTCTCTCTCTCTCTCTCTCTCTCTCTCTCTGTGCGGCTTCTCTCCAAACCCAGAAACCAAATCCCTCTCTATTTCATCGACTTCTCACCACTGGTCACCCCTTAATCTGCATCTACCGTTACCACGTGAGTCTCTCTCTCTACAGTTTAAATGGAAAATATTTGCTTCCTTTTATTGTTGAAGTTGTAGCTTAAATACAACCATGACTAATTCTTGAAACATAGCACTATGGAGGGTGCTTTATCATAAGTGTTATCTTCAATCTAGAAATATTACAACCATTCTATTATCTTCAATCTAGAAATATTACAACCAATGCCACAACCAAAGCATGATCATCAGATCTAGGAAATATGGTTAGTCAAAATTTATTCCTTTTAGCATAAACTGCCGCAACTTGTACCCGCATCAAAACATAAGAGTGAGACCTTATGTTGAAAACCACAATGAATAAAATTGTAATTATAAAATTAAGAGAAAAAAAAATATAACCAATCTACAACATTTACATGGCAGCAGCTAGTGGCTCTTAACAAATCTATGAGACATAATTTTAAGGAATGAAAAAAAAAATCATGAATGAAAAATTAGATGAATCTATTGCGAGATGAACAAGACCTAAAAATCATGTCATTTTGTAACCTATACATATAACTAATTCCCCAACAAGAGTAATGTAGTTCAAGTCGAGAGATCAACAAGATAAATTAAGGCCACAAAAGAAAAGCATGGTTTAAAATCTCATAACATAAAGCAAAAGTCGTGTATCTTATCTTAGAGTAGCTAACTAAGCAATTTGTTGAGCTCTCAGCAAAAAAAAAAAAAAGGGAGTGTTGAGCAATGCTATTAAGTTTGTACTAAGTACATATTTCTTTGTCCAGTCATCAAATGTATGTTGTTGTTAAAAATCTTCAATAATTTCTAGTCTATACACAAATCACACATGCCGAACATGTACTTAAACCTCTGGTGAATAACAAAATATGGTTCTACAAAGTTACTGATCAGGCTTAAAACAATATATCTTTGTTGCATTTTTCAGTAAATTCCACATAACACAAAGCAAATCTGAATCATTGAGGCTTCAGTTTTCAATGCTATCAACATTTATCAATTATTTGTACCTAAGCCACAATATCATTGCCTCTATAGATAGTGCAGGACTTCCGGAAAGGAAAACCTTTCATCTTTAACTTAGAGGGTGAGTCTTCCCCATCCTCAACAATAGCCCATTTTTCTTTCACATTTTTCAGTGTATATTCAGCGCATATGATTTTAGTTTCTTCCCAAAGTCAAATATTAATTTAGTTTCTGCACCATTGAAGCCACTATACGACCCATTCTACAACAATAATACAATATCCATTAAACCAATCAAAACCTTTAATATCCATCGAACTGTGTCATAATCACCTTTGAAAAGGTTTTCAAACAATAACAACGGTGAAAAATGAAAACATGTTGATTTAGACATTGTTTCAAACAGTTGTTAGGCATTGAAAAACAGTTGGTGGCATTGAAAAATAAAAGCAGAACGGAATAAAAGAAAGAGAGAGAGAGAGAGAGAGAGAGAGAGAGAGAGAGAGAGAGAGAGACTCACATGGTAACGGTAGTTGGAGATTACAGGGTGACCAATGGTGGGAAGTCGATGAAATAGAGAGGGATTTGGTTTCTGGGTTTTGAGAGAAGCTGGAGAGAGAGAGAGAGAGAGAGAGAGAGAGAGAGAGAGAGAATACGTGTCTATTTTAGTTTTTTAATAGGTGGTGTAATTAACTAGGGTTAGTTGAGTTGAGTTTACTTAAGTAATCATGTGCAATGCACATGCCATTTTTTACACATGTCAATTTATTAGAGCAGTTTGTAGCCTTAGGCTACAAGTGGTTTTGTAGCTAAATTTTGTCCAACTTTGAGTGGCATGGTGCAAAGTTGTAATTTACAATTATTTTGTATTAGCTTTAATTTCGTACCAAATTTGATTGTAATTATTTTTAATCTTTTGTACCCTGTATTTTATGTGGGATTTTATTGTAAGGGTTGTGTGTGAGAGAGAGTGTGAAGACTCAAGGCAAATTGAAGACTAAAGAAGTTTTCGCGGGTAGCTCGCGAGAAGCCTTTCCGCGAAGTGAAGCATGTGCCCAGCACATGACTGGAATGCAAAAAGTCATGATAGGATGGTGACAGCTGGTACACTCACGAGTAAGCCTTCCTGCGAGATAACCGCGAAACATTCTGTTTTGCTATTTTGTCATATCTAATACACCTTGTCTCTACCCACACTATATATATCCACATTACCCACATATGTTGAGGAGTGCTTTCAGAGAGAAAACCCTAGCCACTATCCTTGAGAGTGAGACATTGTTATACCCACAATTCTCTACACAATCCATTGTGGTTTTTCCACAACTCCATCCTCTCCATTTCCAAATCCTTGAGAGGTTAATAGGCCAAACACTTATCACACCCATTCTAAGTGTCAAGTGAGATTTTGGTACTGCTGGAAAGCATTGGAAGAAGCCAAACTTTGGCTGATGCAATCGGGCGTATTGCGGGATCCGGAAAGCTAGACAAAACACGGTTCCGAGAAGCCTTGTTGGAGTAGGAGCTTGGAGAGCTTAGGTGCATTTGGTAGATTAGGCTTGGAGGGTCTCTTGCTATTCATGTATCACAACTTATTGTCTAGTTGATCGATTTACTGCTTGGAGGGCGGCGGAGAGGTTTTACGCCGAGTACTTCGGTTTCCTCATCAATAACACATCGGCGTATTATCTTGTGTTTGCATTCTTCTTCCTTACTCTTCTAGCTTTCATTTTACTGCTGTGTTTTGATGAATATGGCTTAGAGTAGTTTTATTGTTTGTTCGCTTGCATTTACTCTATTCCACACTTAGTTTAAGTTAAAGTTAAAGTTAAATCAACTGAGCCGTAACTTTTACTTTGGGGGTCTAAACAGCTCTTGTGTTTTAACACATAATCGAGCTTTCACATGGGTTAGGGTATAGTAGTAATAAGCACTAACTTACTATATATGTTGTAAGGTTGAATTTTATCAACCATCTTGTTGGTTTTATTCCGTGCCAAATTTGCTTGTATTTTAGCAATTAGTAACCCTGTATTTAGGTGGGAATCATGTAAGGGTAGTGAGTGAGAGAGTGTGAAGAATTGTTCAAGATTGTGTAAGAATGCAGAGACTCGCGGCTGGAACTCGCGGGTGACTCGCGACTGGCAAGTCACCAAATCTGGCACACGTGTGAAGCATGTAGGGGAGCTGAAAAGTCATGCCAGCTGTTGCACTACAGGACAAAAGTCCCAGACTGGCTAGACCATTAGCTCGTAGCTTAAACTCTCGACTCAGTCCAGTCGCGAGGCCAAGTCGCCAAACCACCCTGTTTGGGAAAAACTGACTCTTCGCATTCCTTTCTCACCCCACTATATATAGACCCTTATACCCATAAAATGTAGAGAGCTTCTAGAGAGAATTTTGAGAGAGAAACCCTAGAGAAAACCAAGATTGATTCATCCACAATCGTCACATAGAGACTCTTCAAATTTCTCTACTCTCTTCCTCTCCATTGTTATATCCTTGAGAGGTACATTACCAAAACCTTTTCTCACCATACCAATATCTGTGAAAAGGTTGTTTGGTGCTTTGGGAAGCAATTAAGAAGGGACCAATTTCATATTGGTTGATGCTATGGGCTATAGTGGAATCCGGTAAGCTAAAGAAAAAATAGGTTCGGCGTAACCTTGTTGGAGTAGGAGCTTGGAGGGCTTAGGTACACTAGGTAGATTAGGATTGGAGGGTCTTCTGCTGTTCATGTATCCCAACTTGATTCTTTAGTGGATTATTTACCGCTTGGAGGGCGGCAGAAAGGTTTTACGCTGAGGGCTTCAGTTTCCTCTTCGATAACACATCGCTGTGTTGTCCTTGTATTTGCATCTCTCTTCCCTTAATTTTTATCATTTAATTTCTGCTGTGGATGTCATTTTATTTGGTTTAGATTGTTTATCAATTCTGTTATATGCTTATGTTCATATTCTGCACATTAATTGTTTAATAATAAGCTTGAATTGATAATTTGGAAATTGGGGGTCTAATCGTTCATATTGTTTTATACACTAACTGAACTTTCATATGTAATTTGGTCACATTTTTTTGTAAGCTGAAATATGTAACTTGATTGACTTTGTAAGGTTGAATTTAATCAACCATCTTGTTGGCTTTATTCTGTGCCAATTTGCTTGTAATTCAGCACTTAGAAACCTTGTATTTAGGTGGGAATCATGAAAGGGTAGTGTGTGAGAGAGTGTGAAGAAATTCTTAAAACTGTGCAATGAAGCAGGGACTCGCGACTGGATCTTGCGGGTGGCTCGCGACTAGCAAGCCACCAGAGGATGCACACGAATGAAGCATGTAAGGAAGCTGAACCGTCATGCCAGCTGTATCACTACAAGACAAAAAGTCCAGACTGGCCATTCAGTTAACTCGCGGCTTGAACTCGCAACTTAGTCAAGTCGCAAGGCCAAGTCGCCAGTCCACTCTGTTTTGAAAAAATGACTCTTCGCATTCATTTCTCACTCCAGTATAAATACCCCTTATACTCACGAAATATAGAGAGCTTCCAGAGAGAATTTTGAGAGAAAAACTCTAAAGAAAAACAAGATTGACTCATCCACAATCTTTACATAATGACTCTTTAAATTCCTCAACTCTCACCCTCTCCATTGTTACATCCTTGAGAGGTATATTAGCCAAAACCTTTTCTCACCATACCCATATCTGTGAGAAGGCTATTTGGTGCTTGGGAAGCAATTAGGAAGGGACCAATTAATATTGGTTGATGCTATGGGCTATAGCGGAATCCGATAAGCAAGAAAAGACAAAAGTTTGGCGCAACCTCGTTGGAGTAGGAGCTTGGAGGGTTTAGGTACACTGGGTAGATTAAGCTTGGAGGGTCTTCTACTGTTCATGTATCCCAACTTGATTCTCTAGTGGATTATTGACCGTTTGGAAGGCGGTGGAGAGGTTTTATGCCGAAGATTTCGGTTTCCTCTTCGATAACACATCGCTGTATTGTCCTTGTATTTGCATCTCTCTTCCCTTCATCTTTGCCATTTAATTTCTGCTGTGGTTGTGGTTTTATTTGGTTTAGATTGTTTTATCAATTTTGTTTTAGCTTATGTTCATGTTCCGCACATATATTGTTTGATAATAAGCTTGAATTGGTAATTTGTAAATTTGAGGGTTTAAACGTTCATAATGTTTTATACGCTATTTGAACATTCAGACTTGATTGGAGTATATATGGTTATTTTGAAATTTTGATTTAAGGAAGTTGTATACATTGATAAGGGTATTTTTGGGAAGAAAAATTGAGGCCCATAAGCAAGTAAAGTCCATAAAGAAAGTAGTTGACGAGCCTTATGGAATCATTGGCCCTATAGAAATCGATGGGGTCCTCAGGAAGCCAACGATCATACGGACGGAACAATGATAAAGTTGACAGGCATGCCTCTTTGATAGACCAATAGAGGATCCCTGGTTGATGGAAGACCTTGACCGATGGAGAGGAAGGCTGATGGGTCCTACATGGCCGCACTTGATCCACACATATACCCATATATGGAAACATCTTATGTATCGTGCACAAAAACCCTACCACACAATTTCCACCTCCCAAAAGAGAGAGTATCCCTAAGATCACAATAGCATTAACTCCACCTTTTTCCCCATAAGGAAAAACCCCCTCTTCTCGATCTCTCTCCCCCCCACCCCCCTACTATGTAAGTAACAGTTCTCCTCCTTTTTGAGGTACACAGAAAATCCCTAACTCTCTTACTATATAGTTTTTAGAGATTCCTCATTCACTAACTTGATCTTCAGAGGGTCTTTAGCCAGTACCACACTGGTGCCTTCTGTTTGGTCCTTGTGTTCTTGTTTTTTAGGTAATAATTAGCTTAATTAGGAACTAACAACTCATTGACGATTTTCGTGCATCATCAGTTGGCACAGTCTATAGGGACGAGTGTTTAGCCATACCACCGTTTTTGAGACGAAGAGTTGCAAGGTCTAGACATGTTCAATGGCTACCATCAAACAAGAAATAGGGAACCCTTCTAATGCCTTGGAAAGACAAGTACAAAACTTGGTGATGGCAGTCGAGCGACTTACCCAGCACAACCAAGAGTTGGAGCAACAACTGAACCAAAGGATTTAGTGATGTCATGAAGACTGGCACAATGAGCGGGACAATGACAAGCAGAATGGTAGTCATCTACCAATGGAAGACCGTTAGGAGAGGGAAGACCAGGAAGAAAGCAACGTCTCCAACAGACAGGACGAGCCGAAGGACACTAACCGCCCGTCTGAAATGGAAATCAACATAATGTGCATGGCCCAAGATATTTAGATGATGAAGGAGAAGATGGATGTAATGATGAACACCAAAAAGGGACAGGTATCCATTAATTTGGATGAGTTAGTCCAGCGGACAGACTTGCCTTTCACAACCCAAGTGACTTCCTTTCCCCTCTACAAAGTTATGGATGCCACAAGTGGAAACGTAATACAGATCATGGGACCTACTTGATCATCTGGAGTAATTCAAAACCCTTATGCACCTGCAAGGAGTTCCAGATGAGATTATGTGCAGGGCGTTCCCCACTACACTTAAGGGGCCAGCGTGGGTATGGTTCAGTAAACTAACCCCCAACATGGTCTCCACCTTCAAGGAGTTAAGCAAACACTTCGTCACTCACTTTATTTAGGGGGGAACAAGAGGTCCTTTGCGAGTCTGTTGAACATAAAGAGTGAGAAGATGAGAGCCTAAGGTTGTATGTAACCCGTTTTAACAAGGAGACCTTTTTGATTGATGAAGCTGACAACAAATTCCTAGTCATTGTGTTCACCAACGGGTTACAATCTAGGGTGTTCCTTTTCTCCATCTACAAGAACGACCCAAAGACGATGACCGATATGTTGTACAAGGCCACGAAGTACATGAATGCTGAAAATGTCGTAATTGCTCGAGGGGGCAGACCAAGGAAGAGAGAAAGGCAAGATGACCCCTATCCAAACAAAGGAAGAAAGTTAGCTTGAACAAGCGATTGAGGGGACAACAGGAGATTGAGACCTCCGCCTAGGAGGATTATGAACTTCACACCTCTAAATACCTCGCTAGACCAAGTCCTCATGCAAATAAGGGATGATGCGGCATTGACTTGGCTAGACAAATTGAAGGGCGACCCGAATAAAAGGCCCAAAAACAAGTATAGCCATTTCCATCGAGGTAATGGGCACGACACTTTCGAGTGTCATGACCTCAAATAGCAGATCGAAACCCTCATCAAGTAAGGGAAGTTGCAACAATTTGTAAGGGGCAGAGAGAACCTGCCGAGGGATCTCGAACCCAACCGATGGGTCGAAGAGAGACCAAGGGCACCACTCGGAGAGATACAGGTGATTGTAGAAGGGAACACAATGGCTAGCTCCTCTAAAAAGGCCCGGAAAACGTACTTGTGGATGGTGTAAAACATGCAGATTTCTAGATGACCTCCCAAAATGACCAAGGTCAATAACCCAGACATTAACTTCACAGAAGAGGACGCTCAGCGACTCCACCACCCTCATGACGATGCCCTGGTCATTAGCCTATCAATCGTTGACTCCAATAACCGACTGGTGCTAGTGGACAATGGGAGCTCAACATATATCCTCTACTACCTAGCATTTCAGTAGATGGGGATCGATAAGGAGCATTTCCTACCTTCAGAAACACCACTAGTTGGATTTAGTGGCACCAAGGTATTCCCCGTCGGGACTATCACCTTACCCGTAACCATCAGGACGGACTCTTAGTAACTCACTAAGGATGTCAGCTTCCTAGTCGTTGATTGCTCCTTTACCTACAATGCCATCATTGGTCGACCTACACTTAACGAATGGAAAGCAGCCACGTTGACATACCACTTGCTGGTGAAGTTCCTGACAGAGTATGGGATAGGAGAAGCACGAGGAGACCAGATGGTTGCCTGCTAATACTACATTACCATGCTGGAAATGGACGATCATTTGCAGGCATTAAGCATTGAGGAATGACGGGTTGTAGTAGAACCAATGGAAGACCTAAAAGAGATTTCCTTGGATGATAACGTCCTAGGCTAAACTACTTGTGTTGGCACGCAGGTTGACCCTTCAGTCTACAAAGAGCTCACCCTCTTCTTGAAGAACAATTAGGACACCTTCGCTTAGAGCCACGGGGACGTGACAGGGATTAGTCCAAGTATCATGGTCCATAAGCTCAACGTAAGCCCATCCTTCCCTTTAGTCTGATAGAAGAAGAGAGTCTTCACCAAGGAAAGAGACAAGGACATAGCCAAGGAGGTATGCAAATTGTTAAAGGCGGATTTCATTAGGGAAGTATATTACCCTGAATGGTTGGCCAACATCGTAATAGTCAAATAAGCAAATGGCAAGTGGAGAATGTGCGTCAACTTCACTAACCTGAACAAAGTGTGCCCCAAGGATAGCTACTCATTCCCGCACATCGACCTCGTGGATTCAATGGCAGGACACCAGCTATTGAGTTTCATGGATGCCTTCTCTGGGTACAACCAGATCAGATTGGATGATGCAAGCTAGAAGAAGACCTCGTTTGTCACGAGCCAAGGGCTTTTTGTTACAAGGTCATGCCATTCAAGCTTGTGAACAAGATGTTCACACAGCAGATCGGGCAGAATGTCGAAGTATACATAGACGATATGCTTGTGAAAAGCACAAAGGAAAGTAGCCACCTAGACGACCTTCGGGAAACATTTGAAACCCTTTGCCTCTACGACATGGAGCTCAACCCCAGCAAATGTGTGTTTGGAGTATCATCAAGAAAATTTCTAGGCTTTATGGTATCGTAGCGAGATGTGGAAGCCAACCTCGACAAGATTCAAGCCATATTAGAGATGGCGCCTCCGAAGAACATCAAGGAAGTACAAAGCCTAAATGGTAGGGTGGCGGCTCTCAACAGGTTTGTCTCTAGGGTGATGGATAAGATTTTACCTTTCTTCAAGATGCTAAAGAGGGCCTTTGAATGGACCGACAAATGCGAAAAGGCCTTTGAGGAGCTGAAGGCATACCTCGCATCCCCACCATTGCTCAGTCCTTCCAAACCTAGTGAAGAGCTCTCCTTCTAATTGGTTGTCCCCAACAGTCGTCAGATCTGCTCTTATCTGAAAAGAAGATCATGTGTAATTGCTTGTTTACTACACCAATCGAGCACTCCGAGGAGTAGAAGGAAGGTATCTCCCCATGGAAAAAGTTGGCCTTTACGTTGATCACAGCTACCCAAAAACTAAAGTCGTACTTCCAAGCACACACCATAGTAGTCCATACGAACAAACCATTGCCGAGAGCAATGAATAATCTGAATGCAGTTGATTGGTTTTATGGGCAATAGAGCTCAATGAATTCGACATACAGTACCAACCAAGGACTACGATCAAGGCCCAAGCCTTAGTTGATTTCATTGCCGAATTCACAACAACAGAAGATGAAGATGTAAAGCCAGCAACATGGATGATATGGATGGATGGGTTGTCTAACCAACAGGCCGAAGGAGCTGGGGTCATCCTACAATCACCAAAGGGAGATGTAGTGGAGTGTGCGGTATGTTGCCAATTCCCAACAACCAACAATGATTCTAAATACGAAGCAGTCCTCGCGGGCCTCAACCTAACTAAAGTCGTAGAAGCCTTATCAATAGTCATACACTACGATTCGCAAGTTGTTGTCGGGCACATCAACGAAAACTCTGAAGCCAAAGGAGAATGGATGAAGAGATATTTGAGCATGGTTAAAGGAAAGGTGAGTGAGGGGCTCTCGACCAAGTTTGTGCAAATCCTAAGGGAAGAGAATGAGCAAGCAAACCATTTGGCCAAAGTTGCATCCATAGAGCACATGGTCATCACTAGTCAAGTATTACCTTTTATCTAATATTCTCCTGCCATTGACAAAATAGAGGTACAGGTGATTCCTAGGGAAGCTGATTGAACAACATCGATAGTGTCTTACCTCAGAGATGGGACATTCTGGGAAGATCACCTTGCCTCCTGCAGGATGAAGGTACAGTCATCGCGCTTCGTATTAATTGAGGATGTCCTTTACAAACAGGGTTTCTCTCAACTAT
Source organism: Quercus robur (assembly GCF_932294415.1). Lineage (NCBI taxonomy): Eukaryota > Viridiplantae > Streptophyta > Magnoliopsida > Fagales > Fagaceae > Quercus > Quercus robur. The sequence continues at coordinate 1,102,788 of NC_065541.1, forward strand.
ACCTGAGATGCTTAGCCTCCGATGAAGCATACTACGTCATGAAGGAAATCCACGAAGGAGTATGCAGAAATCATTTAGGGGCATGATCGCTAGTTCACAAGCTCATACGAGTAGGGTACTATTGGCCCACCATGCAGAAGGACTCTTAATCCTATGTGACGGTGTGCGACAAGTACCAACGCTTCAGCAACATCACACGGCAGCCATCAGAACTGCTTACCCTAATGAATGCTCCTTGGCCATTTGCTCAATAGGGTCTCGACATAATGGGACCTTTCCCATGGCAAGCAGTAACTCAAGTTCCTTGTTGTAGGGATCAACTACTTCACCAAATGGGTCGAGGCAGAACCTTTGGCCACTATCACAGTAAAGAATGTCTGAAGTTTCATTTGGAAAAGTATCATTTGCCACTTCAAAATCCCCAGGGTTTTCATCTCTAATAATGGAAAGCAATTTGACAACAATACATTCAGAGATTTATGTCAATAGTTAGGGATCAAGAACCATTATTCCTCTCCCACCCACCCTCAGGCTAACAGGTAAGTTAAGGTTGCAAATTGATCCTTACTCAAGATGATCAAGACTCGGCTCGAGGGGGCAGAGGGTATATAGCCGAATGAATTACCCGGTGTTCAATGGGCATACTAGACAACAACTTGCACATCTACAGAAGAGACACCTTTCCACCTCGCATTCGGCAATAAAGCCGTCATTCCGGAAAAAGTTGGATTGACCAGCTATAATATATCCCATTATGTCAAAGAAAGGAACGAAGAGGGGATGTGCCTACGACTAGATCTTTTGGATGAAGTTAGGGTGACAACTGAGTAGCAGATCACGTGTTATCAAGACTTGATGGCAAAACATTACAACACCAAGGTCAAGCCTCGACATTTTCAAGTCGGGGACCTAGTCCTAAGGAAAGTGACAGCAGCTACCAAAGACCCTGCACAGGGAAAATTAGACCCCAATTGGGAAGGATCATATAGGATCATTAACTGCCATAAAAAGGGGACCTATCGCCTGGAGACCCTCGACGAGAAAAGACTGCATCACTCATGGAACATCGAGCACTTGCGAAAATATTACCAGTAGTAGACCTATGTTATTTTTTATTTTTTATTTATTTTTTTATGTTAAAGTAAGGATATTAATGGATGTTGAAGTTTTAAGAATATTGAGTTTTATGTTTTTAATTATTAAAATAAGATTCAGGAGGTTTGTCAGACACATTGTTCTAAAATAAAAATCCATAACCAACAACAACAAGTTTGGAAATGGAAATTAAGTTTCTGGAAAATGAAGGTACATAGAAAACATTATTTAAATCTAATACATATCTAGTTTTTAAAATCAGACGAAAAGTCCCAACTCCCTCAACTTTTGAACACATCCGATTTCCTGAATAGATGCATTGTTCATTTCCTTTTAGCTTCCTTAGATTTAGAAAACCCTGCATGGAGTTGACAATGTGAATTGTGGAACCATAGTCAACCCACCATGTATTATTTGGAGCTTCAACAAAAAAGGATTCATGACACACTAATGAAATGAGATTACCTTACTTTTCAAGCCATTTCTTGTACTTTAGGCAGTCTTTCTTCATATGCCCTTCTTTCTTGCAGAAAAAAATCTTAGTTTTGTTTTTATTGTCATTATGCTTTATGTGTTTTTTCTTCACTTGCAAGGCATTCTTGCCCTTCCTAACATTTTCTTTAACATGAGTGGCCAAATGAGCACTTTCAACTTTCTCATGTTTTAATCTCTCTTCCTCTTGAACACACATAGTCAAAAGTTCATTTACTGACCATTTATTTTTATGTGTGTTATAAGATATTTTGAAATGACCAAATTCAGAGGGGAGAGAATTCAATATGAAATGGACTAGGAATGACTCAGAAATCTCAACTTCTAAGGACTTAAGTTGAGCAACCATGTCCCTCATTTCCATAATATGCTCACACACATTCTTAGAATAGTCAAAAGTTTTACTTGAAAACCTTTTCATCAAGATGCTTGCCAAAGCCTTATCGGATCTTATGAACTGTTCTTCAATGGCTTTCATAAAATCCTTAACCTTATTACATTCAGGGATAGAACCCCTAATGTTCTTATTTATATGGGATTTTATGAACATTAAACTTAAGCGATTAGATCGCTCCCACTGTTCATAGTCAAGTTTATCATTTGGTGCACTTGATTCCGTGGGGACGGGTGGTTCATCCACACGGAGCGCCAAATCAAGATCCGTGCATCCTAATGAAAATATGATACTTTCTTTCCAGTCATTATAGTTGTCACCAATTAGCATTGGAACACGTGAAGAATCAGTTATATAAGTAGTAGGAATTGCTGCAATAACCAAGAAAAAAATAAACTTTAATGCTATGAAATATAGACCTTAATTCTAAATCAACCAATGTCAATTTAGTAGTAAATTCCAACCTTCCTATGGGTAGAGGTGCATCACACATGAATTTACTAAAATACTTTATTAATAAGACTAGTAAATATAAACAATAAGAATAAAATTTTCCATACCTTTGGGCCTAGGAAAATTATATTCTTAATGCCTAATTCACCATCTTATTCCAATTAAATCATAAAAATAATAACCTCCCTATGGGGCCAAGTTATTTCTTTTCACAAATTAATTACAATTTAGATGTCTTTATTCTTAATGAAGTATTATAAAAATTAACTTCATGTGATTATCATTATGGCTTAAGATGCTATGGCTATTCTCAAGTCATTTTGATATTAACCCCTTCAAATGACATCATAAAGATAAACTAAACGTCATATTTGTCAATTAAAATAAACCATAAAATGATATTTAAAGACAAGTGTAAGAAACTGTAAATACACTAAAAATATCATAAATTTTAACTATGTAATGATTAAATTTCCATATATAGTAACAAACTTTATAAAATCACTGCACACTATATGTAAGTCAGACAAGATAAGTTCTTCTAAATAACAACGAAGCATAATAATCTACATGCAAAGTTCTCAATTATCATGACAAATGTTCACTTTCATGAGAAGCTTAAATTTGAAAAACCAATCATAATCCCCACAGAAACATTTGGCCAATGCCAAATAACAAAAAGAATAATTTTCCATAGATAGTCGTCTATATCCAAAAACTATCCCATATCAAAGCCATCCAGCCCAAATGATGGTAAAAGCTATTTCAGTGATAGGCTTCAATACTATATGCTATGACCCACACATAAGATACATGGCATAAAACTTAATTCTATTCCATGCTTCTTAAAACTGGGTTTGTTGACGTTAGTTAAAAGGTTAGATTTTGATGTCATAGTTAATTTAGTTGAAAGGTCCTAGCACAAAAGAATAAGCAATGCAAATACTTTATATCCTTAAATCCATATGTACATCGGAAATTTAGCCAAATCATAGAAAAATCTATGAATGAAAAATTACTAAACAACATAGCATGAAGGAAGCGCTTATACCAAATGTAAGATACACTTAGAGTTGCAGAATAAAATACACATACCTACAGCCATAGTTGTTTAAGTCTTTGAAGAAAAGAAGACTCATTATATGATGATAGTGTATATAAAAGGGTCTTCTAGTCTATGGCCTTTACCTCACACATATCATTTTGATGGAAACATAGGCTATAGACTAGGGACCCTTTTAGATGAAGATTTCCATAACTCTCCTTCCATCAAGGAGCTTAAAAGTTGTAACTTCATGGTATTTATTAACCAAATGGGTTACACCATTTGAGAGTTACTAAAGGATGTTATGTCTAAAATGTAACTTTCACAAATAGGAAACTTAAGACATGAAATAAGAAACTTAAGACATGAGTTTCATCTTCAAATGTGGGCCACATAAAATTTTGTTTAAGGAGATATAATCCTACATCTTCACCTATATTATATATACCCTCATTACCCACAAAATTGTAAGAAGGCTATTCAGAAGAAAATCCTAGAGAGAGGTTTCTACAACACCCACTATTTTAGAGAGAGTTACTCATCCTCAAGAGAGAAATCCTTGTAGTCTCTTCTCCTTCCTCTCTTCCATTGTTATACCTTGAGAGGAGATTTGTATCAAAACAAAACCCACATCCATTCAGAGTATAGAGAGTGTTTTGGAGCTTGGGAAGCATTGGGTCTTTGCCAAAATAAGCTGGTGAGGCTTGGCGGTAAAATCAGGCGGTATTGTGGGTTCTAGAAAGCTAGTGAAGATAAGACTTCGAGAAGTCCGTTGGTAATTGGAGCTTGTAGGGCTTAAGTACTATGGGTAGATTAGGCTTGGAGGGTTTTTGGTATCCTTGCACTCCAACTTATTCACTAGTGGATCATTTCAGCTTGGAGGGCCGTGGACAGGTTTTTATGCCAAGTTTTTTAATTTTCCTTTTCGATAACATATCACCTTGTTATATTGGATTTGCTATTCTCTTACCCACTGCCCTTGCCATTTTAGCATTGCACCTATTTGTTCATCCATCCAATTGTTGAATGCTTCGATTGATTGATTTGCTAATCACGTATATTTTGCATTAAGTGTGTTGAGCATAAAATTAATCAAGCCACAATTAAAATTGGGTTAAACAAGCTCTAGTTATTTTCAATATCGAGCTTTTAGAAATAAAAGAATGAGAGATAATTTGGTAGGTAGATGCACCAAATTGCTAGTTGCTTGTGACTTTAGTTTCTATACAATGCTATGATTTATTGCATGGATCTTGAACACAATGAATATATATATATATATATATATATTGAATTTACAACTCATGGGAATTTTGAAAATTTTGAGAAGGAAAGATATAGAAAAATGAGAAGTTAAGGCTCTTGAATCCTTGTTCATTCAAAGCATTTTATGATAATCACCATTGTAAAAAAATACAAAAGTTCAGATTAATTCTAGACTGAAACCTAAACGTTTAATGGGCCGGTGGGCTTAATTAAAATTCTGTAGAATCGCGTCTCAATCGATTGAAGGCTTCTCTCGATTGGTAACTTGGTTTTCAATTTCTAAAACTTCAGCTTATGCATCTTTGAATTTTGACTTGTATCACTTTAAGTAATGTCTAAAACACTTCATAGACACTAAGATCTATTCTTAGACAAGTTTATGTACTCGGTTTATCAATACACAAATCATTTAGAACCTAAACATTTATTTTTAGATATTTAGAACCTAGCAGTTTCTTTGTAGTTTTTGATTGTTATTTAATGTGGAAGTAGTATATATGAGCCACTACCATAAAAGTAAAATATTATGATGATTTCAATTTTTTTTTTTTTTTTTTTTTTTTTGTGCGTGAGTTTTTAGGATATGGAGGCCTAGTTAACAGCAATTAAATTTTAATAAATGGAAGCATTTTTAGTCATTTTTTCTTTGTTTGATCATTTTCTCTATATGTTGGTGCACATGATGATTTCGTCTCATTTAGATAATGAACACAATGTTTGCAATTGGGGTCTTAGGATTTGTTGGTGAGATTGGAGTGTTTGAGGAAGTGTTTAATAAGTGTTCAGTTATAAAAATAAAGTCTAATTTTTATCTAGATTTTATTTTTATCATCTTAAATATTAAATATATAATAAAATATATTTCATTGTCTAAGCACTATTCAATTCCAACCTAATATATCTAGATTAGTAAAGAAACTACTTCTAGGACCAAAAAAAAAATTATAAGATATGAATTAAGAAAATTGAGTTAGTTTCAAAGAATTCAGCAACAATATGAGAAAATATCGAAATATTATATATGGGTGTTTATTAAAACACATAAAAATAATTTTCAAATGAAATTATAAAGTATTTGCACATGGTGCGGGACATTGTCTAGTTGTGAAAGAGTGACATTTTTTATTTCACTAGACTTATTAAAAAAAAAAAAGTAAATCTAGTTGTTTATAGTATACAAATATCATCCCATAATACGAACTCCACGTCAAACCAGTAAAAGCAAAAGTAAAAAGCCGTATTGCTCGAGAATAATTTTTCTCCTTTACATGGGCTGCTGCCACCTCCTTCTCTAAGCTATCTATCTTCTCTCTACGCCACGGCACCAATTCTCTACCACGTGCACATGCAGGAGGGTCAAGCCAAACAAAGTATCCACAAGTATCATCAACCTTGCAAGCAAAAAAGAGATTAAACATAATTAATACTTAAATAGAAGAGAGAGAGAGAGAGAGAGATTATTTTCAGATTCAATAAGTTTGTATAAAAAAATTCCACAAATTATTAAGATAGTATATTATGATTAGTGCTAATTAAAATAGCGTCAATGATATGATGTTGTTCTAATAACAATTTTACATATCGACACTTATGAAAAAGAGGATGAAAAATTCTATGCTTTTAGATCAGCACAGTACCCCATATTTTTCACACGCCCAAAACCTCCTCCCTGTGCTTTCACCATTCCTTGATGTCTTCACTGGTGCCCCTTTTACACAATGTCAAAAATGCATCCAAGGACTTCCAACTTCCAAGTGCATGCGATGAAGTTGAAGAAAGACATGGTTGAGGGCTGGTGCTGGTGCGGTATATCCGTACAAACCGAAGAAGATGGCACAAATTAATGCTGTATTATAGGCCTTGGAAAGAGGTGGAATAAACCGAGCTTGTTTCATTCAAGTGCTTAAGAATTAAGATACGCACTCGTGATATATTACTGTTAATAAAATGGTTTACGCTTAAAACATAACCATAGGAGATTAAGTGTTATACTTCAAAATTGTTCTCTAATTTCTAATTGTAAAATCTGAAAATGTTTATATCTGAAGTAATCATTAAGATGTTATAATATCTGGATATTGATTTATGGTTAAAAGAATACGCCAACTTGCTCACGACTCATGTGCTTCATCACAATAACGTCCTATACGTACCGATATTCATTAGGCCACCGGTGTAGCCCTCCAATGGCCATAGCTTCTATTTGGTCTTTGATATCATTACCATGATAAATTACACTTCCTAAAAAAAAACGAAAGGGGCCTTGTCTCTTGAGTAATGACATACTCTTGGTGGTATGGTGTATGTGTAAGAAATGCTATTATTAAAAGAGGTGGAGCATTTCCCACATGAACAACGAACTTGTTTCAAGTGCTTAATTAAGATACGCACATGTTGTTATCACTTTTAATATTGAGGGAGATTTTTTTTTTTTTGAGAATCAATATTGAGGGAGATTAAATGGCGGTTTATACCTAAAACATATAATATAACCATAGGAGATAGATTAAGTGTTATATATACTTCAAAATTTGGTTATATTTTAGTCTTTTGCCAATAATTATATATGGTACGTCATTCTATAAGTACTGGCATGCAGTTCTATAATTAAATTCTTTAGAGAATGCAAGATTTTAAAATAATGGCTAAATAATGTATTTCCACACTAAAATTAATATTATAATTTAGAGGAAATAAAAGAATGAGAGAAAATTTGGCAGGTAGATGCATCAAATTGCCGGTTGCTTGTGACTTTAATTAGTTCCTATACAATGCTATGATTTATTGCATGGGTCGTGAACACAATGAATATATATACACGCATATATATATATATATATATATATATTGAATTTGCAACTCATGGGAATTTTGAAAATTCTGTGAAGGAAAGATATAGAAAAATGAGAAGTTTAGGCTCTTGAATCTTTGTTCATTCAATGCACTTTATGATAATCACCATTGAAAAAGCAAAAAACACAAAAGTTGGAATTAATAATGAAATGGGTGAACTGATGAAGCCAAACCAGTTCTCTGGAGAGGATGCTCTGCTGGTTGAGTCTGAAGAAATGGGGTTTGATCATCTGCAGCTTCTTCTCCCATGGTCTCCAAAAAAATATTTAAGTTCTCACTTTTTTTTTGACGAACCCATCTGGCAGAAATTCAATTTATAGCTGCAATTATTTGTAAAGATGATAGATTTTCCAGAGATACAAGTCTACTCTTTGGTGGAAAAAAGAAGATAAAGTGAAAGTCCAGTTTGGTGTTTAGAAGAAGAGTATAACTTTAAAATAACTTTCTGTTAACATGTTTGGAAGATTATTCAAAATTGTGTATGATAGTAAGGAATTAATGCACATCTTCTATCTCTAAGTCCCTATCACTACATGCTCCACCACTCTTAACAGATGACACACGTCTACTTATTGTTTTGACACCTTAAAATAAACATTTGCAAGTCCAACCGAAAATTTTTGGTCTTTTATCTTTAAAAAAAAAAAAAAAAGTTTTATTTTTATTTTTATTTTTTTTAACTATAAATAAATAAAAAGGACCAAACTAAAACCTTAAGAGCATTCATATCAGCTCATCTAAAAGATTCCGTCTATTTTACACCAAAAACCTACTTTTTCTATTTTACACCATCACTTTTACAAAACACCCACATCAGTTCATCTATTCTATCACCTCTCTTATTTAAATAATCAATTTTCTCAATTATTTTATTATTTCTCTCACCTAACCCATTTTACCCATTTTTATACGCTCTCTCTCTCTCTCTCTCTCTCTCTCTACCATATTTTCTGATTTCTTGCTCTCTCTCTTCTATCTCTCCATACCCACTCTCTCCCTCTCGGTCTATCTCTCTATACTCATCTCTCTCACTCTCGGTCACAAACCAATCCACATCATCTCGGTCACCAGCACCGATCCACAACTCTGATCACAGCTCCGATCACAAGCATCAATCCACAGCTCCGATCACAAGCATCGATCCACAGCAGCACCGATCCACAGCTCCGATCCACAGCACCGATCCACAGCTCCGACCACAACTCCGATCACAAGCATCGATCCACAGTTACACCGATCCACAGCTGCACCGATCCATAGCTTCGATCACAAGCACCGATCTACAGCTCAGTTCTCCCTAGCTCTGATCCACAAGCACCGATCTCCCTAACTCCGATCAGGCTCCGACCAGGCAAGACCCATACCCACGAGCTCCGATTAAGCGAGACCCACGAGCTCCGATCGTTCCGATAAGCACCGATCTGTCTCTTTTTTGTTTTTTCGTTTGGGTTTGTTTGTGTGTGGGTGTGTTTGTGTATCTTTTTTTTTTTTTTTTTTTTTAGCAAGTGTATCACTGTGTTGAGTTTTCTGTGAGGATGTGTTTGTGTGCATTTGAGGAAAAGAAGATGAGGAGTTGAGGTCGTTGTGCACGGAGAAGAGAGAGAAAAATTGGTGCGAATGGAAATTAATAAAAAACTAAATACACATGCTACAGTGCCCGTGTAAATTTACACGGGTACTGTAGCTCGTTGAAAATTTTAGATGATTATACACGACTTTAAATGGACTGATGTAGTGTGTTTTTTGGTTCAAAATGTTTAAAAGTGACCAAAATGTGTATTTTATATATTTATACAAGAGTTGATGTGAATACTCTAAGAGAGAATACAGCCCTCTCCCACTTTTGACTCTTTGACCGAATTTGTGAGTGGGAGCGGTTGTTGGCTATGTAATAATGGGTCGGTCATGAAAATAAAAGTATTAAACAATTAAAAAATTGTAAACTTATTTTATGTTTTTAATAGTTGGGCCAAACCTTGGCCCCTGTTAGCCAGCTCCGACCAGTCCCAGCCCAACCCAAAAAAAATTAAAAACCCATTTACCCACATTATATACAAACCGAATTCAGAAGAAAAAAAAATAGAGAAGTCAAGAGAGAGACCAAAAGACAGAAGTTGGAGAGATTAAAGACAGCCCAGTCCAGCCAACTCATATAAATCCTCAACTCAAAAAATAATAAATTTTATTAAATATTTTTTCTTGACTACCTCAAAAATGTTGAACACCCTACTTTGAACACCTTGGGAGAAAAAAAAAAAAAAAAAAAAAAATAATCTTTAGCTTACTTTGAAGATAACTATAGAAGGAGCTGACACCACCAACTTTCGACAGATTAAAGATCTACACTTATGAGCCTTTGACTCTTCTATTTTTTTTTCTCTATCTATTTGTCTCCCTTATTTCTTAATCTTTGGCGTCCTGAGTGTCGTAACTCGCTAAGTTTGGTCTATTTGCTCTTGCTTGTTTTCTTCTTTACTTTACTGATTAGATTGCTCCAGGAATTACAACAATGATCCATGTGTATGGTTTAGATTTACAACCATGCTCCATGTGTTTTAGTTCCAGTAGTTTGCTCTCTCTTTTTTCCTCTTTTGTTTCTCTTTTATTTTACCACCACACGTGTCTAGTATACTGGGATAGGTATGACTTTTCTTGATTTTTATTATATTAATTAATTATATTATTATATAACATATTAACAATATATATATATATATATATATATATAAAATAAGCTACTTTTAAAATAGATAAAAATATATAATATAAAAAATAAAACACTAAAATGTGCAAATCATTATTTGATTAGATTTTTTTAATGCGTTTAATTTCAAGAATTGTTTGTCTACTTTAACTTATTAGTATTTTTTTTTTATATGTCAGTCATTAAGTACTTAATGGATTATAATATAGTTTTGAATCTAATCCCATAAGTTAAAAACTATTGATCTATTCATGATGATATTTCAAAAAATAATACTATATTTTTGGATTCTAATGTTGAGTTATAAAATAATTAAGTAATATATTGAGTGGTATTTACATTATACTATAGACTATTATATAAATAATGAATATAATATATATACAAATCTCGTTTTCATTTGGCCTCCCTTAAAGACAAGTTCTTCCAAGTTACGTCATTGCTACAATTTTATTCACATAACTTACGTTTCTTAATGACTGCCCTAAAAAAATTTCTAGAGTCGCCAATAACTATATGGATACTTATTCGGATTTTTTTTTTTTTGGCATAGACTCTGGCTCCCTTAACTTGAAATCCTGGATTTGTCCCTGTATTTATTGTATTAGAAAAAGAATATGTCAAATGAACTTATAATTTATCTTTTATTGACCCCTTGAACAAAAATCCTGAAGCCAACACTGTCTAAGTTAGTTTACTAATGTAAATGGTTAGTCGAGAATAGACATTCCAGTTATATTTTTATTTATTTTTTGTTCAGCCCTTAGGTTTGAAAGTCTGATCACTGTTAAATTATCGATTATCCCAAAAGCTTAAGTTATTAGGAAATGATGAATTTAATCATCACTTAACCATAAGTCTAACACTCCCCCTCACTTGTGAGCCTAAACTTCCCCTTAATAAGTGGGGGCCCAACAAGTGGGAATTCAACATTTTAAATGGGAGATAGAGTAAAGTCAGGGATTAAACTCAGGATCTTCTGCTCTGATACCATATTAAAATTACCAATTGTCCTAAATGTTTAAGATATTAGGAAATGGTGAATTTAATCACTTAACCATAAGTTTAACAATCACGTGCAAAGACATTTCACATCTCTTGCACTTTTCTTTCAGCTCCAGCGGCTTCTTTCTACCATCAATCTGGATATTTGTAAGACTTTTAAAACTCAAAAAAGAAGTTAATGCGAATACAAAAGAAATTGTTGCACACCTTGGCGCGATGGTCACTCCACAAGTATATATGCTTGTAGGGTGTCTAGAAGAGAGTTTCACACATATATGTACAAGAGTTGGGTTCAAGTATATGTGCAAGAGTTGGGTTCAAGTGTCCAGAAGAGAGTTTCACACACATATACATTTAAATTGGACTAAAGTAAAATTTCTATCTTGTAAAAAAAAAATAATAAATAAACTTGTATTATCCATTGAGTGGTGGAGCATGAACTAGGACAGGAATTTTAGGACATAGGATGCGCATTCGAAGCAACTAATTAATTTTCTATTCTTTTATTTCATGCTCCTATTAGCTAATACAAGTAAAACAAAGATAGTATTGGGGGACCAAAATTTGACTCCATACAACCACTCTAAAAATAGGTCTGCATGGCGTGATATTGAATGTAATAAAAGATTTGGGTATATATCTTTCTCATCACCTATTGGTTTTGAAGTAGAATGACATAGCTCACTGTTCGACAGATAAGTAAAAAAAAAATAAAAATAATACAAAAAAAAAATGATGATTTTGCTTTTTGAACATTCAAATTTTCAATAAGACAAAAAAATTAGCCTAAAAAAAATTAGAAATGATATTTTAACAAAACGGGTGAAGTTATTTTGCACTTTATTAGTCAATTTTGAATGTGCTATTTGAACCTGACTTTTCTTGTCCACATATGTGAGTTTATAATAATAATAATAACTAGTCGTTAATCCGTGCGTGCGATGCATGGGAAAGTTCTTATAGAGTTAACCTGCACAGTCGTACTATGGCTACCAAAGTTTGTTCCTAAGGTTGGACACAAAATTGTCAAAAATGGAATTTTGAGCTTTTCAGGTGCCAATATTTTAGAGCATCTTGCTAGCTCTTTCATTGAGGCACTATGTCATTTGAGACAACAAAGTAACTATTATGAGAATTTGATGAGAGAATTCTATATTGCATTGAAAGAAAATGAATGTACATCAAGTATTTATACAAAGTCTGAGAGTAACTAACTTCTTACAAACTCCACAGTATACGAATCTAGCCTCTACAACCAATTAGATTAATAAATGTGTATATAAATAATAACTATGAATTGAACTAATCCTGAAGTACAAGTAGTATAGCTGTTTTAAATATAAACACTGTCGTTTATACAATCACGGCTACAATTCTTCCATTGCTCTGTTCTAATACTCTACCCTGAGTCAACAGCTACAATCCAAACTTGCTTGACCTTCAACATGAGTCCTTGATCTTGTCCTTCTGATAACTATGAAACATCATTGGTTTCTTTGTCTTAATGGAATTCTCCAGGTTGGTGTAAAGATTGACAAAAACACAAAGGCTTAAAAGAAAATACTGACCTCTTTACATGGATATGGAGAGTGCCACCTAATTGAAAAATAAAAAAGTAACGAAACCCAGAAAATGAAAATTCCAAATAACAATTCAGGTAGAATTTGATCTTCTAGGTGTATACTTCTTTGACCCACATGAACTACACTTGCACATAACTCTAAGATGGGGGGAAAATAAAATAATAAAGAAGCATCTTAATGAATCCTTCAACAAAACAAACAGAAGTTGCTATAAGGATTGCATATGAAGAAAATGAATGTGGTGGTGAGAAAGGAGTGCATAAAGGTCCTACAAGAATATTAAAGAAAAATATGCCAACATACATGTAATATTTAGAACTGAGTTCAAGGCTTACATATGAAGGTTTGGAATATATGTTCCTTCCATGCCATTGCACACCACAGCTACCTTCTCAGGCAAATCATTTTGTTCACTATTTTCTAAAGACCTACTTAAAAAATTGTCACAAAATTAGGCTTTAAACCTGATGATAAACTCCTTAGTCTATAAAGTCAAATATACAATTGCCCCAAAAATCAACTAAAGGGAAAAGAATTACACACACACACACAAAAATAGGACAGACATACTTCATATTTGGCCGGTATTTTTCTGAAGCTGTGACTCATAATTAGACTTTGCTTTATAATTTGCACAATAGTAATCTACATTCTCTAGATCCTTTAAACCATATGACGGGAACATAAATTGACATCACAATTCATAAATCAAGTGTATTAAGTACATGTTGAAAAGCTTACTGGAAATAATCTCACACTTAGCATGCACCCAAACATTACAACCCCATCACAACACACTTGATCAACATCTCTGAAAGCACAAAACATTGTAAAAGCTTACCCAGATTGTCTTTAACTAATTGAATTCCCCTAGAGTTCTATGTACTATCTACATATAGAAAGAAGCCAAATGCTGCACTATTGAAGATCCAAGCCAACAGATCAATTATGTATGTGCATATATATACACTATGAGGGAGAAAGATTCTCTAGTAATCCCAAATGAAAGACTGAATCTTATCCTGGAAAAGTATATATGATTTTGATTTAGAGTCACCATAGTGAAACAAAGCAATTCACATTAATGTTCCTATAAAACTGAACATAGGGTTCACTTCATTATGATATCTAGAAATTGAACAGTACGTTTATAAAGCAGATATGTAGTAAACATTGCATATATCTCAAACAAACAAAAAAAAAAAAAAAAAAAAAAAATTAAGAATCAGACATACCAAAGAAGAATGAGCGACTTCAATTTAGAATATTATTCTCCATAAATAGTAAAAGTAAGACATTGAAAGCATAATTACCACTACCGCGGAGGAACAGCGTAGTTTCTCCTTCAAAAAGGGTTCCTTTTGCCTGGTTATAAGTAGAGAAATCATCGCATAATTCGTCTTCACCCTTCACCCAATTACAAAAAAAAAAAAAAAAAAAAAAAAAAATCAATTTTGTGTTACATAATTTTTCTTAGAAGATGAAGCTAATTATTACAGAATTTAACAATTACCGCAAGGCATGATGAAAGCTCCAACAATGTGAGATCCAATTGAGTATCTGATGAGTCAAGAAGGTGTAATAAATAATCCACATTGCAATAGAGTCAAGCTTTTTTGCATTGTTTTGTACCTCCTGAAGCAGGGATATCAAGGGTGTTATTAGATGAGCGGATAACAAACCAAACAATAGATTAGTAAATTTGTGCATAGAGGTGCTCTATCCATGACTTGTTGAAATCTACAATGCTAGCACTACTAATCTTTTTTTTTTTTCTTTTTTTATATATAATCATTAAAGAAGTATTCTTCAAACCATAGAAGTATATAAAACATTGAAACCATCAATTGAAATTTTGAAACTAAAGCAACAAAAAAAAAAAAAAGGTGCTTTCAATAAAAAATTGCAATAATAAGCTGAAAAAACTACTTGATGAGGGAACATTGTTGCCACCACCATCATCAGATTATGCAATCCTCTCCAACTATCTTTTGGATCTGTGCATTTATATTACAAATCCTCTAACTTCCTTTTACATTCTAATGATTGATTGATGTGGACCTAATCATACCCAACATTTAAAATGGAAATTTGACTTTATGTTTCTACCGTATTAAAATCTACTTACAAACCACTCTAAGACAATTCTTTTCAAATCAAGGATTTCATGAACAATTTGCAATTATGATTGAAGATAAAATGACTAAACAACATCAAGATATAATATATACTGATATATACAAATAACAAAGAAACTGAAATTTAGCTCCACAAATAGAACCAAATTTGGTTACCAAATAGAGAAGTAGATGTGCAGGACCAAAGTAACTAAAACATAGAAGCAGGTGACCTCCCCATTGATCACAACCCAGTGACTAATTCCAGGTCCACAATCTACACATTTTATTCTCATGATCAAATATAGGCTTTCCTAAAAATGAAAACCCATATAGTAATTTAAACTTTCTCACACTCATAAATTGATAAAAACCACCCACGTCATCACTTCAAAACACATCCACATTCAATGACACCAAAACCAATTGTCAACAAAGCTCATAATTAGAAACAAAGCCTTGCTAGCATAGGATTTAGATTATCACAGATTTCCCCATCCGATTATCTTCATTCTATTTTTCCCATTGAAGTACTATCTGACTCTATTCCTAAACTGAATCAACCCTGTGACTCTTTTTTCCCCATTCAATACATATGAAGCAATTTTCAATTATTTGACATAAACTTTCTAAAGTCGGGTCCCTTTATTAGTTTGGCTTAGGAATTTCGTCAAACACTTTAAGGGTGAAGAGTTGAGATTATGTTCTCTTCAGCCACACCCTCAAGTGGGGTTGTTCTGCCTCAGGGTGTTGGGGCTTCTCTGATTTCAATCAAAATACAGCCATGTATAAATCCAAGATGCAGTTTTGATTGAAATCAGAGAATATCTGCTTATACATGTTTTCATAGGTAGTTTAGCTCCACTACTGCCTCCAAACCCATCAATCTATGCTAACCATTCAAAAGAAACACTCCCAAACGTAACCCTAAATCATACTTAACAGCCAAAAACAATAGAACAAAATTAAAAACTTACTAGTAATTTTTTTGGAGAAGTGACGGTGGTTGTGTGAGATTTTGCATCATTTAGTAGGCTACCTTTCCATGGTGTTGGCGATTCGTGGTGGCGGTGGCGACGGGGGGAGAATTTGAGTTTTGGGTTTTGATTTTGGAGGAAGGAAATGGTGAGTCTTAGGTTTAGGGAAGGAGATGTTTTAGTGTGTGAGCAGAGGAAAGTGGTATCGGGTTTTGTAACGTGCATATGGTGGGGGAAATTAGATTTATTTTTAAATCAAATTTAAAAAATAGAAAAAATAAATAAATAAATGCTAACATGGAAAATTGTGGAAGATTTAGAGGTTTCGGTTTTATATATATACTAGTCGCTAACCTGTGCGATGCATGGGAAACTATTTTGTATAAAGATGAAACATTAAATTACTTAATGAAAAATAGAAATCAAACTTAAGTTTAAAATAAAATGAAGAATTAAATCTTAAATATCCTCAACTATCCATAAAATGTATGAAACACAAATTTGAAGAACTACTTAATCAATATTTCCAATAAATTGAAAAAAAAAAAAAGCTTTAAAGTGTTTTTTTGTAAGCTAGGCAATAGAACAGGTTGATAACGAAAACAACAATAAATGAAATTTTCTGATAGTTAAAAGCACCAACAACAAACAGGCAAAAAAATTTCAAAATTTCAATTTCATACTCTAATTGAAAAGAATTATAAGAATTGCAGCAGCAGCATAATTATTTTGGCTCTAATTATCTCTCTGCAATAAATTTTTCCACAATACAATTAAGGACCAAAATGGGTTATGTATGAGCTCCATATGCTATTCCAAACCCAAAGACTCATCTAAACTACAATTCAATCAAATATAGAATACAAAACAGACACAAGTACCCTCTAATATAATTATTTACATAAAAAAAAATTGGGTCGAAAAAAAATCAGCACAATCTATTAAACAATAAAATTTAAATATAATCTTTGGAAAATATCTCTCCCATTGTCATCTTCATTGTTGTACATGATATGACATGGCTTCAAACCGTTGGCAGGAGGAGTCACATGTTCCAAAAGAAACTCATAACTATAGTAAAACTCGTTCAATTGTGAACTATAGTAATTCTCATTGTATGTTGCAAGTACTGTTACCAAACCACAAATTTACTCTATCTTAGCAAATAGAAAAAGAGGCTAAAGCAAGGAAAAAATAAGAATGATTCGTGTAAGCTTTACGTAGGCATTTGAATGGATGTAAGTGCTATATAATGTCTCAGTTGTAACCTTAATAGAGTAGACAACTCATTCAGCCCAGGAAAAGCTTTTTCAAAATAAAAAGAGAGCAAAGAACGAAGCATTGAAAATATCAGTATGAATACCAGGCTACTGCATTATTTGGAAAAAGAAAAGAAGAAAAAAGACTGTTCAATGCATTGAATTAAATACCTTAGAAACAAAGTTCTACCAAGCATCTATCTAAATTTGAATGCTTGAAAGTTGAAAGTAACATTGACAAACTGCGCTTTGACCCATTGTTATTAATTCTGTTCCGTTGCGGCCGGAACGGCCGAAATTTTTCGTACCGGTATGCAAACCGGTACCGGAATACCCCACGTTCCACCTCGGGTCAAATTTCGGGCCGTTTCGGTCCATTCCGGTCATTCCGGACAATTCCGGCCAATTCCGGGCGAGATGCAAATTTCGGCCGGTACCGGATTTGGCCTATTATTAACTTTTGTTTTTTTTAAAAAAAAAATTATATTTGGGAGTTCTTTTGATGATGAATTTGATCCTTCTCTCATGGATAATGATGAGGAGGAGTAAATCTTATATTATTTGATATTTAGTTATTGTCTTGTAATCTTCTTATTGTGTGATGTTAAATTGATGTTATATTTTAAGTTATTGATGTTTAGACTTAAGAGTTAAAACTAAATGATTTGTATTATTTGATATTTAGTTATTTATTTATTAGAATTGACAATTTTATGTTCTACAAGAATATATATAAATTATTTTTTAAGAACTCCGAAACACCCTGAAACGGTACGCTGAAATCAGCCGGTACCGAAATATTCCATTCCACTGGACAAACTGAAACGGTATTAATAACAATGCTTTGACCATAAGGCTTTTATTATAAAAAAATTTGAAAAGAACAACAATCCATCCTTCCATTATTTCTATATCAATTGAAAATCTGGCAATTGAAATCAAATCTACTAATTAAGTACATTGGCTATTTAGCAGAACTGACATCTAAGAGTGTCTTCATCCTTTAATGTAGACAGCAATGACTTGGCCAAACATATTTTTTTCTGGTCGTTGGGTACAAACTGAATATTTTTCGTATCATCATAACTTATGATTGATACATAACAAAAAGTAGTCAATAACCAGTAGCAATTAAAACCAGGATGCACAAACCATAAAGTGGCTACAAACTAATGCAAGAGTAAGCAAGGCATTTTCTCAAACACATGGTGTGCACAAAATATTTCAATGCCTTAGTTATAAATGTTTGTTATTATAAAAATTAAAAATTAAAAACAGAAAACAATAGCATGATTGTGAAGAAAAGAATTACCAATAACAGTAGCGTCAAGGGTACTCTGTTTTTTGTCCATAACCTTTGCTGGGTTTGTTCTCGCAGAGGGGTAAAAAAAGAAGAAGGGAAAAACGGAAAGAAGAAAACAAAAAGTAAACAGTGTATATAAACAATAATAAGTAGTTACCCAATGAAACTAAATAAGCAAACCACCGAAATATACAATTGTTTAGTGTTTTAATAACTCATTTTTGTGTCCATTACTTATAGCTTTCTTATCGCCGCAACCCAAACCAACAATTTGCATTAAATAATCACAACAGAAAATCTTCTATCATTAGTAAAATTTTCTCATTATTTCTATCTTAAACAGCTCTACCTTTTCACTTTGCTATTGCTGGAATTTGTAGACAGCTTCTAAACTATATAGATTTGGTCTTTCGCTGTGCATAACAGAAAGTAGAAAATAATTTGTGGGTTATTGAAGGAGGACATTGGAAAAGAAGCTGGGGTCTACAACCAAACAAAGAATTAAACAAAACCCCTCAAAAATCTAGATGCTACTCTTAAAGAAGATTCGGATCAAACTAAAATACAAAATAAATAGAGACTAAACATGAAACCAAAGCTTGAGATAACCTAGAAACTTTAATTAAATCCAAAATAATAATAATAATAATAATAATAATAATAATAATAATAATAATAATAATAATAATAAAGGTCTCATATTAATACAAATAGAGCATAAATTGAGAATTCTTATGGTGGAGGACATCAAATACCGAAACTACTCCATTAAAAATTTGCTAAAAACCCCTTTTTAAGGGCGTTGAACCAAAGGCCAACAATTCAACCATAGCAACCCAAAAAACCAAAAGTAGATCAAACCAACAGAATTCCTCAATTTCACTCCCCCTTACGAATAACAGAACAGATAAGAGGGAAAACAAAACTTGAAAATTAAAGTGACATGATTAAGTTTAAAAGATCACTAACCATTAATACTCAGATAGGATTTCATCTTCTAGGGGTTTTCCCTCATATCAATAAATAGAGAGGAAAAGGGGTATGAACTAAAATTCCTAAATTGACAACAAACCATAATTGAAGAGAATATTAGAAAAAGAAATTAATACCTTTGCTGTGATGAAATTAGAGTCTCTACATTGTGAAAAATTCCACTTCATCTATGCAAAGAAACTGAATGATTTAAATCCAAAGAGATGAATTAAAAAAAAATATAAATGAAAACATTTAATAAGTCACATCAGAATCCTATTTTCTAAGCCCTAATTTCTGAATTTAAATCTAGAACCAAAGCCAACTAAAATTGTATAAAATTTGAAAACGTATAACAAATCTAATTTAGAGAAAGAATGGGAACCCATCGGAGGTGTTGTTTATGGGTGGAGGAAGTTTTTTTATCAGAGAAAGAGTAGGAACCCATCAGCGACGGTGTTTATGGGCAGAGGAGATTACTTTTTGAGAAGAATTAGGCCACAACCCAAAAATCAAAGAGAATGGTGAAGGACCCTCAAAATCAAATTGCCATCTCTATCTCGGAGTTTCGCGGTTCTGTGTTTTTTTTTTTTATGATGCGGTTTTTTTTTTTTTTTTTTTTTTTTTTTTTTTTTTTTTGTAGAATAGAATATGTTTGAGAGCTTTTTGTGTTATTTATAGTTAAAACTTAAAAGGTGTTTTGAAACAAAACTGAACTAAACTGTAAGTTAAGATCCCGAAAAGACACAACTTATGATGTTTTTAATGGTAGACGTGGCATTAATTTATGTAGCCATGTCGTGCAATGAGATGCGGTCAACAAAAAGTCAAACGTTTTAGCTATTAGCTATTATGTAATAATAATAATAATAATAATAATAATAATAATAATAATAATAATAGGTACTATTTTATTTTTGTTTGGAGTCTAGAATGTTTGCTAATGCACAATTGAGTAAAGAACTATATATTTGTTACTGGACGATTTGATCTTAGATGCCGATTTGGTGCAATGGAGATCAAAATGTCAGTCTCCCCTTCCTCCAGTAGGAATCTTATATTTTTCTCATAGAAAAAGGTTTCTTACTCTTTTGAAAACGCAAAAATATAATCAAAATGTTACTGTCTACTTAATTTCTAATTGTAAAATCTGAAAATGTTAAAATCTGCAGTAATCATTAAGATGTTATAATTCTAGATATTAATTTATGGTTAAAAGAATACTTCAACTTGCTCATCATTAGGCCACTGGTGTAGCCCTCCAATGGCCATACCTACTATTTGGTCTTTGATTCCATTGCCATGATAAGTCACTAGTTCCTTGCTTTCGTTAAGGGTTTGTTTGGTTAGAGAGGTGGAAAAGTGAAAAGATAGAAAATGGTGAAATGATAGAAAATATTTTAATTTCTCTCATTTTTGTTTAATTAGGAGTGGAAAAGTGAAGGGATGGAAAAAGTGAGTTTGTATAAATTTACTCATATACCATTGTTAAAAAATGATGGCCAATTAAGACAAAAAAGTGACCCAAAAAAAAAAAAAACAATTACCCAATTTATTAAAAAATAAAAATCAAGTAAAAAAAAAATCATGTCTAGTTAAACAAAGAAAAACAAAAACAAAAAAGAAAAACTTTTTGAAATAAAATAAAAGAAGAAGAAGGCAACGCATAGGAAATCCAAAAAAAAGAAGATGGAATTGGACAAATTGCCCATGTGCAAGTGCACATGGACATTTTTTTCTATTAAGTAGTCTCATTTTCTCCTTTCAGTTTTCTCTCCAATTTGGAGATAAAACTTTTTGGTAAGCCCAGGGAGAAAACATCTAGACCCCACAATTTATTTTCCTTCTTCTCCACTCAACCAAATATACTCCAAAAAGTTTTCCTTCAAATTTTCTCTCCAAAGTTTTTTGGTAAGCCCAGGGAGAAAACATCTAGACCCCACAATTTATTTTCTTTCCTCTCCACTCAACCAAACATACTCCAAAAAGTTTTCCTTCAAATTTTCTCTCCAAAGTTTTCCATTCACCTTATTTCACCTCCAAACAAACACACCCTAAGGTTGGACATGGGCTCAAGTTAGGCCATTAGGCAAAAGCACATAATTTTTTATTTCTTTTCTAACACTACTTGTTTAGTTAATTTTTTTTTACCCTTTGATTGAAATGCTCAAGCGTTTTATTTGGTAGAGAATATCTGAACAAAGTTTGAGAGGACTAGTCAATTAGACTTTTGTCATTTATTTTTAGCAAAAATACCAATTTGGTCCATATATTTTGGTAACAGTCAATTTGGTCTATATTATTTTAAACTTGCAGTCAATTCAATTCTTATTATTAATTCACTAGGGACATGAATTAATGGTAAGGACCAAATTGACTACATTAGTTTCAAATTGTTCTAAAACAACGTTCTAGGATTGGCTCTTTAGCTTCAAACCATTCTGATCAAAGTGCTTAGGCGAAATGGTTGAAGTAGCGTGGTTAGTAGCATATTGTAAATATCTCTAAAAAAAGAGTTGGTGATAATTAGATTAGGATTTTCTGTCTTTGTAGCACACAAAAATAACTCTTTAAAATATCTTCTGAGTCGTGCTATAATATGACCTTTAATTTATTCGCTTGCATGTAGGGAAGGAAAAACCAAGAAAACATTCACTTAGTTAAAAAACGTCAAATTTAGCTTTCCTGTTTTTTGATCGATCAAGCCATTTCAAGAATTTGCTTTTGATTGATTGAGCTGTGATTAAAATTTAAAAGGCCGTTGAAGACTGTATTGTTTGATCAATTAAGTGTTAGGGCAGTCAAAATTTTTAAATTTTGTCTTCTTTGACGTGCATCTTGAACATTACAACTTGAACTTCGACAACACATTACATACTCTATTGAACTCTTAACTTTCCACTTTGTCACCAAAATTAGTGTGCCTTTTATTGCTTTTACTATTATTGTTTTAGAATTGGTGATTGATTACTGTGGTTGAATTACTTATTGGAATACACATAAATTATTTAATTAATACCAACTAATCCACTGCATAAATAATTTGGGGTTTAAGATTTTCCTAAAATGTTTTCATGGTTTATATAAAATAAGCCAAAATGGTGAAAAGCATTTTCTATGAGAATTAGGAGTAGTTTTCTACCATTTCCTTATGGCCTCCCCCATTCATTTTTTCTTGCTCCTAAAACCATCACCATCACCACTGCCACCTTCACCACCTTCACCACAACCATCGCTAATTCTATCACTACCACCACTACTATCTTTGAGGCCACTACCATTAGTACGCTCACCTAAACCAGCATTAAGTCTATATGAAATATTAATGATTTTTAAGCGTATTAAATGATGTATATAAAACGGTTTTTTCAAGGTCATATTCAGATTCGCGACAATAAAAATTAAAACTAGTCACTCTTTTAGGAATTTTTTTTTTCAAGGAAAATGTTTTCCACGAAACAAAGAAACAAAAGAAAGCTTTTGAGAGAATACAATTATCATTTCTTGTCAAAAGAAATACAAAAATTAATTTGAAATTACAAGGGAAAATGGAATTGAATTTGAAATCTCCAGCATTTCACCTCCCCTAGTGTGGATTGTATCATTTTTATGCATCATGTTCTTAAGCAAATAACATCATCAATTATAACATAATGTAGATTTTCTCTTTATTAATGTAGGAATCTATTTTCTTAACATTCAACTCCCCTCTATGAAACGATTACCTCATGAAACTCCCACCTTCTCTCATTCAATTAATCTAATTATTCACATTAATTAAAAAGAAAATCATAATTATTATATTGATAAATATTTCATTCATTCATTTAATATTAAATTGCACCAACACACTAATTCATCAAATATGGATCTTCATTAATTCTCTGCTGGTAGTTCTCAAATTCTTGCATTGCCTCGTAGATGGTATCTATTCCTTCATTGTAGCATGATTGAGATGCACTAAATCCTCCATTTGCCAAGGATTCTGGATAGTTACTCTGGACGTAGGTATTGTCCAATATAAAGGGTTCAGTCCAAAAGTCACTAAACGATTGTTCAAGTGTTTCCAATGTAGCGAGACTATCTTCTGCAGTCCAATTTATGCCAGATAAAGGCGCATTATCAAAGCTCAAGTATGAGAATTCACTAGAAGATGTTTCTAGGGGTAATTGGGAGCTCTCCTGAACTTGATAAGAGGGAGAACTGCTTACAAAACTGTCAGTTTTTGTTTTTCTTGCTATATCAGCGTCATGTTGGTAAGCTTCATTGGATAGCATTTTCATCTTTGATGTTGTAGGAATTTTCTTGGTGCGCTTCTTCAGGTGGGCATGCCAATGGTTTTTTATATCATTATCTGATCTCCCTGGCAAGCTTGCTGCAATCATAGACCATCTACAAAGAAAAATACATGGGGTTTATATAGAGGTTTTTTTTTTTTTTTTTGTTTTGTTGTTTTTTTTTTTTTTTTTTTTTTTTTTTTTTTTTTTTTTTTTTGTTTCTTCTATTCGATGAATGAGAAGATTGTATTGCATCAAATGTCTAGAGTACAAAGTTCAAGAAACAGCACCTATTAGCAGAACTGGTACACCAGTATATACACCAAATCTAACTCAATTTCAAAAGTTTATATGTTGTTACATTACTATATATTTATATTCACATATTTAAGCTCATTGAAAAATTCATTTTGAATCATTTCAAAGAGAAACTGACTAATTATGGTGACATATCTTGGTTACTTACAGACGCATTTAATGCAGACATAAGATGCTTATGAGTATGAGTATTCACCATGCCAACATGTTTTCGTTGAATTCTTCAAAATGACTGGCATGCGTGAAGTAGGTTATGCTCATAAATATTTGTTATCAAGTATGAAAACATGCAAACAAGAAAAAGCGCATGGAAAGAAGGGGAGATTTTGTAAATAAATTTATGTTCCTCCAAATTCTTGTTGAAGAATTTCGAAGTTTTAAGTCCTTACTTATTGCCTAGTTCTTCATGCAATTTGATGATCATAAGCTCTTCTTCTTCTGTGTAGTTTCCTCGTTTTACATTTGGCTGGAGGTAGTTCATCCATCGCAGTCTGCAACTCTTCCCACACCTTGATAAACCTGTAATCAATGTATAACAAAAAAGGTTGGTTAACATGAAGTACTGTAATGCCACAGGATTCCAATTTATTCTTTTATATTTGGATTTTCCCAGGAAAGAAAAGTATGACAGAAAATGGAAGACAATCTTGATAGTCAATAAGGGCAAATCATGCATAAAAATGAACAATAAAAGTAAAGGAAAAGGTTGTCATAAAAATTAGAACTAACAGTGATTAAACAGTGTTTTCATTTTTTAGTATAATTTGAGAGAAGCCGAGGAATTAGACAGCCTTAATTATCTAGACATTTCATGAGGCAGTTAACATGGTTAACCACTAATGATACATTTCTCTTTCTCCTATATAAAAAGAATAAATAAATAAATAAATAATACAAATGTCCTTCTTGGATTGGTTTCTATCAGCTTCAAAGAGTTTCTTAATTACCTGCAAATTTGGGAAGTTCTCGCCAAATCCCGTGACCAAATCTCTGAATATAAGACCTTAGTTTATTATCTTCTTCCACACTCCATGCACCTTTCTTTAGTCCATTTTTATCATAGAAGGGTGCTCTCACCATCTCTCTCTAATTATAAATTTAGGTCAAGTGATTCCCTAGCTCTAAGTAGCATATTTATACAAAAAAATTGAGTTGAAAAATGTTCAATAACTACTGCCTTGAAGATCGACCTATCATATGTTTGGTCAAGATAATAATAATAATAAATAAATAAATAAATAAATAAAGCAGTCGCCCAAAATGAAGTTGCCAAGAAAGGGGCTTTTGATTCCATGAATGAAACACTCTTTAGAAACCACCTGTGGCGAATTTTTACCATTATTTCTTTGACAATAAACCATGTATCGCTGCACGTTGTCGACGTCATGGCTCTGATCTACATGCATCTTGTGGCGAGTCATCAGATTTGGTTTTCAGTCTAAAACATCTATCAAAATAATTTGCTGAAAATTAAAAATCGAAAACTGAAAATACTGTAGCAAAATAATTTTTAAATGTGTAAATAGTACCGTGAAACTTATTTTTAATTAAAAAAAGTTGCTAAAAAAAAGAGTTTGTAGTCCCATAAACAGTGCACAAAACCAAATAGAAGTGCTAAAACACGTTTTTCCAATAAAAAAAAAAAAAAAAAACAAAAACAAGGCAGACACGGATACTAAATCTGCTCTTCCTCAATTTCAAACAAGCCCCATGCACCCACACACGTGGCCTAGAAATCCTTCCATGCACACCTTTTTTTTGTTTTTTTTTTTTTTTAAAGAGAATTTTAATCTATGGCGTCCGTTTCTAATAATAACTCTTTATCATCAGATTAAGACACCAATCAGTTTTGATATAAGCAGAGATTGAATCTCAAATCTCTTATACAACCATAAACAGTGCACAAGACCCAATAGAAGTGCTAAAACGCGTTTTTCCAAAAAAAAAAAAAAAAAAAAAAAACGCAGACACGGATACTAAATCTGCTCTTCCTCAATTTCAAACAAGCCCCATGCAGCCACACACGTGGCCAAGAAATCCTTCCATGCACTAACATCTTGCCAGAGAAAATTTAGGACAACTACTTATTGTGGCACAACCTTCTTCTTCTTTTCTCTTCCTTTTCTTTTCTTTTCTTTTTTTTTTTTTTTTTTTTTTTTAAGAGAGTTTTAACCTATGACGTCCGCTTCTAATAATAATTCTTTATCATCAGACTAAGACACCAATCAGTTTTTGGTATAAGCAGAGATTGAACCCCAAATCTCTTATACAACCATAAGAGACTTTACCAGTTGAGCTAACTGGAACCCACATTATGGCACAACTTTAAATATAGGATAGTTGAGAAAAATTGTGTGATAAAATATAAAATTGTCCAAATGAGTTCAAATCTTCTGTAATATCTTTCTTACTCCACTTCATGCTCCACTAATAAAAATTTGCCATATGTATACCAATTTTATTCAAATATAATTTTCAGCCTTTTATTATTTAATTTCCTAAAATAAATCAAAAATAAAAAAACTCAAACCATCCTCACCAGCCACCATCATAGTTCCTTCACCACCACCTACCTTTGCTACGCCACCAAGAGGAGATTGCCGATGATTTGATAGGCTGTGGTCAAGTGGATTCATGTGTGGAAGGTAGGCTGTGGTCAAGTGTTACATGCTGTAGCATAAGCTGTGGTCAAGTATAGAAGCCACTTCTTCTATGTAGCGGTAAAGTAGGTATAAATTTGTCTGTACATATTTGGAGATTATCAATTAGCATCAATGTAAGCATGGATTTTAAGAGCACTCACATTAGTGCTTGTATAATAGAAAAAAGTATTACATTTTAGTCAATCAAGTCTAAAATTCTTGTACATCACGCCATGCAAAGATGTGTAAAAATACATAGTTGCTAAAGTAGTTGTGTAAATTTGCTCTGACACTATTCATTTTGCATTTAGTTTTTTTATTGTTTCTTTTGTATTTTGAGGATAAAAGAAAGAGGGTCGATGTGAAGAAAGATAAATAATTTTAATAAAATAATTTCAAGTCCATAAATAATTTTAAAAAAAAAATCAAGAAAATTGACATTTTAATAAAATGTAGTGTAAAATAAATAATCTAATATAAGATGTTTTAAAAAGTGAGTATATAAAATAGAAAAAGTAAATTCTCATACTAAAATAGACGAGAATTTTTGCACGAGCTGAATATGGTAAAAAAAAAAAAAAAAAAAACAGCTAAATACTCTGATAAACAGCAAGCACCAAGATCAATTGTTTAGCATTCAAAATAACAAACGAATAGTAACTCGATAACTTGATTTTGGTGCGCGGTGGCTATAAAGATCGTTCCATGTGTCCTGAGGCTTGAATGCAAATCTCTGATCAAATCAGGTGTAGAGGCTGATGTGAATGCTAAGTGAGGTTGAGATCAAGTTTTGAAAAGAGAAATGCTAATGTTACAAAAAGTTTCTCAACTTTTATCACAACTCGTCACGTGGTGAGTTGTGAGTGATAGAGATATGAACTCCTATAAACTTACTAATTTTTTTCCACCACTCACAACTTATCATGTGGCGAGTTATAGTAAAAGTTGTGAAACATTTTGTGACACTAACATTGCATTTCTCTTTTTGGAAAGCTACTTCACCGTTTATTTTGACCCCTCAAACATTAGTATCTTAGCGGGTACATAATCATAGGTCGTGTCCCAAGTAATAAGGACCATCCTGTCGGTGATTCTCACCGTTGTATGTTCAGAGACAGCAAACAACGTATGGAAATTGTGTACTAACAAGCACATGCCGATAACATAGCAAGCGACAGCAAAGTATTCATTTGAAATTGTGGTCAAACGCAAGATGAGAACTTATGCTTCCACACAGTGGCAACTCTACATTATAGAAAAAGTGTTCAGACTTCACTGTTCACAAGGACATTCTAACTTGACAAAAATTTTACTTGCAAAAGAAAAAGAAAAAAGAAAAAATAAAAATAATATATATACACACACACAACTAACTTGTCTTGTCTCCGCTTAAACAAAAAATGAATACCATAATGTGGAGGTTTGGCCCTAAAAGCCCAAGGTTGTTGGGAATAGACCACCACAATTGTATGGACCGAGAAATACCAGCCCATTCCCGAGCTGTAGGCTCACTCTCTGGATGGTCTCAGACTATCTTGGCCCACTTAACTGAGTCTAGATAGGCCTAGCTAAACATTTAGACTGCGTACCCCATGATATGCCATGAACAAGAAATAATGCATTGGGGGAATCTGCCCGCCGAGCAGCAACTGGCATTGGATGTGAGTTCCCAGGAGGTCATATCAGTAGTAGGGATGGCAAAATCAACCCAAACCCAGTTGTCCACCCAAGCCCACCCACTTAAATAAGGCCAAAACCCACCTAATTATTAATTGGGTTAAATGGGTATTAACCTAATTAATATTAATGTTTATTGGGTTTTAACTGAGTTCCCAATTAGACCCAATTAATTATGGCCCAAATATCATTTCTACAAATCACCAAACTCTAAATACCCCAAAACCATTAAAAAGACCAAAATACTTATGAAACCTAAAAAATGACCAAAATACTCCTTAAACCTGAAAAATGACATAAATATCCCTAAAACTTGAAAATTACCAAAATACCCCCTAAACTTAAAAAAATGACATAAATACCCCCGAAACCTAAAAATTACAAAAATACCCCCCCGAAACCTAAAATTTACCAAAATATCCCTTAAACCTAAAAAATGACATAAATACCTCCCGAAACCTAAAATTTACCAAAATACCTCCTAAATCTAAAAAAATGACCAAAATACCCCTTAAACCTAAAAAATGACCGAAATACTCTCAAATCCTAAAAAATTATCAAAATACCCACGAAATCTAAAAAATTACCAAAAAACCCTAGAAGCCTAAAAAGAGACTAAAACACCCTCGAAACCTAAAAAACAACCAAAATACCCCGAAAACCCAAAAAATGACCGAATACCCCCTAAACTTATAAAATGATCGAAATACCCTCTAAACCTAAAAAAATGACCGAAATATCCCCTAAACCTAAAAAATGATCGAAATACCCTTGAAACCTAAAAAATGACCAAAATACCCTCAAAACCCGAAAATGACCGAAATACCCCTAAAACCTAAAAATTTACTAAAATACCCTTGAAACCTTAAACTAACTAAAATACCCCCAAAACCCCTAAATGACCACAAATGACCCGAAACCTCTATAATTACCAAAAATACCTTGAAACCTCTAAAACGACCAAAATAGCTCTAAATCTCCAAAATGACTAAAATACCCCTCAAAATATCTAAAATGACCAAAATACCACTAAACTTATAAGATGAACAAAATACACCTAAAGCCTCTAAAATTACTAAAATAGAGGTTTGGGGTATTTTCATCAAATTTGAAGGTTCTAATAGTATTTTGGTAATTTGGTAGGTTTCTAGGGAATGTTGGTACTTTTTTTAGGTTTTAGGGGTGTTTCGTTAATTTTTTGATTTTGCGGCTATTTCGGTAATTTTCTAGGTTTCGGAGGTATTTCAGTCATTTTTAAGGTTTTAGGGATATTTCAAGCATTTTCTAGGTTTTGGGAGTATTTTAGTAATTTTTTAGGTTTTAGGGTATTTGGGTCATAATTTAGATTTCAGTGTATTTTGGTCATTTTATTAGAAACAATTGGTGTCATTTCGATCATTTTTTTTTAGGTTTAGAGCGTATTTTTACCATCTTATAAGTTTAAGGGGCATTTTGGTCATTTTTTAGGTTTAGGGGATATTTCGATCATTTTTTAGGTTTCAATGGGGTATTTTGGTCATTTTCTAGGTTTAGGTGGTATTTTGGTTAATTTTTCGGTTTTGGGGGTATTTTGGTTAGTTTTTAGGTTTTGGGGGATGTTTTGGTCATTTTTTAGGTTTAGGAGGTATTTTTGGTCAATTTTTAGGTTTTCGGGTTTATTTTGATCATTTTTAGGTTTTAAGGGTATTTCGGTCATTTTTTAGGTTTAGGTTGTATTTTGGTAAATTTTTAGGTTTTGGAGATATTTTGGTCTTTTACAAGTTTTGAGAGTATTTCGATCATTTTTTTTTAGATTTATGGGGGTATTTTGGTCAATTTATAGATTTCGAGGATGTTTCAATCATTTTTTAAGTTTCAGAGGTATTTTGATCATTTTTAGTGGTTTTTGAGTATATTTGGTCTTTTTTTAGGTTTAGGGACTATTTTGGTAATTTTAAAGGATTTTAGGACTAGTTTGGTCATTTTCAAGTTTTAGGGGCATTTTGGTATTTTTGATTATTGGGTAATTGGGTGGGTTGGAGTTTACTCATAATAATTGGGTTGGGTTGGGTTTGGGTTAGATGTAATTAGTTAAATGGGTAAATGGGTTTTATGTACCCAACCCAATTATGCCCACCGCAAACCTATCCAAACCCACCCATTTGACACCCTTAATTTGTAGTTTGTGGTAGGTCCCATCTGGTAAGGAATATTGTATAGAAGGAGCCACTGACATGGGGAAAATCTAGTCATCATGACAACCCCACTAAGGGGAGACTATAAATTGAGGAGAGTCAAGGATCGAGGGTTGGAAAATTGGGAAAGTGAAACACAAGAGTAGTAAGGAAAAAATACAACTTAGGGATTAAGAAATCTTGTTTGGATTTCAGGGTAGGGGGCTCGGCTATACAATCATCATCTCGGCTGAGCCAGGATAAATCGACTTTTGGCCAAAAACAACAGTTTAACTCCTTCAGTAACCCTTAGAGCCATTTCTTAGGCCTCTCTTTGTAGGATAAGCCTAATCTAGAGTACAAGTAAATTGGAGGTCTGGGCCCAAAAGCTCAAGGTTGTTGGGAACAAACCACCACACATAACTTGAGAATCCCAATAATTTGGGTTCAATAAAAATAAAAGTAATGTTACGTTCATAATATTTTCGTAATAAATTTTGGGTAGTAAATTGTTACTGCTTTTAATATGGACCTACTACTAATATAACTTTTTAAACCAAAAATAGCAGTTTGTTACTTATGATTTGCTGTGAAATAATTATTGTTAAAATATTGTGGATGCAATAGTACTCTTCACTTAAAAAAAATCTTGGACCCCAATATGATCCTTAACCCCTTAAACAAAAATAAAAGAACAAGTAGCAACAATACTGAAAGTTCAAAAACGTGTATAAAAACACTTTTGAACGTTTAGACCCCCAAAAACCAACTTAATCAACCCAAGCAAAATGTCAAACAACTAGTGTGCGGAAACTTAACATATGCTATAATATGGAATTGATTTAAACAACTATCTAAGCCACAACAAAATAAACCACAGCAGATAATGTAAAGGCAGAGATAGAGAGGAAGGAAGATGCAAACACAGAGATAACACCAGATATGTTATCGAAGAGGAAACCGAAGACCTCGGCGAAAAACCTCTCCGCCGCCCTCCAAGCGGTAATCAATCCACTAGAAAATACAGTTGGGATACAAGGACAGCAATAGACCCTCCAAGCCTAATCTACCCAATGCACCTAAGCCCTCCAAGCTTCTTGCTCCAACGAGGTTACGCCGAACCTTTTTCTTTTCTAGCTTTCCGGATTCCGCTACTACACCGTAGCATCAACCAATAAATATTGGCTCCTTCCTAACTGCTTCCCAGAACTCCAAACGTCTGTCTCACAGAGATGATAATGGTGAGAACCAGGTTTGGTATAATGCCTCTCAAGGATTTGACAATGGAGAGGAAGAGAGTGAGGGAATTTGATGAGACTCTAAGGTAGAGATTGTGGGTGAAACAATCTGGTTTTTCTTTAGGGTTTCTCTCTCAAAATTCTCTCTGGAAGCTCTCTTTCAACCATGGGTTAAAAGGGTATTTATACTGGAGTGAAGAGGAATGCGAAACGTCAGGTTTTTCCAAAACAGGGGTGGCTCGCGGCTTGACTAAGTCGCGAGATCCAGTCGCGAGTTAACCGTATGGCCAGTTGTCCTGTTTTGTCCTGTAGTGCTCCAGCTAGCATGACTGTTCATCTTCCAGCATGCTTGGCACGTGTGCATCTTC
Source organism: Quercus robur (assembly GCF_932294415.1). Taxonomy (NCBI): domain Eukaryota; kingdom Viridiplantae; phylum Streptophyta; class Magnoliopsida; order Fagales; family Fagaceae; genus Quercus; species Quercus robur. Next base: position 1,134,979 of record NC_065541.1, read on the forward strand.
TGGCGGGTTGAAGCCGCTAGTTCACCCGCGAGTCCCAGCCGCGACACTCTGTTTTCTTGCACACTCTTGAGCAATCTTCACACTATCTCACTCACTACCCTTACAACAATCCCACCTAAATACAGGGTTACTAAATGCTGAATTACAAGCAAATTTGGCACGGAATAAAGCCAATTAGATGGTTGAATAAATTCAACCTTACAAATACAAATGAGCTCAAATAATAGCAATAATAGTCCAAACAAAAACAAGACTAAGTCAAACAACAAAATATCAAATAATTCAACAAAAAGCTCATTTAAAAAAATAAAACCTCTATTAGGCTCGTAGTCACAATATGTATCATCCGTTGCTCTCTCTCTCTCTCTCTCTCTCCATTTTTCCTTTTTTTTTTTATAATTGTGGGGCTAGTGAATTCGCGGCCCAGGCCTATTCTGCATGGGGGTCCAGGGGTTGGGGCCCACGCCGAGGAGAGCCATTGCCGAGGACAACCTACTGCTCGGCACCTCACGAAATGCCTGAGGAATGGGGGAAACTGAGTTCAGGGGCAGGGTAAGGGAAAAAACTACCAACATCATAATATCAAGCCCTGTATCTGACAAGTCCATGCTCTAAACCATACCCTTTAACTTTCCCAGCGACCCCAAACCATACTGGAGTATGGGTTGACAGGACAGGTCTGCACCCCGAAAAAAGGGTGAGACTTACACGTGAACTTGAAGGAAGAGAAGAAATACGGATATAAAAGGAAGAACTCCCGAGATGGAAGGGGGACTCTCTCCCCCCTGAAAAAGAGGAGAGAGGGAAGGGCACAAGGATCCTTGGAAAGTGTCCGAGGACAAAGGTCCTACAACCCGTTCCAATGGAAGGCTAAGCTAGTCAAGCAAGGCCCGCCCGTACCAAAATTTCCATGGACGCCATGATCTAACCGTCCACCTGTGCCCAATGACATGCCATTTAAGCCCACTCTCTACAAATCATATTGTTGGGGTCCGTTGCATACGAGCCCAACGTTACTCTTGGGCCGTTAAACAAATCGCGTCCCTACAATTGGCGCCGTTTGTGGGGATGGCTTGCGCGTTGGCTCAGGCGGCAGTGGAGTTAAGTTTTTGTCGAGCAAGGGTCTATGAGGATGCCTTTATAACCGGCGACACATTGTTGTTGTTCCAACATAAGTTCCCACTAGGGAAACAATACAAGTTTTGGACAGAACCAAGGCCTTGTATGGTCTTCGGACTCAAGCCTCTGGGGAAACCAACTACTTACAGAGAAACAATACAAGTTTTGGACAGAACCAAGGCCTTGTATGGTCTTCGGACTCAAGCCTCTGGGGAAACCAACTACTTACAGAGAAACAATACAAGTTTTGGACAGAACCAAGGCCTTGTATGGTCCTCGGACTCAAGCCTCTGGGGAAACCAACTACTTACAGAGAAACAATACAAGTTTTGGACAGAACCAAGGCCTTGTATGGTCCTCGGACTTAAGCCTCTGGGGAAACCAACTACTTACAGAGAAACAATACAAGTTTTGGACAGAACCAAGGCCTTGTATGGTCTTCGGACTCAAGCCTCTAGGGAAACCAACTACTTACAGAGAAACAATACAAGTTTTGGACAGAACCAAGACCTTGTATGGTCCTCGGACTCAAGCCTCTGGGGAAACCAACTACTTACAGAGAAACAATACAAGTTTTGGACAGAACCAAGGCCTTGTATGGTCTTCGGACTCAAGCCTCTGGGGAAACCAACTACTTACAAAGAAACAATACAAGTTTTGGACAGAACCAAGGCCTTGCATGATCCTCGGACCCAAGCCTCTAGGGAAACCAACTACTTACAAGAAAAAATACAAGTTTTGGACAGAACCAAGGCCTTGCATGGTCCTCGGACCCAAGCCTCTGGGGAAACCAACTACTTATAAGAAAAAATACAAGTTTTGGACAGAACCAAGGCCTTGCATGGTCCTCGGACCCAAGCCTCTGGGGAAACCAACTACTTATAAGAAAAAATACAAGTTTTGGACAGAACCAAGGCCTTGCATGGTCCTCGGACCCAAGCCTCTGGGAAACCAACTACTTACAAGAAAAAATACAAGTTTTGGACAGAACCACGGCCTTGCATGGTCCTCGGACCCAAGCCTCTGGGGAAGCCAACTACTTAAAAGGAAAAACTACATTACATGGACCTTAGAATCTATCCGAGGAGAACTCTCCATTAACAATTGGGTTAATTCCTAAACTGCATGGATTCTTAAGTCTGCTCTCGGATCATCAGCACCAAATGGATTGATGCAATATAGAGCAATATGTTGCCAAAACACGATCGGAGTCCCTTACTGCTCGGTCACCCCCTCGGATGAATTGTTTAGAGTTTATCGTTCTCGGACGGTATTCTCGCACTTAACAGAATATTCAGCTGTTATCTCGGTTAGTTTCCTAAGTTTAACTTACTATAAATTATCGTTATTATGCCTGGTAATGTCGACAAGTTAGAATTAGTTGGATTATATTTCAAGGTTTCCTGCTCTAAGTATCATTGAAGAAAAACACACATGGAGCACACCCATTCACAAAGTAGTGTTGCAAAAAAGAAAAGAATACAAAACAAGTAAATAAATTTCCCTTTTTATTAAAAAAAAAAAGAAATAGTACAGCGTACAATGAAAAGCTGGAATCAGCTTATATTAAAGCTAACTACATAATCGAAAAGAAAGATACAAGAGAATAAGATAAAGCCGAGGAGGTAGCACAGAGGAGAGGTTGGCTGCTGCTTCAAGATTTTGTTCTTCCTCAACACTTTTACATGCCCATAACTCAGGCAGCAAAAGAACCCAGCGTGGGGCTTGCACCATTGAAGAAAAGGTGCAGAGAGAGCCCAGCTTCAAGCTAGCACAGCTGAAGAAAAGGTGCAGGGAACCCAACTTGAGGCCCACACCATTGAAGAAAAGGTGCAGGGAGCCAGAAGTTGAAGAGCCTACACAAAAAATTTGCCTGTGACAAGGCAGATGGCGGTGATGGCAGAAAACTTTACTTCTGATGCACCAAGAATCTGGTGCAACCAGTACCTGCTTCGGATTTTGACTAAAAGGAAAAGAAACACCATTTCCCCCTTTGACAAGACGGAGTATTTTCTTGAATCTGTGCCTCCCATGCCCAGACCAAGCTACCTTGAGTCTCGGAAAGACTCGGCGCCTCTGTGGCGGAGGGAGTTCCTTCACCCCAACCCGCGCCTTAAACATATTATACTAAGGGAGGATAACACTAGATATGGAAGTTGTGATTATGGCTGAAGGATTGTGGTTTGGGAGGAAACGGAAGGATTTGTGTGTAAGTGGAGCAACCTCCTACCCTATTTATTTAAAAGACAAGGAGGTGGCATTTAATTCACGCAGAGTCCCAAGGAACGCTACAGAAAAAATGGTTCCGGCTCAATTCCCAACGCCACCTGCAACCATAAGATTAAAAGACTCTCGTGAAGGCGCATCTCGAACACTGGAACGTCAAAGGGTACCACGTGACCAAAGACTAAAGGAATGCCTCTTAATCCGGTGCATCTCCTATGCAAATGGAGAAAGCCCAAACATCAAAAAGTACATAATCTGAATGAGTCGTGATGTGGGCCCAGTATTATCAAAATCCTCATCCCCAACTAAAAGTCGGGCAGCAGGATTTTGAGGGACTATTGTGGGGCTAGTGAATTCGCGGCCCAGGCCCATTCCGCATGGGGGCCCAGGGGTTGGGGCTCACGCCGAGGAGAGCCATTGCCGAGGACAACCTATTGCTCGGCACCTCACGAAATGCCTGAGGAAGGGGGGAAACTGAGTTCAGGGGCAGGGTAAGGGAAAAAACTACCAACATCATAATATCAAGCCATGTATCTGACAAGTCCATGCTCTAAACCATACCCTTTAACTTTCCCAGCGACCCCAAACCATACTGGAGTATGGGTTGACAGGACAGGTCTGCACCCCGAAAAAAGGGTGAGACTTACACGTGAACTTGAAGGAAGAGAAGAAACACGGATATAAAAGGAAGAACTCTCCAGAAGGAAGGGGGACTCTCTCCCCCCTGAAAAAGAGGAGAGAGGGAAGGGCACAAGGATCCTTGGACAGTGTTCGAGGACAAAAGTCCTACAACCCGTTCCAATGGAAGGCTAAGCTAGTCAAGCAAGGCCCGCCCGTACCAGAATTTCCATGGACGCCATGATCTAACCGTCCACCTGTGCCCAATGACATGCCATTTAAGCCCACTCTCTACAAATCATATTGTTGTGGTCCGTTGCATACGAGCCCAACGTTACTCTTGGGCCGTTAAACAAATCACGTCCCTACAATAATCATTTCAAATTCTCTCTCATTTAATTACTCTCATCTCAACATTCTCAGTTCTCACTTTTTCTCTCATCAGTCTCTTTTTGTCTTTTCATTTTATTAGTAGTTCTCATTTTTTCTCTCATCAGTCTCTTTTTGTCTTTTCATTTTATTAGTAGAAAGAAATTGTAAAATTTCATATATTTGTTTTCTATTGTTGTTGAAATTGTTGCGATGTTGATATATTTAAGTTCTTTAAAAATTTCTTAGAGCCGTCACTGCTTCAACATATGCCCTGTTGTCTTATAAATAATTATCTTCTTGAATTACCAGTCGTTACAATAATGAAAGTTAAAATAAGCTCTAGCCCTGACGTAGGAAACATAGTTTAAAGCATACATTTGAAGATGATCAATTGACAACAATGCATGAATCTCTTTTGGAAAAAAGAAAAAAGAAAAAGAAAAAAAAAAGGATTACTAATCTATGCGTAGTAGCTACTCATGGGAACATACATACAGGTACGATGAGAACAGTCAAAAATATTGTCTTGAATTCATGGTTACATGGTCAGATGTGATGATGAATATCAGAATATGAGACCAATTTAAGACACTGCGAAATCCAAATTATTCTCTCCTGCTAGCTAGATTTGATGAAAAAATTAGTTTTAGTCAATTCACTTTTGAATTGAGCAGAACCAAAAAAGAATTTCGCAACCTTAAAGAACTTGAAAAAAGGTTAGCCATGCATTTTTATGTGCATTTGCGTCAAGAATATGTTGCTCACATTTGACAAAACCCTGCTAACCTTTTATGCCGCATCATAAAGTATTGACTAAAAACAAGTTTTTATTTTATTTTAATTTTTTTTAGACTTTGTAATTCAATATCTAAATTATTCATGTCATTGTTTCAAATGAGTCCAAATTTGGTAAGGATATGGTGTAAAAACCATGTTTTACACCATCCAATAAGAAATTGTCATATTAGTTTTACTTAAAACTCAATACATCCTATCACACATATTAACATCTCAATAAACACACAGGAGGTTGAATTTTCAAATGGGTATTAGAATTGATTAAGTGTGGTTGTGCCTATTCTTTAATATGTAATATAATGATGTAGCATATTTTGAAATTTGATGGGTAAAACTTGAGTTTTACACCACATCTTTATAGAATTTAATCTCGTGCCCATTTCAAATGAGTTTTAAGAAAAGGCATCAACCTTGAGGGACATGGGTTGGGGTATAGTAGTACTGACTTACCGTATATGTAATTTGGTCACATTTTTTGTATGCTGAAATATGCAATTTGATTGACTTGGTTGGAGGAGTATAGTAATTTTGATATTTTGGTTTGAGGAGTATTTAGAGTGTGTTACATGCTGTAACATAAGCTGTGTTCCATTGTATAGAAGCCACTTCTTCTCTGTAGCAGTTGTCAAATTTTATTCAATAGATATTTGGGGAATATCAATTAGCATCAATGTAAGAATTGGATCCTAAGAGTATTCACATCAAGTTAGTCAAACTACCAATATTATTAAAAAAAATAACTAAATATCCCTAAAAATAGCAAGCACCAGACTCGATTGTTTAGTATTCAAAAATAACAAATGAATAGTAACTCGATAATCAATACCTCTATTGAGCTACTTTTAATACTTTTTAGGTCAAAATTGGTTTCTATTATGGTTAGGTATTAATTGGGGCTTACTTTAGAATATATTTCTTGTCAGTCGTTGGAGCATGGAAACAATAGGGATAATTGTCGCAGAGACATAACTTACAGGCAGCCTATTTGTAAACAAATTTCATATAGGTCATATAAAAAAATTGCAAGTTTTAAAGGTTATTTTTGAAAGCTCGAAATTGTGTGAAAACACAAGAGCTGTTTAGACCCCCAAAATAAAATTACTGCTCGGTTGATTTTACTCTAACTTAAACTAAGTGTGGAATAGAGTAAATGTGAGCGAACAAGCAATATAGCTACTCTAAGCCATATTCATCAAATCACAGCAATAAAATGAAATCTAAAAAAATAGGGAAGAAGAATGCAAACTCAAGATAACACGCCGATGTGTTATCGAAGAGGAAACCGAAAAAATCGGCGAAAAACCTCTCCGCCACCCTCCAAGCGGTAAATCGATCTACTAGAGAATAAGTTGGAGAACATGAATAACAAAATACCCTTCAAGCCTAGTCTACCCCATGTACTCGAGCCCTCCAAGCACCTACTACCAACTGACTTAATGAAGTCTTGTCTTCTCTAGCTCTCTGGATCACGCAGTTCAGCCTTATTGTATCCACCAAACAAATGGCTTCTTCCAATGCTTCCCAGCAGCACCAAAACCTCACTTTACACTCAGGATGGGTGTGGTAAGTGTTTTGGCTATTAACCTCTCAAGGATTTGGAAATGGAGAGGTAGGAGTTGAGGAAAACCACAATGGATTGTGTAAAGAATTGTGGGTATGACAATCTCTCACTCTTAAGGGTAATGGCTAGGGTTTTCTCTCTGAAAAGCACTCCTCAACATATGTGGGTAATGTGGCTAGATATAGTGTGGGTAGAGACCTGATGTATCAGATATGATAAATTGGCAAAACAGAATGTTTTGCGGGTATCTCGTAGGAGGCTTTACCCGTGAGACACTCGCGAAAACCAGCTATCACCATCTATCACGACTCTTCACATTCTAGTCATGTGCTGAGCACATGCTTTACTTTGCGGGAAGGCTTCTTGCGAGCTACCCGCGAAAACTTTTTTGGCCTTCAATTTGCCTTGAGTCTTCACACTCTCTCTCACACATAACCCTTACAATAAAATCCCACATAAAATACAGGGTACAAAAGATTGAACAAAACTACAATCAAATTTGGCACGGAATTAAAGCCAACACAAAATAGTTGTAAATCACAACTTTACAATCTCTCCTTTGGCTATTCTGTGACAAAATCCCTAAAACAGACTCTAGACTTAAACGTGAGTTTAGGAATAGTGGTAAAACTCACTCACACCTAATCTAGAAGCTGTGAAGTACTTGCATGTATATACCTGTAACCTGAAACACTCGCACACAAACAAAACTTTCATTAAGCTTATGACAAGTTGAATACACGGTATGTATATGAGCAAGTAAAATGCGATCAAGGTAATAAACACTATATAAATAGTTAAGCATATCTTGATCAGACAGGAACAGTTATTATAGAATGACTACAATAAACATTAGCTAGTAAATGATCATCTGGACATGCAATGCAATTAAAAGCAATGAAGAATCAATTGCATGTCCAACACACAACCAATGCGAAATACAAGAAGTATTTGCATCAAGGATACAATATCCAACAAGGGCATAAGTGTGTAGTACTCAAGATAATGCAACCAAATCTAAAAGTACTTGAAAAAAAAAATGCTACAAAGCAAGGATATAAAAACAAAGTACTGAATATAAACTGAAAGAAGCTTTAAAAGAAAGCAATGTAAATATCCAAGAGTTATAAAAAATATAAAGGTAAAAACAATATTAAACCACTAAACCACCAAAATGAACCAATATCTATGATTTGCTCTGCTCCCCCTCAAACTATGCATCTCCCCCTCAAAATATTTCTCCCCCTTTTTTACTGGAATCGACAAAGAGGCTAAAACTGCTCAGATTCTAATTTTGATCCCTGCTCCATCGTCATGTCTTTAATCTGTGATGATAGCGCAGTAATCTAGCATTGGATATAAGCAAATTGATCCAATCATGCCATACATCTGCTTTACCCTTGCAATGAGGCGATCAAGACGATCAGGTCCCCGTACTTGTGCTTAGGAAGATGGTTATGCAAAGCCCTCCGGGGCTGAGGTGAACCTATCAATTTCTTCCTCCATATCCCCACCTTCTTCCTCAACAGCATCCCTTGGGATTTGAGAAATGCCAGTTCTTGATTCGGTGAGGGTCACGATATGAGCACCAATGGGATAATCTCTTTACACAATGGAGCACTACAGGACAAATGGCTTCTTCCAATGCTTCCCAGCAGCATCAAATCCTCACTTTACACTCAGGATGTGAGTGGTTAGTGTTTGGGCTATCAACCTCTCAAGCATTTGGAAATCGAAAGGTAGGAGTTGAGGAAAAACACAATGGATTGTGTAGAGATCTTAATTATGTCAATTTCCCACATTTTCAATTACTCTAATGTGTCGCAATCGCATGCTTCGACACAGTGGTAGCACTACATTATAGAAAGGGTGTTCAGTGTCACAAGAACATTCTAACATGACAAAAATTTTGCTTGCAAAAGAAAAAGAAAAAAGAAAATGTATATATACATATACACACATAACTAACCAGTCTTGTCTACCCTAAAAAATAAAAAGAAGAACACCATAACATGAGGAACCCAATAATTTGAGTTCAGTGAAAATACAAATAATGTTACGTTCATAATATTTTCACAACAAATTTTAAGTGGTAAGCTGTTATTGGTTCTAATTTGGACCTACTACTAACATAACTTTTTTAACTTCCAATAACAGCTTGTTACTTATAATTTGTTGTGAAATTGTTATTAAAATTTTGTGGATATAGTATTATACATTACTCCAAAAAAATCTTGGACCCCAAATATGAACCTTAACCCCTTAAACCAAAATAAATAAATAAATAAATAAAAGATCAAGTAGCAACAATAAAAATGAGCTCAAATAATAGCAAAAATAATCCAAGCAAAAACAAGACTAAGTCAAACAACAACAAATAATCAAATAATTCAACAAAAAGCTCATTTTTTTATAATAAAAAAACCCCTCTAGTCATTCAAATTTGTAATTTGTTAAACCCATTCCTTAAAAATATCTATAATTTCATTTTTCTTGAAATAGGTCCTAAGAGAGATATTGTGGCATATGGCTCGTAGTCACAGTAAGTATTGTCTTTTGCTCTCTCTCTCTCTCTCTCTCTCTCTCTCTCTCTCTCTCTCTCTCTCTCTCTTATATGTTCTCCATTTTTCCTTTTTCTATAATCATTTTAGACCCTCTCTCGTTTTATTACTTCCTTCTCAGCATTCTCAATTCTCACTATTTCTCTTATTAGTGTCTTTTTGCCTTTTTATTTTATTAGTAGAAGGAAATTGTAAAACTTTGTCTATTATTTTTCCTTTTTTTTTTGTTTAGAAGATATTTGTAAAGTCCAAATTTTTTAGGTTGGAAACCATGAACAAATTATAACCTTAGAATTTAGTTTGTGCAGCTGTTTAGTCTAGAAATATTCAGTTAAACAAAACAAATGAAGTTCAGCACAGTTGAAGACTTAAGAAATTAGAAAAAGCATGTGCGGATAAGTTATACTTATCTTGACCAATCGAGATGCACATCTTGACTGATCGAGATTCGTGCAAATTGTGGATCTAGCTTTTTCTCTCAGTCGTTTGATTTAGGATTTTGATGGATCTTAAGCATATATTAATACAAACCCTAGAGCAAGTTTTTACACATTCAAAGGGGGAGTGTTCTATATACAGATCTGGAGATTTTCCATACCCTTTTAGGGCTACAACTAGAGTCCTTGTGCAAACAACATACCCAATCATAAAGCGAAGTCGCTACATTTAGTCAACCACAGTTGCTGATCTAAATCTTTAAGTATAGATTTCAAAGTCACAAACTAGAGAGTTTGTGTTGCTGCTCCAAATCTTTGAGTGGAGATCTTAAAGTTACAAACATAGGAGTTTGTGTGCAACAGTTTTACAGTATATCGAAACTAGAGTCCATGGATTTGGAATTACGTGTGATTACACCAATATGTGCTATATGAGGTAGCAGTAGATTTAGGGTTAAATTTATTGTATAAACTTCGATTCTTTTAGTGAAATGTTTCCTTGAGGATTGTTTAGGTTAAATCATCCCCATGTCTTTTACTTTGAAACCATAGTTTCAAACAATTTCCTAGGTCATCATTTTTGGTGTTCATGTGATCTATGCTCATTTGATGTTTAATTGATTTAGATCTATTGCATAATTAATCTAATAAATTATTTGGTTAATATTCGATAAAACCTGAGACAACTGGGGTCTAAAACCCTAACAATATTGTTTTTTTTATTGTTGTTGTAATGTTGATATATTTAAGTTCTTTAAAAAATTAAATTTCCTAGAGCCGCCACTAATTCGATATATGCCCTGTTGCATTATAAATAACTAGTAACTTGCCCGTGCGATGCGCGGATAATGTTGTAATATTTTGTAATTTTTTTTTGGAGAATGTTGTATATATAATAGCATATTTGATTTAAAACTTTGTTAGTAATGAGTTCATCATAAGAAACAACAATTATAAATTGCACACACATATCCATTATAATTATTCTATTCAAGTAATGAGCAATAAAAAAACAAATTGGAGTAATATTTTATAATAAAATTTGATAAAAACATGTTAATTCATTCCTTATTATTGATCTTTATTATGTGATGTAATAAAGAGTTTCATTGTGAAGTCTTGTTTTTTTTTTTCTTCAATGCTTTGTTTTTTGTGGTATGGTGATGCTTGGAATGCTTGTTAAGTGGTACGTTATAATCTTCTGTTTCTTCATCTTCAATGTTTGAAGTTAAGTGCTTCCCTATTTATTCAATTTTTGAGCTTTTATCACTTTTTCCTTTTGTTGCATCATTTGTGTTGATCATTAATGTATTGGCAGTAGAAGAAATTTGACTGGATTTTACAAAGTTTGGACTTACAAATTTGTTGTCGCTAAGATTTTGCGTAGCTATCTGCACTTATATTAAATTTCAGCATGTTATTTACATCAATGTAAATGTGATGTGACATTTTTTTGTAAATGTTTTTATATTTTTTTGGTTAGGAACAGCGTAGCGAAAGAATTAATATAACATATTTGATTGTGTATTTTTTGTTTTATTCTTCCATACCTTTTTGTCATTTGAAGATGCATAAAAAGTTTTAGCACCTGCGTAATTTCAAAACCATCATTTAGATTGAATTCATTCAAATGAAGTAGGAAAATGTATTTTCTTCCTAAAATTTTCTTCAAATAATGTGAGATTCGTTCTCCAATATCAATCTGCATATGAGGAATTCAATATATAATGATCAGTTTACAGTAATTTAAATAAATTGTACCTCAATTTGTTTGTATAAACGTTGTGCAGACGCTATTACATTGATTCAATGATTGGCATCGTAGTTTCAAACTGATGCGGGGATGCACACAGGGTTCATCATAAGCACCAATAGTGTACTTAATTAATTAGCCATTATTTAGTGCAAAGAATTATGTTTACTTACTAATTCACTTTGCCTTATTTATTGTAGCTAACGGCTTTTCATAATGAGTAGCTAATAGTAGTTGATTTATAACCTTGTTTTAATAGAATAAGTTGATTCACAACTTGGTTTCAAGAAAAAGGTCATTCTACAGTATCCATATTTTTTTTTGTGTAGGTATGGTACCCACTTATAAATTTAACCACTGATTTCACTTGTTTTGATTCAGGCCGTTGATATGATTTTAATGAATTACCAATTACCGGCCGAGAAGGTAACATAAAAGTAAAACACTCAAACGAAGGAAAAAACAAACGTATCTGTTTTTTCTCTCTCACCGTCTCGTGCTCTCTCTCTGTGCTGCGTTCTTTCAATTCTGCTCGTCGATCTTCGCCGATCTTCACCTCGTCTTCATACAAATCTCAGGTAACCACTCTTCATACCTTTTCCCTGAGTTTATCGTCAAGATTTGGGCCTATTTGATTGGTTTTTTTTTTTTTTTTTTCCTCTAGGAATTTTCAGCACTAGCATTAGGAATGTTGTGAAATATGAACTGAAATTTCATAATAGGCAGATTTGGGTTTTGGAGAAGGCACGGGGTTTTTTTTTAGTTGAATTGAGTTTAACTCATTGAATGTATGAATTGATTGGTGAATTTTTGGACTCGGGTTTGATTAAATTGAGTAACTAATTTTGTTGGTTAAGTTGAGCTTAGCTTGTCGGACCATGTGAATGATTGGTGAGTTTTCGGATACAGGTTTTGGGGAAGTAACTAATTTTGTTGGTTAAATTGAGTTTAGTTTTATTGAGTGTGTGAATTGGTGGGCGAATTATTAGATTTGGGTTTTAGAGAATTAACTTGTTTTGATGATTAGATTGAGTTTAGTTTATTTGTATTTGCGTTGTGTGTGTTGTTTTGTTGATTCAATGTTTGTGTGGTTCAATTCTTTTGCAGGTAGTAGAAGGGGAAGGAAATATATCAGGCTATGCCCACACACATCCTAGTACTAATGGAAGCAAGTGGTCTAGGGAAAAGAGATTTAGGAGTAATGCCAATGGTTTTTTTTCCACAAACAAGCGGTGCGTGTTGTTTAGTTGCTTTGAGTATAATTTTCCAGTATTTTATGATGGTCTAGATTGATGGTTTTAGGGATTTTAAGTTATCATTATGCTAGGACCATATAGGCTGTTGAGACAATTAAATACATTTCATGATTGCTGAGGAGAAATAGGAGAAGCTTTATGCTTTATTTAGTTGCTGCAAAATTAGAGAGAAGAGACAGGAGTTTTTAACTTGGTTATAGTAGGGGGTGAGTTTAGTGGCATTCGTCCCAGCTTCTTTTCCAAAAGCAGCACCAAGGTCAAGGTGGTCTAGGGCAGTGTTTTCTTTGAAATTCTAATGATTTTTTAAGTGATGAAAATTCTTTGAACATTTTGATTCCTGTCTTATTCCTACTTTTCTTATTAACCAAAGGTATTATTGTTCAGGGAAACCTAATTTCATTTAAAACGGGCTCGTGGATTGGTTTATGGTATTCAGAGAATTAGTTGTCCATGTTTCTGATTCAGTTGTTACAAAAATTGTTTTTAGTTTAATATTGATGGGTGTATGTCATTTACAGGCAGCAAAGCAATGGTATCAATCAGGGTCGTGGTGACATTGGAGTGCATGGTGACTACTTATCTCTTATTATATAAGCTTTTTATATTGTTTCTAGTTCTTTATATGTTTCACTGCCCCAACTCTGATGCCCTGATTCAAGTGAAGATTCCCGGATGAGTCCAAATGATTTGCGTTTGAAACAGATAAACAAAAGAAAGATGAAGCGAATTCAAAGGGTTTTTGAAGAGAGAAGGAAGATGGACCAAAGTCAAAAGTTGTCAAAAACTATTCAGCCTGCAAGGCATAACATGCAGCAGCAAAGGTCTGATTTAAAGGACGTACTTTTTTGTGGCAAACGCCAGCCATAGAAAGACCTAGATCCCCAAATAGAAATTTGAAATCTTCTAGGGGACTCTCACCACAAAGAAATTTCAATGAGCTGCACCAAGTACCATCGCTAAGGGCAGCTGATAATTCAAGAGCTAGATGGTTTTTAAGCAATGATGGTGCTTCTAGGCCAACAGGACCTTTTAACTGTCAAAGGTCCTGATACTTCAGAGCTAGTTATGCAGCTTACACCAATAGGTGGCATTCGGTATATTTTTCCCCCCTGCTGCCCTGTTTTAGCTTAATTTAAGAGGATTTGGTTTGTATTTGTGAGGTTATCTTGATTAATGGTTGTGTATAATTCTTGTTGGTCATTTAATGTTATGTATTCATCATGCTTTTTTGAATGGAATTTTAAAAGGTGGAAGAATCTCACACTGTCTGAGGTGGAAATTTTATTGTCTTCAATAATTATAGCATGTCTGAGGTGCAAAATTTGTTTAGACTTTTTGGAGTATAAATTCACCCAATACAACTCCACTATGCTGTAAACATAGCAAACAACATGAGTTCTATGCAATTGTGATATTGATTGGTGAATGTGATGCTTAATTAACCAGCTGGATTGGAGAGATGATTAAGATCATTGAAAGCACACAATCAATTAACAACATTCTGTCAGATAAATCTTTATCAAAATAATTGTACATCACTCACATTTGACTGCCTCATCAAATTATGGTAAAATTTGTGGTCTTAAAAGAGCCATTATGTTATGGTGGGAGCCACATATGCCATTTGAGACATGGTTTATTGGTCTAGATAGATTATAAATAAATAAATAAATAAAGGAGGAGGAAAGGTAGTGGATGATCATGTGAAACAAAAAATATGCACTTTACATTTTCTACGCTTGTAGATGGATAGCGAAGCCAATCATCTACCAAAGCTGAACCTTCAAGGACAAGGTGGATGCCATCCATCGACAAGATATTTGTGGACTTGGTTGTTAAGCATACACAACTTGTGAAAGAGCAAATTACTTTTAGTTGTTATAAAGTATTAGTTGTTGGAAAAATGTAGCTACAGTGGTATAGATTCTAATGTGATATTATAGAGTTTTAGCCAAAAAAAAGCTAGTGGCGAAACTTAATTCATTCATGTGTGGACCTCATCTGTGTGTTAAATGTTAAAACTATGAACTTTCCATTGAAACTATTAATTTTTGATTTATAGTATATCTTAAAATGCTGCTATAGAGGATTTACTGAGACGTTGGCAGTTAAAAAAAAAAAAAAGAGTAGAACTCAAGTCTACAAAATTTGAGTTCCACTATGATAATACACACACATACATAAATCAGTAGAACGTCATATATGACTGTTTATGAGTTAGTGATTTAGTGATTTTTTTTTTTTTTTTAAATGAATGGGAGACTGAATTTTTATTTTTTGTGATTACAAATGTATGTGTTGGGTGCACACATGTACTTGTACTTCAGGCACACTTTTTTTTTTTTTTTTTTTTTTTTTTTTTTTTTTTTTTTTTTAAGTTTTGTAGTTGACAATTAGGTTTTTGACAAGAATTTGAAAATAAATTTGCAAGGAAAAACCATTACACTTTGAAAAAATAAAAATAAGATGTTCCACTTATTGTTAATCTTATTTCACTAGTTCAGAGTTCAAACACTTGCTAGCAATTGGATTGCACAGTTTGACTGAAAGATAGAGATTTTATTAGGAGATGGAAATTGATGCATAGTTAAGCACTACAAGAATGAATTTCTTCGACTTGCAAATTGTTAAATAACATCTAATTTTCCTCTTTTACCCTTTGATGATTCAATGTCAAACTTGTTGAGTAGTCTTACACTCATAACAAGGGTATTCCGGAAATTTAGATGGAATTTAGGGTATTTTTGTTATTTTTTAGATTTTGAGGGTATTTTGGTCCTTTTTAGGTTCAAGGTCATTTCGGACATTTTTGAGGTACTAAGGGTTTTTCAGACACTCTCTTGGAATGTGGGCATTACGGTTATTTTTTTGGTTCTAAGAGTATTTTGGTCATTTTTTAGTCTTCATGGTTATTTTGGTCATTTTTTAGGTTTTAAGGTCATTTTGATCATTTTTTAGGTTTCAAGGTCATTCAATCCTTTTTTATATTCTATAAGGGTATTATTTTCATCATTTTTTGCACCCATAATCATTTTTTAGGTTTTATGGGTATTCTAGTAATTGTTGAGGGTTTTGGTGGTATTTTGGTCATTTTCAAGTTTTATGAGGTATTTTGGTAATTTTATAAGTTTCGAGGGTATTTTGAAATTTTTTTAGGTTTTAGGGTTATTTTAGTCATTTTTAAGGTTCTATGGGTATTTCGGTCATTTTTTAGGTTTCAAGTAGATTACGATCGTTTTTTAGATTCAAAGGACATTTCAGTCATTGTTTAGGTTACAAGGTCATTTTATTCCCTTTTTAGGTTTCAAGGTCATTAAGGTCATTTTTTAGGTTCTAAAGGTATTTTAGACATTTTTTAAATTTTAGGGTCATTTTAAGGATTATAGGGTATTTCAGTCATTTTTTAGGTTTAAGGGTATCCTAGTAATTTTTGAGAGTTTTTGTGGGGTATTTGGTCATTTTTAAGTTTTAGGGGGCATTTTGGTAATTTTATTATATTTAAGGGTATTTCAGCAATTTTAGAGGTTTAGGGGTATTTTTGTTATATATATATTTGTTGATTATTAGGTAAGTCAGTGGGGTTGGGTTGGGTCGGGTTGGCTACAACCATATGTGATATTGGTACTGCCTAATGTGACAATGGAACCATCAAATATGAGGAAAAAAAAAAAAAATGAGGCTCTGCTGACTCAAATGAGACTGACACTTTTCATTATGGTCAAAATGATAAACTATGAAAGACTAAATTATTTTGTTTAAAATTTTTAAAAGAGTCGGGTTATTTGTTTTTGGTAAAATTGGTTAATTGGGCTTAATTGTTTTTAACTATACTATTAGTAATTTTTTTTGTTGGGCTAATTTTTTGGGATGTTTATTTTGTTTTAAATTTTAGATGTAAAAATTTTTTAATAGCTTTTAAAACAAGGAAAATGCTAGAGCTACAATTTTTTTTTTTTTTTTTTATTATAAAAGTTGCTATTATGGTGAGCGGTTATTAGTAAGTAAAAAAGTGACATTAGTGGTGGGTCCAAATGTAAAAGTATGGTCAGATGTGATATTGGTACTACCTAATGTAACAATGGAACTTCAAATGTGAGAAAAAAATTGGTACCACCAAATGTGACAAAAGTACAGTCAAAAGTGATGTAGGTACTGCCTAATGTGACAATGGAACCATCAAATGCGATAAAAAATAAAAGAATCACCGAATGTAACAAAAGTAAAGTCGCATGTGATATTGGTACTACACAATATGAGGATGGTACCCTCAAATGTGAGAAAAAAAATGAATCACTAAATGTGACAAAAGTATTCTCAAATGTGATGTTGGTACTGCTGAATGTGACAATGAAACCATCGAATGTGACAATGAAACCATCAAATGTGAAAAAAAAATAAAGGAACCACCAAATGTGACAAAAGAACAGTCACATGTGATATTAGAACTGTACAATGTGAGAATAGAACCATCAAATGTGATGATAGAACCATCAAATGTGAGAAAAAATAAAGAAACCATCGAATGTGACAAAAGTACAATTACATGTGATGTTGGTACTGCACAATGTGAAGATGAAACTATCAAATGTGAAAAAAAAAAAAAAAAAAAAAGGAACCATCAAATGTGACAAAAGTATTGTCAAATGTGATGTTGGAACTGTATAATGTGAGGATGGAACTGTCAAATATGAAAAAAAAAAACAAAAAAAAAACAAAAAAAAAAAAAACAAAAAAAAAAAAAACAAAAAAAAAACAAAAAACAAAAAAAAAACCAAAAAAAAAAAAGAAAAAAGAAAAAAGAAAAAAGAAAAAAAGGAACCACTGAATTTGACAAAAGAACTGTCACATGTGATGTTGAAACTGCATAATATGAGGATGAAATTGTTAAATGTGAAAAAAAAGAAAGGGAACCACTGAATGTAACAAAGAACTGTCACATGTGGTGTTAGAACTATATAATGTGAGAATGAAACTGTCAAATGTGAGAAAAATATAACTTGGTATATCAAGTTACTTATTAGTGAGTACTGTACCCCTTTTTTTGGGGGTTGTGGTAGAATTACCCAAAAAAAAAAAAAAAAAATTATAACTTCACGATTTGATTCAATGCGGCTTAAGAAATTCCCTAAATACCAAGAGAGTTAATCCATTCGGAAGTGGAACTGGAAAGCATGCTGCAAGTTCCCATCACTATTTGTTTCTTATTCTAACAAGAGATTGAATAACGAGCCAATTAGAAGAAGACCTATGTAAGGTTGAATTTAATCAACCATCTTGTTGGCTTTATTCCGTGCCAAATTTACTTGTATTTCAGCAATTAGTAACCCTGTATTTAGGTGAGATTGTTGTAAGGGTAGTGAGTGAGATAGTGTGTTGAAATGTTCAAGAGTGTGCAAGAAAAACAGAGACTCGCGATTGGATCTTGCGGGTGACTCGCGGCTGCAAGTTGCCAGAAGCAGCACACGTGCCAGGCATGCCAAAAGTTGAAGCGTCATGCTAGCTGGAGCACTACAAGACAAAATAGGACAACTGGCCGTTCAGTTATCTCGTGGCTAGATCTCGCGACTCAGTTAAGCCGCGAGCCAACCTTGTTTTGAAAAACCTAACTCTTCACATTCCATTCTCACCCCAGTATAAATACCTCTTATACCCACGAAAGAATGAAGGCTTCCAGAGAGAATTTTGAGAGAGAAACCCTAGAGAAAAACAAGATTGATTCATCCACAATCTTCACATAAGAGACTCTTCAAATTCCTCTACTCTCTTCCTCTCCATTGTTAAATTCTTGAGAGGCCTTTTACCAAAACCTTTTTCTCACCATATCCATTTTTGTGAGAGGGTTGTTTAGTGTTTTTGGGAAGTAGTTAGGAAGGAACCAATTTCACATTGGTTGATGCTATGGTCAAGTAACGGAATCAAGGAAGTTAGAAAAGAAATAGGTTCGGCGCAACCTCGTTGGAGCAAGAAGCTCAGAGGGCTTAGGTACACTGGGTAAATTAGGCTTGGAAGGTCTATTGCTATTCATGTATCCCAACTACATTTTTTAGTGGATTACTTACCGCTTGGAGGGCGGCGGAGAGGTTTTACGCCAAGGGTTTCGGTTTCCTCTTCGATAACACATCGTGTGTTGTCCTTGTGTTTGCATCTCTCTTCCCTTAATCTTTGCCTTTTATTTTCTACTGTGGATGTGATTTTAATTGGTTTAGATTATTTACAAATTTTGTTTATAGCTTGTGTTCATTTTCCACACACTTATTGTTTGTCATAAAGCTTAAATTGGTAATTTTGTTATTGGGGGTCTAAACGTTCATAGTGTTTTATACACTAATTAAACTTTCAATTGGTATCAAAGCGGGTACACTTGTTGTGGTTTAAATACCTAAGTGTGATCCTTGGCCCCTTGTGTTTATTTGCCATGGATTGTGCTTTGTATGCCTTTTTGTATGATTTGGTTGATGATAAATGTAACATGTCACGTGTTTGTGAAAATGCCTCTATGAGTGTGGATCCTTATGATTGTGATGTTATGTTGCATGAATCATTTGATGTTGTTGATATTCCAAATGACAAACTCTTGAAGAAAAATGCTAAGAAGTTTCAAAAGAATTTGAGCAAGTTATTTTTTGAAAA
The DNA here is from genome assembly GCF_932294415.1 of Quercus robur. Classification (NCBI taxonomy): domain Eukaryota; kingdom Viridiplantae; phylum Streptophyta; class Magnoliopsida; order Fagales; family Fagaceae; genus Quercus; species Quercus robur. Next base: position 1,154,310 of record NC_065541.1, read on the forward strand.
TGATGATTTGATTGCTAAGCTCAATGAATCTAATAAATTGGTTGAGAAATATAAAAAACTTGCTGAAAATTCTCTTGAAAAGCTAAAAGAGTTTGAATGTTTGAATATGGACTTGGATGCTAAACTTGTTTTGTTTAACAAACTTGTTGATGAGTTAAAATGTGAAAATGAATCTCTTAAGATGCATGCCAAGTGTTTGATTGCTGAACTCATTGATAAAAGAGATAATAATATTTGTTGCAATCATGTTGTGGTACCCGATCTTGTACCTATTGTGTGTTCTACCTCTAAGGACAAATCGGTGTACGTTCCTCCACACAAATGAAATCAAAAGGTGGAAAGAAAGGCTGTTAAGTCAAAGCCTCTGTTTAGGTCTCAACCTAAGGCTTTGGATGTATCTAAGTTTGTTCCAACTTGCCACCATTGTGGTGTGATTGGTCATATAAGACCTCAATGTCATAAGTTGAAGAGAGAACAAAACCATGTTGCTAGATCCCTTCCCAAAAAGCCTAGTAGACCTAAACACATTGTTTGTCACCATTGTGGTGCTTTTGGTCATCTAAGACCTCATTGCTCTAAGTTTCATGCTCTTAAAAGAATCAAAAGAAAAGAGAAACTTGAACTTCTTGGAAGTTGTGCTAAAAAGAGTAAATTGGTTTTGAGTAAAAATAGCTTGTTGTTAAAGAAAATGTTTAATGCTCTTAACTCCTTAACTATGTGCATCTCCGGCTCTCATTCTTCCAACCCTTGTCTCACTTTTCTTGAGACACTCATTCCAAACAATCGTTCCATTTGGATGAGGAAGGGTTCTTATGGTTGAGTTTTTGCTCTTTTGGTCCTTGATCTAATTCTTTCGATCTTTGTAAGACTCTTCATGCATTAAATGTCATATTTTCATGCATTTTGTGCATCTTGCATTTCTTTTTATGTATTGTTTTTGTTTTGATTTTACTTTTATGTTTTAGTTTTATGTGAGTAAAAAATCCAAAACCACATAAAAAGTGAAAAATTCAAAAAGTTTGATCGTATATGTTTGAGCACATATCACATGTGAGTTTTGCCTTGTACCTTCGTACAAATGGCTTTATGCATTTACGAACTTAGCTTGTTCTTTATGCACTTATTTTTTTGTGGGAAAAATCTTGAAATCTATGTGTGATTGTTGTAAATCGATCTTCAAGCTTGTCATGAATAATTGGTCAATAGTCTTGATGGTTTTGATACTTGCATAGACTTGTGCCTATATATATTCCCACAATTTTTTTATTGTTTTTGCTTAAAGAGCCCAACAAATGTAAATCTCAAAATGAAAAGAGATAATGAGTTGTAAAAGCCGTCGCACATACTAGTATTTAACTAGGAAAACGGGAAAGCGACTTGTATTGAAAATATATGATGCCCAAAAGTCAAAGGCTTGTTCATCAAATTGAAATATCAAAAATTTCAGGCATTGATCTCAAAAATAAGTTGTATTGATTCAAAATGATCAAATGATATGAATTGTAAGAAGCCAAATGAAAAACTTCAAAGATATGTAATCATTTTCTTGTGGGAGGTCATATATATTCATTTCTATAATTGAGATATGCATATACCAAGGGGGAGAAGACATTGAGTTAACAATAAAACTTTATTTTGTTTGTTTCTCTTTATGTTTGTTTTATTGTATTGCATCGTGTTTGTGTTTTGGACATGCATATATCCCTATGCTATTGTGCTTCATTGAATGCATATTTCGGATGATCATTTGCTTTGTTATGTGATCATTGTAGTCATTTCTATATGACTGTTTTGGTGTATGATCAAGTTGCTCACATGTTTCACATCATGTTTACTTGATTGCAATTTACTTATTACATTATACTTATCCTTTTATTACTTACTTTACCTTGATGGTCTAATGTGTTTTGTGCAAGTATTTCAGGTTACAAGTATATATGTTCCAAGTGCATCACAGCTTCTCATCATTTTGAAGGGGAGAAACTTTAAGCACTTTTAGTTTATATTGTTTAAGTTTATATTCAGTATTTTGTGGTTTGTACCCATGTTGCTTTTGTAAGCTTTTAGGGTTTGTTTTCATTATTTGTAGGCTTTATGGTCTGTACCATGCTTTATGCAGCCTTTATACTTTGTTAAATCAATACTTCTAACTAAATGTCATGCATTTTCTTGTTAAGTATTGTCACTCTTGTGCCCTTGTAGGATTGTTCCTAGATGCATATACTTAGTTTATTGTGCATTGGTTGAGTGTTGGGCATGCAAGTAACTTGCATTGAGCTTGTTAGCTTGTTTGTTCAAGTGTTCATTCCAAGTGTGAATGAGCATTGTGGTCACTACCTTGTAGTGATTGCTTGTTTGATCAAGTCATGGTTTGTTTTTTAACTCCATCTTTGCTTGATCACATCATGCTTGCTTTATATGCATTTCATGCTTTTTTACATACAATGATCATGGTGTATTGTTGTGTTTCAAGAGATTCATGTTCATATGATTCAAGAGCTTCACAGTTTCTAGAGTTAGGTATGAGTGAGTTTTGTTCAACTGTTCCCAACTCACATGTTAAGTCTAGAGTTTGTTTTAAGGTTTTGTCACGGAATAGCCAAAGGGGGAGATTGTAAGGTTGAATTTAATCAACCATCTTGTTGGTTTTATTCCATGCCAAATTTGCTTGTATTTCAGCAATTAGTAACCTTGTATTTAGGTGGGATTGTTGTAAGGGTAGTGAGTGAGATAGTGTGTTGAAATGCTCAAGAGTGTGCAAGAAAAACAGAGATTCACGACTAGATCTCGCGGGTGACTCACAGCTGTAAGCCGCCAGAAGCAGCACACATGCCAGGCATGCCAGAAGTTGAAGCGTCATGCTAGCTGGAGCACTATAGGACAAAATAGGACAACTGGCCGTTCAGTTATCTCGCAGCTGGATCTCGCGACTCAGTCAAGCTGCGAGCCAGCCCTGTTTTGAAAAACCCGACTCTTCACATTCCATTCTCACCCCAGTATAAATACCCCTTATACCCACGAAAGAATGAGGGCTTCTAAAGAGAATTTTGAGAGAGAAACCCTAGAGAAAAACAAGATTGATTCATCCACAATCTTCACATAAGAGACTCTTCAAATTCCTCTACTCTCTTCCTCTCCATTGTTAAATTCTTGAGAGGTCTTTTAACAAAACCTTTTTCTCAGCATATTCATTTCTGTGAGAGGGCTGTTTGGTGTTTTTGGGAAGCAGTTAGGAAGGAACCAATTTCACATTGGTTGATGCTATGGTCAAGTAACGGAATTCGGGAAGCTAGAAAAGAAATAGGTTCGGCGTAACCTCGTTGGAGTAAGAAGCTTGGAGGGTTTAGGTACACTGGATAGATTAGGCTTGGAGGGTCTATTGTTGTTCATGTATCCCAACTATATTTTCTAGTGGATTACTTACCGCTTGGAGGGCGGCGGAGAGGTTTTACGCCGAGGGCTTCGGTTTCCTCTTTGATAACACATCGTGTGTTGTCCTTGTGTTTGCATCCCTCTTCCCTTAATCTTTGCCTTTTATTTTTTGCTGTGGATGTGATTTTAATTGGCTTAGATTGTTTACAAATTCTGTTTATAACTTGTGTTCATTTTCCGCACACTTATTGTTTGTCATAAAGCTTGAATTGGTAATTTTGTTATTAGTGGTCTAAACGTTCATAGTGTTTTATACACTAATTGGACTTTCAACCTAGAAATGGTAAGTTCTAATTAGCTCAACTGTTAAGGTCTCTAATAATTAAATAAAAAATCAAAGGTTCAATTCCCGCCTACACTAAAAACTGATTGATATCTTAGTCTAATGAAAGGTTAAAACTCACTTATTTTGTGAGCTAAAATCTGTAACTTGATTGACTTGGTTGGAGTATAGTAATTTTGATATTTTGATTTGAGGAGTATTTAGTGTGTTACATGCTGTAATATAAACTGTGTTCCATTGTATAGAAGTCACTTATTCTATGTAGCTGTAAAAAAAGAAATCAAAACCACAACTTATGGAAAAAATACTGACAAGCACATGCCCATTACATAGCTAGTGACAGCAATGTATTGATTTGAAATCATGTTCAAATGCAAGATGAGATCATAATTACATTAATTTCCCACAGTTTCAATTACTCGAAAGGGGACAAAACTGATGTTGCCACGAAAATGCGTTCATGGGTTTAATAATTATTTCCGTTAGAATGAATAAGTACTCTTCTTCACAATGTGTTACATGCTTTGGCACAGTGGCGGCTCTACCTTATAGTAAGTTGTTTACAGTATCACCTTGACTTGAAAAAACAAAGTTTCAAGAATTAGGTTCATTAAAAATAAGAGTAATGTTACACAAGTTAGCCTTTGTTAGAATGATATTTCTACAATCTCGCCATGTGAATGACTTGACTTTATTAAGGACGTTGAGACCCCAGAGTGTCTTCCAAAATATATTACGATTCTAGTTGTTTGATGCTTCTCCTGGGCTTCCATTAATCACCTCATCCAACACAATCTTTTAAGCACTGTGAACAGTAAAATTCCCTTTCGGAGTATAAGCTCATATCATCTGATCACTTGAAACCCGAAAACTAAGGGGAATGCTTAAAATAGCAGAGGCATCCAAAGGGGAGAAGATCTGTGTAACCATGTCAGCCTTCCAAGCCCTAGTGTAAGGATCAATAAGCAGAGACACTCAAGCATCGACTGGGACACTAACCGGTCTAGATGTAAGTTTAAATGTAGATGGTTCATTAATCCATTTATCTCTCAAAATATTCAGTGTATCGCCATTCCCAACCTGCCAGCGATGCCCTCTTTGTATAATGGGTTGTGCTGCCAAGATACTACGCCAAGCAAACGACGAATGGTTGCCAAATTCAGCCGATAGAAAGTTCCTATTGGGGAAATACCATGCCTTGAAGATCCTATGAACGAGTGATGTAGTATTAGTTTGTAAGCGCCAGCCTTGCTTTGCTGGTAAAGCGAGATTGAAGGCTTTGAAAATGCAAAAACCGAATCCACCCTCCTCCTTTGGTAAACACATCTTGTCCCAAGTCAACCAAGCCATTTTGCTTTTCTCGTTGTTTTGCCCCCACCAAAACTTGCGAACCATACCAGTCATTCCATCACATAAAGCATTTTGGAGTTTAAATACACTCATAGTGTTGGTACTACCTGTGCCACTGTTTTTATCAATATCTCATTTCCCGCATTAGACAATAGCTTCTCTTTCCACCTAGATAGTTTGTTATCCAATCTCTCAATTAATTGATGGAAGGTGTTACACTTATTCTTCCCTACCAGTGATGGAAGCTCCAGATACTTCTTATGTTGTCTAATGATCTCTGCCCCAAATCTATTCTTGATCTCATCTTGGACATTTTGTGGTGTGTTACAACTAAGTACTGGCATGCAATTCTATAATTAAATTCTTTAGAGAATGCAAGATTTTAAAATAATGGCTAAATAGTGTATTTCCACAATAAAATTAATATTATAATTTAGAGGAAATAAAAGAATGAGAGAAAATTTGGCAAGTAGATGCATCAAATTGCCCGTTGCTTGTGACTTTAATTAGTTCCTATACAATGCTATGATTTATTGCATGGATCGTGAACACAATGAATATATATATAAATACTGAATTTGCAACTCATGGGAATTTTGAAAATTCTGTGAAGGAAAGATATAGAAAACTGAGAAGTTTAGGCTCTTGAATCTTTGTTCATTCAAAGCACTTTATGATAATCACCGTTGAAAAAGCAAAAAACACAAAAGTTGGGATTAATAATGAAATGGGTGAACTGATGAAGCCAAACCAGTTCTCTGGAGAGGATGCTCTGCTGGTTGAGTTTGAAGAAATGGGGTTTGATCATTTGCAGCTTCTTCTCCCATGGTCTCCAAAAAAAGATTAAGTTCTCAATTTTTTTTTTTTTTTTTTTGAAGAACCCATCTGGCAGAAATTCAATTTATAGCTGAAATTATTTGTAAAGATGATAGATTTTCCAGAGATACAAGTCTACTTTTTGGTGGAAAAAAGAAGATAAAGTGAAAGTCTAGTTTGGAAAAAATTGGCCTTTGCTCTTTTTAAAAAAACAATCCAGCATTTTGCCCCTTTTTCCCAAACTAATTAGGAAAATGCTCTTCTTTTGAAACTCGATTTTCTCAAAATCGAGTTAAGCCCTAAAGTGGTGTTTTTAAGGAGCCTATAGTGACGTTTTAAGGAGTCTATAGTGGCGTTTTGTAACTCAAGTTCCTTGAACTCAAGTTATAGGTAAAAAAAAAAAGAAAAAAAAGTTGCATGGAAATCGAGTTACAAAACGTTACTATAGGTCCTTAAAATGTCACTATAGGCTCCTTAAAACACCACTATAGGCTCCTTAAAACGCTACTATAGGGCTCCAGAATATATATATATATATATATACATATATTTTATAACTCAATTTTGAGAAAATTGAGTTTCAAAAAAGGGGCATTTTCCTAATTAGTTTGGGAAATGGGACAAAATGCTGGATTTTTTTTTTTTTTTTAAAAGGGGCATTTGCCCATTTTCTCCAAAATAACTTTATGTTAACACGTTTGGAAGATTATTCAAAATTGTGTATGATAGTAAGTAAGGAATTAATGCACATCTTCTATCTCTAAGGGTATATTTGGTTGGGGTGAAAACATGGAGGATGGAAAATAGGGAGAGGAAAATAAAGTGGAAAATGACATTTTCCACTGTTTGATTGAGAGGGGGAGTGGGAGAGAAAAACGGTGGGGCCCACAAGTTTTTTCTCCTCCCCCTTTAAAATACAATCTCTCCAAATTGGAGTGAAAAGTGAGATAAAAATTTGGACAAAATTGCCCCCACCTCTAATTAACTTTTCTTTTTCTTTTTTTCTTTCTCTATTGACTTTTCCTTTGTGATGTTGGCTTTTTGTTTTGTTTTTGTTTCTTTTTTTTTTTAAATTTTATTTTAATTTTTAGTTTTATTATTTTTTTAAGAAAACACTTTTGGATAATTTCTTATGCTATTTTTGAAATGTCTACTTTCATCTATACACAATTTTTAAAAAAAGTATAATGTATTACTTTTTGTTTTATTTAAGAGGGACATGATGGTAAATTTATACAAACCTTATTTTCAACCAAACCAAAAAAAATTTCATCCCTCCACTTTTCCACCCTCCCTCTATTTTCTATCCTTTTACTTTTTCATCATCTTAACCAAACGGACCATAAGTTCCTCTCACTCTATGCTCCACCACTCTAATAGATGACACACGTCTACTTATTGTTTTGACACCTTAAAATAAACATTTGCAAGTCCAACTGAAAATTTTTGGTCTTTTATCTCGGAAAAACAAAAGCCCATAAATCATTTTTTTTTAACTATAAAAAAAAAAAAAGGGACCAAACTAAAACCTTAAGAGAGAAAAATGCAGCCCTCTCCCACTTTTGACTCTTTGACTGAATTTGTGAGTGGGAGTGGTTGTTGGCTATGTAATAAATGGGTTGGTCATGAAAATAAAAGTACTAAACAATTAAAAAATTGTAAACTTTTAAATTAAAGAATTGTAAATAAATTAAAAAAATTGTAAACTAATAAATAATTAAATAATTGTAAACACTTAGTTAGTGGGATAGAAACTAACAAATTAATTAAATTAAATAATTGTAAAGAACGTATAAAAGAATTTATCAAAATATCCTGTGAATTCAATAAAAACAAATGGTAAAAAGTAAAATACAAACTAATAAATTATAGTAAGAAATAATAATTAAGTTCGCTTAATAACAATAATTAATATATTTATTCAGGGACGGACCTAGTAGGGGGCTAAAGGAGGCCCGGGCCCCTTGGCCCAAATTTTTGTTTTTACTAGGTATATTTTATGTTTTTAATAGTTGGGCCAAACCTTGGCCTCCGATAGCCTGCTCCGACCAGTCCTAGCCTAACCAAAAAAGTTAAAAACCCATTAACCCACATTATATACAAACCGAATTAAAAAAAAAAAAAAAAAAAAAAAAAAAAAAAAAAAAAAGACAGAAGATCGAGAGACAAAGCTGGAGAGATTAAAGACAACTCAATCCAGCCAACTCATGTAAATCCTCAACCCAAAAAATAATAAATTTTATTAAATATTTTTTCTTGACTACCTCAAAAAATTTTGAACACCCTACTTTGAACACCTTGGGGAAAAAAAATCTTTAGCTTACTTTGAAGATAATTGTAGAAGGAGATGACACCACCAACCTTCAACAGATTAAAGATCTGCGTTATCTTTTGAAGATAAATCTGTTTTTCAAAAAAATAATACTATATTTTTGGATTCTAATGTTGAGTTATAAGATAATTAACTTATATATTGAATGGTATTTACATTATACTTTAGACTATTATATAAATTATGAATATAATATATATACAAATCTCGTTTTCATTTGGCCCCCCTTAAAGAAAGTTCCAAGTTACGTCATTGCTACAATTTTATTCACATAACTTAAGTTTCTTAATGACCACCCTAAAAAAAATTTCTAGAGTCATCACTAACTATTCGGATGCTTATTTGGATTATTTTTTTTTTTGCATAGACTCCGCCCCCCCTAACTTGAAATCCTGGGTCCGTCCCTATATTTATTGTATTAGAAAAAAAATATGTCAAATGAACTTATAATTTATCTTTTATTGACCCCTTGCACAAAAATCCTGAAGCCAACACTATCTAAGTTAGTTTACTAATGTAAATGGTTAGTCGAGAATAGACATTCCAGTTATATTTTTTTTTATTTTTTGTTCAGCCCTTAGGTTTGAAAGTCTGATCACGTGCAAAGACATTTCACATCTCTTGCACTTTTCTCTCAGCTCCAAGAGCTTCTTTCTACTGTCAATCTAGATATTTGTAAGACTTTTAAAACTCAAAAAAGAACTTAACTCGAATACAAAAGAAACCGCTGCACACCTTGATGCGATGGTCGCTCCACAAGTATATGTGCTTGTGGGGTGTGGGGGGTAAGAGTTGGGTTCAAGTTTTCAGACAAGAGTTTCACATACATCTACACTTAGATTAGGCTAAAGTAGAATTTATATCTTGTAAAAAAAAAAAATAATAAATAGACTTGTGTTATCCGTTAAGTGGTGGAGCATGAACTGGGGTAGGAATTTTGAGACATAGGATGCGCATTCAAAGCAACTAATTAATTTTCTATTCTTTCATGCTCCTATTAGCTAATACAAGCAAAACAAATATAATGTTTGGGCACCAAAATTTGACTCTATACAACCACTCTAAAAACAGGTCTGCATAGCGTGATATTGAATGTAATAAAAGATTTGGATATATATCTTTCTCACCACCAATTGGTTTTGAGGTGGAATGACATAGCTCACTATCCGACTGATAAGTAAAAAATAATAATAATAATACCAAAAATAAAATGATGATTTTGCTTTTTGAACATTCAAATTTTCAATATAAAAACAAAAAAAAAATAAAATAAAAAACCAAAACAAAACAAATTAGAAATGATATTTTAACAAAACACGTGAAGTACCTATAGCCACGTTTTAAACATGGTCATTGGTCCGATCCTATAGCCATGTTTTAAACGCGGCTATAGCTTTTACCTATAGTCACCTTTTAAACGTGGCCATTGGTCTGATCCTATAGCCACGTTTTAAACGCGGCTATAGCTTTCACCTTAGGCCACATTTTAAATGTGGCTATAGGTCCTGGTCTTAGGCCACGTTTGAAAAAGTGCGGCCATAGACCCCTCAGGCCTATAGTCACGGGGTTTAGCCCACATTTAAAAACGCGGCCAAAAAAATCCTGAAGCCAACACTATCTAAGTTAGTTTACTAATATAAATGGTTAGTCGAGAATATTCATTCTAGTTATATTTTTATTTATTTTTTGTTTAGCCCTTAGATTTGAAAGTCTGATCATGTGCAAAGACATTTCACATCTCTTGCACTTTTCTCTCAACTCCAATAGCTTCTTTCTACCGTCAATCTGGATATTTGTAAGACTTTTAAAACTCAAAAAAGAACTTAACTCGAATACAAAAGAAACCGCTACACACCTTGGTACGATGGTCACTCCACAAGTATATGTGCTTGTGGGGTGCGGGGAGTAAGAGTTGGGTTCAAGTTTCCAAAAGAGAGTTTCACATACATATACACTTAGATTAAGCTAAAGTAGAATTTATATCTTGTAAAAAAAAAAAATAATAATAATAAATAGACTTGTGTTATCCGTTAAGTGGTGGAGCATGAACTAGGATATGAATTTTGAGACACAGGATGCACATTCAAAGCAACTAATTAATTTTCTATTCTTTCATGCTCCTATTAGCTAATACAAGCAAAACAAATATAATGTTTGGGGACCAAAATTTGACTCTATACAACCACTCTAAAAACAGATCTGCATAGCGTAATATCGAATGTAATAAAAGATTTGGATATATATCTTTCTCATCATCAATTGGTTTTGAGGTGGAATGACATAGCTCACTATTCGACTAATAAGTAAAAAATAATAATAATAATAATACCAAAAATAAAATGATGATTTTGCTTTTTGAACATTCAAATTTTCAATAAGAAAGAAAAAAAAAATTAGAAATAATATTTTAACAAAACGCGTGAAGTAACTATAGCCACGTTTTAAATGTGGCCATTGGCTCGATCCTATAGCCACGTTTTAAACGCAACTATAGCTTTTACCTATAGCCGCTTTTTAAACGTGGCCATTGGTCTAATCCTATAGCCACGTTTAAACGCGGCTATAGCTTTCACCTTAGGCCATGTTTTAAATGCGGCCATAGGTCCTGGTCTTAGGTCACGTTTGAAAAAGTGCGGCCATAGACCCCTCAGACCTATAGTCACGGGGTTTAGCCCACATTTAAAAACGCGGTTATAGGCCAAATCATCTTATAGCCACGTTTTTTTGACCTATAGCCGTGTTTTAAAAACGTGGTTACAGAGCCTTTTTTTGTAGTGAGTTATTTTGCGCTTTATTAGACAATTTTGAATATGCTATTTGAACTTGAATTTTCTTGTCCACATATGTGGGTTTAGATGCTAAATTTGGTGCAATGGAGATCAAAATGTCAGTCTCACCTCCCTTCAGAAGGAATCTTATATTTTTCCTCATAGAAAAGGGTTCTCTTACTCTTTTGGAAACGCAAAAATATAATGAAAATGTTACTGTCTACTTAATTTCTAATTGTAAAATCTAAAAATTTTTATAACTGAAGTAGTCATGAAGATGTTATAATTTTGGATATTCATAAGTTTTTTTAGGATATGGAGGTCTAGTTACGCTCTATTTGTTTTAAAGAAAATATTGTGTAAAAATGGCTTTTTGTGTTTTCCAGTGTTTGTAGCATTAGAAAAAATGAGTCAAATGAAAAATATATTTGGTCAACATAAAAAGTATGACTTATTTTTAGAAATTGTTTTCCACAAATTATTTATTTTTGGGAAAACAACTCAATTTCATAGTAAACTAAATAAGGAAAGTTAAAAAAATGTTTTTCAATTCATTTAAGGTTACTATCAAATATAGGAAAATGAGATAGTTTTATAAAAAAACTTTTTTTAGAAAATGATTTATTTTCTAGAAAATATTATTGCTGAAACAAATAGAACAGGGCAATTAAATTTTAATAAATGGAAGTGTTTTTAGCCATTTTTCCTTTGTTTGATTATGTTCTCTTTATGTTGGTACACAAATGATTTCATCTCATTTAGATAATGAATACAATGTTTGTGATTGGGGTCTTGGGATTTGGTGGTGAGATTGGAATGGTTGAGAAAGTGTTTAATAAGTGTTCAGTTATAAAAATAAAGGCTACTTTTTATCTAGATTTTATTTTAATCATTTTAATATTAAATTTATAATAAAATATAGTTTTTTGTCTAAGCACTATTTAGTTAATTCTAACCGCATATATCTAGATTAGTAAAGAAAATCGCCTCAATAGTGAGAAACTACTACTAGAATTAGAAAAATTTATAAGATATGAATTAAGAAAATCAGGTTTCAAAGAATTCAACAATAGTGTGAGAAAATATCATAAATATTATACAACAAAATGGGTATTACATAGGGTCTTTATAAAAACACATAAAAATTATTTTCCAATTAAATTACAAAATATTTGTGCATTGCGTGGGACATTGTCCAGTTGTGAAAGAGTGACATTTTTTATTTCATTAAACTTTTTTTTTTTCAGAAAAAGGAAGAAGAAGAGTAAATCTAGCTGTTAAAGAGTACATAAATATCATCCTATAATTCCCATCAACGTCGACCCAATAAAAGCAAAAGCAAAAAGTCACATTGCTCTTTTGCTGCCACGTCCTTCTCTAAGCTATCTATCTTCTCTCTAAGCAAAGGCAACAATTCTCTACCTCGTGCACATGTAGGAGGGTCAAGACAAACAAAGTATCCACAAGTATCATCAACCTTGCAGCAAGAAAAAGATTAAACATAATTAATACTTAAATAACAGAGAGACAGATCGAGAGATATTATTTTCAGATTCAATAAGTTTGGACACGAAAAATTCCACAAATTGTTAAAGTAGTATATTATGACATGCGTCTACTTATATTTTCTATTCTTAATTCGTTAATGTCTCTTTAAGTTTTAAGTACGGTAAGTTAGCTTACTGACATAAACGTTAGTTGAGAATAGATGTTCCCAGTGGTTTTTTATTTTTATTTTTATTTTTTTTTATTGAGAGAGTTTTAATATTTGATGTCCACTCCTAATGATAGTTCTTTATTATCAAATTAAAACACCAATCAATTTTTTATATAGATAGAAATTGAATTCCCGATCTCTTATTCATTAGACTTAAAAGTGATAAAAAAAAATATATACATATTATTAGAATTCATTATTAGAATTCAGAAGACATCACATGGCTTTTTTTTCATGGCTCTTTTTTCTTTAGTTTATATATATATATATATATATATATTTCAGCGCTTAGGTATGATTGTGAATGTCTATCACATGCAAAGACATTTCACACCTCTTTCACTTTTCTTTAAGCTCCAGCGGCTTGTTTCTACCATGAATCTAGATATTTGTAAGACTTAAAACTTTTTTTTTTTTTTTTTTTTTTTATACAAAATAGAAATTCTACTCTAATATAATCTAAGTGTATATGTGTGTGAAACTTTTTCTTGGATACTTGTATCTTGACCATTGCGCCAAAGATGCATGGTAGTGTAAGACTTAAAACCTAAAAATTAAGAAGTTAACGTATTAAGAATAGAAAAGAATAAATAGACGCATGTTATCCGTTGAGTAGTGGAGCATGAACTGGAACAGGATTTTTTACACAGAGGATTGATGCGCATTCGAAACAACTAATTAATTAATTTTCTATTCTTTTATTTCATGCTCCTAATACATGCAAAACAAAGATGACATAAAAAATAATAATAATATAAAAATAAAATTGATGATTTTAGAAATGAAACTTAAAATGGAAAAATTCATTCATATATATTTTAACAAAACGCGTGAAGTTATTGTGCGCTTTATTAGTCTTTTTTTTTTTTTTTTTTTTTGTTGAGAATGACGCTTTATTAGTCGATTTTGAATATGCTATTGAATTTGACATTCCTTTCTTATTTGAGTATTGCTCTTACTTTTCTAGTCCACATATGTGGGTTAATAATAATAGTAGGTTCTGTTTTATTTTGGACTCAAGATTAATGTTTACTAATGCATGATTGAGCAAAGAACTATACATTTGTTACTGGATGATTTGATCTTAGATGGTTGACTTGGTGCAATGGAAATCAAAATGTCAGTCTCCGCTTCCTCCAGTAGGAATTTTATATTTTTCTCATAGAAAAAGGTTTCTTACTCTTTTGGAACCGCAAAAATATAATCAAAATGTTACTTTCTACTTAATTGCTAATTGTAAAATCTGAAAATGTTAAAATCTGCAGTAATCATTAAGATGTTATAATTCTAGATATTGATTTATGGTTAAAAGAATACGCCAACTTGCTCATCATTAGGCCACTGGTGTAACCCTCCAGTGGCCATACCTACCATTTGGTTTTTGATTCCATTGCCATGATAAGTCACTAGTTCCTTGCTTTCATTAGGGGTTCGTTTGGTTCAAGAGGTAGAAAAGTGAAATGATAGAAAATGGTGAAATGATGGAAAAGCGGGAGGATAGAAAAGATTTTAATTTCTCTCATTTTTGTTTGGTTGAGAGTAGAAAAGTGAATGAATGGAAAAAGTGAGTTTGCATAAATTTACTCATATACCAGTGTTAAAAAATGATGGCCAATTAAAACAAAAAAAGTGACAAAAAAAAAACAATTACCCAATTTATTAAAAAATAAAAATCAAGTAAAAAAATCATGTCTAGTTAAACAAAGAAAAAAGAAGAAGAAGAAGAAGAAGAAGAAGAAGGCAACATCCAGCCCAGGAAAGGAAAAAAAAAAAAAAAAAAAAAGACGCACGTCCCCAAGACAGCACAACAACAACAACAACAACAAAAAAGGATGGAATTAGACGAATTGCCAGGATGGAATTGGACGAATTGCCCATGTGCAAGTGCATATGAACATTTTTGTCTATTAAGTAGTTTCATTTTCTCCTTTCAGATTTAATTTCTCCAATTTGGAGAGAAAACTTTTTGGTAAGCCCTGGAAGAAAACACCTAGGCCATACCATTTATTTTACTTCCTCTCCATCCAATTAAACAAACTCCAAAAAGTTTTCATTCTTATTTTTTCTCCAAAATTTTTCATTTACCTTATTTCACCTCCAAAAACACACCCTAAGGTTGGACATGGGCTCAAGTTAAGCCATTAGACGAAAGCACATACTTTTTTTTTTTTTTTTTTTTTTTTTTTTTAAATTTTATTTTATTTAATTTTACCCTTTGATTGAAATGCTCAAGCATTTTATGTGGTAGAGAATATCTGACCAAAGTTTGAGAGGACCAATCAATTAGACTTTCGTTATTTATTTTTAGCAAAAATACTAATTTGGTCTATACATTTTAGTAATAGCTAATTTGGTCTATGTTATTTTAAATTTGTTGTCAATTCAATTCTTACTATTAATTCACTAGGGACATGAATTAATGGTAAAGATCAAATTGACTATAGTAGTTTCAAATTGTTCTAAAACAACGTTCTAGGATTGGCTCTTTAGCTTCAAACCATTCTGATCAAAGTGCTTAGGGGAAATGGTTCAAGTAACGTGGTTAGTAGCATATTGTAATTATTTCTAGAAAAAAGGTTGGTGATAATTAGGTTAAGATTCTCTCTCTTTGTAGCACATGAAAATAACTCTTTAAAATATCTTTTGAGTCGTGCTATAATATCACCTCTTATTTATACACTTTCATGTAGGGAACAAAAAACCAAGACAACATTGACTTGGTCAAAACATGTCAAATTTAGTTTTCCTGTTTTTTGATCAATCAATCCATTTCAAGAATTTGCTTTTGATTGATTGAGCTGTGATTAAAATTTAAAAGGCCGTTGAAGACTCTTGTTTGATCAATTGAGCGTCAGGGTCGTCAAAATTTTTAAATTTTGTCTTCTTTGATGTACATCTTGAACATTACAACTTGAACTTCGATAACACATTACATACTCTATTGAAATCTTAACTTTCCACTTTGTCACCAAAATTAGTGTGCATTTTATTGCATTTACTATTATTGTTTTAGAATTGGTGATTGATTATTGTGGTTGAATTACTTATTGGAATACACATAAATTATTCAATTAATACCAACTAATCCACTGCATAAATAATTTGGGGTCCAAGATTTTCCTAAAATGTTTTCCATGGTTTATATAAAATAAGTCAAAATGGTGAAAAACATTTTCTATGAGAAGTGGGAGTAGTTTTCTACAATTTCCTTATGGCCTCCCCCATTCATTTCTTCTTGCTCCTAAAACCATCACCATGACCACTATCACCTTCACCACAACCATTGCTAATTCTATCACTGCCACCACTACTATCTTTGAGGCCGCTACCATTAGTACGCTCACCTAAACCAGCATTGAGTCTATATGAAATATTAATGATTTTTAAGCATATTAAATGATGTATATAAAATGGTTTTTTCAAGTTCATATTCAGATTCGCTACAGTAAACATCAATACTAGTCACTCTTTTTGGAATTTTTTTTTCAAGGAAAATGTTTTCCATCGAAACAAAGAAACAAAAGAAAGCATTTGAGAGAATACAATTATCATATCTTGTCAATAGAAATACAAAAATTAATTTGAAATTACAAGGGAAAATGGAATTGGATTGGAAATCTCCAGCATTTCACCTCCCCTAGTGTGGATTGCATCATTTTTATGCATCATGTTCTTAAGCAAATAACATCATCAATTATAACATAATGTAGATTTTCTCTTTATTAATGTAGGAATCTATTTTCTTAACATTCAACTCTCCTCTATGAAATGATTACCTCATTCAATTAATCTTTTTTTTTTTTTTTTTGAGTAAACAGTAATACTTATTAGAACACATAAGAAAATAATAATAATAGTGTTTTAAACTGGGTTTATAATACGTTACATAATTAGAGTACAACAACAAAAGAGTCTAACCATTGTAGTTATGGACTATGGTTATAAACAATGGACACTAGACACACACAACTAATGTGGGATAAACATCCCTATTTTTTTTTTTTTTTGAGTAAACAATAATACTTATTAGAACACACACGAAATGATTAATTGAATTGCACATTATTCAATTAATCTAATTATTCACATTAATTAAAAAGAAAATCATAATTATTATATTGATAAATATTTCATTTATTCATTTAATATTAAATTGCACCAACACACTAGTTCACCAAATATGGATCTTCATTAATTCTCTGGTAGTTCTCGATTTCTTGCATTGCCTCGTAGATGGAATCTACGCCTTCATTGTAGCATGATTGAGATGCACTAAATCCTCCATTTGCCAAGGATTCTGGATAGTTATTCTGAATGTAGGTATTGTCCAATACAAAGGGTTCAGTCCAAAAGTCACTAAACGATTGTTCAAGTGTTTCCAATGTAGCGAGACTATCTTCTGCAGTCCAATTTATGCCAGATAAAGGTGCATTATCAAAGCTCAAGTATGAGAATTCACTAGAAGATGTTTCTGGGGGTAATTGGGAGCTCTCCTGAACCTGGTAAGAGGGAGAACTGCTTACAGAATTGTCTGTTTCTGTTTTCCTTGCTATATCAACGTCATGTTGGTAAGCTTCATTGGACAGCATTTTCATCTTTGATATTCTAGGATTTTTCTTGGTGCACTTCTTTAGGTGGGCATGCCAGTGGTTTTTTATATCATTATCTGATCTCCCTGGCAAGCTTGCCGCAATCATAGACCATCTACAAAGAAAAATACATGGGGTTTATATAGAGGGTTTTTTTTTTTTTTGTTTCTTCTTTTCGATGAATGAGAAGATTTTATTGCATCAAATGTCTAGAGTGCAAAGTTCAAGTAACAGCACCTATTAGCAGAACTGGAACACCAGTATATACACCAAATCTAACTCAATTTCAAAAGTTCATATGTTCGTAGTTTCATTACCATATATATACACATATATAAGCTCATTGAAAAGTTCATTTTGAATCATTTCAAAGAAAAACTGACTAATTATGGTGACATATCTTGGTTACTTACAGACGCATTTAATGCACACATAAGATGCTTATGAGTATTCACCATGCCAACATGTTTACGCTGAATTCTTCAAAATGAGTGGCATGCGTGAAGTAGGTTATGCTCATAAATATTTGTTATCAAGCATGAAAACATGCAAACAAGAAAAAGCGCATGGAAAGAAGGGGAGATTTTGTAAATATAGTTATGTTTATCCAAATTCTTGTTGAAGAATTAAGAAAGATTTAAGTCTGTACTTATTGCCTAGTTCTTCATGCAATTTGATGATCATAAGCTCTTCTTCTTCTGTGTAGTTTCCTCGTTTTACATCTGGCTGGAGGTAGTTCACCCATCGCAGTCTGCAACTCTTCCCACACCTTGATAAACCTGTAAACCAATGTATAACAAAAAAGGGTTGATTAACATGAAGTACTGTAATGTCATAGGATTCCAATTTATTTTTTTTATATTTGGATTTTCCCAGGAAAGAAAACTATGACAGAAAATGGAAGACAATCATGATAGTCACTAAAGGCAAATCATGCATAAAAATGAACAATAAAAGTAAAGGAAAATCATACAAATGTACTTGGATTGATTTCTATCAGCTTCAAAGAGTTTCTTAATTACCTGCAAATTTGGGAAGTTCCCGCCAGTTCCGGTGGCCAAATCTCTGAATATAAGACCTTAGTTTATTATCTTCTTCTACACTCCATGCACCTTTCTTTAGTCCATTTTTATCATAGAAGGGAGCTCTCACCATCTCTCTCTAATTAAAAATTTAGGTCAAGTGATTCCCTAGCTCTAAGTAGCATATTTATACAAAAAAATTGAGTTGAAAAATGTTCAATAATTACTGCCTTGAAGATGGACCTATCATATGTTTGGTCCAGATAATAATTCAAAAAAGGTAGGCGCACAAAATGAAGTTGCAACGAAAAGGGCTGTTGATAAAGTCGTGATTCCATGAGTGAAAGCACTCTTTAGAGTGTGTTACATGCTGCAGCATAAGCTGTGTTTGATTGTATAGAAGCCACTTCTTCCATGTAGCTAGCCGTAAAGTAGGCATAAATTTTTCTCTAAATATTTGGAGATTATCAATTAGCATCAATGTAAGTCTTGGATCCTAAGAGCACTCACATCAGTGCTTGTATAATAGAAGATAGTACCACATTTTAGTCAATCAAATCTAAAATTCATATACATCACATCATGGAAAGTTGTATAAAAATACATAATTGCTAAAGTAATTGTGCAAATTTACTTTGACACTATTTATTTTGCATTTAGGTTTTTTATTATTTCTTTATGTATTTCGAGGATTAAAAAAAAAAAAGAAAAAAAAAAAGAAAAAAAAAAAGGTGGATGTTGGTTGTTGTGGATGAAGAAAGATAAATAATTTTTTCTTTTAAATCAAGAAAATCAACATTTTAATGAAATGTAGTATAAAATAAATAATTTAATATAAGGTGTTTTAAAAAATGAGTATGTAAAATAAAAAAATAAATTATTATACTAAAATAGACGTAAATTTTTGTATGAGTTGAATAAGGTTAAAAAAAAAAAAAAAAAAGCTAAATACTCCAAAAAATAGCAAGCATGAGGGTCAATTGTTATATATATATATATATATATATATATATATATATTCTTTGCTTTCTCTCCCTCTGATTTTGGTGTGCGGTGGCTATAAAGATTGTTCCATGTGTCCCATGGCTTGAATTCAAATCTCTAATCAAATTAGGTGTAGAGGCTGAGATCAAGTTTTGGGAAGAGAAATAATGCTAATGTCACATCTCCGTCGCTTACAACTCCCTATGTGTTGTGTGACGATTTGTATTAAAAGTTGTGAAACTTTTTGTGATACTAATATTGCATTTATCTTTAGAGAAAGCTACTTCACCGTTTATTTAGGCCCCAAACGTTAGTATCTTAGGTCGTGTCCCAAGTAATAAGGACCATCCTGTTGGTGATTCTCACCGTTGTATGTTCCGAGACAGCAAACAACGTACGGAAAATGTGTTCTAACAAGCACATGCAGATAACATAGCTAGCGACAGCAAAGTGTTGAACATTATAGAAAGGGTGTTCAGTGTCACAACAACATTCTAACTTGACAAAATTTTTACTAGCAAAAGAAAAAGAAAACAAGAAAAAAGAATAATATATATATATATATATACACACACACACTCACCCAACTAACTAGTTCTAATTTGGAGATAAAAGATAAAAGATAGAACTAGTTTTAATTTGGACTTACTATTAACATAACTTTTTTAACCAACAATAGCAGTATGTTACCTATTGTTTGTTGTGAAATAATTGTTGTTAAAATATTGTGGATGTAACATTACGCTTTACTCAAAAAAAAATCTTGGACCCCAAATATGATCCTTAGCCCCTTAAACAAAAAAAAATAATAATAATAATAATAATAAAAATAAATAAAAGATCAAGTAGAAACAATAAAAATGAGCTCAAATAATAGTAAAAATAGTTCAAACAAAAACAAGACTAAGGGTTTGTTTGGATAAAACTTATTTTGCTGAAACTGAAAACTGAAAACTGAAAATACTGTAGCAAAATAATTTTTAAATGTGTGAATAGTACTGTGGGACCCATTTTTAATGAAAAAATTGATAAAAAAATGAAATTTGTGGGTCCATGAACAGTGCATGGGCCCACTGATTGACAGAAATGTCAAAAAAAACCCGGCCAAACAGTACTGAACAGTACTCCACTGTTGCACTTGTCCCCTGAAACGCGTGTAGAAAAAAAAAAAAAAAAAAAAAAAAAAAAAAAAGCAAAACGCAAAAGCAAAACTCAAACATGGATCCAAACCCACCCTAAGTCAAACAATAAAAAATGATCAAATAATTCAACAAAAAGCTCATTTAATAATTAAAAAAAAAAAATAACCTATTCAGCTCGTAGTCATAGTAAGTATCATGCGTTGCTCTCTCTCTCTCTCTCTCTCTCTCTCTCTCTCTCTCTCTCTCTCTCTCTCTCTCCATTTTTCCTTTTTCTATAATCATTTCAGATTTTCTCTCATTTTATTACTTTCATCTCAGCATTCTCAGTTCTCACTTTTTTTTCTCATCAGTCTCTTTTTGTTTTTTCATTTTATTAGTAGAAAGAAATTGTAAAACTTTGTATATTTGTTTTTTGTTGGTATTGTTGTAATGTTGATATATTTAAGTTCTTTAAAAATTTCCTAAAACCTCCACTGCTTCACATATACCCTGTTGCATTATAAATAATTATCTTCTTGAATTACCAGTCATTACAATAATAAAAGTTAAAATAAGCTCCTATTCATTCTATCCCTGACGTAGTAAACATAGTTTAAGGCATACATTTGAAGGTGATCAATTGACAACAATGCAAGTATCTAATTTTGAAAAAAAAAACAAAAACAAATGAAGGATTACTAATCTATACGTAGTAGCTACTCATGGGAACATACATACAGGTACGATAGAACAGTCAAAAATATTGTCTTGAATACATGGTTACATGATGATCAGATGTGATGATGAATATCAGAGAACTTGAAAAAAGGTCAGCCATACATTTTTATGTGCATTTGCGTCAAGAATATGTGGCTCACATCACATTTGACAAAACCCTCCTAACCTTTTATGCCGCATCTAAAGTATTGATCACTAAAAACAAGTTTTTTTTTTTTTTTTTTTTTGAGACTTTGTAATTCAAAACATCTAAATTATTCATGTCATTGTTTCAAATGAATCCAAATTTGGTAAGGATATGGTATAAAAATCATGTTTTACACTATCTAATAAGAAGTTACTACATTAGTTTTTTTTACATAAAACTCAATATATCCCATCACATATAATAACATCTACATAAACTCATAGGAATTAAGTTGAATTTTCAAATGGGTATTAGAAATTGATCTAGTGCAGTTGTGCTTATTCTTTAATGTGTAATATGATAATGTGGCATGTTAGGATTTGATAAGTAAAACTTAAGTTTTACACCACATCTTTATAGAATTTAATCTCGTTTCCGTTTCAAATAAGTCTTAAGAAAATGCTTCAACTTTGAGGGACATGGGTTGGGGTGTGTAGTAGTACTGACTTACCGTATATGTAATTTGGTCACATTTTTTGTGAGCTGAAATATGCAACTTGATTGACTTGGTTGGAGGAGTAGAGTAATTTTGATATTTTGATTTGAGGAATATTTAGAGTGTGTTACATGCTGTAACATAAGCTGTGTTCCATTGTATAGAAGCCACTTCTTCGATCCCCGTAGCAGTTGTCAAAATTTTTTTTGTAGATATTTGGAGATTATCAAATTAGCATCAATGTAAGCATTGGATCCTAAGAGTAACCACATCAAGTCAGTCAAGCTAGCAATATGGTTAATAAATAAATAAATAAATATCCCTAAAAACAGCAAGTACGGGCTCAATTGTTTAGCATTTAAAAATAATAAATGAATAGTAACACAACAGTCAATTCCTCTATTGAGTTACTTTTCATTAACAATGATGTAGGACAGAATTTACAATTTAATTTTTGCAATTATTTAATTTTAGTATTTTTATGGTTAAAAAAAAAAAACATTCTTTTAGGTTTAGTTGATTAACTTCCTTGTTTTTTTAGGTGCTTTTAATGTTTTTTAGGTCAAATTTGGTTCCTATTATGGTTAGATATTAATTAGGGATTATTTTAGAATATATTTTCTTGTCTGTCTAGTTTTAGAAAGCCCTTAAATAGGCCTTCAAGTCTGTAAAGGTTTTTCAGTATTATTGATATTAATAAAAATTCAGACTTTTGCCTATTGTTTTTCTAGTGAATTCTAGAGCCCTTTTTTCTTGCGAATTCAAGGAATCCTTGTAGATTCGAGATTATTTTTAGAAGCAAATGTGTTTTATTTCTTATTTTCTAGAAGTAGACGTGTTCTGCTTTTTAACGTTTCTGCATCTCACATCAGTTGGTACCAGACCCTTGACTTATACTCGTCTAGTGGCATTCCAGTGACAAAAAACTTAGCAAGTATTACATAACGTATAGCTAACACTCACAAATATCTTTGCTAGGATGTTGTCATTGGAGCATGGAGACAATAGGGATAATTGTCACAATTGTAGCAGAGACATAACTCACTGGCAACCTATTAGTAAAAAAATTTCATATAGACCTTATAAAAGAATTGCAAGTTTTAATGGTTATTTATATAAATAAGATTTTCTTGATTGGTTACTTGATTTAGAGGATTTGTTTGACTATGAGAATATTATGATAAGAGAAAAGTTGAACTTGTTCTATACAAACTTACAGAGTATGCCTTACGTTGGTGGGAACGAATGTAGTTTGATCGAATCATATGAGGTAAAAACAAAATTCATTCATGACCAAGGTTGAAAAAGATACTTGCTATCAGATTTTATCTTTGGATTGTGATGATCTTTTGTCATATACGAAACAAGATTATTGTTGGCCAAGAAGTTCACAATTGAATCCTTTTAAAGAGCCATATATTCCACCATTAAGAGAAGAATTACATGTTGAAGAAAATACTTTTCTTGAAGAATATGTAGAAGTCAAAGAAAAAAATATAGAGATTTTTGAGGAAATTAATTAAGGCCTTGTTATAAAAGAAGAACTTGAAATCAAGATTGTGGAGGGCATTAATGAAGACCCTATTATAGAGAAAGATCTTAAGGTCGAGATTGTAGAGACCAATAAAGAAGAAATTATAGAGGAAGTTGTCAACAATCTCGATGAAGTCAAGTTAGATGATCGCAACAATCATGCTACTATTATTTTGGTGGGAGACATCATAACAAAGTTTATTAATTTTATTGGACTGGAAAGATTTGATTTGATCATTAACCCTCATTTGGTGAATATTGTCAATTGCATAAGCGTCAATGGAGAAGAAGTTCAAGTTATCCAATCAATAACTTTCAAGTTTGGCAAGAAGACAACGAAAATGAAGTATTCAAAGTATTTATTCTCTTGATATATATGGGAGATTTCAGATTTCAAAGATAAACTCGAGGCCACCATGTTGATGGTCCTCAACGTTGTATATATAAAGACGGCAAACGAAACCAACTACTTATGGAATATTGTACTGACAAGCACATGCCCATAACATAGCTAGCGACAGCAAAGTTACATTTTCAATTACATCGAAAGGGGACAAAACTGATGTTGCCATGAAAATGCGTTCATGGGTTTAATAATTATTTCCGTTAGAATAAATAAGTGCTCTTCTTCACAATGTGTTACATGCTTTGACACAGTGACGGCTCTAACTTATAGTAAAGTGTTTACAATAACATCTTGACTTTAAAAAACAAAAATTTCAAGACTAAAGGTTTATTAAAAATAAGAGTACTGTTACATTTATAACATTTTCATATCAAATTTTAATTTAGGTGATAATTAAATTGTTATTGGTTTTAATCTGAACCTATTATTAATGTCATTTTTTTGCTTACTAATAATAATTTACTACTTATAATTTGTTGTGAAATTATTGTAGACGTTACATTAGGCAATACCCCAAAATCCAAATTATGCTCTCATGCTAGATCGAGAAGAGAATTAGTTATTAGTAAATAATTCACTTGTGAATTGATTACGAGGTTTAGCGCGTGTGTATGCATGGGGCCCGGGGGGCGGGTGGTTGTATCACGTATAAGCTAGCTGTTCCTTTTCATATACAGGCTACAGCATCACTTGCATCCAAATTTTATGTGCATTTGTGTCAAGAATATATTGCACACATTTGACAAAACCCTGCCAACCTTTTGTGCCGCATCATAAAGTATTGACTAAAACATTTTTTTTGTTTGTTTTTTGAGACTTTGTAATTAAGAATCTAACGTATATTCGTGTCATTGTTTCATATGGAGTAATGACTTATGAAGGTAATGATTAGCATGTTTAATTTTATTTAACATTATCCTCTTTTGGTCAGTTCTTAATGGTCCGTTTGCATTGAGTGAGAGGAAGGGAGAGTAGAGTAGAGTAGATAAAAATTAGCTCAAAATTAGTCCATTTTCAGCCAACTCTCCTCTACTCCTCTTCACTCTCTCTCCCTCACCCTTCAATTCAAACAGGTCCTAAGTTTAGAAATCTAATTCAATTTCATCAACCTTGCAAATAAAGACAAATACATAATAGTCAAACGAACAATACCATGTGAATTTAATTTTATAATTTCACAAAGATTCCCTGTAAAATTTAATATTTATCCCGTTCAATTATCTTTTGTGACATTACATTTTAATAAAGTAAATAAAGAATGGGCTATTATGCAATAAATATATTAAAATATTATGTTCACAGCACTTTCACAATAAGTCCTTATTAAAATATAATAAATTGTTCTTAAAAAAATTCATTAAAGTTCTTTTAACTATTTGATGGTATTTTAGTAATTTAATAGCTTATGTGGACCATGCTAGACCAGCAATTTGCATGTAAAACTAATTTGTGGCTCTAGCATTATTCTTAATTTTTCACCTATTCCTTTCAATAAGTCTAGAGTTACAAAAAAATTCAAAATTTCTGAGGTGGCAATTTGGTATTGATAGATAAAAAAATGATGTTAATGGTGGGTTACATGAGAACTAGTAGAAACTTTTTTTTTTTTTTTTTGAAAAAGAGAATTAGTAGAAACTTGACCACTCAACTATTGCAAAAATTATTATTTTGTAGTGTTACTCTTTTTCTTTTCATCCCACTTGAATGAAAAAGAAGAGAAATGTATTAATTTTTATGCGAATTTACTCTTATACCTTGTGAAATGGAGGAGATCGAGTTGGATTTTGTATAAAATTAATTTTATACCTCATAATCAATTATTATTTTATAATTCAAAAAGATAAAAGAATAAATGTTTTATTTTTATTCACAACCAATTGCTTTGATTTAATGATTGGCAACATAATTTCAAACTGTAGTGGGGATGCACTCTGGGTTCATCTTAAGCATCAAGTGTACTTAATTATCCATTATTATTGCGAAGAATTATGTTTACTTTCTCATTTATTTTGTCTCATATATGAGTAATTTTTAGGTACTCTCAGAGTACGGAGAATAGTACTCTCTCCTCTTACATATATGGTGGGGTCCGCTTATTAAATTCATGGTGGGGTCCACCATAAATGTGAGAGGAGAGAGCACATTTTCTCCATGCTCCGGGAGTACCTAAAAATTTTCCCTCATATATTGTAGCTAACAACTTTTGATAATTATAAGCTAATTAATAGAAGTTGATTTATAACTTGGTCTCAAGACCAAACAAAACAAAACGAATCAAAAAAAGAGTATAAATTCATGGTTTGATTTAATGCAACTTAAAAAGTTCCCTAAATATATGCAAGAGAGTTGCTACTAGGACTGAGCAATGGACCCGGCCCACCCGAAAACCCGACCGACCTGACCCAACCCGACAAGTTTTGGGCGGGTCTGAGAATATTCAGGTCGGGTTTCGGGTCTTATTTTCAGGTTATTTTCGGGTTCGGGTCGATATCGGGTCGGCGTCGAGTCATTTATATATTCTAGTCTAAACCCGATTTTTTTTTTGAAAAAAACCCTACTCCAACAAAGGTCTCTCTCCGCCTCCCTCAGCTACCTCCCAAGTCTCAATCTCAGAAAACATCACAGCCCACCATCAATGTCGACCTCAGACAACTCACCATAGCCATCATCCACGTACTGTAGAGACAACTTTGCTCAGTCCTAACCGTAGAGACAGCTTTGCAAAGATGAAACGGAACTGTGATCTACCATCAACGTCGACCCATTCAGATAAAACCCATTCAGATCTCCACTGAAATGAATTTGCGATCTTCATTTCAAACAAACCAAAACCCACGAAATAAAACCCATTCAGATCTCTATTAAAGCACCTTCCTTTGATCGCCACTATCTAGATCATGCTGGAAAGCTTCCTTGACCACCACCGGCATCATAGCTCCCCACCAAGAAGCCCTCGTCCTTACTTTCTTTTTCTATGCGAGATGGGCAAGAGAGAAGGGAGAGAGAGCCGACAAAACTTAGAGGATGAGTGGCTTAGTGGGCTCAGTGGGTTTGGTTTGTAGAAACTGGGAAGTGAGGAATTTAATGAGTTGGAAGTTTGTGATAAGAAACAAAAAAAAAAAAAAAAGGTGGGTTCGCTCAGCAAGACTAAAAAAAAGTACAACCTGAGACCCGAAAAACCGACCCAATTACAAACCCGATTTTTTGGGTCAATTCGGGTTTCAGGCAGCCAAACCCGATTTATATTGGGTCGGGGTTCGGGTCACAGTAAACCCGACCCGACCCAATATCAGTCCTAGTTGCTACTTGTCCGGAAGTGGGACTGGAAGATTGCCACTTGTTCCCATCATTATTGTTGCTTCTATTCTAACCGGAGATTTAACAATGAGCCAATTAGAAGGAGCTAGCCCTAGTAAAAGGTTAATGCTACTTCCTGTTAACCCAAAAAAAAAAAAAAAAAAAAGGTATAGTGTACAGTACTGACTTACTCTATATGTAATTTGGTCACATTTTTTTTGTGAGCTAAAACATGTAACTTGATTGACTTGGTTGGAGTATAATTATTTTGAAATTTTGATTTGAGGAAGTTATATACATAATTGGCAAACTTTGCTAACATTTTTGTGAGAAAGTTGTTTCGTTCTGTGTCCAGTTTGATTATTTTGGCACGTAGTATTTGCTGAAGTTTGGTTATGTATATAAATTGATTTTTTTTATATTGCAAACAGAATGCCAGAATTTACTAGAAACATTTTTGTTTGGTGCTTAATTATGCTATAATTTATTGACCTAAATTTATGGAACAGGAGTATGATTTGTACCATCAAGTACACTAGTACACCTATCTAGCCCAACATTGTTGTCTCATCTTATCTTAACACCTATCTAGACTATAAAATATGAATTAAGAAATTGAATTTCATAGAATTCAACAATAATGTGGAAAAACAATATAAATATTATGCAAAAAACTGAGTTTATATATGGGTCTTAGAAAAACATTAAAAACAAATTTTTTTTTTAAAAATTACAAAATATTGTGCAAGAAATTCTCTAGTTGTAAAAAAAGTGAGAATTTTATTTCACCAAACTTATTATAAGAAAAAAAAAAAAAAAAAAAAAAAAAAAAAAAAAAAAAAAAAACTATATCTAGTTGTTAAGAGAGTACATAAATATCATCCGATAAATAGGATTCAAAAGACTATTATCAAACAAAACCCAAAAATAGTACTAATTATAAAAGTGAATGTTGGAGAAATTTTAATTTCCTTTGCATGTGCTGCTGCCAACTCCTTCTCTAAGCTATCTGTCTTCTCTCTAAGCAAAGGCAGCAATTCTCTACCTCTTGCACATGTAGGAGGGTCAAGCCAAACAAAGTATCCACAAGTATCAAAAACCTTGCAGCAATAAGAGGTTAAAATAGTAATTAGCAATTAAATAACAGATTGAGAGAGATAGAGAGATGATAATATATTTTCATATTCAATAAGTAGTTTATAATTAGGGACACAAATTTTTACAATTATTAAGATGGCATGTTGTAATGTAAAAATGTTGTTCTAATCATGACTTAACATGTCAACAAATTGCGAAAACAATTATGAAAATTTTTATAATGTATCATCTACTACTACGTACACACTTTGCCACAACTTGATAATAGTGTCAACTGTGATTGGTGAACTTTCAAATGAACCTATTAGTTTTTTCTCCGCAATTTATAGTCGCACATGTCAAGTTGTTGCAAAAATTGTGAAACAAAAGTTGTTTTCACAAATTTTCTCAAAATTTTATGCTTTCAGATTAGTAGAATACCCCATATTTTTCACACGCCCAAAACCTCCTCCCGATGCTTCCACCTGTCCATGATGTCTTCACTGGTGAGTGGGCGTTTGGCATGGCTTAAAAAAACTAGTTTTTTTAACTATTTAACTTATTTTTACTATTATTCATGGGTTTCACTGCACTTTTTGATATTATTCATGGGTCTCACTGTACTATTTCAGTTATCTTTTAGTTTTATTTATAATATTTTCAGCAAAAAAGTTTTCAGTTTCAACTAAATAAGCTGTTCCTAAACGGACACTTAAAACTTAAAAAAAGACATTAACGCATTAAGAATAGAAAAAGAATTAAATAGACATGTTGAGTGGTGGAGCATGAACTGGGACAAGAACTTTGAGATAGAGGATGCACATTTGAAGCAACTAATTAATTTTCTATTCTTTTATTTCTTGCTCCTAATACATGCAAAACAAAGATAATGTTGAGGACCATAATTTGACTCCCTACAATCACTCTAAAAATAGGCATAAAATACGTAATATTGAATGCCATAAAAGATTTAAGTGTGTCTTTCTTATCACCAATATATGTTTATATACTAATAATAATAATAGTAGGTTCAGTTTTATTTGGAGTCTAGAATGTTTGCTAATGCACAATTGAGTAAAAAACTATATATTTGTTACTGGCTGATTTGATCTTAGGTGCTTGATTTGGTGCAATGGAGATCAAAATGTCAGTCTCACCTCCCTCCTGTAGGAATCTTGTATTTTTCCTCATCTCTTACTCTTTTGGAAACGCAAATATATAATCAAAATGTTACTAGTTTATACTTAATTTCTAATTGTAAAATCTAAAACTTTTTATATTTGAAGTAATCATGAAGATGTTATAATTTTGGATATTGATTTATCGTTAAAAGAATGCGCCAAATTCTTCTCCAAAAAAAAAAAAAAGAAGAAGAAGAAGAAGAAGAATACGCCAACTTGCTCACTTGTCATGTGCTTCATCATCACAACAACGTCCTATATTTACTTATATTCATCAGGCCACTAGTTTAGCCATCCATTGGCCATAGCTACCATTTGTCTTTCATACCATGATAAGTTACCACTTCCTTGCTTTCGTTAAGGATGGACATAGGTCCAAGTCAGGCCATATTATTTGGTAGAGAATATGAATATCCGCCCATTCTATTTGGTAGAGAATATTTGCCCAAAGATTGAGAGAACCGGTCAAATTTCTCAAGAATTCTTTGATGTCAGACAAAATCTACAATTAAACTTTTGTTGTTTATTAATTTTTGTATTTAATTTGTATTTTTAGAATTTTAGGGTTAGGGTATTTATTTCATTGCTTTTAGGAGTATAGAACGTTTTATTTTTTATTTTTAAGTAAAATTAGAGTTATTTATTTATTATATTGTATGGTAGGGTATTAATTAAGATCTGTTTTAGAATATATTTTTTTGGTCCGTCAAGTTTTATGAAACCTTTAAATAAGTCTGCAAGTCTATAATTTTTTTTTTTTTTTAACAATTCAACCATTCAAATTAATAAATAAATAAATAAAAACACAATTTATTTTTTCTTCTCTATTTTTGTTTCTCTTGTGGATTCTAGACCTATTATCTTATGGATTCAAAAAATCCCTTGTGGATTTGAGGTTATGTTTCAAGCAAATATGTTTTGTTTCTTGTACATTGAAATAGATGTATTCTATATCTCATAGTTGTTATTCCACTACATTATTCTTAGTGCCAAGGTAAGCTTCTTAGTTTCTAACATCTTTTATTTTTCAATCCTTTCATCCAAAATTTCAGTTTCTATCTTTAGTTTTTGCTTGTTTTGCCTTCTGGTTGCTTTCTTTTATGTTTGAGTAGAGTTAGCAACATTCCTAGGATAGAAATGTAGTAGAATTAGGGTTCTGCTTCTATATGGGGTACATATGCATAGACCAAGCCTATGTACACACCCCAGAAACCACAATTCATCGTGCCTTTTTGTTACCTAAATATGCATGGGTGCTGGTCCTAGCTAGGTACGGATGTCTTCCTCTTTCAAGTTCCTGAATGAATACATGATCATGGTAGATAGTCGGAAATGCTATAAACATGTAATTAGGGGGGGACCCTATTATTAGGGACCCCATTTTAATGTATAATTTTTGAGATCCTTTGTACAACACATGAAATTTCTCTATTTAAAGACGTCATGAGTGCTTAGGAGGGATCTCACTTAAGGCAATCCATAGAACATGGCTAGCTAGGAGGTACAAGTGGAGGCTGATCCATCGACCAAAAAGATTTGGATGCCTAACATCTTTCCACGTTCATACCTTAACTCCAAATTCATAATCTGGTTAAGTTGGACCTTTGCATGAGGGTCAAAAAATGGTTCTTGGACCAATAACCTAGTGACAATTCCAATCTTCACCCAACCTTTGAGTTAATGGCATATTTCTAGGCCAGTATGTCGGGATGGGCCCACACCGGGTAGCACCTCGAGAAAACCATTAAGTTGGCAGACATGGCATTCATGGTCCACACATTAGGGCGTTCACAACTATTTGCCGAGATAACACTAGCATTCACAATGCATCCTTCAAAAAGTGCGATGTTCAAATGGCCACAAGTTTATTACTGTTAACAATTTAGAGTCAGTGGTTTCAGATGATTGACTCCCCTATGTTTAGCCATTTACACAACCAGTATTGAATAGAAGATGGAATAACACAATCCGTGCGGATCATAATATTAGATCCAAACCATACTGCCCTTGCAAGTTTACTAAGGAACAAGTGATCCAATGATGCTTCTCCCTGTTGGCATAAATGGCAAGTGATATAAAAAACAACAGGTTATAAAAATTATTTAAAAAGTAGGAAGAAGAAGAGATTTGACTTGGAACCAAGGAAATGGAAAATATATGTATGAAAATGGAAGTTGGGTTACATTACTTCTGCATGTAGAGGAAAATGTTATATAAGATTTCAGCAAATTAAAATAACATTTGAGCAAAAACAAAATTTCTGCAGAGTCAATAAGAAGATAAGTTATGATTTTTTTACAATTTTTAATTTTGATATAAATTGGTATTACCTGATATCCCCCCACCAAATGTATGAAAGATTGTTAAGAGTGAAAAATCTCATTAACTTGCTTAATGATACATGGCTTTGATCCTTATATACAATCAGAGACTAACTAACTTAACAAACATCTTAACAGAAGAATAAAATACACACGTGCACACTCACGTGCATTACTAAAGCTATTTACGAGACTGACTAAACTACACACAGTTTAAGCTATATACAATACAAAGACCAAAGCTTCAAGTCGTTTAACCATGAGTATCTGCACTTCTATAATTCTGCTGTGACCCTTCTTGCTGTGCTGAGTCTTCTTGCTGTTGCTGTTGCCTTGATCTCTGATAAAATGAAGAGCAATGCAAGCATTAGCAAAATCAATGAGAGCATTATCTGGACCGAATTCTGTCAACCGGT
This sequence comes from Quercus robur, assembly GCF_932294415.1. Taxonomy (NCBI): domain Eukaryota; kingdom Viridiplantae; phylum Streptophyta; class Magnoliopsida; order Fagales; family Fagaceae; genus Quercus; species Quercus robur. The sequence goes on from NC_065541.1 coordinate 1,186,316, forward strand.
TTCCTAGTTTAGCATTCCCTATAATCCTGAAAATGTACTAGCCTTCTCCTTGAAAATTCAGCAATGCCTACATCAAAAGAAATAGTTAAGTCCAAGCTTTATCATACTTCGTGAATCAATAGCAATCTTTAGACGTGCATCCTCCTTTCCATTACGAAAGGACTCAAGTGCAGATTCTAGCTCAGTCTTGCACTTATATAAGTCCTTCAATCGAACCAATCAAGGCAAATAATGTCACAAGCAAGCACATGATGCTGAAAGTTCGAAGCATAACCCACTTTGTTGTCCAAGCTCCAATTTTCCTCTGCTTGAAGTACATCTCCACAGGAAAATATATAGATAAGGGCCAAAAGTTCAAGCCTCCATATATTCCCATAACCTGATTAAAGTACGGGAACATCATTGCAATTCCTGTCGTTGATCCCACATAAACACTTCGGAAACACAATCTGAGAAGATTTAATCTAATAACTGGCAGGGAGTAATGGAAATTTCAAAGTGTGATTATTATTTACAAATCCGCTACTTGGGAACTTCTTGGCAAACCCATCTTTCAACATTTGCAAACAGTGGCTGACTGAAAATCTGTCAACATAAATAGAAGCAAAAACACAATGGTAAAACCATGTTATAACAGTACAATTACTGTATATGTTGACTATATCTACAGTAATGTTGTACATTTTGCATTTCTTCTAGTGATACAAGTAACAACAATTATAGTCTTGGCCACAGAGAGAAACATAACTAGGGCCTATTCCTTGTAATGGCAGGGAATTAAGATGGCAACAAGAATTAGAAGATTTAAATGTGATAAACGTAGCATATAAAGTTGTACCTGATATCCTCCTACTAGATGAAGCACAACATAAGCGTTAGCAAAGTCAATGAGCTTGTGTGGTTTAAAGAACTCGAACACCATCAAGAAGTTCCCAGGTGAATCATCCCCAAAGGCTGCATATCCAAAGCCTCCACAGCTGAGGTAGAAGACGGTTGTAACTATGATCGCTATTGTTGAGGCCTTTTTCATTGTCTGGTTTTCTGTTGGAGGTGACTTCAAAGTATCCTTCATGTTTTGCAAAATGCATCATATATATCAGCCTCTTTGCTATTTTAAGTACTTGAATCATTATATACATAATGCTTTTTTGAAATGGATTTCTCCCATATGAGACCTTAACATGTCAAACCTGTATCTCAATAAGAATGAGAGGGTATGGATTGGCAAATGCAATGCCTCCCAGTGCTTGAGACACCAACCATACTTTATCAGTTGCACTAGAAGTTGAGATTCCTCCTATGCTGCCCTTAACATATCCATCTCCTGCAATATTTATGACAAGAAAATTATTATCTTTGGAAGAAAAAAATAGAATAAAATAGAGAAACAAGAAAAGAATCACTATTAAGTTTCTAATCCCTTGCAATATCCCCCCTCCTCTTTTTCAGTTTATGAGGTACTATCATTAGCTAGATAATATACTAGTGAATTCACTAGCATACCTATAACTTTTGCAAGGCCAAGTCCCAATCTAATGGAAGAATAGGTGAAGGACATGGCTGTAGCAAGAATCGATAACCATTGTATATTGCGGAACTCAGGGATCTGAGAGAGTACAATTTGGACAACTCCAAAGAGTAACATATAAGTGGTATTTCCAAAGTTACATGCAGCCTCGTGCCCTTCTTTGTGGTAACAGTTTGATTTCTGAATTGCTCTGCATCCATAGTGAGAAAAAAAAAAGGAGACTAATAGAAAAGGTTTGACTACGTAAATCATCTAAGTGCCAATTCTATGATTTTGGATGACACTAACAAAATATGAAATCAATATTCAACATTTCAAACCCATGTTGCATTTGGTTATATAAAATCTTTCTGGAATTCTAATATCCCAGATGACAATTTTTTCAACAAAAAGGCATATAATGTGATTCTATATTATTAAATGGTTATGATTCTTGAAAAGCTAAAGCCAAAACTACTATGCTCAAAAATCAAGTTGGGACTGGGAGGAGTAGCTTAATAAAGCTCATGCTGATAGCAGATGTAATTGTATAGGCAATGCCTATCCCAAATAAGCTTAATTGCACCAAGATGACACACACCCGGGCGTTCCTTTTTCCGGAAATCCATTTTAAGCATCAACAATCATTCTACTTGGTGGGTTTTTTTTTTTTTAAGATAAGTAGAATAGTTTTTTTTTTTTTAAATGGTGAACACAGAATCTAACAGATTACAAAGCAAAGCTCAGTGAGCAATGAAATTTAAAAAAAAAAAAAAAAAGTACAATGAGTAAAACGTACCCCAACTTCGAGACCACTCAAACAAGGTTCAAAGAATTTAGGATTTCAATTGAAATATGGATCTCTCATCATTCTACTTAGTTATTTAATTATTTTATAGCAAATGAAGAAAGTAAACTTCTCTTTCTTTTGGAGATGATTGGACCTTTTTCTTCAACTCATGAAGCTGATGGTGTAGCTCATAATTCTACTAAGTTATAATAAATTTTAAAGAAAATGGTCAGCCTATCTTTTACAAGATTTGTATAAGATATTTGGTTAAAGCCTACCTTATATATGAGTAATCAAATTATCTTTTAGTTTCATCAAGGAAAAAAATAAAGATTGTTTTCTCTTGGGCATAACTACAACCAAATTTAACAATGGAGGATAAGGAGCTTACCTAAACTCATATGGACAGCTTCAAGGTAGGACCAATTTCTACCGGGACCATATTCAGGATCAGGAAATCAATAGCAATTGCAGAGAAGGAATGTAGAAATAAAAGTGATTAAAACAAAGAACAACAATGGCCAAAGGACCTGCAACCCACCCAAGTTGTGCCATGCTCCATGCTAGTGATAGTACACCTGATCCTATCACCCCAGTTATTACATGTTCTACTACTGTCCATATGTTCCCTTCACAATTCAATTATTCAATATTAAAAAATCACCCTTAAGGTTTTTTTTTTAAAAATGAACTTCAATATTTCCCATCTCATTCTCTCATTATTCCATGGAACATAAAAACTACTTTGGCACATAAGAAAAAAAAAAAAAAAAAAAGTGAGAGTGAATTTTTAATTCATGGGAATTTTGATAATCCTGAAAAACAAAGAAGTTTGAAGCCCTTGAATCTTTATTCATACAAAGCTCTTTTTGATCATCACGATTGAATTTAAAGTAAAAGAAGGGTAGAGGCAAGGGTGAACTAGCAAAAGTGAAAATAAACCAGTTCTATTGAGAGGAAGATCTGCTGGTTGAGTTTGTAATAAAGGGGTCTGATTATCTGCAATTTTTTCTCCCATGGCCTTCAGTTCTCACTTTTGTGAAGAACCCACCTGAAAGAAATTGAATTCATAGCTGAAATTTGAAAAAATGATATACTTGGCCCGGTGAGAGATTCCATATGGAAAAGAAAAAATTCAATGTCCCAGTTTTGTGTTCGAATGTAAAGTTTATAACTTTATACTATTCTGTTGGAAGCTTATTCTTAAACTAGTGCCAATGATAGAGATGTATAATGTTAGTTGGCTTAATTTGGATACTTTTTTCTAGCTTAAATTGGATTCTTTTTCGAATTTTAATTAATTCTAATTTCAAGAAATTTTTTTAATTTAAGTCTTTATCTTCTGTACACTCATTAAACCATAGATGGCTTAATCTTAAGCTAGATTCAATGGGAACTGTTTTTCAAACAAAAATTAGGAAATATGAGACGTGCATAAGCCTAAAAAACTTTCTTAATGAAATATTCTTTAATTTCATGCTTCTGATAGAAACAAATGAGATGATGATTTTTGATCTGTTCATGCACAGTGCCTGCAGATATATATTGTTAGAAGTATTTTGGGATATATTAGAAAGTCATTTGAGATGGTTTGGTCATATGGAGAGGAGAGTACTTAATTCACAAGTGATAAAGACTGAGTAGATTCAAATTGAAGGAACAGAAAAATACAGAGAAAGACCTAAAATAAATTTCCTAGAAGTAATAAAATAGGACATGTCAATTTGAATTACAGAGGTAAGAGAGAATGATTTTGGATAGGATAGAAGGACGGGTAAGAATGCATCTGGCTGACTTAGTCTATTGAGGATCCATAACTGACTCCAAAATTTGGGATTAAGGATCGGTTATTGTTGTTTTTAGGATATATTGCAGGTTACAATTTTCACCCCCTTTACCATACCTTTGACAATTGCTGCATTTTGCATGGAGTTGCATCTATGTTTCATTAGTATATAAGCTTAGTTAGATGGCTTTCTACTGTCAAAAAAAAAGTTAGATGGCTTTCTTTGTGCATATCACGTTAAAATAGGTGGAGCTGTTTTACATTGATCTTGAATGCTTTACTAGATGTCAGGGAGATCACAAAGCCAGTCTTGCCTCACTCCAAGAAGAGTTATTTCCTCCTTTTTTGTAGAATTTGTGGGTTTTCATGCTTTATTGGAAATGCAGAACAAAATTAAAATCTTACAATCTACTTAATATCTAATTGCAAATTTTGGCTACTTTATATGTGAAGCAATTATGGAGATTTTATAATTTTGTACATTGATTTGTGGTTAAAAGCCACTACAAGTTAGTATTGTAGTTGTGGATTGCTCAGGGAAGAAGCTGAGAATTGCAGTCTGAAAGCATTACAGCTTAAAGTGAAATCATAGCACCCTGAAAGCTTGGATTATAATTATGGTCATTGAAAGTATAATACATTGTCTTTTTCCCATTCATTTAGAATTACAGTAATGCCTCAGCTCAGTTTGGCACTTATAAGTCCTTCAAGTGACCCAATACAACCAACTACTGTCACAAGAAAGCAAACAAAGCTAAATGTCCTAAGTACAATCCATTTATTTGTCCAAGCCCCTACTTTCTTTTGTACAAAGTACATTTCCACAGGGAAATATACAGTCAAAGGCCAAAAAGTCACGGCCCCTAACAGTCCCAAGACTAAATTGAAGTACGGGAAGAGCATTGCAATTCCTGTGGTTGACACAACGTATGCAGTTCGGAAACATAGCCTGAGAAGATTTAACTGAAAGCCTGGCAACAGTGGGAGTTTGAAGGTGTAGAAATTATGTACAAAGCCACTGTTTGGGAATTTCTTGGCAAACCATCCTTCAGCAAATGCAAAGATTGGCTGACTATAAATCTGAGAGATAAAAAATATGGGGAAATGAATGTAACTACAAGCAAGCCAAGGATGCATAGAAGTAACAAAAATTCAGCACTGCCTACATTATGGAATCGAAGACAATGGGTAATCATTACTTAGTTTTTTTTTTTTTTTTTTTTTTTAAGGATGGATTTGACTAGGAAAGAAAGAAAAGGAAAACATTTGTCTTAAAATGGAAAACCTGATATATTGTTTTGAATAATTTTGAAAAGTTCGGATACAATACAGTCAATAGTTATGCATGCCGGGGAAAATGTTACATAGGATTTCAATCTTGTTCAAGAAGCCTCTCTTAAAAAAAAAAAAAAAAAAATACTTGTTGTATAAACCATAATACCTTTTTCCAGTGAAGTCAAGGAAAATGTTAGATAGGATTCAAGAAAATTTTCTTTTTAAAAAAATTTGATGCATAAGCCATATTACCTTTCGCCAGTTAAAAGTGTCAAGAACATTTGAACATAAACAAAATCTTTACAAGGTCAATGAGAAAGTAAGTAATGGTTTACTATTTTGAAATTCTATGTTAATGGGTAGTACCTGATATCCTCCTATCAAATGAAGAACAATGCAAGCATTAGCAAAATCAATGAGCCAATAAGGTTCATAGAAACCAAATCCTGTCAATAGGTTTCCTGGTGTATCATTTCCAAAGGCTGCATATCCAAAGCATCCACAGCAGAGGTAGAAAAAGGTTGTGACAAAGATTGCAACCATTGAGGCCCTCTTCATGGTCTTGTTTTCTGGAGGAGGAGACTTCAAAGTGTCCTTCATTTAACAAATTTCACAATTCATTTTAGATACTAAATTATATGAGCAATTATTTATTTATTAATAAATATATAATGTTTACTTTAAACTTAAATTTTCTTATGCTTTTGCTTATAAAATAATTTATTAAGAGATAGTTATCCTTACCTGGATCTCAATAACAATAATTGAGTATGGATAGGCAAAAGCAATGTCCCCAAGTGCTTGGAAGACTAACCATATTTTATTAGCAAGACTAGAAGCTGGGACTCCTGTAATGCTCCCCATAATCTTCCCATTTTCTGCAATTACATACATTTCTATTACCCTCCATCTGCCCGCTACATTCTGACATTTTTTTTCTTGATGAAACTAGTTGGTTGCATTAGGCTTGCTCATATGAGTGGAAGCCTTTTTTTTTTTTTTTTTTTTTTTGCTGAATATATATATATATATTTTTACAAATTTGAAGTGACTTGAGAATATAAAATTCAAAGCTCTGATTTTCTATCATTTTTATAGGCTATCTCAGCAGCCTGATGGTGTACTACAGCACCTTAGTGAATGAAACATCTTTTCCTTCTACAGAATATAGCTATAAGTGATCAAAGGGTTTGTGTTTTTGTAGTAATTGACAAAAAGAAGGCAAAGCCACAGACATACCTATTACTTTTGCAAAGCCAAGTGAAAATCCAATAAAAGCGTAGGTAAAAGACATAATTGCAGCAACCACAGAAAGCCATTCCATGTTATGGAAATCTGGAATCTGTGACATAACGATCTGAACAAGTCCAAAGAGCAGCATATAAAAGGTAGCCCCATATGCACATGGAGCTTGGTGCCCTTCTTTGTGATAACAGTTTGATCTCTGGATTGCCCTGCATATATATCAAAGAAAGGAAAATATAAGAATTAGGAAGAAGGCAATAGCTGAGGAAGAAAAGAAAAAAAGTGGATTATAAACATAGCTGAGGAAGAAGACAATCATTATAAAATGAACATTCAAAGGGGAATTATTTGAAATTAAAAAATAAAAAATAGAAGAAAGAAAAGATAAATAAAGAGAGATGTGCAGAGACAATTTCTTAATTCAGAAATTTCTGTTATGATATATTCTCAGTGGAAGTACCTCATACTGGTAGCTGTAGTTATTACATAAGCAATACCAGTCCCATACAAGCTCAAATATTGAAGCAAACCACAAAACCACGTGTGTTTTCTTCCTGAACTTTCACTAAACCAAGTCAGGGTGCATATAAAACATATCAATCTTTGTAAAGCATATCCTAAGTCAAAGATTATATAGAAACTTTAAATGAAGAAGGGAAAGAAATTGGTGCCTATACTACCAAGATTCACTCTAACAGCATCCATGTAAGAGTAGTTTCGTGTTCCGGTTATGGAGTCAGGACACCTGTAACAATCGGAAAGGAGGAATGCAGAAACATAGGTGACAATTGCAAAACAAAGCAAGGTAACTGGCCCCGCTATCCATCCTAACTGTGAAGTACTCCAAGCCAGAGACAAAACTCCAGCGCCAATAACAGCAGTAATGATATGCGCTACACAACTCCACAAGGTTCCTGATTGTGTTGCCCACAAAAGGCACTGAATTCAACACTGAATTGGAAGTAAATTTAAAACAACTAGTGGATGGTCCTAGAAAAAAATCTTTACCAGTTCTTCTCGGATGCCCATCGTCATCACAGGAACCATTAGCTACTTCAAAAGAGTGTCGGACAGCCATGTTTATTCAACTCAAGAGAAGGCCACGGAATTTGATACCTGTATACCCAATATAAAAGGCCCAAGAGGCTAAGACACAGAACATTATGCCACAAGCCAATATAAAATTCCCCGGACACAAAACACTATGTCACACATACATCAATGCATAAAAAAATACCATGCTTGTGACAGCTAAAATTTTATGGTGCTATATTGTGATGGACAAATATAGCTGTGGCCTTTATTATGTGATGGACAAATATAGTTAGCGACCATGAGTGATCTTAATGAAGGCTTCTATAACATAAGAATGTTCCATTAGTTCTATGAAGCTATGAACATCACTTCTTCACTCTTAGAGAAGCTTTAAATAGGTCCTAAGTGAGTGCATGCGTGTGTTCGCATTTATGTATCAACATCATTGATCAGGTGATTAAAATTACATGAGAACTCGATCATGGCCACATAAGCTTCATCAGTTGTGAAGTGTTCCAATGATTCTAGAAAGCTGTAAAAGACAATAAAAGAGTTGCCAGCTACTTGATGGAACTTTTTGTTTGGTAAGTACCTACTTGATGGACTAGTAAAAGGAGAAACCAATCAAGTACTTGCCACTCTTGTACTTGATGCACCCCAATTTGACAATCGTTTGAATGCTGCAATAGGAATTAAAGCCATCCCAGCTTTTTTGAAGCCATGATCAGTGAGATTCTGCAAGGTTAGACTCACAGCTTACAAGGCTGTTGCAAGGATAGTTTCTCAGCATAATGAAGATATATAATCTCATTTAGAACCTAAACAATAATGGAGAAATTGACTGTCATGTTCATCATGGAATTTTCCTTCCCTCTTTATTACTTTCTCCCTACTTTATTTTGAATCAACTAGTAGCTATGAGTGGGTGAGTGATAGTATTCTTTTCTAACAAAGTAAATGATTGAAATCAAGCATAAATTTTTCCCTTTGCATTGGAGAATACTCCAATTGCTAATGTCCAGAAAAAAAGGCAGTACCCCTTTTCTCATAGAAAGTTTGACACACAATCTCTTTAACTGATACTGATTCAAACATGACACCATTTCTAAAGGGACGTTTCATCCTTTTTTTGACTCTTGTTGCTGTGTTTGTTTCCTCGATACACCCCCTTATATATACTTGCCGACATGGCTTACATATACACCACAAGTATTTCTTATCCTCTTATTTAATACTGATTCCAAGTGTCTTATTGTTACACATAAACAAGTCACCAGCATCTCTAGCATTTATGAATAAGTGTGGTGACACAAAAATTTTCACTACTCTTATGTAGTAATTGGTACACAATACAAGTGTTTTCATTAGTGATAGGCCAAGAATGTATTGACCATTTGTGATAAATTAACTAATTAATTAGTCAAGTTAATTAATTAATTCAATTAACATGCATTACGCATGTTAATACAAACAAATCACCAACTAAGTTAATATGCAGTGGAAAATAAAGTTGACACGGTGATTTGCTTACAAATGGGGAAAACCCCCAACACAAAACCCCACTGGGTGATTTTAAGGTCACCACTCCCGAGAATCCACTACTATCACAACAAGCGGTTACAAGTAAAGAAATCTTAGTACCTTATACCAATTTACAGTTGAATACTTACCCCAATACTCAATTAGACTTGTTCTGTAATGACAATCTCTTCTTTCAATGCACGGCTCCCAGTACGCGACTAACCAATTGATGCACGGATTCAAATACGTGACTAACCCCCAAATTGAGAAAGATGTTGGCTGCAAAGTTCTTTAGTTTATCAACACGATAAACGTCACAAAACTCCTTGATTACAAAACTTTACGGCATACAAACACAGCAACTTCTTCAAGAGAAAGATGAACTAGGACATATGTTTCCAGTCATAATATGCTTGTGAAAATCTTTTACATTAAGTTGCATCAGCTATGACAGCCCTTAAAATAATTTTTATATATGCTTAGGGTTATGAGAAAAGAAAGCCTAAACAAACACACACGGGTTGGGGTGAAATCAGATCTAAAAAACAGATTTTTGTAAATCTCGATAGATAGGTTATCTATCGAGCAATTGTTGAGCATTGGACAAAAGCTGCCTTTTAAATCTCAGTAAATGTTATCTGTTGAACTAGTTATCGAGTTTTAAAATCCAGTACTTCTTCACTTGATTCTTGAACAGATTTGCATAACTTTAACATTTGAACTTGAACTCTTATTCTTTGAAGTATTAAACACATCTTAAATCTGTCCAATTACAAGTGAGGTGTGTTTTGTCAAATGATTAGTCAATTCTAGATGACATATGTTCCTAGCATGATTCACATATGTCTTAACAATTAGTGATATCATATAAAAGTGATATTATTCCTATCAAAATTTGACACCTAAACAAGTTATGAAAAAGCTCTTTATTGCAAGCATATCTAATCTTCTGCAGAAAGCAATTGATTCTTTGGTTAAGAAGACACTTCTTACTTTAAACATCGGTCCAGAAGCTAGTGTTGATATAAATATAGCATTTCCCTTTTTTTTTTTTTTTTTTAAATGTATATTATTTGTACACCAATCTCCATAACACACGTAGTTAAAATTTTTATTTTTCATTTGCTACTCGACCTTTGTACTTCTATTTGTTTCTAGTTCCTACTGTCACATGCACACTCTCTGCTGCCGTCTCACTCACACCAAGGAAATTGGTCGATCGGTAGGTTTGGGAGCATGTTGACAAAAAGTAAGGGCCCATCCCATGCACAAGATTCCATCCAAATGAAAATTCTTAATTGACCCTTGTACATTATTTATTTTCTTCGGCAATACTAATCTCATTCTCATCCTTTATGTTTTGTCTTTTTTTTCATTCCAAAGATCCAATTTTGCGGCTGGCGGCCAGGCCCAAATCCAGCTGGAAACTGACACTGCAAAGGCCAATAAGTTACAGTGTGGGTCCACAGCCTAAGTCCATAGAGCTATCTTCATCTTCATTTCAATGCAACAAAATAAATGGGCACGTGCGTAGAAAAGTTATTATAGTTATGGTTTTTCTCCTCTTATTCTTTCTTGGAAAAAAAATAAAAAAAATAAGTTACCCATAGGCATTGGTTTAAAAAAAAATTTAAATATTTTTTTATGAGAAAAAAAAAGTATGTAATTGATTTTTTTTTTAATTTTTATATATTTCCTATAAAAATGATATTACATCTTTTCTAAAATGATTCATTAACAAATTCTTTAAGGATAGCAGTTAATAGAGCCCTTCCTTTTTTAGAAGACAAAAATACCATTTTGGTTCCTATATTTTGAATGCACGAACATTTTGATATTTTGGTAATAGCCAATTTGGTCCATGTTAGAAAAAATAAATATAAGATTTTAATATCATAAGAAAAATGTAATTTTATTAAGAAAGTACCAACATTATGTTGAGAATTTGACATATTTTTCAACAAAGCAACTTCTGTGTCTACACAAACCTTTGCTCCCAAAGCATCACCTAAGTGAATTGAATTAGACAAAGAACTAAAATAACTTTAGTATAAGTAATTAAAAAAAAAAAATAGCACATCATATTGAGCTAAAAAGGTATGAGATAATGATTTTGGATAGGATAGAAGGCCAGAAAAGAATTGTTAAGTCTTGTAGTGTTGGCTAATACCATGACAAATTTCATTCATTGTATTTGCGTTACGTACAATGTTTCTTAATTTGTTTCTACGTAAATTTTACATGTACTGGGCTTGAGGTTTGAAGTGGTCCAAGTGCAAAAGAGGAAGCTTGCTGAAGTGTTTATCGTACCTACGAACTGCGCATTGGTACGAGGCAAAGATGATACGAAAATCAAAGTTTGAAAAGCTGTTGATTAGTGAGTTCATACGCAGCTCGCCTCACGCTTATACCTTCAGCATGGTAGAGTATTCTGTTATGAAATTCTCTACTATACTAGCCCTCTTTCCCACCTATATTAGTCCCATTTTCTACGAAATTGTAATCCTAATTCCCATCTAAATATATGAAAGGACTAACCATATTGTAGAATACTAGTCGCAAACTTGTGCAATGCACAGAAAAATTTGATATAATTATTTTTTATTGGTAATTATTGAATTAATATATTAGATTGTATATTTTTTAAAAGTCAATATGTATTATTTGAAATTATGTTTTAAATTAGAAGTATTTTGTAGTGTAACAAAATATATTTTGTAGTTGGGTATTATATATAGTGAGATATGTATGAAAACACAATGCAATAATATATTTTTATAGGTATATTTTTCTTCAAAACATAGATCCATGTCTCTATCTTCCTTACAATTGAAACAAAGTGAAAAAGTAAATAAAGATAAATATGCAATAGATCATAATCAATAAATAATATATCATAAAGTGGAAATATAAAATAAAATAAATGCAAAAGGCAAAAAAAAATTTTCATCATGAAAAAATCTAGCAATATATATATCTTCAAATTCTTAAACCACATGATAACTTAGATTTCATAATAAATTAGACCAACCCATCCATTATGATATCGCAACGTAGTCTAGATATAATAATTATATAAAAATCACGTTTTGTTGATTTTGTCTCATAAACTAAAAGTATCATCTATACATCTAATAAGATCTTTAAAGAGTAACATATGATAGAGAATTCTTAATTTGAACAGATGATTATATATATATATATATATATATAGAGAGAGAGAGAGAGAGAGAGAGAGAGAGAGAGAGATGGTGGTGGAGGGGGGATGGTGGGGTTTGAACCACAAACATAGGACACCATAAAGAATGTCAGTAAACTATCACTTGAACCCCCAAAAATTAATCTAAGAGGCTAGACATGAGGACATTAGGAATTCCAACAAAGAAATAATCAAGTTCCTAAAGTATTTATACATAAATAAAAATAAAAATAGCATAATGCTACTCTAGAATAAATTATATTTTGACCTATTCTCTCTTTGGCCCTTTCCTTAAAGATGATCAACTATGCAAAGTAAAAGTTTACCAAGCAAGCTCAAATCAACAAAAAAATTGATGTTGGTAATGCCAATTGATGATTCCTTTAGTATCAGTGGGTTGATAAGACTTGAACGTTGATCTTCGGGATATCTCCTGTAATACAAAAGACACAGAATCAGAGGGGACCGGTGAGGACCGGACAAAAATCCTCCGATGATCAAGTTAGTTACTTTGAACTCTCTGTAACGAAGAAGTATTCTCTTAAAAGTAAGAAAATGTCTGAATATCCTTACCCTTCATCGAAGAAGCCTTATATAGTGTGTGTGGAACGGTTATCTGTTTGGTAACCGTTCCCAGTGTCGAGGAGTCCGGAGAATTGGGAGTAACTTCCATAACCGCTGTGGAAGTTACCTAGGTTGGACGGGCCGATGAACTCGTCCATCCATAGTAAGGATGGACGAGACCTTCATGAGAAGCTCGTCCACTTTTAGTCCATCCATTGTAAGGATGGACGAGACCTCCAGGATGATCTCGTCCACTTTTAGTGAAAGACGGACGAGATCATCTTGGAAGGCTTGTCGTTCATAAATGACGAGTAGATCTCGAGGTATTAAGCTCGTCCATATACGGACGAGGTTCGCTGGTACGCTTGCAATTTTCTCCGCCTATTGTTGTTTCTGTCGTTTGGACGAGGCATATGGACGAGTTATGGACTTGGGATTATTTGTGACACCATCAGTTGCCCCCTCGTCCATGTGAGTTGTCCAAAGGGTTGAACGTTCTTGGACACAATTGGTTAATAATTACTGTACCACGTGTCCTTCTCTTATTAGAGACTGATTCCGTCGATTTATTTTTCCGAGGTAGATGCCACGTGTTGCTTCTGTATTGGTTGGGTCGTTTCGATTACCCAGGTCAGCATCCTATAAATAGTGGAATGCCTCCCTTGACCCTCCTCATTCCAGAAATTTTCTTCCTTCACATCCATCGTCTAGAGCCTCGTCTAGGAGTTCTCTACGTCTAGAGTCTTCTTCCGTCTAGAGCCAGGTACTCTTCTTTTTCTCGTCTTTAGGTTTAAGTTTCTTGTTAGGGATGTCTGTTGCTTCCTCGTCTACTGATAGCCTTAATAAGGTTATAGACGAGTATTGTGATGATACTAGTGATAGGTCTAGCTCTAGCAGTGCTAGTGATGAGAGTGGAGGAAGCACGGACGAGAACTACTCTTCTGGGGCCCCTGGGCTCCCTATTGAAGTCGTCCAAGAACAGCTTAGGAGAGCTTCTGGCTCTCAAGCTGGTTCTCCGTCCAATCCTACGGACGAGGTAGAGACCGTCTTTAGTTGCGCTGTAGGCGTCCATTCTAAGACGGACGAACAAAGGTTAGGTAGCCTTAGGTCCTGGTATCAAATCCCAGACGAGTTTAACCCTAGGCTACCCGTCCGTGGAGAGTGGTGTTGTGAGCCCCGTTTTGGAATAGGCGTCTATGAATCTTATTTCTTAGGTGGCCTTAGGTTTCCTTTAAATGCCTTCGCTAGGGAGTTACTAGTCAAGTTAGGTTTAGGTGTTTGTCAATTCAATCCCAATGCATGGAGATTAATTATCTCCATGCAAATTTTGTGGAGGGAAGTTTTTGGTGGGGACCGTCCTCTTTCAGTGGATGAGTTCCTTTATTGTTATAAACCTTCTGCCATAAGTCAGTCTGAAGGTTTTTATCAGTTTACTGCTAGAGGGAATGATTGTAGGTTGATCAAGTCCCTAGCTTCGTCTGATAGGAAGTGGAAGACGGAGTTCATTTTTCTTTCAGGCTTTTGGGCAGGGAATCCTGTGGACGTTGGCAGGGATCCCTTTCCCCCTTACACTGGGGACTTAGGGAACCTTCGTCCAGAAGGTACGTCCCTTCCCCTTGTCTATTTTTATTCTTACTCCTATTTGGTACATTTACAATTTCTAACCTTTATTTGTTCATTGTGTTGTAGCTGCCAAACGTCCGTCCTTGAGCAAATTTCACCGTGACCGCGTCCACAGGGCTCGTCTACACGCAGATAGGAGCTTCCATTCTCTTGTCACGCTTAGACGTCTAGCCAAGTGGGGTTTAGGTCCCGAGCCTTCAGACGAAGCTATAGCCCACGAAGTTACTGTGCGAAAAAGTAAGTTTTTAGCTAAACTTCCTTTCCCTTTTCTTTTTTGTATACATTTCTTAACTTGTTCATCTCGTCTTAGGAATGTCAACAATGAAAGAGAACAAAGGGAAGGAAATTGCTGGAGAAGGGAAGCGTCCTGAGGGTATGGCCCAGGATCGTCCTGAGGGTCAGACGCGTCCAACGGCTGGGGACAAAAGGAAATTCTTGCCAAAGAGTATTGACCTGGAAGGGCTCCCCAGTCGTAGAGACAAAAGGGTTAAGCAGGGCTCGTCCAAGGTGGTTAAGTCAAAACCTCCTCAGTCTCAGCCTGCCGTCCAGATAGTCGACGTGGACTCGTCCACTCCAGTTGAATCCACTCCGTCCAAGACTCCGCCCAGAACTCCTTTAGCCAAGTTTACTACACCTGGCTCGTCCCAGCCTTCTACGAACATTATTGAGAGCGAAGATCTGGCTTGGGAACGTTTCCAGACAGCCGTCAAGGACGAGGATATAAACATGTGCTATAACATGGGCTTGAAGGAATTTGAACATTCAGGCGTCCATGACCTCTTCAAGGTATGCCAGTATCCCTCGTCCTTGTTCAGTTATTAACTTTTCCTCATTTAATCATTCTATGTTGTTCTGTCTATTCACAGGCTATGTCGAAGTTTATAGCAGCGTCTAGACAGGCAACGGAGCTGGACAAGACGAGAGTCTTGTTGGAGACAAGGATTCAAGAGGTGAACGCTGACTGTAAGAAATGGGCTGGGTTTGCTGAAAAAGCTAAGGACGAGGTCAAAGAGCATAACAAGTTGATTGAGGAGCTAAGGACGGATGCATTGGAGAAGGAAACGCGCATTGATCACTTACAAAAGATGAACAATGAGTTGAATGCTCGTCTTTCCAAGGCAAGAGAGGACGCTGTGGCTGAGTTCAAGTCGTCCAAAGAGTATACAGACACTTTGGATCGCAATTATGCAGCTGGTTTTGAAGATTTCAGAATGGACGCTATTGAAAACTTCCCTGAAGTTGACTTCAGCACAATCAAGCTTAACCTTGCTGCTGCCACAAGCTCTCTCCTCCAGACCGGCTCTGATGACGTCAACGTGGAAGACGACGCCAGTACTCAGCCTCCTCAGGACGAGCCTGCTGTGAATGCTCCCCCTTCTTAGGACGAGACTTTAACCTTTGTAACTTTGCTTTTTCTTTCTTTTTGTAACTTTTGTGTTTGGTCCTTTGTTTTTGGACCTTCTTTATGTAACAAGAATACATTATACTCGTCCATGGTTTTAGGACGGGTTTTTTAAGTATACTATTTCTGCTTTTCAAACTAATCAAGGGTTTTTGGACGTAGGATGTCCACCCTTTGAATGAAGTTTTATTTTCTTTGCATGGATAAATGATTTCATTTTCTTTGCATGGACGAGTGATTTCATTTTCTTTGCATGGACGGATGCTACTAAGCTATTTTACTCCTAGCTCGACCATGTCGAGAATACATATTTTTCATGTAGTCTAACTCGTCTTAGCAGGTAGTATTTTTAATTAGCTTGATTCGTCTTAAGACTTGCAAACTAATTTTACATACCATCTACTTATTTTGCCAACTTTTTGTCTCGTCCAGAATTTGGATTGTTTCAGTTGGCTCTACCTCGTCCATGAGTTGGACGAGTATGGATGTGGTTTCTTCCTTTTATTCAAGAAAATTTAGACGTTACATCTCTGCGTCCAGAGATTTTGTTCGTCTTGGATCTTTCAACTCTCTTGAGGATTGAATTGGACGACAATATCATGGAGAATTCACACAACATTTTGTACATAACATAAATATTGTTTACAGACAAGGCACATGCACACTGATGCCTTTTTATTTAATAAATACATACTTCATGACTTCGTCCATAACCACAACACAACTATAAAAAGTAAATCATAGTTTCAAACTTCACACACAAACAATACCAAACATAGTAGTATCAAACAGCATCACTTATAGTAGTACGCTAGTAGACAGATAAAACCCAGTCTCGTCCATAGGTTCACCCTTACTGGTAGTACCTCCTCAGGTGCTCCACATTCCAAGCATGTTCCAACTTTCTCCCGTCCAGGGCCTCCAGGTAGTAGGATCCTTGCCTTTTACAGTTGATTACTCTATAGGGTCCTTCCCAGTTTGGGCCCAACTTCCCATGTGCTGGGTTCTTGGTTGACAAAGAGACCTTTCTCAGGACGAGATCTCCTATATTGAAACGCCTAGGCTTCACCATCGCATCATACTGCCTAGCCATGAGGTTCTTATACTTTGCTGCCCTGTATTCTGCGTTTGCCCTTACCTCGTCTATTAGATCGAGGTTCAGACGAAGCTGGTCCTCATTATCCTTGTCTTGATACGTCATCACCCTGTGATTAGCCATATGCACTTCTGCAGGTATGACTGCATCGCTTCCATAGGCTAACTTGAAAGGGGTCTCCCCTGTAGGGGTCCTCACTATGGTCCTGTATGCCCATAAAACTCCTGGTAATTCATCTGGCCATATTCCCTTTGCCCCCTCAAGCCGAGTCTTGATGATTTTCAACAAGGATCGGTTTGCTACTTCAGCCTGGCCGTTGGCTTGGGGGTGTGCAGGCGAGGAGTAATGGTTCTGAATTCCAAAGTGTAAGCAAAAGTCCTTGAAGAGTGCATTGTCAAATTGCCGTCTGTTGTCAGACACTAATACCTTCGGCACTCCAAATCTGCAGACAATGTTCTTCCACACGAAGTTTTTAACATTCTGTTGTGTGATATTTGCCAACGGTTCTGCCTCTACCCATTTGGTGAAGTAATCGATGCCCACAACTAAAAACTTCATCTGCCTTACTCCCAAAGGGAAGGGACCCAAAATGTCCAATCCCCATTGTGCGAAGGGCCACGGTGACACCATTTGGGTGAGGTATTCCGATGGTTGCCTGGGGACATTGCTAAATCGCTGGCACTGGTCGCAGACTTTAACGTATGCTTTTGCATCAGCTTGCATGTTCGGCCAGTAATATCCTGCACGGACGACCCTGTGGACAAGTGATCTGGCTCCTGAGTGATTGCCACATGCCCCTTCGTGAATTTCTCTCAGCACGTAGTCCGCTTCGTCCGGAGCTAGGCACCTAAGGTAAGGTTGAGAGAAACCTCTCTTGTATAGCACTTCATTCATAAGGACGTATCTAGCTGATCTCACCCTCACCTTTCTGGCCTCGTCCTTTTCTTCTGGTAGTCGTCCGTCTTTCAAATATGATATAATGGGAGTCATCCAATTTTCTCTGTTATCCACCTGCTGTACTTCCTGGGCATCTATACTTGGCATATACTGAACTTCATTTGACTTCTCTAATGATTCATCTGCTGAGACCTCTTTTGCTATAGTATCAGCTTCCACGTTCTCCTCCCTGGGGATTTGAACGAAGTTAGCTTTTTCAAACCTTTTCACAAGGCACATCACCCTACCAAGGTATTTCTTCATTCGTCCTTCCTTCGCTTCATACATCCCATTCACTTGCCCCATGATCAGTTGGGAATCCCCCATGACACATATGGACTTGGCTTCCACGAACTTCGCCAATTCTAGCCCTTTAAGGAGGGCTTCATATTTGACTTCATTGTTTGTCGCTTGGTACTGTAGACGGACTTTATGTTTCAGTTTGTCTCCCTCTGGGGACTGCAGAACCACACCAATTCCTCCTGCATGCCGTGTAGACGAACCATCCACGTGGACGATCCATCTCTTGCTGTCCTCTGCCTCATTATGACTTGGGGTAAACTCTGCAATAAAATCTGCTAGGGCTTGAGCTTTTATGGCATGCCTTGGTTGATACCTGATATCGAACTCACTTAGCTTCACAGCCCACTGGATTAATCGCCCTGCAGCTTCCAGTCTATTCATTGCCTTTTTGAGAGGATGATCTGTCATAACATTAATGACATGTGCTTGGAAATAATGCCTCAGCTTCCTTGAAGCTGTGATTAGTGCGAAGGCCAACTTCTCCATTTGTGGATATCGTCCTTCTGCTCCTTTCAATGCCTTGCTTGTATAATACATAGGTCTTTGGACTTTATCTTCCTCTCTTATCAGTGCTGAGCTCACAGCATATGGGGTTACCGCTAGGTACAAATATAGTTCCTCTCCTTCCACTGATGGACTCAGCAGCGGTGCCATGGTAAGGTATACCTTCAAATCTTCGAAAGCTCTCTGACACTCGTCGGTCCATTCGAATGCTTTTTTGAGAACCTTAAAAAATGGCAAACATTTATCAGTAGCTTTAGAGACAAACCTGTTAAGCGCAGCGACTCGTCCAGTGAGGGATTGGATTTCCTTGGTATTTTGCGGTGGCTTCATGTCCAGTATTGCTTGAATTTTATCTGGATTTGCTTCAATTCCCCTGTGGGATACCATAAAACCAAGGAATTTCCCTGATGATACTCCAAAGGCACATTTGCTAGGATTCAGCTTCATGTGATACCGCCTCAATGTCTCAAATGTCTCCTGCAGGTCGTCTAGATGTCTTCCTTCATCCTGACTTTTCACCAGCATGTCATCTACATAGACTTCCACATTCCGCCCAATCTGCGGACGGAACATGTGGTTGACCAACCTCTGATATGTCGCCCCTGCATTCTTTAAACCAAACGGCATCACCTTATAGCAGAATAAGCCTTGACTGGTGACAAAAGATGTCTTCTCTTGATCAGCCTCGTCCATTCTTATCTGATTGTATCCTGAAAAGGCATCCATGAAGCTAAGCAATTTGTGGCCTGCAGTTGAGTCTACTAACTGGTCAATGCGCGGTAACGGATAGCTGTCCTTGGGGCAAGCCTTGTTCAGATCAGTGAAGTCAACGCACATTCTCCACTTGCCATTCGCTTTTTTGACCATTACTACATTGGCCAACCAATCCGGGTAGTATACTTCCCGAATGAACTTTGCTACCATCAACTTTTGGACCTCGTCCTTGATTGCACTATCTCTCTCAGGGGCAAACACCCTCTTCTTTTGCCGCACAGGCTTGGAGGAAGGACATACATTCAAACGGTGGGTAATGACACTAAGGTCTATACCCGGCATATCCTCGTGACTCCACGCAAACACGTTGATGTTGTTCTTCAAAAATTGGACGAGGTCCGTCTTAATCTTCTCTTCTAAATCTGCTCCAACCCTGGTACACCTCTCAGGGTTATCTTCATCTAAGGAAATATCTTCCAATGCTACAGTAGGTTCTGCTACAACCCTCTTTTCTTCAATGTTCATTGCTTGAACTTGTTCATCCATGGCCAGCATGGCCAAATAACACTCTCTTGCTGCCAGTTGGTCACCTTGTACCTGTCCTACCCCGTGTTCTGTTGGAAACTTGACCGATAAGTGGTAAGTAGAGGTAACAGCTTTCCAACTATTCAAAGTTGGCCTCCCAATGATGGCATTGTAAGAGGATGGACAGTCTACCACAAGGAAGTTCACATCCTTGGTAATCTGTCGTGGATATACCCCCACTACCACGGATAAGGAAATGGTACCCACTGGTTGCACCTTCATCCCACCAAAGCCTACTAGGGGGGAGTTCACTGGACGGAGCTGGTCTCGTCCTAATCTCATCTGCTGAAAAGCTGGATAATATAAAATGTCTGCTGAGCTTCCATTGTCCACAAGCACTCTTCTGGTTGTGTAGTTTGCAATTAGTAAGGAGATGACGAGGGCATCATCATGAGGGTGATGAATTCTGTCAGCGTCCTCGTCCGTGAAAGTAATTGCCCGCTCGTCCGTAGATCTTGCTCTTGGTGATCGTCCAGAAAGCTGGACGCTTTGTACTACCTTCAAGTAGGCTTTCTTGGACTTGGACGACTGGCCAGTTGTACTTCCCCCAATGATGACTCTTATCTCCCCGAGTGGTGGTCGCGATGAATCTTCCATCTTTCCCTTCTGTTTCTCGTCTCTCTGGTCTCGTCCAAGGAAACCCCTCAGCTTCCCTTGCCTTATGAGATTTTCAATTTGTTGCTTCAAGTCAAAGCACTCGTCCGTGTCATGACCATGATCCCTATGGAAGCGATAGTACTTGTTCCTGTTGCGCTTGTTGGGATCACCCTTCATTTTCTCCGGCCACTTCAGGGAAGGATCATCCTTGATTTGCATAAGGACTTGCTCAAGTGGGGCGTTTAAAGGGTTATACTGCTGATTCCGTACTGGAGGGACTGGCTTCTTACTTTCTCGATCTCTCCTTTCCTCCATCCGTCCCTTCTTTGGACAAGTACCTTACTCGTGCTGACGACTGGGATTTGCGTCCATTCTCTCGGACCTCTTCCTCTTCTTAGCAATGATTGCATCTTCTGCATTCATAAAATTCTGAGCCGAATGGACGAGTTCGGCCATGGACTGGGGCTCTTTTTTGTAGAGCTTGTGTATAAACAGATCTGAATTCACCCCATTGTGGAAGGCTGCCAGTAGAAGCTTATCATCTGCTTCGTCCACACTGAGAGCTTCTCTGTTAAAACGGGTGATAAATGACCGAAGGCTCTTGTTCTCTCCCTGCTCTATCGTCAACAAACTGGACGAGGAACGCTTGTGCCTTTGTCCTCCAATGAAATTGTTAACAAATAACTTGCTCAACTCTTCAAAAGAACTCACCGAATTTGGAGGTATTTTGCTAAACCAAACTCGCGCCGAACCTTTAAGGGTGGTTGGGAAGGCCCTACACATTATCTCATCAGGCACTCCTTGAAGATGCATGGTGGTCTTGAAAGTGGCTATGTGATCAAACGGGCCACGTGTTCCATCATATGAATCCAGAGAAGGCAACTTGAACTTTGATGGTAGTGGGTGACCGTTGATGGAAGCCGTAAAGGGAGAATCAGTCCTGTGAACCAAGTCTTCTATCGGATTCGCTCTTTTCATATTCTCCTTCATTTCCTCCATAACTCTCTTCATTTGGTCCATTTCTTCCTTCAAGTATGGTACCGTTCGTGAAGTGGTGCCTCTAAACTGACTTCCGACTTCGGTATTCTCTCTTCCACCATGACCATCTGTTTGTCTTCCTTCACGTTCTTCTTGTGTTTGCCTCCTCATATTAATCCCCATTCGTAATTCTTGGTTTTGGCGAGTCAACTCCGCCATAGCGTCTGCCATCGATTGTGCATGTTGGGCAGATGACTGCATGACCGGCGCAGACTGGCGATCGCGATGCGGGTTGCTGCTTCCCTGATGGCCTGGGTTAGTAGCCCTTGATCTAGTCCGAACCATCAACCCTTTGTCACGGAGAAGCAAACTGTAAAACAATCGCTTCCCACAGACGGCGCCAACTGATGATTCCTTTAGTATCAGTGGGTTGATAAGACTTGAACGTTGATCTTCGGGATATCTCCTGTAATACAAAAGACACAGAATCAGAGGGGACCGGTGAGGACCGGCCAAAAATCCTCCGATGATCAAGTTAGTTACTTTGAACTCTCTGTAACGAAGAACTATTCTCTTAAAAGTAAGAAAATGTTTGAATATCCTTACCCTTCATCGAAGAAGCCTTATATAGTGTGTACGGAACGGTTATCTGTTTGGTAACCGTTCCCAGTGTCGAGGAGTCCGGAGAATTGGGAGTAATTTCCATAACCGCTGTGGAAGTTACCTAGGTTGGACGGGCCGATGAACTCGTCCATCCATAGTAAGGATGGACGAGACCTTCATGAGAAGCTCGTCCACTTTTAGTCCATCCATTGTAAGGATGGACGAGACCTCCAGGATGATCTCGTCCACTTTTAGTGAAAGACGGACGAGATCATCTTGGAAGGCTTGTCGTTCATAAATGACGAGTAGATCTCGAGGTATTAAGCTCGTCCATATACAGACGAGGTTCGCTGGTACGCTTGCAATTTTCTTCGCCTATTGTTGTTTCTGTCGTTTGGACGAGGCATATGGACGAGTTATGGACTTGGGATTATTTGTGACACCATCACCAATTATTTGTAATAGAATGACCAAAATAAAAATAGCAAACGGATTTGAGAAAAACACATAAGATTTTTAAAAGAAATTTTAACAAAAAAATGAGATGGAACAATAACAAAATACTTTTTTACTTTTTTGATACTCTACAAATAAAGACAAAAAAATGTTCATAATCAATGTGTTTCAATAGGCCAAATAAAATTGCATTGACAATTCAAAGTCAATTAACAATAACATAAGCCAATATCATTGAAAATTTTGTGAAGGAAAACAACAAAATCACATCACAAAATGTAAGAATACTAAAAAGAAATTAAAAAAAAAAAAAAGGAGATTATTTTTTATTGTGCATTTTGTTCACCTCAATGGTCTTCCTATTGCTGCCTTAACTTTGAAAATTTTTGACAAAAACAATAATGTCTTCTCAAAATGGTGAAAATTAAAGCTTGATTGAAAAATATGGAGAACAATTATCATTGCGCTAAAATTTTTGTTCTAGATGATGGGGTGATCATATCTAGAACATGCATTGATATATATAACATTGTAAAACTTAAATAAATAATTAAGGTGTGAGTGAGATATAGATAAGGTTGCGAAAAATAGAAATTTTGGAAGAGAAAACACTGTAACGATAGATAAACAAAGAGACACTAAATGCAACTCTAAGCTAAAGTTTGGTTTGGATACTTGAAATTTTAATTGTATTCACTAAAAAGATAATGAATTATTTAATTTTAACAATTACTTGAAATTAGAAAGAATAAAACGAAAAGTTGAAATCAATTTGGGTAGCTAGATAGTCATGTACCTGTATCCAACAAATAGTAACATTTGTAATTTGGAACAAAAAAAAAAATTGCATTTAAGACAATTGACTAGTAATAGAGTGCATCAAAGGTTTGCCCATGAATTATATGTAATTCTTTTATATAAAAAAATAGAAAAATCAAATATCATAAAGGATTAAATGAATATATATATATATATATATTGTGACTGCTAAGGTGGCTCAATAAGAGTATAACAACATTAAATGTTACGTCTCAGCATTTAGATATATATAGAATATAGATATAGATGTGAAGACTTTGTAGATTGCAATCAGAGAACATTAACAAAATCACTATACTGAATCCTTTTTTACTTTTTTGATACTCTACAAGTAAAGAGAAAAAAAAATGTTCATAATCAATGTGTTTCAATAGGCCAAATAAAATTGCATTGACAATTCTAAGTCAATTAACAATAACATAAGCCAATATCATTGAAAATTTTGGGAAGGAAAACAACAAAATCACATCACAAAATATAAGTATACTAAAAAGAATTTTTTTTTTTTTTTTAAAGATCACTTTTGATTGTGCGTTTTGTTCACCTCAATGGTCTTCCTATTGTTGCCTCAACTTTGAAAATTTATAACAAAAACAATCGGTGTCTTCTCAAAATGATGAAAATTAAAGCTTGATTGAAAAATATGGAGAACAATTATTATTGCGCTAAAATTTTTGTTGTAGATGATGGGGTGATCATATCTAGAACGTGCATTGGTATATATAACATTGTAGATGTGGGATATGTGCCAAATGCTAAATATTTGGCACAAATCTCACACCAAACCAAAAAAAAGCACCCCATCAGATATGGTAAACGTGGTAAAATTATACCACTTATGTCCGTACCGTTGCAAATTTGCAACGGTACGGACAAATGTTGTAAATCAAAAATTAATATTTTATTCGAATTTTCTCTCTCCTCTCTTTTTTTTTTATTTGATTTTATCTCTTCCTTTCTCAGAATCTGTCTCTCTCTCTCTCTCCCAAGTTCCCAAGAATCCCAACCCATTCTTCCTCTTCTCACAATCGGACGCGAGCAAGAAGAAGGCGACGCAGAAGAAGGCGGCGGCGGCGGCCAAGAGAGGAGGAAAGGCAGCTGCAACTTCGTCAAAATCGGCAGCGGTGGCGGCGGCGGCGTCGGATTCGCAGAACGGAGCGGATTTGATTTTTGATTTCTGATCTCTCTCTTTAGCTTGATTTGTTGGGTTGTGGGTTCACAGTTGTATGATGATGGTGACTAATTAGCTTGATTTGTTGGGTTTGCCATGGTGGTGAACGGCTAAGATTGTGGTGGTGCCGTGGTGGCAGTTGGTGAGCTTGTGGTGGCTGTTGAAATCAGAAGCGTGAAGGCTAATTAGTTTGATTTCTGATCTCACTCTTTCTTATTGTGTTTGGTTATTGGTTGATTTGGGTTTCGGTTTGTCCGATGGGTGGGTTTCGGTTTGTGTCGTTTGTGGTGGCTTGGGTTTCGGTTTATGCAGTAGGTGCGTTTCGGTTTGTGCCGTGTGTGGTGGCTTGCGTTTCAGTTTGTGTGGCTTTTGTGGGTTTCAATTTGTGTCGTGTGTGGGTTTTGGTTTGTGTAGTGGGTGGGCTTCAGTTTTTCAGGGATGTGCTGTGGGTGGTGGCTCTGGCTAATTCGGCGGAGCTGTGGCCGTGGCTAGTTCGGTGAGGCTGTGACTGGGTTGGATAGGTGGTTGTGCCGTCGCTGATGATGATATATATTATTTTAATGGATAATAAATATTATTTTAATGTATAGAATTGGATTATAAAAGATCTGATAAATGAGGTGTTGTAAAATGATGTGGTAAAATAATAAAGTAGGTGTTTAATGTGATAAAATGGCATTTTTTTTGCCACATCTGCTGTGGATGCTCTAAAACATAAATAAATAACCAATGTGTGACTGAGAGAGAGAGATAAGTTTGTGAAAAACAGAAATTTTGGAAGAGAAAACACTATAATGATAGATAAACAAAGAGACATTGAATGCAACTCTAAGCTGGAGATTTGGGTGCTAAAATTTGGTTTGGATACTTGAAATTTTAATTGTATCAACTAAAAAGATAATGAATTATTCAATTTTAACAATTACTTGAAATTAGAAAGAATAAAACGAAAAGTTGAAATCAATTTAGGTAGCTAGATAGTCATGTACTTGTATCCAACAAATAGTAACATTTGTACTTTGGAACAAAAAATATTGCATTCAAGACAATTGAATAGTAATGGAATGCATCAACAGATTTGTCCATGAATTATATTTAATTCTTTTATATAAAAAAATAGAAAAATCAAATATCATAAACGATTAAATGATTATATATATATATATATAATGTGACTGCTAAGGTGACTCAACAAGAGCATAGCAACATTAAATGTTATGTCTCAACTTTTAAATACATATAGAATATTGATAAAGATGTGAAGACTTTGTAGATTGCAATCGAAGAACATTAATTGCGGATCCGGAGCTAGAGTTGAGAATGGACTAGCGATGGCTTTCTTTGTGCAGATCACATTAAAATATGTGAAGCTGTTCTACATTGATATTGGATGCTTTATTAGATGTAAGGGAGATCGTAGTGTCAGTCTTAACTCTTACCTCATTCCAAGAGGAGTTTTTTCCTCATTTCTTTGTAGAAATGTGAATTTTCACTTTTCATGCTCTTTTGGAATTTAGCACCGTTTATATGTGAAGCAATTATGAAGATGTTATAAATTTGTACATAGATTTGTGGCTAAAATCCACAACAACTAGGTGTTTAGGCATGCCAACTTCCAAAGTACTATTGCATGTGGTTGTGCATTGCTCAGGGGAACAAGCTGAGAATTGCAGTCTGAAGGCATTACTGCTTAAAGTGAAATCATAGCAACCTGAAACTTTGGATTATATTTATGGTCATGAAAAGTAGAGGACATTATTTCTTTTCCCCATTCATTTAGAATTACAGTAATGCTTCTTCTTTAAAAAAAAAAAAAAAAAAATACAGTAATGCCTCAGCTCAGTTTGGCACTTATAAGTCCTTCAAGTGACCCAATAAAACCTACAACTGTCACAAGAAAGCAAACAAAGCTGAATGTCCTAAGTACAATCCATTTTCTAGTCCAAGCCCCTATTTTCTTTTGTACAAAGTACATTTCCACAGGGAAGTATACAGTCAGAGGCCAAAAATTCAAGGCCCCTAACAGTCCCAAGACTGAATTGAAGTACGGGAAGAGCATTGCAATTCCTGTGGTCGATATAACGTATGCAGTTCGGAAACATAGCCTGAGAAGATTCAACTGAAAACCAGGCAACAGTGGGAGTTTGAAGGTGTAGAAATTAATTACAAAGCCACTGTTTGGGAATTTCTTGGCAAACCATCCTTCAGCAAATGCAAATATTGGCTGACTAAAAATCTGAGAGATAAAATATGGGAAAAATAATGTAACTACAAAGCCAAGTTAGCAAAGAAGTAACTAAAATTCAGTACTGCCTACAATATGGAATCAAAGACAATGGGTTATCATATATATATATATATATATATAGATATTGGTGGCTAAAAACAATGGGTTATCAATGGTATTTATTTCTTTAAAAAGTGCGATTTTGACTAGGATAGAAGGTAAAGGAAAACATTTGTTTGAACAAAGAAGCATATCCTGATATATTTTCCTGAATAATTTTGAAAAGTTGGGATACATTACTTATGCATGTCAAGGAAAATGTCACATATGATAGGATTTCAGTCTTGTTCAAGAAACCTCTCTTTAAAAAAAAAAAAAAATAGATTTTAATTTTTTTTTTTTTTTTAAAATTGCTGCATAGGCCATGATACCTTTTGCCAGTCCAGGAAAATGCTTGTTGCTTAAAAAGCTTTCTTTTAAAAAAAATATTTGTTGCATAAGCCAACATTACCTTTTGCCAGTAAAAGTGTCTAGAACATTTGGGCATAAACAAAATATTTACAAGGTCAATGAGAAAGTAAGTTATGGCTTTACTATTTTTAAATTCTATATTAATTGGTAGTACCTGATATCCTCCTACCAAATGAAGAACAATGCAAGCATTGGCAAAATCAATGAGCCAATAAGGTTCATAGAAACCAAATCCTGTCAATAGATTTCCTGGTGTATCATTTCCAAAGGCTGCATATCCAAAGCATCCACAGCAGAGATAGAAAAAGGTTGTGACAAAGATGGCAACCTTTGAGGCCCTCTTCATGGTCTTGTTTTCTGGAGGAGGAGACTTCAAAGTGTCCTGCATATAACAAATTTCGGAATTCATTTCAGATACTAAAATTATTTGAGTAATTACTAAAGATATAATTAAATTTTCTTATGCTTTTGCTTATTATTTGGTTTATTAAGAGACAGTAATCCATACCTGGATCTCAAGAACAATAATTGAGTATGGATAGGCAAAAGCAATGTCCCCAAGTGCTTGGAAGACTAACCATAATTTATTAGCAAGACTAGAAGCTGGGACTCCTGTAATGCTCCCCATAATCTTCCCATTTTCTACAATTAAAAAGACATGAATGTTAATATATATATATATATATATATGTGTGTGTGTGTGTGTGTGTGTGTGTCAAAGCAGCCAGCTTTTGTACTAGATAAACCAAACATTTCTATTACTCTCCCTTTACATGCTACATTCTGAAATTTTTTCCCTGATGAAACCAGATAGTTGCATTAAGCTCATTTGAGCAGAAGTTATTCTTTTGGCAAGTTTGGAGTGACAAGAAAATATAAAATTCAAAGTTCTGATTTTTATCTTTTTCGTAGGTTATCTCAGCAACCTGATGGTGATGGAGTACTACAGAATTTTAGCGAATGAAACTACTTTTCTTTCTGCTGTACATAGCTTTTAATTGATCAAAGGGTTTGTGTTTTTATTGTAAAGTTGGAGGCCTGTAATTGAAAAAAAGAAGGCAAATACACATCCATACCTATGACTTTTGCAACGCCAAGTGAGAATCCTATAAAAGAGTATGTAAAGGACATCAGTGCAGCAACAACTGAAAGCCATTCCATGTTATGGAAATCTGGAATCTGTGACACAACGATCTGAACGAGTCCAAAGAGCAGCATATAAAAAGTATCCCCATAATCACATGCAGCTTGGTGACCTTCTTTGTGATAACAGTTTGATCTTTGAATTGCCCTGCATTAATATATCAAAGAAAGAAAATTATAAGAATTAGGAACAAAATATTTAGCAAACTTGAAATAAAGTAGAATGGGAGAGAGAATAAAAAGAGTGGATTATATATATAGACTAGGAAAAAGACAATCATTATAAAATGAACATTCAAAGGAGCATTATTTGAAATTTATTACTAAAAATAAAATAAAATAAAAAACCACAAGAAGAAAAAGATAACTAGAGAGAAACGTGCAGAGACAATTTCCTAATTCAAAAAATTATATTATTCACTATTCACAGTGGAAGTACCTCATACTGGAAGCGGTAGTAAATACATAAGCAATACAGGTCCCATACAAGCTCAAATATTGAAGCAAACCACAAAACCACGTGTGTTTTCTTCCTGAACTTCCACTAAATCAAGTCAGGGTGCATATAAAAGATAACAATCTTTGTAAAGCATGTCCTAAGTCAAAGATTATATAGAACCTTAAAAGGAAGAAGAAGGAAAAAGGAGTTGGTGCTTTTACTACCAAGATTCACTCTAACAGCATCCATGTAACAGTAGTTTCGTGTCCCGGTTACGGAGTCAGGACACCTGTAACAATCGGAAATGAGGTATACAGAAACATAGGTGACGATTGCAAAACAAAGCAAGGTAACTGGCCCTGCTATCCATCCTAACTGTGAAGTACTCCATGCCAGAGACAATACTCCAGAGCCAATAACAGCAGTAATGATATGAGCTACGCAACTCCACAAGGTTCCTGATTGTGTAGGCCACAAAAGGCACTGAATTCAAGACTGAATTGAAAGTAAATTTAAAAGAACTAATGGATGGTCCTAGAAAGAAATCTTTACCAGTTCTTCTCGGATGTCCATCGTCATCATAGGAACCATTAGCTACTTCAAAAGAGTGTTGGACAGCCATGTTTATTCAACTCAAAAGAAGGCCAAGAAGTTTGATACCTGTATACCCAATATAAAGGGCCTAGGAGGCTAAGACACAGAACACTATGCCACAGACCAATATAAAAGTCTCCGGACACAAAACACTATGTCACACATACATCAATGCATAAACAAATACCATGCTTGTGACAGCTAAAATTTTATGTTGCTAATTATTCTCCCTCTAAAATAACTAGCTAGCCGTGGCCTCCATTATGTGATGGACAAATATAATGACCATGAGTGACTCTTAATGAAGGTTTCTATAACATAAGAATGTTCCATCAGTTCTATGAAGCTATGATCATCACTTCTTCACTCTTACAGAAGCTTTAAATAGGTCCTAAGTTAGCGCATGCATGTGTTCGCATGTATATATCAAATCATTGATCAGGTGATTTATATTACATGCGAATTTGTACATGGCCATATAAGCTTCATCATTTATTTAGTGTTCCAATAATTCTAGGAAGCTACTTGATGGATTTTTGTTTTTTTTTTTTTTCCCTACCAGATGGATTAGTAAAAGGAGAAACCTATTATGTACTTGACACTATTTTGATTGCTTCCCAATTTGACAATCGTTTGAATTTAGCAACAGGACCTAAAGCCATTCAAGCGTTTTTGAAGCCATCATCAGTGAGATTCTGCAAGGTTAGACTTACAACTTACAAAAGCCTAAACAATATGTAAGGTTACAACTTACAAGGCTTACAGCTTACAACTTACAAGGCTTTTGCAAGGATATTTCTCAGCATCATGAGGATATATTGTATCATTTAGAACATAAACAATATTGGAGAAATTGACTGTCATGTTCATCATGGAATTTTCACCTTCCCTCTTTATTACTTTCTCCCCACTTTATTTAGAATCAAATAGTAGCAATAAGTGGGTGAGCGGATATTCTTCTAATCTAACAAAGTAGAGTAATGCTCAGGACACAACTTTGTGCCACAACTCACCACGTGGCAAGTTGTGGCACAAAGTTGTGTCCTGAGCGTTACTCAACAAAGTAAGAGATTGAAATCAAGCATAATTTTTTTCCCTTTGCAATGGACAATACTCCAATAGCTAATGTCCAGAAAAAAACAGGTCGTATCCCTTTTCTCATAGAAAGTTTGATACACAGCCTCAGCCTCTTTAACTGATACTGATTCAAACATGAGACCATTTCTCAAAGGATGTTTCATCCTGTTTTTTTACTCTTGTTGCTATGTTTGTTTTCTCAATACAACTAAGATGACCTTTCACATCATTTGCAAGTTGAGAAACTTTGGACTTGCTTTCAAGAATCTCAAAATCTTACTAGAAAAAGGTGAAAGGAACAGGGGAGACCCACAGTCATGTGTCAGCTGCAGCCTTTTTATAGTCCTATCATCCTTTGCACAATACTACCGACGGGTAATGCTTCTGAGCTGAAAACTTTAACATGAGTCAGCTTTTTCACTTCAATTACCCAGAATGAACTGGGTGTCCAGTGTCCTAATACAACAAGAACCATGCATCCTTTGCATCTTCTGGTTTTACTAAGCCACAAAGAAAGTGCAAGTTGCGAAATTACCGAAACTAATAAGTTCAAGCAATATGACACCCCCTTGTACTTGCAGACATGGAACAGGTATCTGCTTGTTTACATATACACCACAAGTGCCTCTTATTA
This sequence comes from Quercus robur, assembly GCF_932294415.1. NCBI lineage: Eukaryota > Viridiplantae > Streptophyta > Magnoliopsida > Fagales > Fagaceae > Quercus > Quercus robur. Next base: position 1,217,610 of record NC_065541.1, read on the forward strand.
TCTTATTTATTGACAACAAAAGCATCTAACTTTGGAGGCCATACCATTTTTACTTCCCACTGTAATAGCATCTCCACTGTAATACTGATTCCAAGTGTCCTATTATTACACATAAACATGCAGCAATTGATATCACAATAAAAGTGTTGTTATTGGTAAGACTATATATCAAAGTGATATTATATTATTCAGAATTTGACACATGAGTAAGTCGTGAAAAAGGTTATGTTGCTAGTGTCTCTTTATTGCAACCATATCATAATCTTTTTAAAAAAGCAATTCCCTCTTTCGCTAAGAGAAAGCATTTCTTACTTTAATCGTTGGTTTAGAAGTCGGTACCGATTTAAATACAAAGTGGTGATAGTTACACACTGTGTGTACGAGACACATAATACCACGATAGCTGAATTATTTTTTAAAAACACAATTTGAGTAATTTTTTACCATTACACAATTTTAACTGAAATAAGGTGTATATAACAAGATTTAGCCTTAAATAGAATGCTTTCATAAAAAATAAAAAATAAAAATGTACAAGCCTAGTTAAAATTTTCAATTTTCATTTGCTACTCAACCTTGTACTTTTCTTTGACATTATTGCTCTGCTGCCTTCTCACTCACACCAAGGGAGGTGAAAGCAAGTATGTTGACAAAAATTCCAAGGTCCCATGCACAAGATTCCATCCAAATGTAATTCTTAATTGACCCGACATTATTAATTTTGCTTTGGGAATACTAACCTCATCTTTTATGTTTTGTCTTTTTCATTTGAAAGGTCCAATTTTGTGGCTTGGCATTTGATTAGGCCAAATCCAGCTGGAAACTGACACTGCAAAGGCCCAATAAATTACAGTGTGGGACTAGAAACAAGAGTTTCCAGTTTCCATAGCCCAAGTCCCTAGAGCTATCTTTTTTTTTTTTATAGGCCCTATAGCTATCTTAATAAGCACTAAATATAAGGCTGTTCATATCAGATACTTTTTCCTATGTTTGTGGACTAACATATATCCTCATGTCAATGCGACAAAATAAAAGGGTGTCTTTATAGAGAGGAGTGAGTAGAAGAGTTACTATAATCACGTTCATATGTATGTGTATATATATGTCTTCTTGTCGTCAATCAAAAGGGTTGTTGCCCCTTTATCCCTTTGCTTAAATTTCATTATGAGGTCTTTTTTTTTTAGATAAAGGAAAATGTATATGTGGTTAAAATTTAAAAAATGCGGAGATATAATAAGAAAATACAATTTTTTTTTTAGAGATAATAAGAAAATACAATCTAGTTTTTGTGTTTTACATATATCATTTAGTTTTAGTGTTTTACAGGTTTATTACATCATCAATAACATAAATAGATATTAAAATAGGAATAATAATAATAAATTTAATACCAATGGCATGATAAAATTTAAGTCACCCATAAATAGCCAAAGTTTTAAAAACTCTATAGTAAAGTTAACGTGAGAACACTACAGTACTCTATATAATCCTCTGTAAGTATAATCATTTTCAAACTCTAAACTCTAGAAAATTCTCATTCTCAAAGGACAATGACAACAACAAACAACAGAGCTTAATCTCAAAATTTTGAGGTTGACTATGGATATTCAACAGATTAATTGGTAATATAGCATATGACAAACAAAACAAGCAAAAAAGAAAAATTGAGGAAGAAAAAAAAAACCTATATTTCAATGCAGAATAGAAAGAGAGTGGTTCATGAAGAATACTTGATGCTGCTAGCAGAGGTGATGATATAGGCAATTGCAGTCCCACATAAGCTCTCCTGCACAATCACTCCACACACCTTATGGCTCTTCTCTCCTATAATTATACATTATTGAGTCAATATGCTGACTAGTGGAGTCTATATATGTAGGTTTGGTGAAGTAAAAGAAAGTTATTCTTTCTTTTTTAGCAAATCAAAACTAAGGGCTCTGGTCAGAGTTTTTGCCACTTTAATATGGCTTCTTTTGGTCTTATTCTGTAATTAATAGGGTCTATTCATTAAAAAAATCATAATAACTTGTTAACGTAAACACCGTGCGGTGAGTCAATGTGCTGACTAGTGGAGTCTATATATGTAGGTTTGGTGAAGTAAAAGAAAGGGGAAATGTTAACAATGCGGTACTTGTTAACGTTTCTTTTTTTGTGTTTCACTTAAAAAAGAGAAAAAAGTTGTCAAAAAAATTACCAAAAGAGATAGAAAAAAATTTCCAAATACTGAAAAACTGGCAAAAGCTAAAAAAGTTACCAGAAAATTACCCAAAAGTGTGTTGTTAAAGGGCACCTTAACACGACTCAAACGAAAGTTATTCTTTCTTTCTTAGCAAACCAAAACTAACGGCTCTGGTCAGAGTTTTTGCTACTTTAATATTGCTAACACAACCCAAAAGAAAGTTATTATTTCTTTTTTAGCAAACCAAAACTAAGGGCTCTGGTCAGAGTTTTTGCCACTTTAATATTGCTTCTTTTGGTTTTATTCTGTAATTAATAGGGTCTATTCATTAAAAAAATCATAATAACTTGTTTTGTCCACGTGATGATTGTTATAATGTGATCAGGGCCGGCTCAAGGCCTAGGCAAGTTAGGCCTAGGCCTAAGGCCCCACTAAAAAAAAAATTTCTTGAAAAAAAGGACCCCATTTTTTATAGTTAAAAACCCAAATTTTTATAAAATTATATATATTTTTTAAAGGTTGTACATTTTTTTTATTAGTGATGTACAAATTTTACCAGTAGTTTACAAATTATCATATTATTAATCACAAAAAATGTAATATAAACATTCATTAATTAAATTGATGAAGTTCATCAATGAGATACAATATCACATTATATTTTGAACATTTTATAGTACTTTTAATTACCGCATTTTTCTTTTTCTTTTTCATTTCTATTAAGACTCTCAAAGTACGAGACAGCCTTAACTCAATTGAAACCCTAAAATATTTCAAAAATATATTGCAAATGTGTTAAATCATCAATTATAGATTAATCTCCCCTAATAATTTGAGACTTTGATTTTTGTAAACTAATATCCTACGAAACCATACACCAAATAATATATATATATATATATCCCTCTCTCTCTTAAAATTAAAATATAAAATTAAACATTAGATTACAACTTTATTTAACTATGCATAGTCTTATATCCAAAATAAAGTATCTTTTTCAATCGCAATATATTTTTATTTCTTTTTATTAATATTTATAATTCAACTATGATATTCAATTCTCTATATGAAATTAACATTAGTCTAATTGGTATTATTTATGTTTTTAATGTATCAAATTAACCTTAATTTAATTAGTATTAAATAATTTTTATTTAATTAATATTTACATATTAAAGGTCCCGCATAAATTTTTCGTCTTTAGGCCCCAAATTATGTTGGGCTGCCCCTGAATGTGATGCTAATAATTCCTAGCTTTTGACACTGATCAACGTTAGAAAATGTTAAGGTGAAATTCATTCAAATGTACTGTATATTTATTTCTGTCTTGAATGTTTATTCACCTTAAAACAAAACTGACAGATGAGACAGATCAAAGAGAAAACAGAAATGAAAGAGATCTATAAAATATTTTTCTAATCAGAGCCTTAACCTGCTCTCACCTAACTTAATCACACACTGAAAATTATAGATTAATAAATGCAATATAAATAGCGTAACAAACCGCAATTCTTGATTATTTTTTTGGCTAAGTGGTGGTCCACAGTTTAGAAATTTCAACTTGTAAGACAAATATAACTAGCTACGAGTCTAAGACAGTGCATTATTGATTGACTGTTGAGATGTGAATCATGTGACACAGATATAGGTTAGAAAAGTTGGATTGAAATCTCTCACCTAAATAATACTTGACAGCCTCCATAAAGGACCTATTTCTAGCTGGGCCACATTCAGGATCTGGGTATCTATAGCAATCACATAGAAGGTTTGTGGAAACAATGGTGATGCCTGCAAAGGCTATCATGAGCAATGGACCTGCAATCCACCCAAGCTGAGCCACACTCCATGCAAGAGACAAAACTCCTGCCCCAATCACTCCTGTTATTATATATGCTATTGAAGTCCACAAGGTTCCTTCACAAGAATAAATATTAATATTAGTCCAGAATGTAGTTACATGAAAGCTTAATTAAAGTATATTCTAATTTTTTTTTTATGAACAAAAAAGGGCCTCACTTGTGTGATCATTGACACAGTCCACTTGAACCCATAGAACTCATGGCGTGGGTGTGTCAGGGCTATCCACGTCATGGCACAACATTTTTGCGAAGTGCACGACTCGAACTAGGCAACTCCTGAACCCGCAAGTGTGACCTAATCCGGGACTCCTACCAACACACCACACCCCCAGGGGCAAAGTATATTCTAATTGATTCTCAAAACTAAATTAAAATAAATAAAATAAAAAAAAATAAAAAAAAAAAAGTATATTCCAAGTGTAATTGAAAAAAGTTCACCTAGTGGGGAGGATGAGGCATGAAATTGAAAGTTGAAACCTAACTTTTGAAATTTATATATTATGGATATTAGAGTGCCAAGAAATTCATGCTCGGTTCAATTCAATATAAGATTCCAATTTCAATCACATGCTTTGTATAAATAATTGTACTATATTAAAAAGGAGCTGTCAAGAGTCAGGACTCAAGAGTGGAAGGTATCAAAATTAAATTTGGGACCATTTTTGGTGTTTTGAGTATCTCTTCACAAATATTGACCTCCAATATTCCTACCTACCAAAATTTTGTACAGTGTATATTGCTGAATGACAGTTAGGAGAGAATTATAATAGGCAATAGGATTTACAAACGAAGTATAGCTGAAAGTACAAATACAGAAAAAAATATCCAGCATCCACTTGAATTGATATTTTCTCCAGCAATTGAAGATAGAGATATGCCTTCAACTTTTGGAGATGGAATACATATCTTGTGCATCCATTACATGCAGGACATGGTCTATTTATGTGCAAGTCACCACTTACTATGAGACATGCATAACTATTTCTCCTCCATAATAAGGATAACTTCTCAATTGAAAAATGGTCCTCTGCTACTAATAGCAGAAGATTTGGTCATATGGCACTGCACTCAAAGATATGATTTCAAGTTTTCAACTTCCATCATTGCCCATATTAGACTTAGCTACACAATAATTATATACCAAAAGAGAAAAAGGAGAAAAAAAGACATCCAAAGAAAATGAAAGCTCTTAGGATATATATGATCAAGGAAACATAAAGCCAAAACCAAATGTGTGGAAAGTAAAGACGATATTCCTTATCTTGTAAAACTCTCTACCAAAAAGATAAGAAGTGAAACCATATTATATGCAATTTGCAAGTCCAATTACCTGTTCTTTTGAGAGGCTCCTCAATTTCATCAGGTTGAGAAGAGCTTGTTAGTAAAGGTGATTGCTGATCTTCTTCCTCACTACCCATATCTCTCCCTCGAAAATTTATCAAGTTCTATTTGTCTTATACTTTTCCAATATCACAAGGCATACACCAGTCTTGAAAAAGGTGGGATCATTTAGTGCTACAGCTTTCATACAATTAGTTGAAAAACAACAGGATCCATCAAATCCCAGAAAGGATTGAAAGTTACACGTCTTGGCCCCTTGGATAGCTTCACTTCTTTTGATTTATCAAGCACATATTTCTTGGATCTGCCACTCCTAACTATAGAAAGTACAAAGAAACGATTAAAGAAACAAAGACATGAAAGTCTTATATGCTTTGCTTATACACATTTAGTTTTGAAAGTTTGGTGGAAATTAAATGAAAGCTACCTGCGCACGTACTATTGGGAATATTGAATGCCAAAGGTTGGACTTCATCACATGGGATTGAAATCTTTTTTTTTTTGTTTTGAGAATCGATTTATATCAATTTTGAAATAGTTCTTTTCTAACACCTTTTTAAATGACTTTCTTCCAAATTACTGTCAATTTCTAATCAAACGTACGTTTTTATTTTTTTTACAATCTGTTTTCTTTTTTAGTGAAAAGGGCTTTTAAATCATTGTCAATGTTTAATCAACTGTGTTCGTGATAATACACTAAAATATAATTAAAATTAAAAAGATAATTAAAATTAGAATAAAATTGTAATGAAATAAATTATAGGTAGGGAAAAAAATTAGAATGAATTAAACTAGTTAGACTGAAGTATGAAAATCTCACTTTCTTCAAGGAAATTCAAACTCTCTGCAGTTGGCAATTCCACAAATCAATTCAGCAAAATTTCTATTTGACTTGTCCCTCTAGGACACAATAGCCTGACTATGTGGCTAGTTGAACCCTAAAAAAACGAGTTGGTTTTCCCTACACCTATCTGATCACATTAGATTGAGTGTCTTCAAATCACTCATGAATTATGATAAACTCAAAGCTACGCTCAACCCCTCCAAAATCACTCTGTCATGTACCCAACATTCATGTCCTAGACTCTCGGGGTCAACATGAATTCCAAAGGCATGCACAAGACCAGGGTATGTTACCAAACCGTATTTCCCTTCACCCTAATTGTAATTGTTAAGTTGTATTTTTCCGTGTATTTGTGTTGGATTTATTCCATGCCAAATTTGCATATGATTCTTAATATTTTGATGTATTTTCTAGGGGATTACATGTAGTTTAGTTAGTGTACTTGAGCCCAGTCAAAGCTTAATATTTTGTTCATTGCAAAACATGGACTGTGAAATCGGTTAATTACGTATATTGGACTTTAATTGTCAGTAAGGATTTGTTGTGAATAAGCTGTAATATATACTATTGGGATCTAAATATTTGCTAGGTGTTAGTAGCATTATCTCACAGTAACCTTTGGCCACCAACCATGCTTTGTATCGCTCCACAAAACCATCAGGGTTGTACTTGAATTTTTAAACCCATTTGCAACCAATGAGTTTCTTGTCCGGTGGAGGGTTTGTGAGAGTCCAAGTGCGATGCTCAAGGGCATAATTCAATGTGATTTTGTAAATTTATTTGCATTTATCTAGGCTGATGCACGGGGGGTGATATTAATGGTTTTGATTTTGTGAACTTTGTGGAAAACAAAATGGTTTTTTTCAATTTTGAAAATTTTGAATTAACAAAATATACTAGAAATCTTAATGCAACTCAATGTAATCACAATTGATTTGTGGTTAAAAGCCCACTTCCAAAGTAGTATTGTGGTTGTGGATTGCTCAGGGAAGAAACTGAGAATTGCAGTTTTATCTGTAATCATAGCATCCTGAAAGCTTGGATTGTAATTAAGATCATGAAAAGAATAAGATAATATTTATTTTCCCTATTCGTTATAGAATTACAGTAATTACTCAGCTGAGTTTGGCGCTTATAATAGCTTCAAGTGATCCAATAAAACCGACAACTGTCACAAGAAAGCAGACAAAGCTAAATGTCTGAAGTGCAATCCATTTTTTTGTCCAAGCTCCTACTTTCTTTTGTACAAAGTACATCTCCACAGGGAAATATACAGTCAAAGGCCAAAAGTTCAAGGCCCCTAACAGTCCCAAGACTGAATTGAAGTAAGGGAAGAGCATTGCAATTCCAGTGGATGATACAACGTATGCAGTTCGGAAACATAGTCTGAGAAGATTCCACTGAAAACCCGGCAACAATGGGAGTTTGATGGTATAGAAGTTATTTACAAAGCCACTGTTTGGGAATTTCTTGGTAAACCATCTTTCACAAAATGCAAATACTGGCTGACTATAAATCTGAGAGAGAAAATATGTGAAAGAATGTAACTACAAGCAAGCCAAGGATGCAGAGAGGTAATTAACATTCGGCACTGCCAACAGTATAGAATCAAAGACAATGAGTTATTACAAGTACTACAAAAAAGGATTTGACTAGGAAATAGGGAAAAGAAAAAAATATGTTTGAAATCAAAGCATATCTTGATATATTTTGCAATATAATTTTGAAAAGTTGGGTTACTTATGCATGACAGAAAAATGTTACGTAGGATTTGAGTCCTGTTCAAGAAACTTTTCTTTTTAAGCAATGCTTCTTGCCTAAGCCACTAGACTTTTTGCCAGTGAATGTGCCACGAACATTTGGGCATAAACAAAAATTTTGAGAAGGTCAACGAAAAAGTAAGTTATAGCTTTATTATTTTGAAATTGTATATTGATTGTTAGTACCTGATATCCTCCTACCAAATGAAGAACAACGCAGGCATTAGCAAAATCAATGAGCCAATAAGGTTCATAGAAACCAAATCCTGTCAATATGTTTCCTGGTGTATCATTTCCAAAGGCTGCATATCCAAAGCATCCACAGCAGAGGTAGAAACAGGTTGTGACAAAAATGGCAACCATTGAGGCCCTCTTCATGGTCTGGTTTTCTGGGGGAGGGGACTTCAAAGTATCCTTCATTTAACAAATTTCACAAAACATTTAAGATACTGAACTTATATGAGCAATTATTTATTTCTTTATTACTAAATTTATATTGTTAAGTTCAAACTTAAATTTTCATATGCTTTTGTTTATAATTTGGTTTATTATGAGATAGAACTCCATACCTGGATCTCAAGAACAATAATTGAGTACGGATAGGCAAAAGCAATGTCCCCAAATGCTTCGAAGACTAACCAAAGTTTATTGGCAAGATTAGAAGCCGGGACTCCTGTAATGCTTCCCATAATCTTCCCATTTTCTGCAAATACAACTCATGAATGTTGATATATAAATGACAAAGCAGCCAACTTTCCTATTAGGTCAACCAAACATCTCTAGTACCCTCCATTTAGCTGCCGTATTCTGGAAATTTTTTCTTGATGATACCAGATAGTTGCTTTAGCCTCATTTGAGTGAAAGCTCTTGTTTTTGCAAGTTTGGAGTGATAAGAAAATATAAAACTCAAAGTTCTAAAATTAATTCTTTTCATAGGTTATCTCAGCAACCTGAAGAATTACTACAACATCTTAGAGAGTGAAACAACTTTTCATACTACTGTATACATCTTTATGAGATCACAGGGTGTGTTTTTGATGTAAAATTGGAGGCCTGTGACTGACAAAAAGAAGGCAAACACTGCCATACCTATTACTTTTGCAAAGCCAAGTGCTATTCCAATAAAAGAGTAGGTAAAGGACATCATTGCAGCAACAACCGAAAGCCATTCCATTTTATGGAAATCTGGAATCTGTGACATAACAATCTGAACAAGTCCAAAGAGCAGCATATAAAAAGTATCACCATATGCACATGGAGCTTGGTGCCCTTCTTTGTGATAGCAGTTTGATTTCTGAATTGCCCTGCATGAATATGCCAAAGAAAGGAAAATATGTGAATTATGAACATATCAAAGAAAGGAAAAATATAAGAAGTAGGAAGATTAAACTTAGCCAACTTGAACTCAATAAGAAACGGCAAAAGAAAATAAAAAGAGCGGATCATAAACATAGCTGATGAAGATGACACTCACACTAGAATGAACGTTCAAAGGGTTAAAGAGGAGAACATGAAGAAGATAAAAAGAGAGAGATGTGCATAGACAATTTCGCAATACACAAATTTTTATTATACTCTATTTCTACTGGTTGCTGTAGTAATTACGTAAGCAATCAGACTCAGTCCCATACAAGCTCAAATATTGAAGCAAACCACAAAACCATGGTTGTGTTCTTCCAGAACTTTCACTATACCAAATCAGGGGGCATATAAAACATAAATATCTTTGTAAAGTATATCCTAAGTCGAATATCACATAGAACCTTTAAAACCAAGAAGAAGAAGAAGAAGAAGGAAAAGAAGTTGGTGCTTTTACTACCAAGATTCACTCTAATAGCATCTGTGTAAAAGTAGTTTTGTCTTCAAGTTATGGAGTCAGGACACCTGTAACAACCGGAAACGGGGAATGCAGAAACATAGGTGACAATAGCAAAACAAATCAAGGAAACTGGCCCTGCTATCATTCCTAACAGTGCATTACTCCATGCCAGAGACAGAACTCCAGAGCCAATAACAGCAGTAATGATATGAGCTGTGCAACTCCACAAGGATCCTGATTGAGTTGCCCACACAAGGCACTGAATTCAAGATTAAATTTGGAAGTAAATTTTGAAGAACCAGTGGTTAATCCTAGAAAAAATCTTTACCAGTATTTCTCAGACGCCCATCATCATCACAGGAACCTCTGGCTACTTCAAAAGAGTGTTGGATAGCCATGTTTATCCAACTCAAAAGAGGGCCATGAAGTTTGATACCTGTATACCCAATATAAAAGGCCTAAGACACAGAACACTATGCCACACACCATTATGAAGGTCCCGGATACAAAACACTATGTCACACATACATAAATGCAAATAAATATACCATGCTTGTGACAGCTAACATTTGATGTTTCTTTTTTCCTCCATCTAAACTAACTAGCTTGCTGTGGCCTTCATCATGTGATGGCAAATATGACCATGATTAACATAAGAATGTTCCATCAGTTCTACAAAGCTCTAAATTGGTCCCAAGTGAGTGCATGCATGTGTGCACGTTTATGTATCATTGATCAGGTGATTAAGATTACATTAAATTTTGATCGTGGCAGTATAAGCTTCATCATTTTTGTAGTGTTCCAATAATTCCAGTAGCTGTAAAAGACAACACAAGAGTTGCCAGCTACTTGATGGGCTACTAAAGGAGAAACCTATCATGTACTTGACACCATGGTGATTGCTCCCCAATTCGACAATCATTTGAAGGCTGCAGTAGGACCTAAAGCCATTCAAGCGTTTTTGAAGCCATGATCAGTGAGATTCTGCAAGGTTAGACTTAAAACTTACAAGGCTTTTGCATGGATAGCTTCTCAGCATCATGAAGATATACAGTCTCATTTAGAACCTAAACTATGATGGAGAAAAAAAGGCAGTTTGATACACAGCCTCTTTAGCTGATTCTGATTCCAACATGATACCATTTCTAAAGGGATGTTTCATCCCTTTTTTTGACTCTTATTGCTGTGTTTGTTTCTTCAATATACCTAACGTGACCTTTCACATCATTTGCAGCTTGAGAAACTTTAGACTTGATTTCAAGAATCTCAAAATCTAACTAGTAAAGGACAAGGAGTGGACCCATAATCATGTGTCATCTGGCTGCACTGTTTATTTAGTCCTATCACCCTTTGCACAATATTACCAAATATATATTGGCATAAAATAGTGAAAGTAAATGAGTGTAAGAGAAAATTTTTCCTTTTCCCTATTATTAACCTTATCCCTTAGGTTTTTTCCTTTTCATTTGAAGGTCAAATTTTGTGGCTAGCCAGGCTTGGCATTTGATTGGACCAGAGCCAGCTGGAGACTGGCACTGCAAAGCCCATTTAGACTAGAAACAAAAGTTTCCAGTTTCCATGGCCCAAGACCCTGGACCTATCGTGTCTTGTTATACTGATTATCTTGTACCCCCATCTATGGAGTGACCTCTTACAAGTCTGTGACTCCTGCCTAGAAGCTTGTTTGGCACCCACTCCATGAAGCTGACATAGGAGATGGTTTCTCATTAGTAGGATGGTAGTCTGAAGTGTAGACTAACACACATATCTTCATGTCAATACAATAAAATAAAAGATTTTCTTTGAAGAGATGTAGACAGAGGAGTTAATCCAAAGGACTATTAATATTTAAGAATGTTACTGATTTAGCTAGCATGTGACCAAAAAAGAAAAACTAACATTTTAATAAAGAGTATGAAGTAGTGAAAATGGTTCATGAGGAGTACCTCATGCTGGTAGCAGCCGTAATGACATAGGCAGCTGCACCCCCCCATAAGCCCTCCAGCACAAGCACTCCACTCACCTTCTGGCTCTTCTCTCCTGCATTTCCATGTACATTATAAGGTCAATGTTTATTATTAGATGTATTGGCACCCCCAATAATAAGGGTTTTCACTTGTGCAGACTAGTGAAATATCTGCAGGTCTGGTGGACTACTTAGTTCTTTCTTTTTTAGTAGACAACAGTAAAGACTCTGCTCAAAGCTTTGGTCACTTTACATTACTATTAAATAGGTCATGTGATTAAAAATAACATAGAAAGTTATTCAATTGCAACTGGATTAAAGGAAATTTTGTCCTTAAGATGATTATTAACATGAATGTCATCCTAATGAACAATTTATGAACTTTTGTTTTTTGTCATGTATTACTGATTAACTTAAAAACAAAGCTAAAAGGGATTTAGAATTTATTTTTTTATTATTTTTACTAATCAAAGCCCAAACCTACTATTAGCTAGCTTAATCACACACTAAAACTTATAGATTAATATAAATGGAGCGTAACACACACACACAATTCTTGATTTCTTTCTGGGTAAATGGGTCCATATTTTAGAAATTTCAACTTGCAAGACAAATATCACTTAGCTAAGACAATACATCGTTGATTGATGGCTGAGAATAGACGTGACAAAGATAAGAAAATTGGGATTAAATCTCTCACCTAAATACACCTTGACAGCTTCCATATAGGACCGAATTCTAGCAGGGCCACATTCAGGATCTGGGTGTCTATAGCAATCACATAGAAGGTTTGTAGAAATAATTGTGATGCCTGCAAATACTATCATGAGTAATGGACCTGCGATCCACCCTAGTTGAGCCACAGTCCATGCAAGAGACAAAACTCCTGCCCCAATCACTCCTGTTATTATATATGCTATTGAAGTCCATATGGTCCCTTCACAAAAATAAAGAGGAATATTAGCCCAAAAGGTTGTAACATATAAACTTTTTTTTTTTTTGGTTGATAATTTGATAGTTTGGGAAGGGTTAATTTGAAGCCTAAAGATCTCTGTGAAAAACACCAGATGCTGGTTCATATATAAGACGCTTAGCTACATGACGACTTAATTAAAGTATATTCATTCAGCAAAAAAAAAATATATATATATATATATATATATATATACTAAATGTACTTGTAAAAAGCTCAACTAGTGGGAAGAATTAGTGGATAGAATAAGGCTGTGGTATGAGGCTGAAGGATGAAACTTAAATTTTGAAAATTAAAACGGATATTAGAAGGCCAAGATAATGATGCTTGGTTCAATTATATATAAGATTCCAATTTTAATAATGCTTTGTATAAATAATTTTATTGTATTGAAAGGGAGTTGTCAAGAGTGGAAGGTATTTTAGTTAGAGTTGGGACCATCTTTGGTGTTTGTACTCTCTTGCAAATTGCAACCTCCAATATTCCTTCCTGCCAAAATACTGCCACATACTAAAAGTGAAAATATCTAACTTTGTGCAGTGCATATTGCTGAATCACATTTTAGAGCATAGTAATATGCAATAGGGTTAACAGTCCCAAGTGTACGCTTGCTGATTGTTTGTTTACTGAAAGTATTATAGAAAATAACAGAGAAAAGTTTTTTGTATGGGGTCTGCCAAAATAAGCTCAAAAAACACAAAAACTGACTTTTTTTGCACTTCCCATATGCAATCTAAGTGAAAATATCTAGCACCCACTTGAATTGTTATTTTCTCTGACAACTGAAGATAAAAATATGCAGCAGTTGCATGCAAGATATGGCCAATTTATGTGAAAGTCACTACTTACTATGAGAGATTATATGCATCCAATGAATGCATAAGATAATTTCTCTATTGGGAAATGGTTCTCTGTTCCCAAAAGGCAGAGGATTTGGTCATACGGCATTACTGCAGTCACCCATTATGTTTTCACCAAAGTCATTATTAGGCTCTACCTCTCCGGCAGTAGAGATATAGATATTGTTTCAAATTTTCAATTTTCATCCTTAGCCATATTGGACTTAGCTACTCAATAAATTATATACCAAAAGAGAAAAAGGAGAAAGGAGACAAAAAGGAAATGAAAGCTCTTAAAATAGTTTTCTTTTTTTTTTTAGAAAACTCTTAAAAAATAGACATGATGAAGGAAACATATAGCCAAAAAAATGAGGTAAGTAAAAGAGCTTTCCTTGTCTTGTGACATTATCTCTATTGAAAAGATAAGAAGAAAAGACTAGTATATGTGCTATAACTGCAAAATTTAAAATTTTAATTTCAAGTCTAATTACCTGTTCTTTTGAGAGGCTCCTCAGGTTCATCAGGTTGAGAAGCGCTTCCTAGTAAAGGTGATTCCTGATCTTCTTCCTCACCACCCATGTCTCTCCCTTGAAAATTGTCAAGTTCTATTGCTTTACACTTTCCCAATATCACAAAGGGACAGACCAGTCAAGAGTTCTTAACATATGTCATGAAAAAACCTGGAAACACTTGGTGCAATAGCTTTAAAGTCATATTTAGCAACAAAAAAAATAGCTTTAAAGTCATATCATTACTAAAAAAACAATTGATGCATCAAATCCTAGAAAGGATTGAAAGTAACATGTCTTGGCCTTATTGCTCTTCTTCTTGATTGACCAAGAAAATACTCCTAACTTTGGCAAGTTTTTCAATTGCTACCTTCTCTATTGACTAAAGGAATAAGAAATTGGTCAAAGATCTTGTAGTTGAATTAACACCTCTCCATGTACAAAATACTTGAATTAACACCTCTCCATGTACAAAATACTTGAGGGTCTAAGAAAAAAAAATTAACTACAGAATTAGCAATATGTTGTAATTATCTTTTTAAAAAAAACAACAAAGAAATGAAAGTCTTATTCTTTGCTTATATGCATTTAGTTTTGAAATTTTGGTGGAAGTTTAGTGAAAGCTTAGCTACCACAGTTTGAATCTATATATATCTAAAAGTTTAAGCGTAAAATTTAATGTTACTACTCTTTTATTGTGCCACATCATCCACCTATTTTCAGCTCTTACTCTCTCATTTTTAACTCTTCTTCTCTTTATTAATTTCTCACTTTCTCCAACATTTCCTTCTATCTTTTACCTTTTGATCTTCCTACTCCTCTCTACCTTACCATTACTCTTTCTCTATCCATTCATCTTCCTCTTATTTTGACTCTTCTTATCCCATCTTCTTTACTATAAATAAACTATTATCTCTCATTCAATCCATATTATGAATTTTTTTTTTTTGAACTCTTCTCCTATAAAAAAAATGTGATATTACTGTGTGTGTGTGTATTCTTTTGGTGGATTTTTAATTCAATCTTGCATCTCTACTTAAGTTGATCTAATTTGGTTGTGCTTTTAAGCTGTTTTTTTTTTTTTTTCTTTGGCTATTAGATGTGGTCCTATTTTATTATAAATATATTATATATTAATATTATGTTATTCTATTACATAGTATGGTTTTGATAATTTGGTATTTACAACTATATCTTTTATTTTGAATATTCTTCTTATTATTTTTTATTCTATATTTGTTATTCTCTCCCCAAAAAATGTGATATACTCTCTCTCTCTCTCTCTCTCTCTCTCTCTATATATATATATATATATATATATAATTCTTTCTTGCAAATCTTGATACGTGTTAGTGCTGTATTTTTTGAGTTCGCATCAAGTCTTTTCACTCCCTCTTATAGTTTTGGTTTGATATTTATTTGAGTTAATCCTTAGTTAGTTTGGAAGTAAGAATTTGAGTTTATATCAAAACACAATCTACATGACTATATTAATTTTTATGTGCCTATCATTTATTTGAATAATATCAATCATAATTATGTGATAATTTTTTATTATTGTGATAATCTCTTTGAGAGAATGAAAATTTTAAATAATATATTTGAAACTTAAAAATTTTAGTTGTACTAAAAGAAATTAAGAAAAATATAATTCATAATAATCATATATGGATCACTTCAACCAAAAGGATAATATCAAACAAAAATACCAAAAATGATAAATTTATATATTTGTAAAAAAAAAAAAAAAAAAAAAAAAAAGATAAAAATTATTTTTAGAAATTGTTTAATATTTCGAAAGAACAAATTATATACAATTAAGTTAAAGAGTAAATTATATATTATACACATCTCAAAATAATCATATATTCCCACACATCGCATGGGTCTACAACTAGTTGGAGTTAAAAGTGTGACACATACTAATTTTGAATCATTGAATGCAAAATATTCTCACATGGGATCGATATAAATCATGAAATTAGGAATATTACATGTCACATGGAATCAAATCTTGAAATAGTTCTTTTTTAATACCTTTTTAAAAAGGCTCTCTTCTTCGAAATCATCATCAATGTTTAATAAAATATATGGATTTTTTTCACAACTTGTTCTATGTTTTTAGTGGAAAGGGCCTATTGTATAAGAGCATTCGCAGCTGGCATGGTATTTGTCATATCTTGCCAAAATTTACCATCTCAGCACAAAAAAAGATCAACAACTGGTCGCAATTGGCATGGTAAAGCTAAAAGAATTTGCAATATTGCTATAGTACCATCACAAATTTGCGATGGTACTGCAGTAGTATTGCAAATCCAAAAATTATTATTTTATTCTACCTACAACTTTTGCACGGTCTCATATCCTCTCTCCACTGTCTCATTTTTTTTTCTCTCTCTCTTCAAAATATATTATTTTATTATATAGATATATTATTTTATTGTGTAGATATATTATTTTAATGTGTAGTATGGTAAAATAAAAGTTGAAATGTTGAGTGTATTATAAAATGGTATTGTATAATTGATAAAATAACTTTTCAAGATGGTAAAATAGAATATGATAGAATTTTTAACTGTGAATGCTCTAACGCCCCAGCCCCATACCAAAAGAAATAACAAGAAAATAGGATTAGATTTTTTGGAGAGCCACACGTCTGACCCCACCTACCCCACTCTCCTCAACCCCTCAAATCTCACAAATATCTATACCTTTCTCTTGGCCGGTCAATTTAGTGGTCCTCTCTACTTTTATTTCCCATTTTATCACAAACACACTAACACTCCTCTCTCGCTCCCTCATACTTCCCCACCGGTACCTCACTGTTTACCATCATCTCCACCATCATTTTTCGACAAGATCACTAAAAAAATTCTTAGGAAACTCTAAGCATCTTCATTCATTTTATTTGAAGTAAAAATTTCTAATATTTTTGGTGAGTTTATATGCTTTTGCTAGAGACTTTCTTTATCTAAGCTTTGATAAACTTTGGTCTTATTTGATCTACATTGGTCCTATTCTATACACTTCATTTTTATTCGGTCCACATTGGTCCTATTCAGTCCATTCTGCCCACTTTAGTCCTATCCAGGTCATTCGGTCCATTCTATCCACTTTAGTTCTATTCAGTCCACATTTGTCTTGTTCGGTCCATTCTATCTACTTCTGTCCTATACAGTCGACATTAGTCCTATTCGGTCCATTGTGGTCCTATTTAGTCCAATTTGGTCCTAATCTGGATTATATCCAATTTCTAAAACTGTCGGTGTTTACCCATTGTATTATTATTCCCAAAACTCAAAAGGGTCTTCAATTTGAACCATCAAATTCAAAGTACATGTCTCAAATACCACTTACCAGTCCAACAATGCCATTAAGCTCCTGACACAAAACCATCAATATACAGCTACTAACCTACCAATGCATTTTTTGTAAAACTTTCTACACATGACAATCTTCTTGAGTCAGGCCATTACAAAATATCACAAACACCATTAGATAAGATTTAATAAAAATAATAAAAAATTACAATAATAATGATGAAGTAACATTTTATAATTCCTAAAAAAACTCTCAACTACCAGTCCCAATGGCTTCCATAAGTTCCAAAAATCCCACTTATGATGACAAATTCATACTTTCAAATGAGGCATACAACATTGGATGCGTGTCCTGTAATATGGAAAGGAACATGTCACATAACCAAAAAAAATCTCGATTTTATATAATACGCGAGATGCAAATGTGTTATCCGAAAATCCCTTCCATGATTATGAATTTAATTCTTCAAATGACACAGACCATATAACCAGTATTTCATTGGGTGTTTCCCCTTCATAACTAAATGAAAAGGTACAAATTATTTAACAAGAAAAAGTATCTCAATTTTTTACAAGGCACTTCTGTCTAGTAAATATAAGTGAACATTTGACCACCAAGCAGTAGTTGAAGAAGAGAGAACATAATAGGCAAGATACCAATCAACTGAATTTACTGACAAGAACAAGCAGAAAGCTAAAAACAAGGACCAAAGCTTTTGGAAATAGTCCTCATGAATCCATTGCTTCATTAACTACATTTTTGTATTGCCTGTCATCTGCAGACACGATGGATTACTGATACAGTCACCCTCCACTTCAAGACAAACTTTATATAGTGTGTTCATATAATTATAAATTCTCAATGGGAAATAGACTAGGTGCAAGTTAAGCTTGAAAAATGGACACTTCAAATCAGAACTGACCTCCTGCAGATGAATCATGTACAAAAAAACTTGCAGCAACTATCAGATAGCAAAGAAGAAGTATTAGTCCCTTAAAATAGTGGGAAGTTCCTTCCTGCAAAAACGCATTTGCAGCATATAGGAATGTGTATATAAAATTAACAAAAGTTAATAATAATTATGAAAGAAAATGGAATCCATAACAATTAAAGGAAAACTATTAGCACAAACTTGCTTAAAACAAAAGAAGTGAACAAGACAACTCAAAAAGATGTTGAAATATACAATTTCTGAATTTCCCATCATCCAGCTTAAATTAGAACCCATGATGACATATATTACTTAAAATGCTTCCTTCTCTTATAAAAGTTTGACCAAATCATGGAGATTTGCTTTTCTATCACTGAAATACAAACCTGCAGCATTAAGGCTGCTACTAAGTTGTCTCGAAAAGCTGAAAATTTAAGTCCATAGCTTGCCCCATAATCCAACCAAGGACTACGGAAAAAGGAATCCGCAGCAATATAATAATGGTTTTAGCAGATATTGATAAAATAAAATAAAATAAAAATCTTCAATGAAGTAATACTAAACAGCATAATCATCAATACAAATGTATCTCAAAGGGATGCCAGTTTTTAGTGCTAAACATGTCTCCCTACTTGTACATTTCTATCCTTTCTTTTCTCTAAATTAATTTGTCTCAAAGGATTCTTGCTCAAGCTGCAATGAACATCACATCACAGGCAGCAAAGATCACCCAAACCAAATTCATGTTAAAAGGTATTAACAGGAGCACATCATTGAAGGTGTATCACATAAGTTTCAGACAGATGATGCAACAAGAGCTGTGCAGAAAGTAGAAATTACTCATGATCAATATTATCATCACCAGCTCTCTTTTCCAGTTAAAATTTTTATCCATTTGCTGAGAGACAGCCAATGTGGTGCAAAACAAAAAACTTTGAAACAGCTTTAATTCCCAAACTCTGGCAGATGACTGGCCTTGATATGAATTGATGTCTGTTATATGCACCAATTACTAACATATTTTTAACTACAAAAGACATTGTAGCTAAACTTCAAGCAACCAAAAAAATAATACATTTACTACCTTGAGGAAGCAATAACACAAAGTGACTCATCAATAACATAATGATATATTGACAATTGAAACATCTCCAAGCATTTACTTGCTTCAAATATTGGCTCCAAGGTAATTTAAATTGAACTGTACAAATACTAACTATAACTAACTTTTATTTTTTGGAAGTAAAAAATGTAAAATAGAAATTAAAAAGGAACTCATATTGTTAATACCTACCACAAACAAAGCTATCTGCGTTGATGATCCTATTGAGACTCCTAATGTTATGTCCTGTGGAGAAGCTCAAATTGTTAAAACTCATTCTAAAAAAAAAAAAAACTGTTAAAAGTGAATGTTAGAAAGCTTACAAGCTTATCTTTCATGGCAAATGTGATAGCACTTGCATGATCTACAGCATTCCCCACAAGTGGGAGCAAAATAACACTAATAAATGTAAGTGGAATATTCAATGCAATAGATGTTCACTGCAAAACAATCACCCAATCAGAAAGTTGATTAAACAATTTCTTTTTATAAGTAAATAATTTCATTAGAAAAGGATAAGAGGGGACGCATATAAGGATGTGTGATCCCTTTCCAAAGAATACAAATCATAGGGAAAGAGAGTAAAAAAATCAATAAAAGACATCGAAGGGTTGCTGCCCAGCACATGCATCCAATCACATAAAGACTGCAAAGTATGTTCTTCGATTATAAAAGTACGGAAGATCCACTTATTTTTTTTCTTATTACAGATTCTTCATGACAGAGGCACGGCTCTCACACCTTGGCTGCTCTATGGCAATAAAAACGTCTGTGCCAACATCCTAATGGCTCATACATAGATTTGGGCATCAACAACACTAACCCAAACAATTTGAAAACAAAGAACCAAATATTTGTTGTGACAGGACATTGAAGAAGCAAGTGATCAATAGACTCCACGCTGCTCTAACACATACTATACCAACCATCATCAAAAGCCTCCTACAAAGATTATTGAATGCCAAGATTTTTACAAGAGTTTGCAGTCCATACAAAGTACGCCTCCTTTCAAGGGGCCTTAGCCATCTATGTGCTCTTCCACGGGAAGAAAGAAACTGTGGAGCCCTTAAGGGCATTATAGAAAAAATTAACCTCAAACATCCATTTTTTTCAATGATGTCCACAAGGCACAATCATTCCCTCACACAGAAGTTAAATTATCATAGAGTAACTCAAAAATAGAAGCAACTGATTCCAGCTCCCAATCCCGAAAAGCCTGAATAAAGAGGACTCCAATGTCAGGTCTCTCCTTCATCTGGGTTGGCTAGATATGATTCTACCAATGCCTCCTTGTTCACCACCGAGGTGTAAAGGTCTGGGAATTCCTTGAAAGCATTGTCACCACACCAAATGCTTGACCAAAATCTCACTCTGAACCATCTCATACCTCAAAATGTAAAAAATTTGGACGACTCACATCCCCTGCTTATACTTTTCCACAAATCAATCCCATATGGACCCTTGAATGGTTCATAAATTATCCTCCCAAAGTTTCACCTTGCTTTGCATAAATTATACTTCTATACTGATGATTTGTAGGTGTTCGAAGTCCAAAAAAAATAAAAAAAGAAAGGTACTTTTGTGCATAACTATGAATTATGGGTTTTACATATGTGAGGCCATATCTATCTGCTTTTGATGCCTATATTATAGTAATTCATAAGTCTTAGCGTTTAAATAGATTTTAGTTTTTTGGGGGTGATAGTGGAAAAGTTGACAAACAAGTCACTCTTACTGCCACTCATACCTTTCCTAATTCAATTCTTTTGACTTTTTTTGGATCCTTTTCCTAGAATCTCCTCCCTTATTTTTGGGATTATTTTGTTATTTATATCAAGTCTAAATTATTCTAGAGTTTGTAATAAAATCATGAATTTTTTAATGGGATTTCTTGGATTATAATTTATCAATCAAATTAGGAGTTGGAAGCTGTAAGAACCAAGTACAAGAATTCTGGGCCTTAGGTAACTTGGTCAATTGTAAGAACCAAGTACAAGAATTCTGGGCCTTAGGTAACTTGGGCTCACAATTCATTTGTAGTGGGTTTAAGGATTTCCTACAATGGGTCGTTCTCGGCAGAGAGACTCAAAGCAACACTCAGTTGATACTCTCTCCTTGACTGTTTTCTCTCAATTTTTCTGAACCCCTTCTTCTCCCCAATTTCTTCTATTTATAGCCAAAGTTAGTGGGAAGATTATGATTACAGCCACCGTTAGTGCTACTAAGGGTCCAATATTATCTGGTCAAAGTGGATGTTTAGGTGAGAGGGCGGTGCAGCATTTATGACCTTGGAACTTGGTTCTTGCTTGATGGATATGTTCGGCAACTCAGTCTCCCGTGCACATCAGGAGTTTCCCGCGCATGTCATGACTTTCCCGGACACGACCAATTCACTTGCCCGGGAAAGTTAAACTGATCGTCTGTTGGGACTCAGACCCCAAAACGTGTTTTCACATTAAGGCAGTTTCAAGAAGGGTGTAGGATAACTGGACCTTTCTGCTGGGCCTGTGCCCAAGGCCGGTATGGGACTGGGCCCAGGGCCTGTATGGGCCTAGGATCTCGGTGCCGTACAATAGCCCCCCCTTGATTCATACTCGGTCGCCGAGCAGAATCAAGGATCTGTTTGGGCCTTTTGACCTCGGGAACCTTCTAGCCTGGGGCTTATGACTGCTACTTCTTATTAATATTCATCTCAAAAGACGCGCCGTTTCGCGGCGCCAGGCGCAGTTGTCATTATTGCCTGACGGTTCGTGGACCGAAGCGGCGCGCGAATCGGTTACGTTTGGCATTCGCTGGGTCGCTCGTAAATTGTGCCCATTTATTGCTTGATTAAACGTTTCTCCTCCCGCCTTTCCTTGTGGCTCTATAAATAGTCCCCCTCTGAACACCATTTCATTTTTCCTTTACCTCTGATTTCTTGCGCTTACTCTCTGCCGACCAAATCACTGTGCGCTTACTCGCTTGCCCAGTGTTCCTTTCCTCCTTAGAACCCAAAGTAAGTTTTTCTTCCCCTTCCTGTTCCTTCAGCTTTATTTCTTCAAGTTCCCCTTTTGTAGTTTTAGTCACTGTAGATGGGTTACTCTTACCTTCTAGAATCCCCGGCTGCTTTAGCCACCTTTAGGAGTAAATTCAATGTTCCCGATGACGTGGATGTGGCCTACTGTCATGAGAGTGATATGGAACTCCACCGAGGGCGGGGCACAGCCTTTTTCCCTTTAATGTCCATTTTAGAAGGAGGGGTTAGGTTCCCCGTGGATCCTCTGTTGATAAACGCACTCACATACTATGGGCTGTGTCCCGACCAGCTTCCCCCCAACTTTTACCGGGTAGTTAGCTGTGTTAGTAAGTTGAACCATACCTTTAACTTACAGTTAAACCATCATGACATTAACCACATGTATAGCCTCTATGGGAACAAATCCACCAACTACTACTTAAAGACGAGAGACAATCGGGTACGGCTGATATCATGCCTACCTGATTCGAACAGGAACTCCACCGGGGAGTTTGTAAGGGTGCGCGGCAATTGGTTTGCCGGGGACGTCCCTTGCCCCCTTTCACGGCGTGAAGTGGGTTCGTATTATTCTCTTGATTTAATTGCTTCCCTCTGCTTCTCTTTTTCTTCTTATTGTTAGATACTAATGCGATACTTGACCCTTTGCAGACGGCAAGGTGTTCGTTCTGAACCTCAGACCCGTCCACGTCAAGGATCTGAACTTCGTCCTCCGTTCTGAGATATTCGTGCATTGGGACGGACAACTCCGGGCCTCGCACTTAATCCTCGGGGTAGAGCCAGTCTACTCTACTTGGCAAACCTTCAAACAGGCGCTACTAGTTGACAGCCCCCTGCTATCGTATATAGACGTCCGGTATGCAAACTTTTTGCCACCAAAACTTACAACCGGGGAGGCAAGGGAATTTGGTCGGCGGTTCACTGCCTCGGACGAACTAGCTCCCCTGCGAGACGAGTCCGCGGAACGGGTATCTCAGCGCCTTAGAGAGAGAGCCCACGAAGCCATACAGCAAGGAGACCAGGCCCAAGAGCAGCCCAATCCCGAGAATCCACCCGCCGAGCCTCAACAGCAAGTTATAGAAGCGGTTGCCTTGCTAGCTGAAACGATCCAACCCGGTGCAAGAATGGTGGCAAGGAGAGTCATGACCATCTACCGGTTTGTGCCCGGTGCCCGGCAGCCCAATCAGCCCCCGCCTACCCAGGGTCGGGGTCAAGCGTCTCAGCCCCCTCCCCCTTCGCAGTCCGGACGGGCTCGTAAGAAGCAGAAAGTAACCGAGCAACCATCCACGGGCCTGGGGGATGCCGCTGTCCGGACTCCTCCCCGACCAACAGGTGGAATCGTTATCCGCGAGCAGCCAACCGAAGCTGGCACGGGGGGCGCGTCCTCCTCCCAAGTGGCATCAGCGTGGGAGCCAAAGTTCCTTCTGGACAGCAAGCCATTGCCCTCAACCGCCTATGTTCGGATGTGGGATAAAGGCGAGGGCGGCTGTATTGCCCAAACTTTGGCTGAAGCTCTCCAACTTCCCGAGGACGTGCACGCTTTTGAGGAGGGATCCGAGGAGTCTGTGGGGCGCCGGTTAGAGTGGCACGCCATTGCGGTACTTCTTTTGTCTATCTACTTCTTCATATAGATTTCCTTTTGCTTCCTTTCTAACCTTTGCGCTTGCTAGGCCGCTCAAATGGCCCACATTGTGGCTGCCCGGGCCCGGGAGCTTGCCGAGGAAAACGAGCGCGTTAAAGAGGCGCGGGAGTCAGCGGTGAAAACAGCTAAGGAAAAACTGAAGGCTGCTGAGTCTGCTGAGAAAAAGGCTGCTGCTGCGGAGAAGAACCGGGCATTGGCCGAGAAGAGGTACGCGGAGCTCCTGACTCAGCAGAATGAGACGGAGGTCAAGCTAGCCCAGGCCATCAGCCTTAATACCTCCAACGCTGAGGAGATTGCCGATCTCAGGGCAGGCTTGGCGGCCGCGGAGTAGAAATGGTACGATGTCGGTTTTGCCGATGCCGAAAATTCCGCAGAGCCGGTAGTGGCTCGGGCTCGGAATATGGGTTTTGAGGCCGGGTGGTTTGCCGCTCTCCAAGCAATGGGAGTTCCAGAGGATTCGCCTTTGAGAGACCCCGGCCAAATTCCATTCCCGAGCCCTGCACCTGCCGCCCAAGATGCCCCAGTTGCTATTGACGAGGAGGAGACGGCCAGTATGAGGGAGCTGGTTGAACAAATCGAGGCTCACACCGAGCCCGAGGAAATGGAAGCCACCAGTATCCCGACTGTGCAGGAGCTTCTCGGTGAGGGCCCGCCTTTTCCCCTGACCGTCCAGCAGGAAGTGACACCGCCGACCCAACCTCCCAGCTGATTTTACTTTTATTTACTAGCTTATTTTTTATTTTGTTGGTTTTATTTGCCTATGTCACCGGGATGTGGTGACTGAACAATTGCCTTAATTTATTGGTTTTACTTACCTACGTCACCGGGGTGTGGTGACTAAACAATTGCCTTTATTTGTTTTAATTAGTAGTCCGTTTCCTTTTCCGTTTCAATTTGTTGAATGAATTTATATCTATTTATGTGTTTTGCTTAGATCATGCCAGTGCTATGGCCGCTTAATAGAATGGTACCCCCGAGAACCTGTTGTGCGGCGCTGTGGGTAATTTGAGAGCGCTAATGGACTTAGTATTTGTAAAAGGGTTAGGTTTTCATCAGGCTTTGGTTTAACCGAGAATCGTGTTTTCGTCCTTAGAGTATTCGCTTGTAAGGTTTCCACTTGTTCGGAGATTTGAGTTTAACCGAGAATTAAGTTTCTGTCCTTAGAGATTTGTTTGTAAGGTTTCCACCTGCTCGGCGATTTTGGTCGAGCCGAGGGTCAGGTTTCTGTCCTTAGGGACTTATTTGTAAGGTTTCCACCTGCTCGGCGATATTGATCGAGCCGAGAGTCAGGTTTCTGTCCTTAGAGATTCATTTGTAAGGTTTCCACCTGCTCGGCGATATTGATCGAGCCGAGAGTAAGGTTTCTGTCCTTAGAGATTCATTTGTAAGGTTTCCACATGCTCGGGGATATTGATCGAGCCGAGAGTCAGGTTTCTGTCCTTAGAGATTTATTTGTAAGGTTTCCACCTGCTCGGCGATATTGATCGAGCCGAAAGTCAGGTTTCTGTCCTTAGAAATTTATTTGTAAGGTTTCCACCTGCTCGGCGATATTGATCGAGCCGAGGGTCAGGTTTCTGTCCTTAGAGATTTGTTTGTAAGGTTTCCACCTGCTCGGCGATTTTGGTCGAGCCGAGGGTCGGGTTTCTGTCCTTAGGGACTTATTTGTAAGGTTTCCACCTGCTCGGCGATATTGATCGAGCCGAGAGTCAGGTTTCTGTCCTTAGAGATTCATTTGTAAGGTTTCCACCTGCTCGGCGATATTGATCGAGCCGAGAGTAAGGTTTCTGTCTTTAGAGATTCATTTGTAAGGTTTCCACATGCTCGGCGATATTGATCGAGCCGAGAGTCAGATTTCTGTCCTTAGAGATTTATTTGTAAGGTTTCCACCTGCTCGGCGATATTGATCGAGCCGAGAGTTAGGTTTCTGTCCTTAGAAATTTATTTGTAAGGTTTCCACCTGCTCGGCGATATTGATCAAGCCGAGGGTCAGGTTTCTGTCCTTAGAGACTTATTGGCGATTCTCTTGGTGTGAGGTTACGGAGTCAAAAACAGCATATACAAAAAAGTTCATCATGCTCTTAATTTTAATGGAATACAAGTTCTGGCTTACACCGATGATTATGCGTAGAATTTCTTCAAGTTGTTGGCGTTCCATGGTCGGGGGAGCGGCCTCTCGGCAAGGTCTTCCAAGTAGTAGGCCCCTGCACCCGCGATGGCTGTGACTCTGTACGGTCCCTCCCAACTCTGAGCAAGCTTCCCTGCAGCCATGTCCCGCATGTTCCCCACTACCCTTCTCAACACTAGTTCCCCGGCACGGAATTCCCTGGCCTTTACATTTCGGTTGTACCTTTGGGCCAGCTTCTGCTAATACTCGGCAAGCCGTACAGTCGCGGCCTCCCTGCATTCTTCTAGCCAATCCAAATGCTCCATCATCAGGTCGGCGTTCTGTGCGAGGTCAAACAAGGCGACCCGTGCACTGCATAAGCTCACCTCGGTTGGTATTACTGCTTCTGCTCCGTACGCCAAAGAAAACAGGGTTTCCCTCGTGGATCTCCTGGGGGTCGTGCGGTAGGCCCATAAAACACTGGGTAGCTCTTTTGCCCATCTTCCTTTCGCTCCATCCAACCTTCTCTTGAGCCCGTTCAAAATAGTCTTGTTTACTGCTTCAGCTTGGCCGTTGCTTTGTGGGTATGCCGGGGTTGAATACTTGTTCTTGATGCCGAGCTCGCTGCAAAAGGTCCGAAAAGCGTTGCTGTCGAACTGTAGCTCATTGTCTGTCACTAGCGAATTCGGCACCCCAAACCTTGTAACTATGTTTTTCCATACAAATTTTTTCACGTCAGTATCCCGGATATTAGCCAAGGCTTCAGCTTCAGCCCACTTTGTGAAGTAATCTACAGCCACTAATACAAAACGGCGGTTCCCCGTTGCTCGGGGGAATGGCCCGAGGATGTCAAGCCCCCATTGTGCAAATGGCCACGGGCTGCTGATAGGATTTAGACGTCCTGTCGGCTGATGGATCATTGGGGCGTGCTTTTGACATTGTTCGCAACTCCGAACGTATTCGGCGGCATCCTTCTGCATCTGTGGCCACCAAAACCCCTGTGTCATTGCTCTGTATGCTAAAGATCGTCCCCCAGCATGCCCGCCGCACACTCCCTCATGCAGCTCGGTCAGAAGCTCCTTGACTCTTTCAGGATGCAGGCACAAGAGGTAAGGGCCCGCGAAGAACCTTCTGTACAACTTTCGGTCCGAAGACAGCCAGTACCTGGGAGCCATCCGTCGAATCTTGTTGGCCTCGGCCTTATCCTCTGGAACTTTATCTTCGGAAAGGAAGTCTATGATCGGGTTCATCCAGCATGGTCCGGCCACCGCCACCTGCGCAACCTCTACTCCGGCCTGGTTGAGAACACTCTTCACACAAATGCTTGGCTCCCTTATAAGTTCTATCGTGATAAGCCTCGACGTGTCCTCGGTAGCCGATGAGGCTAACGTGGCAAGAGAGTCAGCGTGCTTGTTTTGTGACCGGGCTACCTGGGATATCTTTACCGTTCCAAACTGACCGATAATCTGCTTTGCCGTACTTAGATAAGCTTTCATTCGGGGGTCCCGAGCCTCGAAGTCCCCAGTGATCTGATAAACAACCAGCCGAGAGTCCGAGTAGATCTCCACGTCCTTTGCGCCCAGATGCAATACTGCCCTCAACCCGGCCAGTAGGGATTCATATTCGACTTCGTTGTTCGAGGCTTTGAACCCCAATCTGAAGGAGTGTTCCAGTCGCATACCCTCAGGGGTGATTATGACAATACCAGCCCCGGCCCCCATAGCAATTGATGCGCCGTCCACAAATAACCTCCACGGGCGAATCTCCGCACTACAGATTACCTTGCCTTCATTCTTGGGTGTAAATTCTGCGATGAAATCGGCGAGAACCTGTCCCTTCACCGAGCTTCTAGGTCGGTATCTTATGTCAAACGATCCCAACCGAGTCCCCCATTTGGCGGTCCGTCCTGTGAAGTCGGATCTCTTCAACAGTGATTGCAATGGATACTCGGTGAGGACGAACACTGTGTGTGCCTGGAAGTAGTGGGGTAAC
This sequence comes from Quercus robur, assembly GCF_932294415.1. Classification (NCBI taxonomy): domain Eukaryota; kingdom Viridiplantae; phylum Streptophyta; class Magnoliopsida; order Fagales; family Fagaceae; genus Quercus; species Quercus robur. Next base: position 1,245,804 of record NC_065541.1, read on the forward strand.
TTCCTCGTAGCGTGCACCAGGGCCAAAACTAACTTTTCAAGAGGCAGGTACCTTGTCTCGGCATCGACCAAGGTTTTGCTTACGTAATACACCGGTATTTGCACTCCCCGGTCCCTTAGTAACACAGCACTTACGGCATGATCGGTGACTGCGAGGTACATAAACAGATCCTCCCCGGGCTCCGGGGCCGTCAACCTCGGCGCCTTTGCCAAATATTCCTTTAGTTCTCGAAAAGCTTCATCGCAGCTCTCGTCCCATTGAAACCCCCTTCCACTTCTTCAGAAGTTGATAGAATGGCCGGCAGCGATCGGCAAACTTGGAGATGAATCGGTTCAGGGCGGCCAACATTCTAGTGAGCACTTGCACCTCCTTAGGATTGCTCGGTGGTTTGAGGCGATTGACGGCCTCTATTTGGTCGGGGTTAGCCTTTATTCCCCGAGTGGAGATTAGATAACCCAAGAACTTGCCAGCCCCCATCGGCATCGACCAAGGTTTTGCTTACGTAATACACCGGCATTTGCACTCCCCGGTCCCTTAGTAACACAGCACTTACGGCATGATCGATGACTGCAAGGTACATAAACAGATCCTCCCCAGGCTCCGGGGCCGTCAACCTCAACGCCTTTGCCAAATATTCCTTTAGTTCTCGAAAAGCTTCATCGCAGCTCTCGTCCCATTGAAACCCCTTCCACTTCTTCAGAAGTTGATAGAATGGCCGGCAGCGATCGGCAAACTTGGAGATGAATCGGTTCAGGGCAGCCAACATTCCAGTGAGCACTTGCACCTCCTTAGGATTGCTCGGTGGTTTGAGGCGATTGACGGCCTCTATTTGGTCGGGGTTAGCCTCTATTCCCCGAGTGGAGATCAGATAACCCAGGAACTTGCCAGCCTCCACTCCGAAAGTACACTTTTCGGCATTCAGGCGCAGCTTGTGCCGTCGTAGTATCTCGAATACTCCCCGAAGGTCTTCAATATGCAGCGACTCTTTTCTGCTTTTTACCACCATGTCGTCGATATAAACTTCAACCGTGCATCCAATTTTTTCTCGAAACATCCTTGTCATCATACGCTGGTAGGTGGCCCCGGCATTCTTCAATCCAAACGGCATGACCTCGTAGTGATAGTTTGCGTTCGGGGATATAAATGCTGTCTTTTCTCGATCCTCGGGCGCCAAGGCAATCTGGTGGTAGCCTTGGAAGGCGTCCAGGAAGCTCATTCTCGGGTGCCCGTACGTGGCATCTACTAGCTGATCAATCTTGGGCATCGGGAATGGGTCCTTGGGACACGCTCTGTTCAAATCTGTGAAGTCCACACAAACTCTCCATTTACCGTTCTTCTTCTTCACTACGACAGTGTTTGCTAGCCATCTCGGGAAGAATATTTCTTTTATGACCCCAGTTTCGTTCAGTCGTTGGACCTCCAGGTTTACTGCATCGACGTGTTCCTTTGATGCTCTTCTCGGTTTCTGCTTCTTCGGGGGAAATGATGGGTTCACGTTGAGTTTGTGAACAATGAACTCGGGGTCTACGCCGGGCACTTCATACGGGTTCCATGCGAAGACATCTATGTTCTGCAACAGGAACAACATCTCTACCCTTTCCCGGTCATTCATGCTTGTACCTATCTGGAAATATCTGTCACTATCTGGAAGAATTCTTACCTTCAGCACCTCCTCGGCAACGTCCGCCCCAGTTTCCCAGGGTTTCTGTAATTGCTATGCAGTCTCTTTCTCGGCGTGCTCAGCTTGACCGAGCTGTTCCTTTTCCTACCGGACCGCGGCTACAAGGCATTGCTTCGCCACCTGTTGATTCCCCCTTACCTCTGCAACTCCATACTCAGTAGGAAATTTTACTTTCACGTGAAGGGTGGACGGAACAGCCCCCATGGCGTGAATCCAGCCTCCCCAGGATTGCGGTGTAAGGTGCGAATGATCGGACTACTATGAATGTAACTATAACTCCCTTGCCTTCCATGTCCACTGGGAGAGAGATTTGCCCCTCGGGAATCACAACTCTCCCGTCAAACGAGACCAATGGCGTGTCATACTTCGCCAAATCCTGGGTCTTTAACCCGAGCCCTTCGAAGAGGTCCGGGTACATGACGTCAGCCCCGCTACCTTGATCAATCATCACCCTCTTCACCAAGAATCCGCCTATCCGGGCTGTCACCACCAAAGCATCGTCGTGAGGTTGGATCGTCCCTTCCAAATCATCTTCTCCGAACGAGATGGCCAGCCGTCCAACTTTCTTTTTCTTCTTGGATGATTCTCCCTCCGCGCAAGCCACTGTCATTACCCTTTTTGCCGCTGCTGCTCTTCTTGGTGCGGCATGAATGACGTCGATTACCCCCAGGGGTGGTGGAAGGGGGTTCCTTTTCTGTTGGGCGCCCTGCCCGGGTTCCCGGTCAATGGAATCTGCTACAAACTCTTTCAGGTGCCCTGCCTTCACTAACTGTCCGAGATGGTCTTTTAATACCCTACACTGCTCGGTGGTGTGCCCCTTGTCTCTGTGATAGGTGCAGTATAGGTTTTGGTTCCTCCGAGATGGGTCGCCCCCCATTTTGTTCGGCCATCTGAAGAATGGCTCGTTCCTGATCCGTTCCAAGATTTTGTGCACGGGCTTTTTAAACACCACATTAACCCCTTCGATCTGCACATCTGGTTCCTGCATTCTGAAGTCTCTTTTCGGCTTTGGCGGCAAGATGCTTTGCCGAGATCTCCCGGCAAAAGGAGCTTTCCCCCTGCTTTGCAGCCGGTCATCCTCCAAGCGTTTGTACTCCTCTATGCGTCTCATCAGTTGCCTCATATCCTCCGGGGGTTTTCTTGTCAGCGACTCCCGCAATTCAGAATCTTCGGGGAGCCCCATCCTGAAGGTGCTAGCCGCAATTTTCTCGTTTCCTCCACCAATCTCGTTGTAGAGTTCCCAGTATCGGCTGGCATAACTCCGAAGGGTTTCCCCGACCCTCATTTTCATGGAAAGCAATGCGTCGACCGGCTGTTGCACTCGGCTGCATGTTACGAACCTGCTGCCGAATTCCTGAATCAGCTCGGCGAAGCTGTGTATAGAACCTTTCCGCAACCCATTGAACCATCTCAGTGCGGTAGAGCCGAGACTAGAGGGGAATACTTTACACATCAATGCATCGTTGTGCGCATACAAAGACATCATGTGGATGTAATGACTGACATGCTCCACGGGGTCTGTCCTCCCCTCATAGGAATTGAATGGTGGTCGCGTGAATCTGCTCGGCATGGGTGCCCGTTCAATCTCATCGGAGAATGGAGACCGGGCTGCCATCCTTAAGGCTCTGCTCATGGCATCCATTGCGGCGTTGTGGTGCCGCCGCTCCTCTGGCGACTCTGATCCTTGGTCATCATATCCATGCGATCGGGAACGGTCCCGCCTACGACGCGTCTCCCGGGAGTGTCGATGTGACTCTTGAGAGCGTGATCGGTCTCGGTATTGTTGCGTAACAGATCGACTGGAACCCTCCTCGCCCCGGTTTCTCCTTGGTTGGGGGTCGTGGTTCCTTTCGTGGCGCCGACCCCTTGCTTCAAACTCCAAGTCCATTACCAATCTGGGTAACCGCTCCAGCTCTCGGTCTCTATCATCATATTGCCGATGTGCTGAGACGCCTGAAATTGTCCGGTGTGTCTGGGCCGATCCTTCTCCCAATCTGGACCTTTCCTCTCCTCTTGGATGCTCCCTATCCTCCAGCCGTTTCTGCCTTCTCTCCCTCCACGTCGATCCCCGAGAAGATCCTGTGGAATTGCTCGGAACATGCCCTCCTGAACGCTCCTCAGACATCTCCCTTGCTTGAGTCTCACTCGAACCACAGCTTCGTAGGAGAGCCCCACGGTGGGCGCCAATTGTAAGAACCAAGTACAAGAATTCTGGGCCTTAGGTAACTTGGTCAATTGTAAGAACCAAGTACAAGAATTCTGGGCCTTAGGTAACTTGGGCTCACAATTTATTTGTAGTGGGTTTAAGGATTTCCTACAATGGGTCGTTCTCGGCAGAGAGACTCAAAGCAACACTCAGTTGATACTCTCTCCTTGACTGTTTTCTCTCAATTTTTCTGAACCCCTTCTTCTCCCCAATTTCTTCTATTTATAGCCAAGGTTAGTGGGGAGATTATGATTACAGCCACCGTTAGTGCTACTAAGGGTCCAATATTATCTTGTCAAAGTGGATGTTTAGGTGAGAGGGCGGTGCAGCATTTATGACCTTGGAACTTGGTTCTTGCTTGATGGACATGTTCGGCAACTCAGTCTCCCGTGCACATCAGGAGTTTCCCGCGCATGTCATGACTTTCCCGGACACGACCAATTCACTTGCCCGGGAAAGTTAAATTGATCGTCTGTTGGGACTCAAACCCCAAAACATGTTTTCACGTTAAGGCAGTTTCAAGAAGGGTGTAGGATAACTGGACCTTTCTGCTGGGCCTGTGCCCAAGGCCGGTATGGGACTAGGCCCAGGGCCTGTATGGGACTAGGCCCAGGGCCTGTATGGGACTGGGCCCAGGGCCTGTATGGGCCTAGGATCTCGGTGCCGTACAGAAGCCTTACTAGGTTAAATAAGAGTCAATAAGCCAAGAGCCTTGAAGCTCAACTGATTTGCACCTTCTTGTGTTTCCAACTATCAAATTATCCACAAAAAAGAGTCAAAGAGTCCCTAAAAATATGATTCATTTTATTTAAAGAATTTGACCTTGAGCAATGGAATTATGAGTGATTTGCATTATTGAAGAACTGTGTGCCTAGAATGTTCTTCTCATCTCTCTATTCTTGGTCTTCTTCTTCTTTGGGCTGATATTACTATTCAAGTCTGTAGTTCACACAACCCCTAAAAAAATTCTCTCTTTTCCTTCTTTACAACCCCAAACCAAATCCTTCTGCTTACATATCAGAACCTGAATTAAAGCCTCATATACTTTTTCTATCAAATAACCCATCAAACAAGCTTTTTTAGGTTCTATTATTTGCTTATTGCCTAAGAAATAATTGCAACCTGCTTGTTTTCTATTTCCCTTCTTTGCCGTTCAATTTTGTATCTTCAAATCATTTAAAATGTACAAGACTAAACCATAATGCATAGCTCTAAACCTCAACTTTAAAACCCTAAGCCCATCATAAGCACACCTAGAAAAGTAACCATATACCAAGCCAACATTTGATATAAAGAAAGCAAAATAATGGATTACGGGGTTTATTAGAGTGTCCAATTGCAGTGGCTCCAAGATATAAAAAGGGAAACCAGACTTGTTTATCTAAAAATATATGATAACAAATTTCACAGAGAAAGAAACACTAACAAGAAAATATTACCTTTGTTGTATCAACTAAATATCCAGAGAGGATTGAGACGCAAGTAATTATAACCAAAAGCCAGATTAATGATTCCCATTTTGAGATCTGGGGAGCTTCGTCATCATCTGCACCCTCTTCAATCTGAATCCCTTTTCTATGTTCATGCCATATATAACGTCATAAATATATATATTTTTTATTTTATAATTTGATAGTTACAATGAGAGAGGGGGAATTTGAACCCTGCAATTTCCATGGAAAACACCCAAAGGTGCCAATCAGTTGAGTCATAAATTAATTAATTGAACAATCCATGCTTAAAGAAATGTTCCCATAAAATATGACAATGAAAATATAGTATACAACATATATAGCAATGCCTCCTTTTAAGTTCTAAAGACTCAGTAAGTCCCTAAGCCAATAAAAGTCTCAATATAAGAATGCTGTATTAAAATTATTGGTGTGGTCGGCAGAGGTGGTCTCAATGGAGTCCAAATGTGCATTTTATCCCTTATTGGCATTAGAACTATGTTGCATTTCTCCCCAACCTAAACCAAAGAAAAAGATATGATGACTTGTATTTATGGCATTAATCACTACATCTTTACTATATTCTCAACTATAAATTACAATGAACCCTAGTAGGGTATATATTAATATATAGGGACTATAGGAGTTGTGTTGGCCCCATATAGGCTTTATAACATAATTGGGCCTCTTGAACCTTTATTCATAATAATACACATAAACCTAGAATTAGTCATTGCCCCTTGTAAGGTACAACAAAAAATTTCAAAACAGTCACTGCTAGAGCAAACTATAAAACTACAACAATAGCAATAATAACCAAACCATAGTCCCAAATTTTGGAGTCAGCTAGCTTTGGATCTCAACAGAATAACTAGGGCCAGACACGTATATTCTTTTTAGCAAACTATATATATTTGGCAAATACAATTGATTGGTGTACTTTGAATATGCTGCAGCAGCTACTTTTATAGACCATTAGAAAAACCAGCCAAATGTAGAAGATATTCAATCTTTTAATTATATTAGTGCCAAAGATATAGAAGAGAGCTTAAAATTGTAGAAGTCTAAACAAAATCTGTTAGATGAAAAGACTTTGACTCATCAACTTAAATTATTAAGTAATATAAGTATCTTTCCAGGTTGAAAATAATCAGTCCATGTATAATAAGGTTAGAAAAATACCAAAAAAATATACTACTAAAAGGCTTATAACAATATTCATAACCAACCTCATTAAGAGAAACATATAGATTACTTTGACTCTTTAGCTGGAAATAGAGGTATGCAGCATATGTGACAAGCATGATGCAACTGCTAAATCTTGAAAGAGCCAACTCTAACTTCCCAAAATAAACCTCAGTGTGTGTATAATGAAGAACAGTCGGTAAAAGTGCGCCCATGACTGCCATCAACAGCAATCCAGAGTTTACCACAACGGTTGCCTACATACCACATATATCAGCTTTAGCATGAAAGATAACAAGACAATTAAAAAAAAACTCAAAAAATCTGCTAATACATCCACCTTATTAAACAGCTGCTCCTTTTGAAGAACAAGCCCACCACAAAAGAATGCACATCCAAGCACCAGCAACAAGTTTGACAGAATTGAACCCAATAACGACAGCTGAACAATATGTATCAATCCACTTTTCAAAGCAAAGATTGATATAATTAGTTATGTTACATTCCCAAAAGTAGCATTCAATAGACCTCCAACTGCAAATTTCAAATTCACTACATATCAGAAATTTTACATAATTTCAATATTTTCCACTTATCTATTGTAAATAGATAGAACTAGTCGCTAACCCGTGCGATGCACGGGATAGTTAAATAAAATTTATACACATTCATTTTTATTGGTACAATCATTTGAAAATAATTCTAATTAATACTCAAATGTAAGAGACACATTGACTTACTATTTAAAGTAGCCTTCTGAAGAATTTACACATATTGTGCAACTGAGCCTTAATTTCTCATCAACAATAAAAACATGGAAATTCAAAACATGGAAAGAAAATAAAAATTACAACAATTAATTCCATTATCTTTCATGCTATACTTTGTAATTGTATGAAATTAAGTCAACTTAATTTAAGTAGTTGTAATAAAATTGGCTTCTACTATTCTCTATTCTATAAAGATATGAACATATTGGATTTCTCAAACAATTACCGGTATTGCAATAAAATGATTTATTATTGAAAATAAGAAACAAAGAAAATCTGTCTATACCTTAAGAAACACAATATAATAAAATTAAAGAGATAAAATTTTCGGAGGACAAAATATTATAGATAATTTTAGAAACAGATTATACACTTAAAAGGGTTAGTAATTTATAGCACTTACCCCCCACTATTAGTATACAGATACCAAGTGCGGTCATCGTAACCCTTTGAAAGAACCTTCCCCAATTGGACCCTATCAAAAAAAAAAAAAAAACACCCAATTAACAAAATTGATCCAAAAGGGTCTAAAAAGCACACAAAATCAATTCAAAAAACAAAAATATGAGACAAAGTAATTACTTTCCGCTGCCAATGAAATCGTCTTTTGTATTGCTGTTCCAAATTGCAACACTTATCTCTCTAAGGCCTTCAATTAATGAAAACACAAATTTTTCTTGGAATACCGGAGTATTATGACCATCTATACACACAAAAAAAAAAAAAACAAAATCAGCATAACTCACTATAACTCTATAGAAGCCTCAAAAATATAAAGAGAAATTAAAGGGGTTGAATTTGATATTTACGTTTGGAGAGAGAGAGTTTGCAGAAACTGTGACTTTATATTTCTTAACTTGAGAGAGGGGTAAGGTTGCTAGGATTTTGAGGGTAAGGTTGCTAGGGTTTTGAGGTGTTATAATGTTTTTATTTTTATTTTTTAAATATTGTGCTGACGTGGAAAATTGTGGTGCCAGCAGAAGCTTCGGTTTTATATTTTTATTTTTTAAATATTGTGCTGACGTGGAAAATTGTGGTGCTATATATATATATATATATATATATATTAGTTATTTTGTTAACTAATTGGTTAATCTTGTTCAGTTGGCCTTAGTGGTGCCTCCTCTTTTACATATAAGGGAAGCTAATGATGCAATCAACACACAATCAATAATACCAAATGATTTGGGCATATACTAAGGATAATGAAAGTTCAAAAACGTGTACAAAAACACTTTTGAACGTTTAGACCCCAAAAAAAAATAACTTAACCAACACAAGCAAAATGTTAAACAATAAGTGTGCGGAAACTTAACATACGCTATAATGTGAAATTGGTTAAACAACTATCTAAGCCATAACAAAATGAAACCACAGCAGATAAAATAAAGGCAAAGATAGAGAGGAAGGAAGATGCAAACACAAAGATAACACCCGATGTGTTATCGAAGAGGAAACCGAAGACCTCGGCGAAAAACCTCTCCGCCGCCCTCCAAGCGGTAATCAATCCACTAGAAAATACAGTTGGGATACAAGGACAGCAATAGACCCTCCAACCCTAATCTACCTAGTGCACCTAAGCCCTCCAAGCTTCTTGCTCCAACGAGGTTGCGCCGAACCTTTTTCTTTTCTAGCTTCCCGGATTCCGCTACTAGACCGTAGCATCAACCAATGAAGATTGGCTCCTTCCTAACTGCTTCCCAGAACTCCAAACGACTGTCTCACAAGGATGATGATGGTGAGAACCAGGTTTGGTATAATGCCTCTCAAGGATTTGACAATGGAGAGGAAGAGAGTTGAGGAATATGATGAGACTCTAAGGTAGGGATTGTGTGTGAAACAATCTTGTTTTTCTTTAGGGTTTCTCTCTCAAAATTCTCTCTGGAAGCTCTCTTTCAATCGTGGGTTAAAGGGGTATTTATACTGGAGTGGAGAGGAATGTGAAACGTCAGGTTTTAGCAAAACAGGGGTGGCTCGCGGCTTGACCTCGCGGCTTGACCAAGTCGCGAGATCCAGTCGCGAGTTAACCGTATGGCCAGTTGTCCTGTTTTGTCCTGTAGTGCTCCAGCTAGCATGACTGTTCATCTTCCAGCATGCTTGGCACGTGTGCAGCTTCTGGCGGCTTGCAGCCACGAGTCCACCCGCGAGTCCCAGCCGCGACACTCTGTTTTCTTGCACACTCTTGAGCAATCTTCACTCTATCTCACTCACTACCCTTACAACAAACCCACCTAAATACAGGGTTACTAAATGCTGAATTACAAGCAAATTTGGCACGGAATAAAGCCAATTAGATGGTTGAATAAATTCAACCTTACAATCTCCCCCTTTGGCTATTCCGTGACAAAACCCTAAAACAGACTCTAGACTTAACATGTGAGTTGGGAACAGTTGAACAAAACTCACTCACACCTAACTCTAGAAGCTGTGAAGCACTTGAATCATATGAGCATAAAACTCCTGAAACACAACAATACACCATGATCATTGTAAGCAAAAAATTATAAATGCATATGAAACAGGCAGAATGTGATCAAGCAAAGATGGAGTTAATAAACAAACCATGACTTGATCAACCAAGTGAACACCACAAGGTGGTGATCACAGTGCTCATTCACACTTGGAATGAACACAAGGGCATACAAGTTAACAAGCACAAGGCAAGACACTTGTATGCTCAACACTCAACCAATGCATAGCACACAAGGCATATACATCTAGGAACAATCCTACAAGGGCACAAGAGTGACAATACATAAACCAAAATGCAGAACATTTAGATTAAAGTACTGATTTTAACATAGCATAAAGGCTGCACTTAAGCAAGGTACATACCATAAAGCCTACAAACTATGCATAAAACATTAACCCTAAAAGCTTACAAAAGCACATGGATACAAACCACAGAGTATCCTGAATAACAGTTTTACAAAACACAATATATTAACTTAAAGAGAAAAATGAAACTGAAAAAAATAAAGACACTCCCCCTTAGATAATGACGCTCCCCCTTAGGGTAATATCCTCCCCCTCTGATTATGCCTATCACTCCCCCTTTTTGTCATGGAATAGGCTAGTCATCCTCTTCTAGCTTTCTCTGAATTTGATCCAATTGAGTTTGAAGAGAAGTAAACTTCATATCCCATCGGTTGCTTTGATGGTGTAGAGAAGCAGAGAGTCCAGACATCTTTGTATTCAACTCGTGGACAGAGGAGACAATGCGATCAAGTTTCTCATCGAGGGAGAGATTGCTGAACTGAGAGTCACTGTGAGATGTAGAAGTTTCTGGTTTGGCTCTCTTCCGACTATGTCCAACACTTGCATTGTATGTACGCATGTTGATTGGACTCGGTTTGGGGATAGGAGACTCATCAGCCGTTGGATAAATTCCCTTGAGCTTCAAGATCCGTGAAATGAGACTGCAGAAAGGAATGCATATCCGAGACTCACTTCGAAGAACCGTTTTGCGCAGAACATGAAAGATATGAGCACAAATGTCGATTTCTTCATCAGAGATTAGATCATGAAGAAACAAAGCACGTCCAAGGTTCATATACCCAGTACTTGATAAAGGGTACAAATTGTGAAACATCACAATTGTAAGCACTCTCAGTTTCGGAGAAAGGGAGGAAACACTGATGGATTTGCCATTGGGTGATAACTCCAAGTCTTGACCAAGACTTTGTTTGAGAAGCTCCTCATCAGGACATAGATCATCATAGACCGGTGAATGTCGAAAAATGGGTCTGTTGATGTGAAGAATTTCTGCCAGGTATGTAGGAGAGACAGAAAAGCTCCTTTGCGGAACCCAGCACTTAAGTTCATCTCCTTCCACAATTGCGTTAGCATAAAATTCTTTAACCAACTCTTCATACACGATATCCGGATCAGAGAGAAGGTAATTCCAATCCTTGTGAGCAAACCATTTTGGAATGTCAGTGTTATGAAGTGAGGACAGATCCACAGCTCTCTCTAGTAATGGTGTGGCATGAAGAAAAAAATTCTCATATGACTGATAGGCTGCATATGATCTGAACTTATTGGGATCGAATCGCTGTGATGAAGAGCGAGTCACTTTCGGGAGAGGTGTGTCTTCATCAACATCAATTACGGGTTCCTTCCCTTTGGAAGAACCTCCTTTCACAGCAGCCTTTTTGAATGGAGACATGACCAGTCTGCATTATAAACAGGGGAAATGACAGAACACAATCCAACAGACTATATCAGCAGTGGGTTAGTGAAAATTTAGGGACAATGAAGAAACCCTAACAGCTGGATGAGAATGGTCAGAAAATAGCAATAAGGGACACCAAAGGCCCAAATTTGAACTACACAGTATAGAGAGATCAAATACAACCACATAATCAGCTGAAAAAGGACCAAAATCAACACCACATCAACAAGATACCACACAGGATCAAAGTGAAACATGATAGCAACAGCAAATCAGACAAAAATAGCTAACCCTAGCTAAGCACAGGATGAAGAACACAACCACCAACATAAACTAGCTCAAACACAGAAACATAAGCACCCAAGCGAAGCTAGAACAAAGAATAATAGTTGAGCTAGAAACCCATCACAAAATCACAATCAAATGTGAAAGAGCCAGAGGGAAAACCAAAAGAAAAAGTAAAATAGAGTGCAGGACAGAAAACCATACCTGTTAGTCGACGATTTTGAGCTGAAAAGAGACAAGTATGGGAGATCGAAAATGGAGGCACGGTGACACAGTGTAAGAGCATATGAGAAAGACAATGAACAGTCACAAAAAGATCGAGGGAAAAATAAAAAGTTTAAAAACTGCCCCTGTTTATCCAAAACATGCGATTTTCGCGACTGGAACGAGTCGCCAAAAAGTCACCAGATTAAGCCGCCAAAACACTGAAGAACAAAAAGTTGAAAAATTTTCTAAGTGTTTTTCGCGACTGGAAAGTCTACCCGCGAGTGAGTCGCGAGCTGAGCCGCGAAAATCTCTGAGTGAACCTCGCGACTAGACCTTCCACTCGCGAACAAGTCGCCAAAAATGACCAGTGAAGATGCGACTGAGTCTCGCGACTTGACATACCCGCGACTGAGCCGCCAAAACAGGGCAAAACAGGATTTTTGAAATTTTCAGAATTTTCAAATAAAATACTTTCCAAAAACACCTAAACACTCAAAAATCTTTTTGTGCTTGAATTAACAAAGATTGAGCATGTGAAAACACATTTCATCAAGTACAATCACACAAATGAATATGGCATTTATTGAACATAAACTTGTGTGTTGTGTGTGGATATCAACAATGAGATAGTCCTTTGTCTAATGTGAAGCTTCAATGATCAATTCAACCAAGGCATACACAATTAGCACTAGATCATGTGACCAATCTCAATTATAGAAATATGTATATATGACCTCCCACACAATTTGATAATCATAACTTGGAGCTTTTCATTTGACTCCACTTTCAATCATAACAATTGACCTTTTGATGCACTCATCTCTCATTGTGAGAGGGATATATAACATTTCTCTTTGAAGAACAGGCCTTTGGCCTTTTTGAATGAACATTCACTTTTAATATAAGGTCGCTTACCCTTTTTCCTAGTCAAATACTAGAATGTGCGACAGGCTTTTGCAGCTCAATATCTCTTTTCATTTGGAGATTTACATTTGGTGAGCTCTTTTTAGCAAAACAAAAATAAAAAGTGGGAAGATATATAGACACAAGTCTATGCATGTTTCAAGATCAACATAGCCATTCACTAATCATTCATGACAAGTTTGAAGATCTATTTACAACAATCACATAGGTTTCAAGATTTTTCCCACAGTGATAAAAGTGCATGAAAACAAGCAATGCTCGAAAATGCACAAAGCCATTAGCACAAAGGTACAAGGCAAAACAAGTTTTGAGACAAAACTCAACAACGTCAATCAAGTTTTTTGATTTTCTAATTTTTATGTGATTTTGGATTTTTGACACAAGAAGCAAAAATGATTGAACAAACATAAAAAGAAACAACAGTATTCACAAATGGACAAACAAACAAGAAACATGATGCACAAAAAGACTAATCAAAAGGTGTGTGCCCCAACATAGACAGATTTAGCATATTATAAATATGTGAAGCACACAACACACAGGAGAGTCAAGGAATTGTACCAACACCAATGGTCTTACGGAGTGATGCAAACCGTGGACCATCGAGAGGCTTGGTGAAGATATCCACCTTTTGATTGTCGATGTGTATGAACTCAAGACACACAACTCTTTCCTCTACCAAATCCCGAATGAAATGGTAACGTATCTCTATGTGTTTGGATTTTGAATGCTGAACAGGATTCTTGGAAAGATTGATGGCACTGGTGTTGTCACAGAAGACACACATCGTTTCTTGAGGAATTCCATAGTCATGAAGTAATTTCTTCATCCAAAGAAGCTGAGTGCAGCAACTTCCAGCAGCGATGTATTCTGCTTCTGCAGTAGATAGAGACACTGAATTCTGCTTCTTGCTCATCCACGAAACCAGATTGTTACCAAGATAAAAACAGCCGCCTGAAGTGCTTTTCCGATCGTCTACACTGCCAGCCCAGTCAGCATTTGAATACCCAGCAAGACAAGCATTTGAGTCTTTTGAATACCACAGACCATAGTTTGCAGTACCATTCACATATCGAATGATTCGCTTAGCAGCAGTCAGATGAGATTCCTTCGGATTAGCTTGGTACCTGGCACAAACGCCCACACTGAAAGCAATGTCCGGTCTACTGGCTGTAAGGTAGAGCAAACTTCCTATGATGCTCCTATACAATGTAGGACTTACTTCAACTCCTGACGAATCCAACTGTTTTGTCTCTTTATCTTCCTACATGCTTCACACATGTGCTTCATTTTGGCGAGTCACCAATCGCGAGTTCCTATCACGAGTCACCTTCTTATTGCACACTCTTGATCAAGTCTTTACACTCTCTCACACACAACCCTTACATTATTCCCACCTAAATACAGGGTTTCTAAATGCTAAATTACAAGCAAATTTGGCACGGAATAAAGCCAACACATAGTTGAATAAATTCAACTTTACAATATTAAAATTGGAAATTTATATCAAATGACACCAAGCAGGAATTTCTTGGATTTCTAATTGTTAACAATATAAAGTGAGAGAGAAAGATTGAATAGTTTGTATATTAATGTGTGAAACAAAAAGTACAATCTGGCCTAGTCTGGTAACTTGCGACTCATCCTAGTCGCGAGTGACTCGCCAGTGCACCCTGTTTTGCTGAAAAGTGACTTTTCACATACCAGCTCATACCCTACTATAAATACTCTTATACCCACGAAATGTAGAGCAGAGAGAGATAGAGCTTCCGAAGAAAACTTTGAGAGAGAAACCCTAGAGAAAAACAAGATTGATTCATCCACAATCTTATACATTTGATTCTTCAAATTCCTCTACTCTCACCCTCTCCATTGTCATATTCATGAGAGGATTATAAACTAAATCCTTACCTCACCAAATTCAAAATAGTGAGAAAGTTCTTGGTATTTGGGAAGCAGTTCAAGAGATAACCAATTCATATTGGTTGATGCAATAGGCTAATTGCGGGATCCAGAAAGCTAGAGAAGACACGGTTCGGCGTAACCTTGTTGGAATAAGAAACTTGGAAAGCTTAGGTGCATTGGGTAAATTAGGCTTGGAGGGTCTATTGCTATTCATGTATCTCAACTGATTTTCTAGTGGATCATTTACCGCTTGGAGGGCGGCGGAGAGGTTTTTTGCTGAGTTCTTTGGTTTCCTCTTCAATAACACGTACTGGTGTTATCTTGTATTTGCATCTCTCTTTCCCTTACTCTTAACTTTTAATTTCTGCTATTTTTGATTAATTAAAGGAGTAAAGTAGTTTGCTTATTTGGTTATTGCTTATATTTCATATTCTGCATATATACTGTTTGAATATAAGCTTGTTTTGGAATATTTGTTTTTGAGGGTCTAAACATTCATAAGTGTTTTAAACACTAAACGAGTTTTCAAATATCTTAGGTATGGTGTTGGCAAGTCCATGACAATATATCTTGTTTTGAGTTGTAAGCATTAAAAATGAAGTACAAGATCAAGTCCAAGGTTCAGCACAAGAAAGGACAGTCTCGGGAATTTTGATTGGCCCTCAATCATCGCTCAATTGATCAAGAGTGCCTGTTGATCAACTCTCGGTTCAGTTGATTGATGAAGAATCAGAAAATCATGTTTTTTTTTCCTAACGTGCTCTGTTTGAAGTCCGCTAATGGGGTGGGTTATTGTAACCCTAATTAGAAAGCCATGAGTACAGAAGAAAATAGAGAAGATATTCTACGATATTGTTGCCATTAGCGTGGCCAATATTGCCAATCATATCTTCTTTGCTGGATACCACTTTTCTGCCTACAACAATCTGTCACTAAACATGCATTTATACTTTTATGTCTTTCTTATAAGAGTTAATCTGTACTTTTTCCTATTTATTTATAGGACATCTATTGGATGTTTCTTTACATATATCTTTTTTTTAATTTTTTTAAAAATATAATTGCTTAAGTGTATATTGCTATGATCAACACAAAGATTAATTAATCTTTTAGGTGACTCTTGGAAGTAGTGAATCCAACTCTTAAAATTTGTGTTTCTCCTCAAAAAATCTAAACATATGCACATTCTCAAGGATTGATTCATTTATGGACAACTTGCCTAGTTTTGAAATTCACAAATATATGACAAAAATAAGGATACAATTGAGTGTTTGGTGATAGATGATTTAGTTCTTGACCATTTTTTTAAAGTTCCATTGACACTTATAATAGGATGAAAAATTAAATAGTAGGGTATATTTCTAATCAATTAGCCATAAGAAAACAATTTTGATTAATTTTTTCCAATTTAGTGGTATCATCTTAATATCTTTTGGTTAATTTTTTGTTCATAGTTTGTGAACTTTCTTTTGCTAAAGATCTATATGGTAGTAGTATGTTTGGTTTATTGCTTTAGCATGAACCTGCAATTCTTTCATATGACTTTTAATTTTACTTCCATTGCTTCAGCCTTTCCTTGTAATTAAGGCTGTGATGACACGTAAGAAAAATTTCCCACTTAAAAACCTACCACACTTACAATTTAAAGGTTACAAAATACCGCACATTGCACCGTTTGAGGCTTTAAATTTTAAATGTTTATTGTGCAACCTACATGGTTTAAAACAGAAAACACAGTTAGATTAAAAGAGAGAGAGAGAGAATGAGTTGATTAGGCACAAAGAGTGGAGAGAGAGAAAAAAAACTGAGAAATCTACCCCTAAATGTGTCAAGTGACAGTCTAGGCCTCTACCATCATCAAATCCATTCCCTCCACCGGCATAGTCTCTGTTTTTTGGTTTTTTATTTTTATTTTTATTTATTAATTTAATTTGGGATCAAATCTGATTTAGGTCTGGGTATTTTGACTAGATTGGATTGCATTAAGTTTTTTGGCTTAGATAGGTTTTGAATAAGGAATTTGGATTAAGAATGGTTTTTAATATCCGTTATTTGTGTTGGATTTGGTTTTCCTTTGGGATATTTGGGTTCAATTTGTTTTAAGTATATCTCTACACTTTAAAGCTTTCATTTTATTTATTCTGTTTTAAATTTTTTGTTGAAACATTTTTTCCGTTTATAATTTCGTTTCTCATGTTTCTTTTCTAGCATTTTTTCCATTTATAATTTTTTTGTTTCTCATTTTTTCCGTTTATAACTTTCTTTGGGATATTTGTGTTTAATTTGTTTTGAGTATATCTCTACACTTTAACCCTTTACTCTTTTGCTATGGAATTGTTGTTTTAAATTTTAATGCGTTATCTTTTCTTATTTATCCATTCATATGCATTTAGTTTCTTGCTCCTTTCATGTTTGATGCATCTTAATTTGTTATAATATTTTGCTATCTTGGAGTTGGAGGGTTAGTCATGTTCAAGTGTTTTCCACTAGAGTCACTAAGTACATTCTCATGTTTGTAAGATTTCAATTTAATTTTTCAAAGTACAAAATTTTAAAATCTTTCACTAGGTGAATTTCTAAATGCTGCTCAATGACAGTTTGTGTTTGTAAGGGCATTCAAAAATCAAACAAAGAGGTACTTAAGAAGATTTTTGAAAGCATGAGAAGGTTTATTTACACCAAGGACTGTGAGCAAGTCCAAGGACGAGGCTTTAGGCTTTATTTTTTTGGAGTAACGTTTGAATTTCATAATTAATTGTTTTGTTTTGATGATAAGCAAAAAAGTGAAGTTACCATGTCAGTTTTTTTGTTTATATAAATTGATAGTTTTGTTTGATTGAACTTGGATCATTTGAAGGTTTTTTTTTTTTTTTTTTTTGTTGACAATTTTCTTTACCGGGATGTGTTACAATTCAAACTTTATGTATATTTCCCTTCAGCGCCGTGTATGTGCTATACTCAATTTTCTTTACTAAATTTGCTATGAAAAAAATGTTTTTCTTTTTTTTTAAAACTTATATTGACATTGACTTGACTTAATTTTGATTCAATTCATTTTCCATTTTTATAATTATTCAATCTTTGCTGTGAAGTGTCATAGTCATTGGGTTTTTTCCCCCATTAATTTACATGTAAGGGTTTGTTGTGGCTTGAGCCACATTGTCTAAGGAAGTTAAAACACTTTAGTGAGAGTTCTGTTTTTGTTTATGTGTCCATATGTATGTTTTATTCTTTGGTTGATTTATTAATTATTTCCCTTAATGTGCTATATCATAATAGGTTGATGTGCTATATCATAATAGGTTGTTGGTGGGTGCTTTTTCATCATGACCAGAAGGTGAAGATAGAAATTACCCTTATCAGTACCTACTGTGTTTTCATCATTATCACAAGATGTAGATAGACTTTTTTTTTTTTTTTTTCCAAAACCTCATCTTGCTTGATAAACCTTATATTTATCTATTTGTACCACATATATTTATCTATTGATTTTTTATGCATATAATTCTTATGTTAAGTTGTTCTATACAGCTATTTTAGAATTGTTATGAAATATTGTTTCCATAATTAAAGTTTAATAGTTTAACGTTGGTTTATTTTAACAATCAGTTAAATTATACAACATGCCCTAGAAGAATTTTAATGAATTTTATTGTCTTCTAATAAGTAAAATGACCCCGCACATTGCGTAGGTTAAACGCTAGTTACAGTAATTACTCAGCTGAGTTCGGCGCTTATAATAGATTCAAGTGATCCAATAAAACCGACAACTGTCACAAGAAAGCAGACAAAGCTAAATGTCCTAAGTACAATCCATTTTTTTGTCCAAGCTCCTATTTTCTTTTGTACAAAGTACATCTCCACAGGGAAATATATATTCAACGGCCAAAAGTTCAAGGCCCCTAACAGTCCCAAGACTGAATTGAAGTAAGGGAAGAGCATTGCAATTCCAGTGGTTGATACAACGTATGCAGTTCGGAAACATAGCCTGAGAAGATTCCACTGAAAACCCGGCAACAATGGGAGTTTGACGGTATAGAAGTTATTTACAAAGCCACTGTTTGGGAATTTCTTCGTTAACCATCTTTCACAATATGCAAATACTGGCTGACTATAAATCTGAGAGTGAAAATATGTGAAAGAATGTAACTACAAGCAAGCCAAGGATGCAGAGAAGTAATTAACATTTGGCACTGCCTACAGTATGGAATCAAAGACAATGAGTTATCACTTATCACTAGTTTTTTTTTTTTTTTTTTTTTTAAAAAGAAGGATTTGACTAGGGAATAGGGAAAAGAAAAAAATATGTTTGAAAATTGAAGCATATCCTGATATATTATGCAATATAATTTTAAAAAGTTGGGTTACTTATGCATGACAGAAAAATGTTACATAGGATTTCAGTCTTGTTCAAGAAACTTTTCTTCTTAAACAATGCTTGTTGCATATGCCACAAACATTTGGGCATAAACAAAATTTTTACAAGGTCAATGAGAAAGTGAGTAATAGATTTTATTATTTTAAAATTGTATATTGATTGTTAGTACCTGATATCCTCCTAACAAATGAAGAACAATGCAGGCATTAGCAAAATCAATGAGCCAATAAGGTTCATAGAAACCAAATCCTGTCAATAGGTTTCCTGGTGTATCATTTCCAAAGGCTGCATATCCAAAGCATCCACAGCAGAGGTAGAAACAGGTTGTGACAAAAATGGCAACCATTGATGCCCTCTTCATGGTCTGGTTTTCTGGGGGAGGGGACTTCAAAGTATCCTTCATTTAACAAATTTCCCAAAACATTTTAGATACTGAACTTATATCAGCAATTATTTATATATTACTAAATTTATAATGTTTACTTCAAACTTAAATTTTCATATGCTTTTGTTTTTATTTGGTTTATTATGAGATAGTACTCCATACCTGGATCTCAAGAACGATAATTGAGTACGGATAGGCAAAAGCAATGTCCCCAAATGCTTCGAAGACTAACCAAAATTTATTGGCAAGAGTAGAAGCCGGGACTCCTGTAATGCTCCCCATAATCTTCCCATTTTCTGCAAATACAACTCATGAATGTTGATCTATAAATAGCAAAGAAGCCAACTTTCCTATTAGGTGAACCAAACATTTCTAGTACCCTCCATTTAGCTGCCGCATTCTGAAAATTTTTCCTTGATAATACCAGATAGTTGCTTTAGCCTCATTTGAGTGAAAGCTCTTGTTTTTGCAAGTTTGGAGTGATAAGAAAATATAAAACTCAGAGTTCTAAAATATATACTTTTCGTAGGTTATCTCAGCAACCTGAAGAATTACTACAACATTTTAGAGAGTGAAACAACTTTTCATACTACTTTATACAGCTTTATGTGATCACAGGGTGTGTTTTAGTTGTAAAATTGGAGGCCTGTGATTGAAAAAAAGAAGGCAAACACAGCCATACCTATTACTTTTGCAAAGCCAAGTGCTATTCCAATAAAAGAGTAGGTAAAGGACATCATTGCAGCAACAACCGAAAGCCATTCCATTTTATGGAAATCTGGAATCTGTGACATAACAATCTGAACAAGTCCAAAGAGCAGCATATAAAAAGTATCACCATATGCACATGGAACTTGGTGCCCTTCTTTGTGATAGCAGTTTGATTTCTGAATTGCCCTGCATGAATATGCCAAAGAAAGGAAAATATGTGAATTATGAACATATCAAAGAAAGGAAAAATATAAGAATTAGGAAGAGTAAACTTAGCCAACTTGAACTCAATCAGAAACGGCAAAAGAAAATAAAAAGAGCGGATCATAAACATAGCTGATGAAGATGACACTCACACTAGAATGAACGTTCAAAGGGTTAAAGAGGAGAACATGAAGAAAAGAAAAGAAATGGCAAAAGAAAAGAAAAAGAGTGGATCATAAACATAGCTGATGAATATGACACTCATTCTACGTGTGAGTTTAGATGTTGTTGAAATGATTTTCTTAGTGCATTTGGCATTTTACTGTGGGTCCCGTGCACTGTTCACAGGACCCACAAGTACAAAATTCAGCAAATTTTAAGTTAAAACTAGGTCCTACGGCACTATTCACATATTGAAAAATTATTTTGTTACAGTGTTTTCAGTTTTCAGTTTTCAGCAATAAGTAGTATCCAAACAGACCCTACAATGAACATTCAAAGGGTTAAAAAGGAGAAGATAACAAGAGAGAGATGCGTAGAGACAATTTCGCAATACAAAATTTTTTATTATACTCTATTTATACTGGTTGCTGTAGTAATAGCATAAGCAATCAGACTCAGTCCCATAAAAGCTCAAATTTTGAAGCAAACCACAAAACCATGCCTGCCTTCCAGAACTTTCACTATACCAAAGCAGGGGCATATAAAACATAACAATCTTTGTAAAGTATATCCTAAGTCGAATATTATATAGAACGTTTAAAACCAAGAAGAAGAAGAAGAAGAAGAAGAAGGGAAAGAAGTTGGTGCTTTTACTACCAAGATTCACTCTAACAACATCTGCGTAAAAGTAGTTTCGTCTTCTGGTTATGGAGTCAGGACACCTGTAACAATCGGAAACGAGGAATGCAGAGACATAGGTGACAATATCAAAAAAAATCAAGGAAACTGCCCCTGCTATCAATCCTAACTGTGCAGTACTCCATGCCAGAGACAGAACTCCAGAGCCAATAACAGCAGTAATGATATGAGCTGTGCAACTCCACAAGGATCCTGTTTGAATTGCCCACACGAGGCACTGAATTCAAGACTAAATTTGGAAGTAAATTTAGAAGAACCGGTGGTTAGTCCTAGATAAAATCTTGACCAGTTCATCACAGGAACCTTTGGCTACTTCAAAAGAGTGTTGGATAGCCATGTTTATCCAACTCCAAAGAGGGCCATGAAGTTTGATGCCTGTATACCCAATATAAAAGGTCTAAGACTCAGAACACTATGCCACACACCAATGTGAAGGCCCCGGATACAAAACACTGTCACACATACATAAATGCAAATAAAAATACCATGCTTGTGACAGCTAACATTTTATGTTTCTTTTTATCTCCATCTAAACTAACTAGCTTGAAGTGGCCTTTATTAAATAATGACCATGATCAACATAAGAATGTTCCATCAGTTCTACAAAGCTTTGAATTGGTCCTGAGTCCTAAGTGAGCGCATGCATGTGTGCACATTTACTTATTATTGATCAGGCGATTAAAATTACGCAAAATTTTGAACATGGCCATATAAGCTTCATCATTTTTGTAGTGTTCCAATAATTCTAGTAAGCTGTAAAAGACAACACAAGAGTTGCCAGCTACTTGATGGAACTTTTTATTGGTAAGTACCTATTTGATGGACTACTAAAGGAGAAACCTATCATGTACTTCTTTTTTTGGTGAAAAACCTATCATGTACTTGACACCATGGTAATTGCTCCCCAATTAGACAATCATTTGAAGGCTGCAATAGGAACTAAAGCCATTCAAGCATTTTGAAGCCATGATCAGTGAGATTCTGCAAGGTTAGACTTAAAACTTACAAGGCTTTTGCATGGATCGTTTCTCAGCGTCATGAAGATATATAGTCTCATTTAGAACCTAAACAATGATGGAGAAATCAGCTGTCATGTTCATCATGCAATTTTCACCTTTCTTCTTTATTACTTTCTCCTTACCTTATTTTGAATTAAATAGTAGCAATGGGTGGGTCCTTGAGTTGATAGTCCTCTTATCTAAAAATGTAAATGATTGAAATCAAGTAGAAATTTTGTCCCTTGCAATGGAAATACTCCAATAGCTAATGTCCAGAAAAAAAGGCAGTTTGATACACAGCCTCTTTAGCTGATTCTGATTCCACATGATACCATTTCTAAAGGGATGTTTCATCCTGATTTTTGACTCTTGTTGCTGTGTTTGTTTCCTCAATACACCTAACATAACCTTTCACATCATTTGCAGCTTGAGAAACTTTAGACTTGATTTCAAGAATCTCAAAAACTAACTAGTAAAGGACATATAGTGGACCCATAATCATGAATCAGCTGCACCGTTTATTCAGTCCTATCATCCTTTGCACAATATTACCAAAGAGATATTGGCATAAAATAGTGGAGGTAAACGAGTGCAAGAGGAAATTTTCCCTTTTCCCTATTATTAACCTTATCCTTTAGGTTGTGTCCTTTTCATTTGAAGGTACAATTTTGTGGCTAGCCAGGCTTGCATTTGAATGGACCAGACCCAGCTAGAGATTGGCACCACAAAAGGCCTAGTAAGATTCACTCTAGGACTAGAAAAAAGAATCTCCAGTTTCCATGGCCCAAGTCCCTGGAGCTATCTTGTCTTATACTAATTATCTTGTACCCCCATCTATGGAGTGACCTCTTACAAGTCTGTGACTCCCACCTAGAAGCTTGTGAGACAACCACTCCATGAAGCTGACATAGGATACGGTTTCTCCTTAGTAGGATGGTAGTTTAAAGTGTAGACTAACACATATATCTTCATGTCAATATGTTAGGAACTCATGGGTAGAACTCACCCTTGAAAATCGGCTTGCAAGGGGTGGCCAAGAACTTATAAACGCATGGTTAAGCTTACACTTAATTCATGTAGGACACAGATCATAACCTAATACTATAAAATAAATTGAAGAGATGTAGGCAGAGGAGTTATTATAGTCACATTTAGATAATACACATTTCTTTAAATATTGATGACATGATAAATACTAAGAGTGAGTTTGGCATTAGCTTTAAACTTTAGTTTTTAGACTTTAGTTTTTAGATTTTAGCTTTTAGCTTTTAACTTTTATGTACAACTTTTTAAAACCTCACTTTTTCCCTTTTTTCCTCACTTCTTCAAAAAATTTCAAGGTACAAGTATACTTTAGTACACTTTCAGCAAAAAAATTTCAACAAAAAGCTAAATAAACCATTCCCAAACAAACCTTAATTCATCCATAAATGATCAAGATTTAAAAACCCTAAAATAGAGTTAACTTGAGAACTTTAGAGAATCCAATGGACTATTAATATTTAAGAATGTTAGTGATTTAGCTAGCATGTGACCACCAACCAAAAAAAAAAAAAACCTTACAGTTTAATAAAGAGTATGAAGTAGTGAAAATAGTTCTTGAGGAGTACCTCATGCAGGTAGCAGCCGTAATGACATAGGCAATTGCACCCCCCCATAAGCTCTCCAGCGCAATCACTCCACTCACCTTCTGGCTCTTCTCTCCTGCATTTCCATGTACATTATAAGGTCAATGTTTATTATTAGATGTATTGGCACTCCCAATAATAAGGGTTTTCACTAGTGCAGACTAGTGAAATATCTGCAGGTCTGGTGGACTACTTAGTTCTTTCTTTTTTAGTAGACAACAATAAAGACTCTGCTCAAAGCTTTGGTCACTTTACATTACTATTAAATAGGTCATGTGATTAAAAATAACATAGATAGTTATTCAATTGCAACTGGACTGAAGGAAATTTTTTCCTTAAGATGATTATTAGAATGTGATTCTAACAATTCCAATCTTTTAACAAGGATCAACATTAGAAAATGTTAACTCAACATGAATTTCATCCTAATGAACTGTTTATGAACTTTTTTTATGTCACGAATTACTAATTAACTTAAAAACAAAACTAAAAGGGATTTAGAATTTATTTGTTTATTATTTTTGCTAATCAAAGCCCAAGCCTACTATTAGCTAACTTAATCACACACTGGAACTTATAGATTAAAATAATATATATATATATATATATGTATGTATATATATAAAGCCTAACACACACACAATTCATGATTTTTTAATTTATTTTGTGGCTAAATTGGTCCACATTTTAGAAATTTCAACTTGCAAGACAAATATCACTTAGCTAAGACAATACATCATTGATTGATGGTTAAGATTAGATGTGACAAAGATCAGGAAATTGGGATTAAATTCCTCACCTAAATACACCCTGACAGCTTCCATATAGGACCGAATTCTAGTGGGGCCACATTCAGGATCTGGGTATCTATAGCAATCACATAGAAGGTTTGTGGAAATAATGGTGATGCCTGCAAAGACAATCATGAGTAATGGACCTGCAATCCACCCTAGTTGGGCCACGCTCCATGCAAGAGACAAAACTCCTGCCCCAATCACTCCTGTTATTATATATGCTATTGAAGTCCATACGGTCCCTTCACAAAAATAAAGACGAATATTAGCCCAAAAAGTTGTAATGACTTAATTAAAGTATATTCATTCATTCAAAAAAAAAAAAGTTTATCCTAAATGTACTTGTAAAAAGCTCAACTAGTGGGGAGAATTAGTGTGCGTTTAGATTGTGACGGAAAATTAAAATTATTTTACTATTCAGCTTATTTTTGCTATTATTCATGAGCTTCATTGTACTATTTCAACTAACTTTTACTTTTATCTACACTATTTTTAGCAATAAGTTTTCAGTTTCAGCAAAATAAACGATATCTAAACACACCCTTAGTAGACAGAATAAGGCTATGGTATGAGGGTGAAAGATGAAACTTAAATTTTGAAAATTAAAATGGATATTAGGAGGCCAAGATAATCATGCTTGGTTCAATTATATATAAGATTCCAATTTCAATAATGCTTTGTATAAATAATTGTATTGTAATGAAAGGGTGTTGTCAAGAGTGGAAGGTATTTTAAGTAGAGTTGGGACCATCTTTGGTGTTTGTGCTCTCCTGCAAATTGCAACCTCCAATATTCCTTCCTACCAAAATACCACCACATACTAAAAGTGAAAATATCTAACTTTGTGCGGTGCATATTGCTGAATCACATTTTAGAGCACAGTAATATGCAATAGGGTTAACAGTCCCAAGTGTTCGCTTGCTGATCGTTTGTTTACTGAAAGTATTGTAGAAAATAACAGAGAAAAGTTTTTTGTATGGGGTCTGCCAAAATAAGCTCAAAAAACCCAAAAACCGACTTTTTTTGCACTTCCCATATGCAATCTAAGAGGAAAATATCTAGCACCCACTTGAATTGTTATTTTCTCTGACAACTGAAGATAGAAATATGCAGCAGTTGCATGCAAGATATGGCCAATTTATGTGAAAGTCACTACTTACTATAAGAGATTATATGCATCCAATGAATGCATAAGATAATTTCTCTATTGGAAAATGGTCCTCTGTTCCCAAAAGGCAGAAGATTTGGTCATTTGGCATTACTGCAGTAACCCATTCTGTTTTCACCGAAGTCGATATTAGGCTCTACCTCTCCGGCAGTAGAGATATAGATATTGTTTCAAATTTTCAATTTTTCATCCTTACCCATATTAGACTTAGTTACTCAATAAATTATATACCAAAAGAGAAAAAAGAGAAAGGAGACATAAAAAGGAAATGAAAGCTCTTAAAATAGTTTTTTTTTAATTTATTAGAAAACTCTTAAAAAATAGATATGATGAAGGAAACATATAGCCAAATGCCAATAAAAAGCGGAAAGTAAAAGAGTTTTCCTTGTCTTGTGACATTCTCTCTACTGAAAAGATAAGAAGAAAAGACTACTATATGTGCAATAGCTGCAAAACTGAATTTCAAGTCTAATTACCTGTTCTTTTGAGAGGCTCCTCAGGTTCATCAGGTTGAGAAGAGCTTCCCAGTAAAGCTGATTCCTGATCTTCTTCCTCACCACCCATGTCTCTCCCTTGAAAATTATGAGGTTCTATTGTGTTATACTTTTCAAATATCACAAAGGGATAGACCTGTCAAGAGCTCTTAACATATGTCATGAAAAAACGTGGGGACACTTGCTGCTATAGCTTTAAAGTCATATCATTACTTAAAAAACAATTGATGCATCAAATCCTAGAAAGGATTGAAAGTAACATGTCTTGGCCTTATTGCTCTTCTTCTTGATTGACCAAGAAAATACTCCTTAACTTTGGCAAGTTTTTCAATTGCTACCTTCTCTATCGACAAAAGAAACAACGGATTGACCAAGAATCTTTTGGTTGAATTAATATCTTTCCATATACAAAATATTTGAGAGTTTAAGAGAACAAAAATTCTCTTAAAAATTTATGCTGCAAAAATAACAATATATTGTAATTATCTTAAAAAAAAAACAGAGAAATGAAAGTCTTATTCGTTGCTTGTACGCATTTAGTTTTGAAATTTTGGTGGAAGTTTAGTGAAAGCTTAGCTACCACAGTTTGGATTGTAGTTAAAGTGTGACACGTACTGGTGGAAATATTGAGTCATTGAATGCAAAATATTCTCATTTCTCACCTGGGATCGATATAAATCTTGAAATTGGGAATATTAAATGCCAAATAATTTCACATGGGATCAATATAAATCTTGTAATGGTTTTTTTTAACACCTTTTTAAAAAGGCTCTCTTCGAAATCATCATCAATGTTTAATAAAATATTGGATTTTTTTCACAACTTGTTTTCTGTTTTTAGTGGAAAGAGCCTATTGTAACGCCCCAGCCCGATACCAAAAAAAAAAACAGGAAAATAGGATTAGATTTTTTTGGAGAGACACACGTCTGACCCCAGCAACCCCACTCCCTTCAGCCACTTAAATCTAACATATATCTTTAATTTTCTCTTGGCCGGTCAACTTAGTGGTCCTCTCCTCTCTATTTTTATTTCTCATTTTCTCACAAACACACCAAACACTCCTCTCTCACTCCCTCACACTTCCCCACCGGTACCTCACTTCCTACCATCTCCACCATCACCGGAAAAATCGAAACCTCTAAACATCTTTATCCATTTTATTTGAAATAAATATTTCTAATATTTTTGGTGAGTTTATATGCTTTTGATAGAGACTTTCTATATTTAAGTTTTGATAATGATACCCATGTGATTATGAGTTTTGGAAATGATATTCTTGTGTTTATGTGTATGGTTTTGTCTTAATGGATTTATTTATTGAGTGGGTTTATAGTTTTTACAATGGTGGTTATCTAAGTAGTGAAGATTTAAGAGTTTTAGCTTTTTAATGTGAAATAAATGGTAAATATAATTTTTATTGATTAATTAAAGATAGTTAAAAATTCAAATTGTTTGTCTTGGAAAATATTATTTTGGTGTCATGGGTCCCTTGGTGATATTGTGTAAATTTTGTGGGAGCTACTTATAAATTGTTAAGATTTTTGATGTAAGACAAACCACACTAACAATAGAACAAAAAGATAAACCCCAGGAGTTAGCACTTAAGGGTTGCTTGGAGTCAGTACCAAGCAAAATTGGAGTCGGCACTAGTGAAAAGAAAACACACGTTTTTAATAATTCTCAAAAGCTGTCTTACAATAATCAGAAAAAGTATTTAAATAGCTAACAATAAAAATGCATAAAAAACTCTAATTATTAAATGTTTGGGCTTGCTTAATCTCAAGCCCAATAACTAATAAGCTCCATCCATAAGTCCATAGGTTGGGCCGTCTTATTTTTGCTCTTCCTCCTATACGTGCGTATAATTGAGGGCTTGTACCTCGTGTCCGCACCAATTTTAGTATTAGGGAGATGATTTAATTTTATAAATTGAAGTTTATGACTTGTGAATTAAATTGTTGGGTAGCTTTGGAAGTAGGATACATTATTTGTGAGGTTAAATACTTATACTTGTCTAATTAATTGCTCAGTTAGCAATCTCTATTTTATTTGGACACTTGAGCTTCCACACTGTAGGCAAATTTGAAGTATTAGCCCCTTAAAATAGTGGGAAGTTCCTTCCTGCAAAAAAGCATTCGCAGCATATAGGAATGTGTATATAAAATTAACAAAAGTTAATAATAATTAAGAAAGAAAATGGAATCCATAACAATTAAAGGAAAACTATTAGAAAAAAATGTTTAAAACACAAGAGGTGAACAAGACAACTCAAAAAGATGTTGAAATATACAATTTCGGAATTTCCCATCATCCAGCTTAAATTAGAACCCATCATGGCATATATTACTTAAAATGCTTCCTTCTCTTATAAAAATTTGACCAAATCATCGACATATGCTTTTCTATCACTGAAATACAAACCTGCAGCATTAAGGCTACTACTAAGACGGATATAACAAGTGCAGTTGTCTCAAAAAGCTGAAAGTTTAAATCCATATCTTGCCCCATAATCCAACCAAGGACTACAGAAAAAGGAATCTGCAGCAATATAATAATGGTTTTAGCAGATGTTGATAAAATAAAATAAAATAAAAATCTTCAATGAAGTAATACTTAACAGCACAATCGTCAATACAAATGTATCTCAAAGGGATGCCAGTTTTTGGTGCTAAACAAACAGATAATAATAGACTTAAAATTACTATCTCACCAACTTCTTCAACATGTCTCCCTACCTGTACATTTCTATTCTTTTTTTTCTCTAAATTAATTTGTCTCAAAGGCTTCTTGCTCAAGCTGCAATGAACATCACATCACAGGCAGCAAAGATCACCCAGACCAAATTCATGTTAAAAGGTATTAACAGGAGCATATCATTGAAGGTGTATGACATAAGTTTCAGACAGATGATGCAACAAGAGCAGTGCGGAAAGTAGAAATTACTCATGATCAATATGATCATCGCCAGCTCTCTTTTCCAGTTAAAAATTTTTATCAATTTGCTGAGACAGCCAATGTGACGCAAAACAAAAAACTTTGAAAGAGCTTTAATTCCCAAACTCTGGCAGATGACTGGCCTTGATATGGATTGAGATGTCTGTTATATGCACCAATTACTAACATATTTTTAACTACAAAAGACATTGTAGCTAAACTTCAAGCAACCAAAAAAAAGAATAAAATTACTATCTTGAGGAAGCAATAACACAAAGTGACTCATCAATAACATAATGATATATTGACAGTCGTAACAGCTCCAAGCATTTACTTCCTTCAAATATTGGTTCCAAGGTAATTTAGATTAAACTGTACAAATACTAACTATAACTAACTCTTATTTTTTGGAAGTAAAAAATGTAAAATAGAAATTAAAAGGAACTCATATTGTTAATACCTACCACAAACAAAGCTATCTGCGTTGATGATCCTATTGAGACTCCTAATGTTATGTCCTGTGGAGAAGCTCAAATTGTTAAAACTCATTCTAAAAAAAAAATGTTAAAAGTGAATGTTAGAAAGCTTACAAGCTTATCTTTCATGGCAAACGTGATAGCACTTGCATGATCTACAGCATTCCCCACAAGTGGGAGCAAAATAACACTAATAAATGAAAGTGGAATATTCAATGCAATAGATGTTCCCTGCAAAACAATCACCCAATCAGAAAGTTGATAAATCAATTTCTTTTTATAAGTAAATAATTTCATTAGAAAAGGATAAGAGGGGACGCATATAAGGATGTGTGATCCCTTTTCAAAGAATACAAATCATAAGGAAAGAGAGTAAAAAAATCAATAAAAGACATCGAAGGGTTGCTGCCTAGCACATGCATCTAATCACATAAAGACTGTAAATTATGTTCTTTGATTATAAAAGTAGGGAAGATCCACTTATTTTTTTCGTATTACGGATTCTTCATGACACATAGAGGCACGGCTCACACACCTTGGCTGCTCTATGGCAATAAAAACGTCAGTGCCAACATCCTAATAGCTCATACACAGATTTGGGCATCAACAACACTAACCCAAACTATTTGAAAAGTGAAAACAAAGAACCAAATATTTGTTGTGAAAGGACATTGAAGAAGTAAGTGATCAATAGATTCCACGCTGCTCTAACACATACAATACCAACCATCATCAAAAGCCTCCTACAAAGATTATTGAATGCCAAGATTTTTGCAAGAGTTTGCAGTCCATACAAAGTATGCCACCTTTCGAGGAGCCTTAGCCATCTAGGTGCTCTTCCACGGGAAGAAAGAAACTGCAGAACCCATTATGGCATTATAGAACAAATTAACCTCAAACATCCATTTTTTTTCAATGATGTCTGCAAGGCACAATCATTACCTCACACAGAGGGTAAATTATCATAGAGTAACTCAAAAAAAGAAGCAACTGATTCCAGCTCCCAATCCCGAAAAGCCTGAATAAAGAGGACTCCAATGTCAGATCTCTCCTTCATCTGGGTTGGCTAGATATGGTGCTACAAATGCCTCCTTGTTCACCAACAAGGTGTAAAGGTCTGGGAATTCCTTGAGAGCATTGTCACCACACCAAATGCTTGACCAAAATCTCACTCTGAACCATCTCATACCTCAAAATGTAAAAAATTTGGAGGACTCACATCCCCTGCTTATACTTTTCCACAAATCAACCGCATATGGACCCTTGAATGGTTCCATTGTCCATCCTCCCAAATTTTCACCTTGCTTTACACCAATTATACTTCTATACTGATGATTAGTAGGTGTTTGGTATCTATAAAAAAAGAGTACTTTTGTGCAGAACTATGAATTATGGGTTTTACATACGTGAGGCCATTATAAGATGTCAGATAGAAGCAAGATCTATCTGCTTTTGATACTTATATTATAGTAATTCATAAGTCTTAGCGTTTAAACAGCTTT
The DNA here is from genome assembly GCF_932294415.1 of Quercus robur. Taxonomy (NCBI): domain Eukaryota; kingdom Viridiplantae; phylum Streptophyta; class Magnoliopsida; order Fagales; family Fagaceae; genus Quercus; species Quercus robur. The sequence goes on from NC_065541.1 coordinate 1,277,125, forward strand.
TGGTTTTTTTGGGAGTGATAGTGGAAAAGTTGACAGACAAGTCACCCTTACTGCAACTCATACCCCTCCTCATTCAATTCTTTTGACTTTGTTGGATCCTTTTCCTCGTTTGAGAATCTTCTCCCTTATTTTTAGGATTATTTTGTTATTTATATCAGGTCTAAATTATTCTTGACTTTGTAATAGAATCATGAATTTTTTAATGGGATTTCTTGGACTATAATTTATCACTCAAATTAGGAGTTGGAAGCCTTACTAGGTTAAATAAGAGTCAATGAGCCAAGTGCCTTGTAGCTCAATTGTTTCGCACCTTCTTGTGTTTCCAATTATCGAATTATCAACAAAAAAGAGTCAAAGAGTCTTTAAAAATATGCTTCATTTTATTTAAAGAATTTAACCTTGAGCAATAGAATTATGAGTGATTTGCATTATTGAAGAGCTATGTGCCTAGAATGTTCTTCTCATCTCTCTCTTCTTGGTCTTCTTCTTCTTTGGGCTGATATTACTATTCAAGTCTATAGTTCGCACAAACCCTAAAAAATTCTCTCTTTTCCTTCTTTACAAGCCCAAACCAAATCCTTCTACTTACATATCAAAACCCAAATTAAAACCTCATATACTTTGTCTACTAAATAACCCATCAACGAGCTTTTTTAGGTTCTATTATTTGCTTGTTGCCAAAGAAATAATTGCAACCTGCTTGTTTTCTATTTCCCTTCTTTGCTGTTCAATTCTGTGTCTTTAAATCATTTAAAAAGTACAAGCCTAAACCATAATGCATAGCTCTAAACCTCAACTTTAAAACCCTAAGCCCATCATAAGCACACCTAGAAAAGTAACCATATACCAAGCCAGCATTTGATATAAAGAAAGAAAAATAATGTATTACAGGGTTTATTAGAGTGTCCAATTGCAATGGCTCCAAGATGTAAAAAGGGGAACCAAACTTGTTTATCTAAAAATATATGATAACAAATTTCATGGAGAAAGAAACATTAACAAGAAAATATTACCTCTATTGTATCAACTAAATATTCAGATAGGATTGAGACGCAAGTAGTTATAACCAAAAGCCAGATTAATGGTTCCCATTTTGAGATCTGGGGAGCTTCGTCATCATTTGCACCCTCTTCAATCTGAATCCCTTCCTATATTCATGCCATATATAACATCATAAATATATATATATATATATATATATATATATTATAATTTGATAGTTACAATGAGAAAGGGGGAATTTGAACACTGAAATTTCAATGGAAAACACCAGAAGGTGCCAACTAGTTGAGTCATAAATTAATTAATTGAACAATCCATGCTTAAAGAAATGTTCCCATAAAATATGACAATGAAAATATAGTATACAACATATATAGCAATGCCTCCTTTTAAGTTCTAAAGACTCAGTAAGTCACTAAGCCAATAAAAGTCTCAATATAAGAATGTTGTATTAAAATTATTGGTGTGGTCGGCTGAGGTGGTCTTGATGGAGTTCAAATGTGCATTTTATCCCTTATTGGCATTAGAACTATGTTGCATTTCTCCCCAACCTAAACCAAAGAAAAAGATATGATGACTTGTATTTATGGCATTAATCGCTACATCTTTATTGTATTCTCAACTATAAATTACAATGAACCCTAGTAGGGTATATATTAATATATAGGGACTATAGGAGTTGTGTTAGCCCCATATAAGCTTTACAACATAATTGGGCCTCTTGAGCCTTTACTCATAATAAAACACATAAACCCAGTACAAATGTATCTGTAACACGAGAATCTCTACTTAGTCATTGTCCCCTATAAGCTACAACAAAAAATTTCAAAACAGTCACTGCTAGAGCAAACTAAAAAACTACAACAGTAGAAATAATAACCAAGCCAAAGTCCCAAAATTTTGGACTCAGCTAGCTTTGGATCTCAACAGAATAACTAGGGCCAGCCACATATATTCTTTTTAACAAACTATATATATTTGGCAAATACAATTGATTGGTGTACTTTGAATATTCTGCAGCAGCTACTTTTATAGACCATTAGAAAAACCAGCCAAATGTAGAAGATGTTCAATCTTTTAATTGTAGTAGTGCCAAAGATATAGAAGAGAGCTTACAATTGTAGAAGTCTAAACAATATTTGTTAGATGAAAAGACTTTCACTCATAATTTAAGTAATATAAGTATCTTTCCAGGTTGAAAATAATTAGTCCATGTATAATAACGTTAGAAAAATCCCAAAAAAATATGCTACTAAAAAGTTTATAACAATATTCATAACCAACCTCATTAAGAGAAACATATAGATTACTTTGACTCTTTAGCTGGAAAAAAAGGTATGCAGCATATGTGACAAGCATGATGCAACTGCTAAATCTTGAAAGATCCAACTCTGACTTCCCAATATAAACCTCAGTGTGTGTATAATGAAGAACAGTTGGTAAAAGTAGGCCCATGACTGCCATCAACAACAATCCAGAGTTTACCACAGCAATTGCCTGCATACCAAATATATCAGCTTTAGTATGAAAAATAACAGGACAATTAAAAAAAAAAAAAAACTCAGAAAATCTGCTAATATATCCACCTTATTAAACAGCTGCTCCTTTTGAAGAACAAGCCCACCACAAAAGAATGCACATCCAAGCACCAACAACAAGTTTGACAAAATTGAACCCAATAACGACAGCTGAACAATACGTATCAATCCACTTTTCAAAGCAAAGATTGATATAATAAGTTCTGTTGCATTCCCAAAAGTAGCATTCAATAGACCTCCAACTGCAAATTTCAAATTCACTACATATCAGAAATTGTACATAATTTCAATATTTTCCACATGTTTCTTTTGTAATTAGATAGAACTAGTCGCAGAGCCACGCGTTGCGCGTGATAATGTTTTAGATAAAATACTCTTCTAGTCCCTAGATTTTATAAAGAGTTTTTTCTTTTTTTGATAGTTTTATCATATTTTTCGTAATCTTAGCTATAACATTTTTTACCATTATCATATATTTATTGGTTGATGATTTGTATAAAATAGACATTAAATGAGAGGTAGAACTATTCAATAGTTTTAAGTTTAAATTTTTTTATTATTGTATTTAATTATTGATTTTATTGCACTATAAAGTTTTTAATGTCCTCTATATAGCTATCTCTATTTTATTTCTTACTCTTCTTTACCATCTTTTTATTTTCCAAATAACAGTTATTAATTGACGTTTGATTTCATTTCTTTTTTTCTTCCTTCATTTATTCTTTATTATTTTGTATGTTCCTTGCTAGTTGTAAATTTTATGGTTATTAATTAGAAATAGATATCATGGATGGCTTAAATAGTTATAAATGTAGTTATGTTAGTGGTATGTCAAAGGTTTTTATTTTTATTTTTTATGGGGGATGTGGCTGAATTTAAATGTTAATAAAATGATATGAGGAAAAAATAAAAATGAAATACATAACAATAAACACTAAATTATCCAAATAATTCTATGTAATATAATAATAGTACATTCTTATATACTATTTTTAATTATTTATAATGCAATATGATTATATTTAACAATCAAAGTCATAAAAAATAAAAATAAATAAAAACTTAAAACACAAAACTAAATCCCATAAACCAAAATAGAGTTCTAAAGAATACAAAACTTTATCAAGCTAAAATAGAGATGCAAGAAAAATAAAAATAAAAATCCACCAAAAAATTGAGGGAGAAAGAGTTGGAATTAGCCACTTTTTTGTGAGAGAAAATTATATAAAGAACGGAAGAGTGAATGACAAATTTATATTAAGAGGATAATAATAAAAAGAAACAAAATAAAGGAAGATAAAAGGAAAGAAGAAGAGTGATATCAATATAGAATGTTTGGGAAGATGAAAAGGTAAAGAGAAGGAGAAAGGTTGGAGAAAGTGTAAACGTTAAAAAAAATTAGTACAATTTGATGAGCACAATAAAAAATTACATTTTTTTTTAAACAAAAAGAGAGAAAATATAAATAATTTAATGATAAGGAGGATGTGGTTGAATTTCAATATTGAGTAAAATAAAAAAGAAGAAAAAAAATAAGAAAAATTAAAAGATATAACAATAAATACTAAATTATCCAAATTATGGTATGTAATGAAATACTATTTTATTGTTATCTACTATCTTTAACTTTTTATAATGTAATCGGATAAAATTTGACAATCATAGAGCAAAATAATAATAATAATAATAATAACTTAAAACACAAAACTAAATTGTATCAACCTAAATTAAAGTTCTTAAAAACATAAAAATTTACAAACCTAAAATGGAGATGTAAGAAAAAATAAAAATCCACCGAAACATTGAGAGAGAGAGAGAGAGAGAGAGAGAGAGAGAGAGAGAGAGAGAGAGAAAAAAAAAACCTTTTTATGAGAGAAATCTATGCAAGGAATGAAAAAGAGTGACAAATTTATAGTAAGAGGGAAGAGATATGAAAAGACAAATAAAGGAAGATAAAGGGAAAGATGAATGACAATATTAAAGTAGATGGTAGTGGGGAGATGAAAAGGTAAGGGAAGAAGAAAAGTTGAAGAAAGTGTAAATATTTAAAAAAAAAAAAGTAAATGTAAAAAAAATTATAGGAAAATTGGAAATAAAAAAGAAATATATATAAATGTTAAAACCGACAAACATGAATATGTAAAGTCAATAATTTATTTATATATATATTGTAAATAATAATTATGTGGCGAATGACATGACGATGAGGTGGCGCAACAGGAGCTCAGCAGCAATAAATGCCACGTTTCAGCTTTTAGTAATATATAGATTAGTTATTTGTTAACTAATTGGTTAATCTTGTTTGGTTGGCCTTAGTGGTACCTCCTCTTGTACATATAAGGGAAGCTAATGATGAAATTAACACACAATCAATAATACCAGGAAGTTTATTTATCGTTCTCTCAATTTTTGACACTACATTAAAAAAAATTCAGATAGAATACTGATTCGCAACCTAACGATGAAAATGATTAATGTATACATGTGCCTGATACTAAAACCAAGTAAATTGGGCATATACTGAGGATAACAATGTAGGACTATTAAAATTGAGATACAACAAAAACTTTACCTGTTGGTCCAGTGTAAAAGGCTAGCTGCCTAGACCAAAGTGAAAACCAACACATTAGCAACTTAATAATTCATGTTCCCTTTCAAAAAAAAATTCATATTCTTTAGAGAGAGAGAAACAGAAATCCTTACTCTGTAGCATAACCTAAACGTTCAGCCAAAGGTGCTATACCCACTAAGCTTAGAATGAAGACCCAAGCCTGTAATCCACCTCAAAACAAATAAACAAAAAAAAATCTTCGACCAATGATTTAAATGATTCAAGTCAATGAGAACTGCAACTCACAGATTGATCAGTCAGTTCTTGAACAAGAATTGCTGCTGGCCAAAAGGGAGCAGCAAGTTGAGTTTAGTGCAGAAAACAACAGTCCTTATGCTCTTATACACAACATAGATCAATGTCTTGATGCAACTAACCAGTGAACCTCCAGAAGACGATCCACTTTCAGCTGTATAAATAGGATGAAATTTTTTAGCATGTTTTTCCAAGCTAGGAATTACCTCAAAGCTTATTATTTATTTTAAGTATATGTATACATCATAATGGCTCAATTAACAATGGTGTAAAAGCTCACCAAGTGAGAGGATTAGTGAGTAGAATAAGGCTATGGTATGAAAGTAAAAGTTAAAGCCTAATTGTTGATGGAATATTAGAAATCCAAGAAATTCCTGCTTGGTGTCATTTGATATAAATTTCCAATTTCAATATCTTAAGTATGGTGTTGGCAAATCCATGACAATATATCTTGTTTTGAGTTGTAAGCATTAAAAATCAAGTACAAGATCAAGTCTAAGGTTCAGCACAAGAAAGGACAGTCTTGGGAAGATTACAATGATTTTCACATCACCACATTTATATATTACTAAAAACTGAAGCGTAGTATTTAATATTGCTATGCTCACGTTGAGCCACGTTAGCAGCCATGCCATTATCAATTTTTTTTCTAATTTTTTAATATTTAAAGTGAATTAAAAACTCGATTATATTACAATCAAAATATCATATTTAATTTATCTTATTTTTAACTATTTTTATTTATTATTAAATTTTCAATTACATTTTAACTTTTCATATCGTTACTACTCTCTACCTTAACTTTCTTCAACCTTTCTTATTTCATTTTAACTTTTCATATCCTCACTACTCTCAATATTACTATTATTCTATCTTTTTATCTTCCTTTATTTTTTACTCTTCTTATTCTTATCCTTATACTATAAAATTATCATTCCCTCTCTTATTCCATGCATAATTTCTATTTTTCCACATACAAAAGCCTCTCTCTCTCTCTCTCTCTCTCTCTCTCTCTGTATATATATATATATATATATTTTCTTCTGTTTTTGGTATATATATTTTTTATTTTAGTGTAACAGGTTGACCATCAAAACATACTGATGTAATATTGAAAGCTTCACCAAATGCATCGCAAAAATCAATTTTAGACTACTAGAAGTCAGTTAGTTTGCTAAAATTGGAATTGACTGGTAATCTAGCTTGATACAATTTAGTTTTGTGTTTTATGTTGTTAATTTTTTTATTCTCATTGATTGTTAAATGTTATATTATTACATTATAAAGATAGTATATAAAAATATAATATTATTTTATTAAATAGCATAACTAAAATAATATGGTGTTTATTGCTATACATTTTATTTTTACTATTTTTCTTCTCATCTTATTTTATTCAACATTTAAATTTAGCAACATCCTCCATATCATAATTATTTATATTTTGTCTCATTTTTTTTAAATTAAACATATAATATTTTTTTAAATTCAATAAATAAAAATTGTTCTTATAAAGTCTTCCCATGAAATGCTACAATGCATCAATGGAAAAATGAAATACAAAACAAATATCAATTTAGAAACACTCAATTAAAAAAAAAAATAGATTAAAATATTCCCATAAAACGTTACAATGCATCAATAGAAAAAGAGAATACAAAACACATGCTATTTTAGAAACACTAAATTTATAATAATAATAATAATAATAATATTAAACCAAACATATCATAAAATAAACTAATAGTTATACTATCTTCATGGCACCAAAATGGAATAAAATAAAAATAAAAATAAACGTTAAAATATGCATATTTAGTACATTAGAATTATCATCAAATTTGGGAAACAATAGGATGTTAACGAAGAGAGAGAGAAAGAGATTAGTAAAAGAAATCAAACATCAAATAATTAAATTAATTAGTAACTTTTAATTGGAAAACAAAGAGGCTGACATTTAAAGGAGTAAAAACTTAATTAAAGATGACCTTACAAATGTTATTAAAAACTTTACAATACAAATAAATAAATCGTTAAATTCACTTAATTAAATCATATAATTAACAATTAATTACAATCATAAAAAATTTAAGCTTGAAACTAATCAAACTCTAATCTAGAAAATCATATTTATTATCAAAACTAAAAGGAAGACGTTCTTCAATAATAATAGAAATATATAAGAAATAAAGATGAAAATTTTCAAAATCCTTTTTTTAACATTTCATTTAACATTATTATAAATAATAAAATATAAAAAAAATCCTTAAATGCTTATATTCTTCACACACCACAACTTTTAAAATCTAATGAAAGGTTCTAAGAATTTAACTCTCATTTAATGCCTCTGTTATGAAAATCATCAACCAGTAAAGTATGATAATAGTAAGAAACGTTATAAGTGAGATCATGAAAAAACTAATTAGCCACTATTATTATGGAATAAATGTCTTTTTTTTATGCATCTAAGAAAATGAAATGTATAGAGTTCACTTATTAAGGTGTATGTAAAGATTCACGTTAAAAAAATATGTAAAGGTTTTTTTGAAATAAAAAAAAATATATATATATATATATATTTATAGTTTTTATTAACTTAAAAGACAATGAAAAACCAATTTTTAATTATTATAACCGTCGCTACTCTATAAATCACACACAACACTATATTAAATATTCTCAACTACAAAGTTAGGTCTTTTTGGATATACACCACCATATTCAACTTATAAATTACAACACAAATCAATCATACAATTACACAATCAAAGCATGAGCATGTAACATGAATTACCTTCTGAATTATTGCTTGGAATTTTCACAATTATTGAAAGAGAATTGCCAAATTTAATTTTTAGAAAACATCAAGACAAGGTGAATTTTAATTTTTTTTAACTTCCATAGAAAAAAATATTACCCACATTATTTCAACCCTTATGGAAAAGAAAGTTTACATGTAGCATGACAAACATGTTTAATTGACTTAAAGATGTAAAAATTAGTCAACCGACTATGGTAGAATTAAGGATTCAAATTTTAAATAAAACAATTCTACAATAATAAAAAATTATTTTGTGATAAATATGATTATGAAATGCATTACTCTTCATTAAATTGGTTCAAATTACAAAATAATAATAATAATAATAATAATGAGACCACCTTAAAAAATAATCATGTGCAACGTGTGGATCCGCAACTACTACTTATAAAAGCAAAATGATCTAAATTTGTGTAATTGATTGAAAGAAGCTGTGCAGACACTTAGGTAGCCATTAGAAAGAATTATATAGCAAGAGCATCTGGTTTTTTGATCAGATTTCTAAACATGCTTTCTGACTTGGCTGGCTATCAAAAGACAGGCTGCTCACAAGTGAAAGAATGGGGCATGGCCTTGTTATATTTTGACTGCTCGATGATGAGATCATAAGAAGAATATGGAAGGAAGTGCTGAGAAATTGCTTAATTTGTCAGTCAGATTGGTTTTTGGATTGGTGAGATGAATTGGGCCACAACCAAGTTTAAGGGAAGAAGTGTGAAACACTCAATATGCAGAATGGCTTGAGCATCTATCATATAGATGTAGGTTTAGGAATGAAAAGGATTCACAATGGAAGAGTATGGAGAAAAAAGTCAAAAACAAAAACCAAAACAAAGTATTATATATGCTGTATCTTGGAGCCTGACTTAGTCTGTCATTGAAAGTTGAGTAGAGTAGTCATGGTCGTGATTGTTAGGCTGAAGTTTGTAGCAAATGCTTCTTGTTTGTTAAAACTCTGTTTTGATTGAATAAAGCTTTGAAAACTCTGTTTTGTTAAGAGAGATGGGTTTCGGAGTTTAATTACCTGTTCTATCAAGGGGCTCCTCCTGACCACCAGATGAAGAAAAGCTTCTTTGTAGGGGTGATTGCAGATCTTCTTGCCCCCCCTTCCATATTCTTCTTTGAAAGTTTTGACGCTTCTACTGCATTTTTAGTACTGTCCTAATATCACGGTGCATGCACGAGGTCTTTAACGCTCACTCTGTTTTGAAGTAAAGTATTTTACATTTTTTAAACGAAAAATATTTTATAGATAAAAGATATATGTAAAATATTTTCGAGTATTTGATATGACAAATAAAATTTTTCAAAGAAATCACCAAAATTGGTGGCCCAGTCACTAGTGCTGGAGGTCTGATGATTGAACCATTAGTACCGGTGGCCAGAATGGTGTCTTCAACCACCGAACAACCAACATTAATGGCCTGAACGACGGCTTTGGTTATCGAACATCTGATACGTACTAGTTTTTGGAACGGTAGTTGATTAACTTAAATTTAATCATATGTATTGACAGTGTTGTGAAGAAAATTGAAAGAGAGGCACTCCATCTTTGATCTTTATCTTTCCATCTTTAATAAGGCGAAAGTTATATTTTTTTAACAACTGTGAACTACGTAAAACAATATAATGCCCGTGAACTACGTAATTGTGATATTCTAACAGTTCGGTGCATTTTAGTGTAGGTTTGGTAGTTTTGTTTGGTAGTGTTTTTGTTATTTTGTGTCTTTTAAGAAATTAAAAAGATTTTTTAATTTCAACTAATCGCACTGTCCAAATAGACCCACCAAGTGGCAAGTGGAAGTGGTGGTTGGTTATTCACAATTTCACATGGAAAACATTATTATTATTATAAACGGCAGACATGTAAAACATTATTAGAAACGATAATAGTTTGTATAGGTTGTACTATAATAAAAGATGTCGGTGGACCTGTAAAAGTGACGTTACAAAATCCAAACTTACCACAATTATGAAGTCCGTAATAAAAATAGTTGGAATTTTTTTTTTTTTTTTTTTTTTTTTTTTGTTAATCTAGCCATTTCATGAAAAAACTAGGTACACTTAAGGTCAGTTTGGATATCACTTATTGCTGATAATTAAAAACTGAAAACTGAAAATACTGTATTAAAATAATTTTTAAATGTGTCCTATAAACAGTGCTTAATTATAGACCCACTAATAAATGCGCAAAACGCACTTTCCAAACTCACACTTATTGCACCAGGTTACATAAATATAAAAGGAAATGCTAACGAGTGTCTTTAGGGTACTGGTTAATAATCTATTTAAAGAAAGTTTTTATGAGAAATGAAAAAAAAAAAAAGTAATTATTATTTTGACAGTTTTTTTTATTTCCCTTAAAAGTACTCTAAGGGTACTTGTTCGCATGACCCACAAAAAGAAAATAAAAACAACAAATTCATCAAAACCCATGTAGATGAAGTTGATTGGTAAAGATGCACTTACTCCAAACGTGATTGGAAGAGTGTTTTGCTTTTTTACTTTTCTTTTAATATAATTTTTAGTTTTTTAATAATTAAAAAAACTAATTTTTAGCTTTCTATTACACATTTACAATAAAAATTACCAAAAGTTATTTTTTTTATAAAGACTATATATACAGATAAGTTACTAGTAGAAATTATGGGTACCCAAACAGACATTGCATTGTTTCTCTTCACTTGATTAATTATGCATTTTGTACTATTCTCTATATATACTGTTATGCCAAACTAAAAGGCTTACAATAATTCACTTGTCACCTCCTACCTCACTTTCTAAATAAAGAAATGATGTACTAAACGTGCAAGTGCTTTTCCTTATTCAGCGAAAAAAAAATGTTTTTCATTGTATAGGTAGTGGAAAGTTTGGTGGAAATCAAAGATGAGAGCTTAAAGGAAATTCTTGAAGAGGATCATGAAGAAAAAAGGAGGCTTTTTTTTTTTTTTTTTTGGAGAAACAAAACACACACACATAACATAAGGGAGAGTGAATGATGTTCTAATACAAAAACTACATCAAAAACTCTAATCAAAAGTCATGATAACTTTTAAAGAAGATTGGAGCAATTAATTGAGAATAATGACAAAAATCATGAGTTGGAGATTATTACAAATACAATGGAGGATTTAATTGAAATTAAATATAAGGGTGAATTTATTACTTTCAATCCGCAATATCCTGTTGACAACACCTCAAAGTTTATTGATTTTCTGAGAGTAAAAAAATTGATTTTGTCTTCAATCTTTTGTTGATTGATGTTGCAAATCAATTAAAGGCCAATGAGAAAAAAAATTATATGTTTCACTAAGGATATAGGTTTCTAAACTGAATCAAGTTATTGAAGTATTTGAAATATCTTTTTTATTTAGAGTAGAATATTTCAATTTCCAAACAAAACTTGAGATTAACGTTATTCTAGTAACGTTATTTATATTTTTTTGATATACGTGTATGTGAAAAAGTGTATAAAAATACGTGTAATATTGTTTAAAAACTAAAAATATGTGTTTAAACGCATATATCAAACGGGCCTTCATTCAAGTGGAAGGGTGTGATGTAGGACATAAATATAGGATTCTATTTTTATTATTTGTTAATTTTTGATATTTTCATAATTTTAGATTTAGGGTTATTATTTCCTTAATTTGAGCTACTTCTAGTACTTTAATAATCAATTAATGGTCTTTTATGGTAGAGTATCAACTAAAATCTCTTTTAGAATTTTTTTTGTTCTTGTTAATAAAGTTTTATGGAGCTTTTGAATTTGCTTCCAAGTCCATGAACATTTTTTGATTTAGAAACGCAGAATTTCATTAATAAAATTTTCAATTAGGTTTTTCCTTTCTTTCTTTTTTATTTTGTTTTGGCGTATTTAATATTATTCTTTGTGGATTCAAATAACCTCTGATGAATTTAAGTTTTTGCATTTACCTAAATCAAGATCTAAGCCTACTAAAAATTCATAATTTTTAGAGGCTGCGATAGTGCTACTGTTCCTCAATGTTGTACATTTGTAAGGAGTAGGGACCTTGTCTACTCTATGAGGTTGTAAAGTGTAGCTTGTCTACCCAATGGGATTGCCTAAAATGTTAAGATTGAATGTCACTTGTTAGAAATTTGTTAATGTTAGGGTCATATTTTCTATGTAATGGCTAATTCTTTGACAAAACGTGCTTTACTTGTAATTAGGTAGATCTAAGTTGGTTTAATGTATCAAGAAGTATGTTGTTCAAACATATCAAGTGGTATGACATGAAGTTTGATCCAAGAAACAAGTAAAGAAAATCTATTTCATTAAAGCTCGACACTAGCTGCTATCAAAGATTAATGAAGATGCTCGACACAAGTTCGATCTATCAAGAATTACAATTTCAGAATTCTCAGATCTGAAATTTGGCCCATGATGACTTGAATGATTAGGGTTTCTCTCTCTACAACCCTAGTCATATATAAGGCTTATTTTAAAATTCATCAAGTACGAAAACAGAGACCTATAACTCATACTCTGTGTGAAGCTATTGTGTTTGTACGCATTAAGGTTTTGTGACTAAGTACTTTATTGATCTTCATCGTTTATAAAGTGAAAAACTTTGCAGCCAACAACAATCAATCAAGTTGTTGGAATTAGTCACGTACTAGGATTCGTGCAAATTAAAGAGCTAGTCACAGATTGGATATTTGTGCAAAACAAAGAAGTTTGCTACAAGATCAAATTCAATTGGGTATTGAAGCGAAGGTTCAACTGTAGTTTGGTATTTTGGAATAGGCCAGGGTAATGGTAAGATTCCTCATACTTGTAACCACCTGATTATTGATTAGTGGATTCTTGAAAGTGGTGACTTTAAATTCACCCGATGGAGTTTTTGCCTTGCGAGAGGTTTTTTCCATTTGTCAACAAATCATCGTGTTAATTTATCTTCCGCTGCATATTAGTTATTTGGTGATTTGTTGATGCCTTCAAGATTTGCATGTAATTTGACTTAATTAATCAATTTGAATAATTGAATTAATTAACTAGGGTCAATCTATCTTAACCTAACAGTTAAGGTTGAGAATTGTTAGTAGTTACAGTAGAACTTCAAGCCTATAAAACTAAGTCCAAAACCTAAAGGAAGGAAAAACAATAAAGGTTGATGTTTGGTTCGAAGGAAATAAGAGGAAAAACAAATAATAGGAGAGAAAGGAAAGTAAAAGTGAGAGATTTGTTTTCCTCCCTGGCCCACCAATTCATTTCCTCCCAATTTGAGAGGAAAAGGTGAGAGGAAATAGTTTTACGGGTGAGACCCATTAATAAGCCATTTTCTTTTCTTTCTTGTAAACCAAACACTTGAGAGGGAAATTGATTTCCTTTCTCCTCCTTTTGCTTTTTTCTTCTCTCCCCTTTTCCTTTCTTTTCCCTCTCAATTGTATTTTCCAAACATAGTGTAAAGAATATCTATCAACATAAAGATAACATGAGTTCAACAATATAATAGTATATGTTATATGGAAGAGATTTCTAATTAAATTGGGATAAAATGAGTGCAACTAAAACTAAGAGTGTAGCTTAATGGTATCAATTCTTCTCCAACCATATATTTTACCACAACTTTTGTCATAGCTTGATGATGTGGTCAATTGTAATTGGTGAACTGTATATCTATCATCCACAATCGACTACTTCAAAATTGTGGCAAAAATTATGGTACACACATTGTGATCACAAATTTTCTCTAATGATATTTTCCAATTCTTCCATCAAGGAAAATAGAATGATCTACATCCCTGAAGTTGAACTCATAAGCCCATGTTGGAGACATTAAAGAGTAGTCTTTGCCAATATAATAAAGAAAATTATGACAACCCATTTTTCTTAAACAACAATTCTACTTTGACACTTAATTTCACTATGTTGAATAGTTATGATGAGAGTAATATTACTTTCATATGAATCCACCATTAACATTATTTTTACTAGTTGCTAACTTGTGTGCCATATGCACTACATATTTTTTTAAGGTTAATACATATATACACATTATAATTGAGTCAATTTCTCCATTATCAAGATAAAAGGAAAAACAAAATTTCTCAAGAACTCAAAAATTAAGGTAGAGAAAACATCCGTTCTTAAACAACATTTACTTACAAAAGTTTATGCATCATCAAAGTACTTTAGAAATTAACAATATTCCCCAAAAAAAAAAATTCTTAAAATCCAAATTTTCTAATCATATATCCAAAAAACATATGACCTATCTAAAAATTTATAAATTAAGGTATCAAATGAAACAAACACTTTTAGGACCCAAAACCCAACAAAAGCATGATTCAAAAAAAAAAAAAAAAAAAAAAAAAAAAAAAAAAAAAAAACCTTAAAAATCTAAATCTAATATCCAAAACAGAGAAAAGGTATCTCAAAAATCTATAACAAATCAAAATTAAAATGATATTAAAGCTATAAAAAATAGAATTTGTAATAATCAATTACTCAAATAATTGGTAGATGAATTTAAATAAATATCCTAGTCAAGTTTGTTATGATATAAACTCATATTCTCACTTTCAAACCAACTAAATATAAACTCAAACTTGATTATCATATATTAAGGAAAGGTCTTAGTTTCTTTCAATTTTCAAAAAAATTTCTTTTTAATTTTTTTTCTTCATGTATAAAAAGTTAAAATGTATAGAGTAAATGGATAAAATTTAAAGAATCCTCAAACAATGTAACAATGGGGTTTTTGTAACTTTAAACTATCTTCGTGGCAGAAGTTTAAGTGGGCATTTTAATTTCCTACATGGCAAAACAAGCTTAATTTTAGGATTTAACTCTCTCAACTTCTGTTTTTATATATGGTATTAGATTAATCCAAACTAAATTAAACCAAATTCAAAAGAAAGAGGGGCAAAACACCAAAACATATTGACACAAAGCAAAACTGGTAGAAAGAATAAGAAATTCACTACAAAGTTGTCAAAAACAATAATAAATCCACCAAAATAAAAGAGGAAAATCAGAGAGAGAGTGAGAGTAATCACCTTTTTGTTGTAGGAAGAAAATGGAATGGATGAGAGAGAGGGGGAGTAAAAACCATTATGTTCCACCACACATAAAGGTTTTGAGCATACAAAAGGCCTAAAAAAACAATTAGCCAGTTACACAAATTGAGCTTTAAGCTCAAATCCTTCTTAATCAAGTTGGGATTTAAATCCATTAATTTAGCTATTTCAAGTCAGCATAGATGACCTGCAACCAAGTCGGGCTAAATGACCCACAAGCCCACAACCATACCAAGTTAAATGAGTCGTAAGTAACTAAAGCAAAACGCACCATTTGGAAATCAATACCCACGAATACAGCAAACTGATTTTCCTGTATCAAACTTTTCGAATCATGAACTAAGCTTATACAATTTTTATGGGATAACATAAGATTTGTTGTTTGGAAGGTATGATTTGAATCCTATTAGAGAAGAGAACTCATGGAAGTGCTGTGCCACATGTATGGGCTTTGTGCACTCTCAAGGGCCAAGTGGGCTCTTAAATAGGACTATAACCAAATAATTCTACTCCAAGCCTTATTTATGGGCTTGGTGCACTCTCAAGGGCCAAGTGGGCTTTTAAATAAGAGACCGGCAAAAATGGCCCATTATCATCAATTTTCAAAATAATTTGCCCAGAAACACTGTTTCCAAACTATATAGCAATATACCACTTTTTTAGGTACTCGAGCTTGGCAAGCTCGAGTACCATGTTTTTTTAAGAGCCCTATAGTGGCGTTTTTAAGCCCTATAGTGACGTTTTTGGGCCCTATAGCGGCGTTTTTAAGCCCCCATACCAGGTTAAGGGGCCCTATAGTGACGTTTTCGGGCCCTATAGCGGCGTTTTCCTGCAAATTTTTTTTTATAAGTCCCCATAACAGGTTCAAGGGGCCTATAGTGACGTTTTTGGGCCCTATAGCGGCGTTTTTCTGCAAAATTTTTTTATAAGTCCCCATAACAGGTTCAAGGGCCCTATAGTGGCGTTTTTTGGCCCGAAAACGTCACTATAGGGCTTAAAAACGCCACTATAGGTCTCCTTGAATATGGGGCGATAGTGGATTAAAAAAACATGGTACTCGAGCTTGCCAAACTCGAGTACCTAAAAAAGTGGTATATTGCTATATAGTTTGGAAACAGTATTTCTGGGCAAATTATTTTGAAAATTAATGGTAATGGGCCATTTTTGCCCTATATTCAAATAATTCTACTCCACCAGGGCCTCCACATCCAAGCCTTATTTATGTGTGGTGGAGTCTTAACCCCCACTCAATATTAAGTATTTACCATTGTTATAGCCAAATAATTAAATAAGGCTATATCACATGAGTGGGGGTTAATACCTAATATTGATGTAGAGTATAGCTAAATACTACAACTGTGGCTTGTGGGTATTTATCCCATATATTATTCTACTCAAACAGGGCCTTCAATTGGAACCATCAAACTACATGTTACATGGTTTCAACAATGTCATAAACCACCTGGCATCTATGATACATCAGGAATCCAAGTCATATGCTAGACTAAGTGAAATATAAGCAAGAAAAACCAGACTCTTTCGTTTAGAACTGACCTCCTGGAGAAACATCAACACTGCAATTGGGTTACAACCAGATTGGGTTTTGGATTGATGGGCTGAATTGGGTCCCAACCTAAGAAACACAGACACAAGTATGGGTATAGGTACGGGTACAGGTATAGGTATAAGTTTGGGTACAACACGACAATATAGTAATTTTTGAAAAAAAAAAAAATAGGACATGGGTATAACGAGATACATCTATTAAATAATTTTTATTTATATTTTCTATATATTACTAAGCATTTATTTTTTATATAATGTTAATATATATATATATATATATATATCAAACTAAGAGTAATAGATAAATAAAAAATAAAAAATAAAAACTATGACTATTAAATGATGTTTAGAAATTAGAATATAAACCAAGAATAAAAATATTTATTAATTTTTGAATGCACCACTTTTCAATGCAAGAATGCTCTCTTGGTTTTGTAGAAGGATATTAATTTGTATGAAAATCAGGTCTCTTACTTGTACTAGAAGTTTATTAGTCTAGCGTTTAGTCTACTATATATACTCATGTTATGGTTTATTGTAACACAAGTTTTGTACTACACTCTTATATAATAAAGATGTAATTCTTAAGGGTTTCTTCTGTAGACACAGACCGTAAGGATGAATCATGTAACTCTCATGTTCTTGTGTTCTTATTTTATATTTCTCTCTTCCACTTCTATTCAAGCATATTCAAAATGAAATATATAAATATATATATATATATTTATATATATATATATATATATATATATATCATAGCTAATATTTATCGGTTAAAACTCTGTTTTGATTGTATAAAGCATTAAAAACTCTGTTTTGTTAAGAGAGATAGGTTTGGAGTTAAATTACCTGTTCTTTCAAGAAGCTCCTCCTGATCACCAGGTGAAGAAAAGCTTCTTTGTAAGGGTGATTGCTGATCTTCTTCCCCACCTTCCATATTCTCCTTTGAAAATTTTCACGTTCTACTGCATTTTTAATGTCCCAATATCACAATGCATGCTCTTTAAATGTCTCATGTATTTTCAGATTTTTTTTTAATGGTTGATTTAAGCTGTCCTAATCTGAATTATTCTAAAAACACAACTAATTAAACGTCTAATTTCACAACTTTTTGAGCTGCGAAGCTAAGGGAGTGTTTAGTAAAGTAGTTTGAGAATTGTTGTTTAGAGTTTTTTGAAATACGTGTGAGTGAAAAAGTGTATAATATTGTTTAAAATGTGAAAATGTGAATTTGATCTCACTCATCAAACAAGCCCTAATTGAGGTGGTGAACCATTTTTATCCAAATAAGTCAAAAAGTTGATGTAAAACTGTAAAAGTTGCTGTAAAATTAGGGGTTTGGTAAATTTGTGCCCTAACAAATTTATTTTAAACTTTTTCAATTTTTAATAAACTTTTTTAAAAATTAGTTTAATATTGTATGCAGCAAATATTAGTAAAATTCAGAATATTCTCAAAAAAAAAAAAAAATATATATATATATATATATATAACAGTAGAAGAAAAGATGCCATAAAGTGATGTGACAGTGACACGATCAAAACTTACTGAGCATGGCAGCAGCAGCAGGTTATATAAAAACAAATAGAATAATAACATATATATATCGTAAAGGCAAATATTTTTTATTTTTGGCAAAAATGTTTAGTTATAAAGTTGGTTTTTTTATTTAATATTTTTTTATTAAAAGTAAATTTTGATAAGTCCCTTTATTAGATTACATCTTCTTTTTATATTTGTTATGCCTGCAAAATTTATGTAAAATTAAAAATCAATAACTATGACATCAATAAATAATATCCAATTAATACAAAATTTGGCATGTGTATTAAAAGTGTAAAGAACATGCAATTTAACTATTAGATTTTCAAAATATGTAGTAATATTTATTTTATAAAGTAAGTTTATAACTTTAGGTTACAATTAATTTTGTACCTAAATTTTTTCCTTTATTTTTTGTTTTTGTTATTTAAAAAATAATAATAATAATCTAACTTTATTTTTTTTTTGGAAAAAAAAAAGTTAGTTTTTTAACTTCTTGTTGGTTTTCTCCAGTTGGTGCTGCTATTTTGTAATCTGCACTGTGTATCTTGCCTTCTCCCTTGAAATGATATGGAAAAAAAAAATTGCTAGAAATTATGGAGTACCCAAACCGAGAATGGAATGCTTCTCTTCACATGATTAACCATGTTGTATTTTCTATACTGTTATTCCAACTAAAAGTCTTACTATAATTCGCTTGTCACCTTCTACCCCAATTTCTAAATAACAAAGAAATAATATACTAAACGTCTAAATGCTTTTCCTAATTCAGCCAAAAAAAAAATTGCTTATATAGATGGTGGAAAGCTTGGTGGAAATCAAAGATGATAGCTTAGAGGAAATTCTTGAAGAGGCTCCGAGGAAAAAGGGATTTTTTTTTTTTGGGGGGTGGGGTGGGGGGAGGGGAGGGGAGGGGAGAAACAAACACACATACATTCAAGAGAGAGTGAACAAGGTTATAACACAAAAATACACTACAAACTCCAAAGTAGAGCAATTGATTGAGGATACAAAAATAACGAGTTTGAGATTATTACAATTATGATGGAGGATTTAATTGAGATTAAATTTCATTAATTTTTCAATAGTAAACCATTTTAATTTTGTTTTCAATTCTTTTTTGATTGATGTTGCAAATCAATTAAAATCCAACGAGAAAAAATTATATGTTGTACTAAGGATACAAGTTTCTAAACTGAATCAAGTTATTGAAGTATTTTGTAGCATTTTAATACTATACAATTAAAATGAATAAATTAATATGACAACATAAATATAAAGATATGTGAATTAATATGAAAGATAAAAAGTTAGTCAAATGTTTAATCACACATTAAAAATGAAAGAAATTATTTTATTGTTTTTAAGTGTGGCAATTAATGGGCTGAAATATATTGGAGCAGATATTAGGTCAAATATATCTGCAGGGAAGGTAAAGGTAAAGGGAGGAGATGTCGCACCTCAGCCCAAATAGTGTTGTGTCATTTCTCTTAAATAAATATTATCCAAAATTATTTTTGTAAGGACTCAATTCGTAACGACCCCAAAATGATATTGTGTTTGTATGTTAAGGGCCCAAACAATATAATTTGTAGAGCATGGGCTGAAAGGCTAGGCCTTGGTTACCGGGCAGTGGTTAGTCATGGTGTTCATGGTGGACGCGCAGAGGTGAATTAAGCTTGTCCATGGATCTTGTCCATAAAACTTAATGTTCTTATTATTCCTTTCTCTTTCTCGCCTCCCCCCCCCCCCTTTTTGGCGTATGAATCCTTACATTATATAGCCCTTCTCAGTTGATCCTCACCTTCCATCTGTCAATTAAGCAGATACCTACTCGAGTGTCTGTCCCATCAGTCGTCTCCCCCCACTTTCTGTTAGTTGCAATAACTGAAGCCACATTGTTCAGGGGTCTTTTCCCATCAATGTGGCTAGGACGTTTGTTGGCGCATTCAATGCGGAGGTGACGTCTTCTCCTTGAACCAATCCCACACTGTACCCCCGTGCATGTCCCATTCTACTCGCCTTTTCTTCTGGGAGTGCTTTGGAGGCTGCCTTTGATGACATGTCGTTCTTCCCTTTTAGGCCTTGGGATGCCGAGGACATGGTCATCTTCGGTTGCATTCCTAGGCTATTTGGTATTTTAATACTCGTCCTCGGAAACTACTCTCCTCGACGCGGGCCTTGGGCCCTAATGGAAAGTGGGCCAGGACCACAAATTCTCTGGCCCCACAATAGCCCCTTAAAATCCTGCTGTCCGGATCCTTGGACGGAGAGGAGGGTTTTGGTGACATCAGGCCTTTGTCAAAGCTTGTCAATCCTTGTCATCTATCAGTTCCAAAGACTCTTTGTCTACTCGAGATACGTTCTTGGAGCCTTGGAAGGTGAAACGTGTCTTCAATAAATGCAGGCGGCTCTGTGCTTCCCACGATCAACGGCGCGATGGTGATCTAACGGTGGAGATTTCCTTACCTTTATGGGCGGGAAAATTCATGCAATTACTTTCGATGGGAGATATAAATAATTTTTGGAACTGGTTTGTCTCTTCACTTTTGCACTTAAGAGTTCTAGCGCACATATCCTGGGTTCAGCCAAACTTTCATCCAAATTCAAGTCTATCTCCAGCACAAAAAGCTTGTCCGAGGAACCTTTCCTCTTTTCTGTAAGTTCTCTGCCTTCACTAACTCGTGCTTTTTCTTTTCTAGGTTTATTTTTCTCTTGTTCCTCTCCTTCTCCCGTCATCCTCTGAGTTTGTTTAGTAGTTCCTAGATATGGTTAAATTAAAAAAATTGGTTAAGACCGAAGAGGCGATGGAAAAGTTCATCGCCGACTATAGGATTCCCCCCAACGTAAGTTTGAGGCACTGCAAGGTAGAGGAGTGGCATCTTCAGAGAAGGACGGGTGAGGTGGTAATTCCCATTCTCGCCTTCGTAGAGGGGGGTATGAGAATCCCAATGGGGCCGATAATGAGGAGTTACCTTAAGCATTTCCGATTAGCTCCCACTCAGTGCGCTGCCAATATGTTTAGGATTCTGGGTTGTGTGGATGCCTTAAACGAAAAAATGGAGCTAAGACTAACCCATCATGACGTAAATTGGTGCTACAATCTCCAAAATTTGAAAGGCAAATCCTACTACATGAAGACGAGAGACGATAGGGTTCGGCTAATCCAGTGCCTCCCCGACTCCAATAAGGGGTTGAACAAGGACTTTCTTATCGTATCTGGGGAATGGCATGATGGCCTTCCTTGCCCAATGGTGGAGGGAGAACCAGGTGGGGTATAGAGAGTAGGAGGGTGTCAATCCTTTACGCCGTTTTAATTTGGTGTGGTTCGGTTACTAACCATGTACATGCCTCTTTTTGCAGATCCAAACGCCTTTCACCAACACTTTCATCTGATTAACCGGGTTGATTTGGAGACTGTTCTTCAAGTGGAGGTTTTTGTAAATGATGAGAATGGTCAAGTCAGAACCGCTCACAAAATCTTAGGGTACAATCCCATCCAGAAATCATTTGCCGACCCAAAGCACGTGATCAGCGCTAACAATCCTTGGCTTCCGAAAATCACCGTAGTCGAACAAGGGTTTCTGATCTCCGAAGGATCTCCTGTCCCAGAGGGCATCCCATTGATGGACTCCTCCCCGTCCCATCAGGCAGTGGAGGACGAAGGTGATTTGGGTCTGTCCGAGGAGGGATTTGGGGCATTTGACCAAGCTGACCCATCCGAGGATCCTTCTGGTGATTTGGGTGACCCTAACTTGTCCGAAGCGGAACTGTTGTCAGTGGAAACATCCTCCATAGCCGAGATGGGTCTTAAGAGAAAGCCCCCAACCAGCTTATTCGACCTCATTGAGCGTCAGCCGGGGAAAGGTGCATAGGGAAAACCGCAATCCAGCGCTCCAACCCCCCCATCTCAGCCCCAACCCATCCAGACTAGGTCCTCGTCTACTAAGTCGCAGCCACAATCTCCCCGCCCCAAACTTCCTGCTCTTCCTCAATCAGCTCTGCCTCCTCGGCCGGAGCCCGCTAACTCAAAGAGAAAGAGGAGTCTCAAGGGTAAGGAACCCATGGATAGGGGAAAATCCCAATCCTCCCAAGAGAGGGACGAAACCCCGCGAGCTCAAAAACAGTTAAAGATTGGGCACCAAAGCCAGGGGAAATGGATCGAAACCCAATCCGCGCCAAGTGCTTGGCTTCCCGCCCCAATGCTCCACGGGGAGCCATTATTGGAAAACGCGTCCATGAGGAACCTTGGAGACGGCGAAGGCGGTTATGTGGCCGACGTGTTAGGGAGGACCATGCTGCTTCCTACTGATATGGAAAAGTTGATGAATATGAGGATGTAGGAGGTTTTCCTCAGCGTGAAGAGGTACCTGGGTATGGTAAGGCTCCTAAAATTTATAACTCCGTTGATTCTTGCTCCTAGATTCTCGTTCATAATGTGTTTGTTTCAATTGACAGGCTATCCAGGTTACCTATAGGATGGAGGAAGAAGTAAAGGGGCAGAGTAAGATCGCCGAGCTTGAGCGTAGTAAACGTATAGATGCTACGCGGACCCTCAAAACTTTCGAGACTGACCTCGCGAAGGTCAGGGAGGACTTAAAAGAGGCTACCCGAGTCAGGGATAGTGCCGCGGCAGGTTTGACTGGTGCCCAAAAACAGGCCGAGGAACAGACAAAGCGCCTACTCGCTGCCGAGGAGCAATTGCAGATTGCTAAGGAGCAGATTAGTGATTTAAAGAAGAAACTGATCGAGGCAGACAATGCTAAAGGCGTGGTGGAATTTGTCAAGGACGAAACCGTGAGGGCCAAGTAGGAGGCTGAGTTTGCCAGAACTGAGGCCGAAGCTGTTAGGGACAAGGCCGAGGAGGAGGGTTACGAGGCGAGGGTGGCTGAAACCCAGGCCTCCCTTAAAGCTCAAATCCCTGGAGTATGCAGGCTATACTGCTCCCAGGTTTGGGACGAGGCCCTCAAACGAGCTGGGGTGGAAGCTTCGTCTGACCTGTGGAAGGCGGAAAGCGTATTTTATCCTTCAGCCATCCGTGAGACCGCCTCTGCCAGCTCCGAGACCATGAGCGTTCCACAGGAGGTTGAGGCTGCTCAGTCAGAAGCTGCTCAGATCATCGTCACTCCTGGTAAGTCGACTGAGGGAGGAGAGCCTCATGATGCGATAGAAGCACCTGGAGGTCTGAATCCCGAGATGCCTAAAGAGGCTGCTGAGTCTACGGTCAGTGCTCAGATCTCTGGTGCCGAGGAGCCAGCCATATTTGTTCAGCCCCTATAGGCCATTCCCCTTACTGATGTCCCCAAGAGTACCGAAACTGATCCTGCTCAAGCTTCCCAAGAAGGGATGTCTCCCAGGGCCCCCAGGCTAGTCCTGCTCGACCTTCCCAGGATGTGGCCAAAACGAAATCGAAGAAGTAGAAGCCCCAGCCAACTTTTGTATTTGTTTCTAGTTTAACTGTTAACTAGTTTCCCTTTTGTTTTGAGGACTTTAGAGTTTGCTTGCAGTTGTACTCATTGACCACTTATATGAAATTCTTTTCTTCCTTTTTCCTTTAAATTACATGTTCGTTGCCCTTGCAGATATTTACTATTGTTGCGAATCTCATGGTTTTTGAACTAGTTATTTTAACATATATGAATGGCTGTGCATATGATTTATTTGGGATTACATCCCGAATTCTAACTTACCCATGCCCATGGGGCGCTGAACTTGCATCTGAACATACTTCTGGGGAGCCAAAGGTATCATCCGAGGTGCCGAGTGTGTTGTTAGGCCGAGCCTGGTACTCAGATTTTCTTTAAGTAGTTGGTTTCCCCATAGGTTTGAGTCCGAGGACCATGCAGTACCTTGGTTCTGTCCAAAACTTAGATTTTTCTTTAGGTAGTTGGTTTCCCCATAGGTTTGAATCCGAGGACCACGCAATACCTTGGTTTTGTCCAAAACTTAAAATTTTCTTTAGGTAGTTAGTTTCCCCATAGGTTTGAGTCCGAGGACCATGCAATACCTTGGTTCTGTCCAAAACTTAGAATTTTCTTTAAGTAGTTGGTTTCCCCATAAGTTTGAGTCCGAGGACCATGCAATACCTTGGTTTTGTCCAAAACTTAGAATTTTCTTTAAGTAGTTGGTTTCCCCATAGGTTTGAGTCCGAGGACCATGCAATACCTTGGTTCTGTCCAAAATTTAGAATTTTCTTTAAGTAGTTGATTTCCCCATAGGTTTGAGTCCGAAGACCATGCAATACCTTGGTTCTGTCCAAAACTTAGAATTTTCTTTAAGTTTGGGGGATTAGCCTCTCGGCCAAGGTGTGGGGCATTGACATGACGTTGGAAGCCCCTAGAATTGTTCGCGCCACTGGCGCTTCGAAGCGTAGCCCCTAGTGGAACTTTATATTAGGGCAAAAACAACGGGCTGCTGGAAGTGATGGAGGGGCTTTCGCAAGCCCTTGTTTGACAGGAGCTCGATCCACCGCCTGTGCCAATGCACAAGCCTTCCCTACAGACGGCGCCAATTGTAAGGACTCAATTCGTAACGACCCCAAATGGTATTGGGTTCGTACGTTAAGGGCCCAAATAATATAATTTGTAGAGTGTGGGCTGAAAGGCTAGGCCTTGGTCACCGGGCAGTGGTTAGTCATGGTGTTCATGGTGGACGCGCAGAGGTGAACTAAGCTTATCCATAGATCTTGTCCATGAAGCTTAATGTTCTTATTATTCCTCTCTTTTTCTTGCCCCCCCGCCCCCCTTTTTTGGCGCATGAATCCTTACATTATATAGTCCTTCTCAGTTAATCCTCACCTTCCATCTGTCGATCAGGCAGATACCTACTCGAGTGCCTGTCCCATCAGTCGCCTCCCCCCACTTTCTGTTAGTTGCAATAACCGAAGCCACACTGTTCAGGGGTTTTTTCCCATCAATGTGGCTAGGACGTTTGTTGGCGCATTCAATGCGGAAGTGACGTCTTCTCCTTGAACCAATCCCACACTGTACCCCTATGCGTGTCCCATTCTACTCGCCTTTTCTTCTGGGAGTGCTTTAGAGGCTGCCTTTGATGACGTGTCGTTCTTCCCTTTAGGCCTTGGGATGTCGAGAACATGGTCATCCTTGGCTGCATTCCTAGGCTATTTGGTATTTTAATACTTGTCCTCGGCAACTACTCTCCTCGGCGCGGGCCTTGGGCCCTAATGGAAAGTGGGCCAGGACCACAAATTCTCTGACCCCACAATTTTTTATTCAGTTTCTCTTGTATTATTTGATTTTCCTTGTGTTTACACCAACAAAAGAATTTGAAATATCTTTTTATTTGGAGAAGAAGATTTCAATTTCCAAATGAAAATTTAGGTCAAGTTTCATTCAAATGGAGGGTGTGATGTAGGAAAAAAAATATAGGAGTCTATTTTTATCATTTGTTAATCTTTTATATTTTCATCTAATTTTCATGATTTTAGATATAGGGTTCTTATTTCCTTAATTTGAACTATTTCTAGTACTTTAATAGTCGATAATGGTCTTTTATGGTAGGGAATTAATTAAAATTTCTTTTATATATTTTTTGTCCTTGTCAATCAAGTTTTATGGAGGTTTTTTCAATTGGCTTCCAAATCTATTAACATTTTTTTATTTAGAAATGGAGAATTTCATTAATAAAGATTTCAAATAGGTTTTTATTTTTCGTTTATTTTTGGTGGATTCCATATTATTCCTTGTTGTTTCAAATAACCTCTTATGTCTCTAAGTGTTTGTGTTTAGCTAAACCGAGATCTAGCCCTACTAAAACTTCATTATTATTAGAGGCTACGTTAGTGCCTTAGTGGTACTGTTCCTCAATGTTGTAGACTTGTAGGGTCTCTGGCTGCATTACAAGGTCCTAAAGTGTAGCTTGTCTACCTAATGGGATTGTCTAATATGTTAAGATTGAATGTAACTTGTTAGTATTTCATTAGGCCAAAAATGTTAGGACCACAACTTTTATTATAATTTGTCAACATGACTAGTAGTGAGTGGTGAAGTTATGGACTCACATAGATCCACTACTTTTACTCCACCATTCACAACTTATCACATGGGTAAGTTGTAGTAAAGTTATGGTTTTAGAATTATCCTTATTAGGCTGTCAATGGTTATTGTTGAACTTCAAGCCTCTAAAACAAAGTCCAAAACTTGAGAGAGAGAGAGAGAGGTTTGAAGGAAATATGAGGGAAAGGAAATAATAGGAGAGGAAGGAAAGTAAATCAAGTGTTTGGTTGAGATAAATAATGACAATGGAAAGTAAAAGGAAGGGATTTGTTTTCTGCCCTTGCCTAGCCATTACAAAACATGTGGCTTTGGGAAAAAGAGGATCATTTAAATCGAGTTAGAAATGGATTGGATCAATTGGGTTGTGGGTCGGGTTGACCTGTATTTGTCATATGAATTTTTTTTTTAAAAAGAAAAACATGTATTTATCACTTGGTAAGTCATGCAATAACTTACTTGGTATGAAATGCATTTTTCTAAGTTCACCACTCATATCAAGAAAGAACTTAGCTCGATAAATTGATACTTTTTTAATAATTACAAAATTATACAAATCCCAACATTTCTAACCAAAGTAAAATAATATAGACACAAAGAAGTCTAGTCTAGTCTACCTATTGATAATTTGATTAAAATAAACACATAAGTTTCACTTCTACGCAATATCAACATCCCAAAACTTAAAACAAAATTACAAATGCGCTATCGAACAGAAATTTTAAAAAGAATAAAAGCATACAAGAAATTTACAATCTTGAAAACAAATTTTATAATCTAATATCTTGAAAAATAATCTAATAGTTGTTACCTATCTAAAAATTTATAAATTAAGGTTACAAATGAAACAAACACTTTTAGAATCCAAAACCCAACAAAAACACCAATCAAAACCACAAAAGGACAAAAAGCAAATTACATCAAAATCCAAACTTTTTTCTCCCTAATATCCAAAACAAAGAAAAGGTATCTACAACATTTTTAACTAAACCAAAATCAAAATGATATTAAAGCTATAAGAAATAGAATTTGTAATAATTAATTACTCGATTAATTGGCAAATGAATTTAAATACATAACCAAGGGAGTGCGTTATGATATAAAGTCAAATTCTCACTTTTAAATCAACTAAATACTAACCCAAACTAGATTTATTATTATTAATCCAAACTAAATTAAACCAAATTCAAAAGAGGGGACAAACACACTAAAATGTATCCGCACAAAGCAAAAATGTTAGAAAGAATAAGTAATTCACCACAAAGGTGTCAAAAACAATAATAAATCCACCAAAATAAAAGTAGAAAATCGAATAGAAAGAGAGAGAGAGTAGTCACCTTTTTGTTGCAGGGAGAACATGAAATATATGAATGAGAGAGAGGCGCAAAGGAAATAATAGGAAATTTACAGAAAATTAGATGGGGAGAAAAAGAGAAAAGAGAAAGGGAGATGAAGAGTTTGGAACAATAATGTAAAGTGAAGAAGAATTATAGAGAAGAAAAAGAGTTAAAGAAATGGAGAAAGGTGAGAACAGTTATTGTATTAGTGATAACGCAATAGACTTTGACAGAAACCGAATATGCCCATTATAATAAACTTATAACGGGCCTACAAACATGCAAAAATCAAGACCATTTATTTTATTTTATTTAGTTTCATAACACGCGTTTTGCGCGTGTAATGTGATTTTTTTTTTTTAAGGTTTTATTTTATTTTATTTTTTTTAATAGGAAGTTGGGATATATATATATATATATATATTTTTTAGAACATGGGGTAGTTATTTATTTATTTATTTATTTATTTAATAGGAACATGGAGTAGTTTTGGTTGTATACATGGGGGTAGTTTTACAAACATGGACAATTTTTTTTTTAAATAATTTTTTTATCAATTTACGATTTTAACCTCATTTTTATGTTTTAAGAACAAGGATAAATTAATTAAATTAAGAGTATTTTTGAAATAAAAAAATATAATAATTAATTTTCTAAATTATTTTAATATATAGAAATTAAATGTAAATTGTAAAATACATCATTTAAGTTTTGGGGCTTTAGCTTTTACCTTTGAACTTTCAAATTTTAAATGGAAAGTATTTAGATAAGCTAGCCCAGTGTATTTCATTGGTCTAATGAAAAAAATGAAATGTCATCTTTATTATTTCATATAAATTAAACAAAATTTAAAATTTATGAAAAATAAAATTTGTGCTCTAAAATTTTAAAAATTACACAAACAAGGAAAAAAAAAATGCACATTGAATAATAATTAGACAAAGTTTAGACATAAAATTGGTTGTAATCTAAAACTACTCAATATCTTTTTTATTAAAGGTAAATTTTGACAAATTTACAGTTGGATTAAAATTTTCAAAAAATTAAAAATCAATAAATATGTCATTAATAAATTGTTTAACTAACAAGTTTTTATAATTTAAAATTATGACATCTATAATATTTGATTAACACAAAATTTAACATATTATTAAAAGTGAAGATATTTTTTAACAGTTAGATTTTTGAAATATGTAATAATATTAATGATATTGATTAAGGTTACACCCAAACTTTAAAATCTAAATAGACAAATAGAACAAAAAATTTGAAGAAGCAATCACACAGCCGATAAACAACTTAAAGAAAATCAAGCATACAGCCGATGAATAACCCGGAAAAATTAAACACAAACAATGAACAACCTAGAAAAATCAAACTTGGTTCTCGGATCCACAAATCCATTTGCTTTTCTTAGGAAACAAACACGAGAATCAAGCAGAAACCCAGAAAATTCATTAGCATCCTCAACAACCAAA
Source organism: Quercus robur (assembly GCF_932294415.1). Taxonomy (NCBI): domain Eukaryota; kingdom Viridiplantae; phylum Streptophyta; class Magnoliopsida; order Fagales; family Fagaceae; genus Quercus; species Quercus robur. The sequence continues at coordinate 1,306,334 of NC_065541.1, forward strand.
TTCTCCAACTTCATCAACAAACCCAAAAAAGGAGAGGGTTGGAAAGAATGAGATGAATCGTTGGTTGACCCAAATCGTTCTTTGGGTCTCTCTTTATCTGGGTTTTGTTTCCCATGACTCTATAAAGTAAATCAAACCCACCCAACCCAGATCAAAACAACACAATCCAAGCTTCATCTGCATTACTACAACACCACCAAACCAAACCCATCTCCGATATGAGAGCACACACTAGAACACCCAGTTGAAGAAATCACTGGGATCTTCGAAAAGAAAAACCCACTTCCATTCGGGTTTGACTCAATTTTGAGAGGGGCAGAAGTGCAAGTGTGAGAGAAAGTATAAAGTTTTTCAGTGTTTCGAAGTTTTTTTTTGGATTTGTAATGGTTTATATGTTTTTTTTTTTTTTTTTTGATAGAATGTAATTGTTTATTATGTGTTTTTTTAAAAAAATCTTTTTTCTATTTATGTAATTTAAAAAATTTTAGAGCATAATATTTTTCATAAACTTTAAATATTATTAAATTTTATTGGGCCAATGAAATACACGTTACTAGCTAATTTATCACTTAGCACGAACATATCAAATTTAATTATGTAAAATCTAAAATTTATAACTTTAAAATGTATAATTTTTTTTAAGATAATTTTCAACCTATAGATTCTACTCATGATAATAATGGTTTATCATCAAATTAAGACACCAATCGATTTTTAATATAAGCCAGGCTTGAACTCCAAATCTCTTAATCAACTATCAGAGATTTTATCAGTTGAGCTAACTAAAACTTATTAAAATATATACTTACTTAGGGTTAGGGGTGTGTTTGCAATTTACCATTTTATTAAAAAAAAATTGAATGAAGCTTCTATGAACCATATTTTATTATGATTGCTTGCTCAATGATAGTTACAAACAAACAGAAGCCATTTTTAAGTTAAAACCTGTCTAGAGACTCTGGACGGTGCAAAGTCATAGTCCATTATTGTATATTTTAATCATTTATATATTTAGTATTAATGAAAGGACAAGCAAAAAGAAAAAATTATGATTGCTTATATTCAATGATAATTTTAAACCAAAGAGTACAATTATTATGTGGAGGCGGAGGAATCTAGTCGTGGTTCATATGCTTGGAGGAGCATATTATATGGCCGTGACGTGATCAAACAGGGTGCTTGTTGGAGAATTGGTACAGGGCAGAAAGTTCAGATATGGCAACACACTTGGCTGCCATCAAAACCCCCTACCCGTGCCATATCACCTATTCTTGAGGGTTGGGAAGAGACCACAGTAGATGTCCTCATAAATGAAGAGAACCGGACCTGGAATGATGATCTAATAGCTGGTTTATTTGCACCTGAAGAAGCTGAACTCATAAAGAAAATTCCTCTCTCAAAACACCCAACAGAAGATAAGCTGTACTGGCCGTGGACCCAAAATGGCCAATATTCCTGCAAGTCTGGATACCGGTTTTTGAAGATAGAAGAAGAAGAGCCTAGACAAGAGGTAGAACAAAATGGTGAAAAGAATTTGTGGAGAAGTATATGGGGGTTGCGGGTTCCGAACAAAGTTAAGAATTTCTTGTGGCGTGTCTGTCGTGATGCCATTCCCACAAAATCAAACCTGAAGCGGAGACACATGCCAGTTGATCCTCTGTGTGAACGGTGCTGGAAGGAAGAAGAAACAACTCTCCATGCGCTGTGGTCATGCAGCGAACTCAGTTCGGTATGGTCTCCTTCTCAATGGAGTTCACGGCATATCTCAGGTGTGAGAAACTTCAAGGAGCTGCTGTCATGGATCCTCAACAATCAGAGCAACCCAGAGCTATTTGGGATGATAACATGGGGAATTTGGAATCAGCGAAATCAAGTTCGCAACCATCAACCTTGCTGCACTTTAGACCAGCTTGTACCGCAGGCAACAGGGAGACTTGATGAATTTTTGGCCGTGTTACCACCCGTTCCAACAGCAGAACCAAAACCACAGGCAGTATGGAAGCCCCCAGATGGAAGGATGGTCAAAATAAATTTTGACGGAGCAATATTCAAGACTGAAAACAGAAGCGGGATCGGTGTTGTAGTACGAGATCACACAGGTGCCGTCCTAGCGTCCATGGCTCAAAGCTTCTCCCCAGCACTCACACCAATGGAAATTGAAGCTGTTGCTGCATCACGGGCTCTGGAATTTGAACTGGAAATAGGCTTGGCTGAAGCTGTATTAGAAGGAGATTCAGAGCTAATTATGAATGCTTTGAAGTCAGGAAGTGGTACAATTGCTTTGATGCAACCACTAGTTCAGGATGCTTTTATTTATTCAGATTCTTACACTAAATTGCTATACTCTCACTGTAGAAGAGACGGCAATAAGTTGGCACATAGTCTAGCTAGATATTCGATTAATGTTTCCGACTATGTTGTATGTATGGAGGAAGTTCCATTGTCTTTATTTTCTGTAGCTCAAAATGATTTGGCCACTTTGGCAAATCAAGTTCAATAAAATCCCTACGTTCATTCTCAAAAAAAAAAAAAAGATTATACACCACTTGACATATTAGTTGAATATGAAGTTAGGTGTGCACTATTTCTTAAAACAAGTTTTTTTTTTTTTTCTAATGGGAGTTTCTTAAAACCAGCTGATCAAAGGGATTCTAAAATTACCTTTGTTTTAGGTTCTCGACAACCCCCACCCCCCCCCCCCCCCCCCCCCAAAAAAAAAAAGAAAAAAAAAGAAAATAAAACTTTGTTGTACTGTTTGGGCTCATATGCTTAGTGCTTGGTCCAAATAGTGCATTTTGGTTTAGTTACTTACGTCTCATTTAACTTGATATAGTTGTGGGTCATTTAGCCCGACTTGGTTACAAGCCATCTATCCTAATTTGAAATAGTTAAATTAATGGATTTAAAGCCCAAATGATTTAAGAAGGATTTGAGCTTAAAGCCCAATTGTGTAACTGGCCGATTGGGTCTTTAGGCCTTATGTATGCTCCAAACATTTTAAGACTGGTGGAACTCCTAACCCAAGTTCAACGCCATATCGTATCGTGTCATATCAGTATTTGTGTTTGTGTCCATGCTTGTTAGCTCAATGCCAAAACACATTATATAACAAGTTATTTACAACATGAATGGTAATGAAATTTTAAATATGAATATAGCACCCATTGTTATAGCCATGTAATTAAATAAGGCTATTTCACATAAGGGGGGATTAATATTGATGTAGAGTATAGCTAAGTACTACAACTGTGGGTATTTATCCCATATATTATTGTACTCAAAACAGCGCCTTCAATTGGAACCATCAAAATACAAGGTTTCAACAATGTCATAAAGCATCTGGCATCTATGATACATCAGGAATCCAAGTCACATGCTAGACTAAGTGAAATTTAAGCTGAACTCCTGGAGAAACATCAACATGTACAAAAAAACTTGCTGCGACTATCAGATAGCAAAGAGGAAGCATTAGTCCCTTAAAATAATGAGTTCCTTCCTGCAAACAAAGCAACATACAAGAATTTGTATATAAAACTATCAAAAGATAATAATAGTTGCAAAAATCAAATCCAGAATAATCAAGAGCAAATTATTTGCACAAAATTGTTTCAAACACAATGAAACGAACAAAACCTAGAAAGCAGCTGGACTTAAAAAGTTTCCTGCCATCCTACTTAAATTAGAGCCTACCATGGCATATATATTTAAAATGCTTCCTTCTTTTTTAAACATGTGAAATAATTACAGATATTTATTTTTCTTAGTAACAAAAACACAAACCTGCAACATTAAGGCTACTACAAAGACGGATATAAAAAGTGTTGCTGTCTCGAAAAGCTGACAGTTTAAATCCATAGGTTGCCCCATAATCCAACCGAGGACTACAGAAAAAGGAATCTGCAGCAATATAATAATGCTTTTAGAGGTTATTGATGCCAAAAGGAAAATCTTCAATAAAGTAATACTAAACAGCACAACTATCAGTGCAAAAGTTTCTCATATATGAATAAACCTTCCAAGTATGAAATAAATCATATAGGGATGCCATTTTAATGACAAGATGGAGACATGAAAACCAAAGCAGATAACAACCTAATCTTGCTCGTGGCATTGATAAAATGGGAAAAAAAGTAAAGGAACTTTTTGGAGCTAAGAAAACAGAGAATCAGAGACAAAAAATCACTACCTCTCCAACATCTTCGGCATGTGTCCCTACAGTACATTCTATTCTTTCCGTTCTCTGAATTAAACACATGGTTTTGTTTATACAGGGTTTAGATTTGTCTCACATTGCAGACAACAAATATCATAGTAACGAAATTCATGTAAAAAGGTTTGAGTAGGAGCCTATCATTGGAAGTGTACTATTTATGTGTCCAGCCATAGATGATGGCAACAAGAGCTTTGCAGAAAGAAGAAACTACTAAATGATCATCACCAGCTCTCTTATACGGTTAAGATGTTTATCCATTTGCCGAGACAGCCAATGAGATGCAAAACTAAAGAGTAAAGACTGTGAAAGAGCCTAAATTCCAAAATTCTGGCAGATGACTGGCCTCGATAGATATTCGCACTTCTATTGTATTCACTTTTGTCTCAGAGGGAGAGGAGATCATACACCAATTATTGACATGGTTTAACAATGAAAGACATATTGTAGCTAAACTTCAATGCAACTGAAGAATCAGAATTATCATTGTTGGGTGATGACAAGGATTTCAACCAATCTAATGTATTCTCATGTACAGAAAATAGGAAAATGCTAGGAACACAACTTGCTCATGAGGCAAGTCATGAGTGGTGGAGTAAAAATGGTGGGTCTACAACTCCACCACTCACAACTTGTCACATGAGCAAGTTGTGGCAAAAGTTGTGGTCCTAACATTACTTTTGAAAATAGCCCCAGTACAAGTAAGTCCGCACAGGCCAAACACAGTTTCAAACATGTAACTGAAGCCCATCAATCCTCTGAGTGAACAAAAAATACAAGATATTTCACAGCAATCAAATTATTTCCCCTGAAGTTGTTAGTCCTTGGATGAGGAAGCACTAAACACAGTGATAATCCGAAGCATTCATGTGCTACAAATGTAGGCTCCAATGCAATGTAGATTAAACAATACACACATTAAATACAAGTATTTAATATATATATATATATATATATATTTGAAAGCACAAAACATAGAAAAGAAATTAAAAGCAACCCATCAGTTAATACCTACCACAAACAAAGCCATTTGCGTTGATGATCCTATTGAGACTCCTAATGTAATGTCCTGTGGAGAAATTCAAATTACTATAACTCATTAACAAAATTTTTTTAGAAGAGATTGTTGGAAAGCTTACAAGCTTGTCTTTCATGGCAAATGTAATAGCACTTGCATGATCTACAGCATTCCCCACAAGTGGAAGCAAAATAACACTAATAAATGAAACTGGCATATTCAATGCAATAGATGCTCTCTGCAAAACAATTGCCCGACCAGAAAGTTCTTAAATCAAATTCTAGTAAAGAAACAAGAAAAAGACACTAGAATAATGTCATTCAAAATTTCATTCTATTACAATCTTGAAAATAATAAGGGAAAAAAAAAGAAAAAAAGAAGAAAAAGAGACAAGCAGGTAAGGGGGTGAGGGGAAACATCAATCTCTTCTTTCCTTTCGCTTTTATCCTCCTTACATTTTCTTTCCTCTCCCTTGTCTATCCTACATTCTAAAGAAAGCTTTAATTTTGGCAGCTTAGAGTTCATTTGGCATAGATTATTTTGGCAGCTTAGAGGTACATTTAAACCAAAAAATGATTTGTGAGTGTTTCATATCTAAATTCAAAATATTGCTTTAACAAAAATTTAAACTAAAAAAGAGATTTTAAAAAAGAGTTTAAAAAAGTGGGAGGGTGATGCTTTAAAAAAAATATATATATATATATATACATATATATATATATATACATATATATTCTTGTGCAAAATTGTGAACTATGGACTTCTCATATGTGAGGCCATTATACGACATCAGATTGAAGCAAGATCTATATTCTTTCAAAGCTTACATTACATGTTATTGGTTTACAGCAATTTTTGAGTCTGGCCATTATTGAATTATGGGTTTTTTTTATGTCCAAAAACAGATCTTGAATTTCATAAAATTCCTGCTCATAATTTCACTTTTAGGGTTATTTTCTTAATTATGTTTGGTCTAGATTATTCCAGAATTTTTAAATATCATTAGGAGTGTTTTATTTGGATTTCTTTGCCTTTAGTTACTAATCAAATCAGGAGTCATGGTCCTACTAGTTTATATAAGAGTCGATGATTATATATAAATATGCTTCATTGTATTTAAAGAATTCATACTTGATCAATGTGATTTAAATTATTGAAGACATGTGCGGCTTGAATGTTCTTGTGCTCTATCTCTTCTTCCTCTTTGTATGCTATTACTGTTCAAGTCACTTGTTCAAACAGAAGAAACAAACTTCTCTCTTTTTCTCCTTCTTTACAACCCCAAATCAAACCCTTCTTCTTACAGATTAAAATGTTAAAACCCCATATACTTTAAGTACCAAATACCCCATCAAAAAAAGCCTTATAGGTTCTATTATTTGCTGTTGACCAAAAAATCTTGCAACCTGCCTGTTTTCTATTTCAGCCCTTGTTTGCCATCCAATCCTATCTCTTCAAGTCATAAACAAACTACAAGGCCAAACCATAATTTGTACCTCTATAACCCCACTTTAAAACCTTAAGCCCTCTTATCAAAATAAATAAATAAATAAACAAATAAATAAACCTTAAGCCCATCATCAGCACACCAAGACTAATTTGGAAAATCTGTCCTCTGTCACTTTTGACCGCTGGATCCCTAAAAATAGGATAGAAAACTAACCACATACCAAGCCAGAATTTGATATAAACATATAAACATCACCCAACAAAGTATTATGTGGTTAGTGTGTCCAACTGTAATGACTCCAGATGTAATCAGGGGAAACGGAAATTATATGTTTCCTCTAAAAACTGGTTTATCTTAAAGAATATAATAATAAATTTTCTGGGAGAATGAAACAATAACAAGAAAGTATACCTCTATTGTATCAACTAAATATTCAAATAGGATTGAGACACAAGCAGATATAATCAAAAGCCAAATTACTGATTCCCATTTTGAGATTTTGGGAGCTTCATCATCATATGAGCCTCGTCAATCTGAAACCCTTCCTATGTTCAAACCATATATCCAACCATAAATAAAAATTGAACAATTCAAGCTAAAAGAAATATTTAAACAGAAAATATGACAATGAAAATATAGGATACACCATATAAAGCAAGGCGCTTTGTAAAGACTCAGTGAGTCACTAAGCCAATAAAGTCTCAATTATGAATGTTGCATGAAAATGATTGGTCTTGTTGGCTGAGGTGGCCTCGATGGGTTGCAAATGTGCATTCTGCCCCATCCAGGAGAGGTAGTAGTACTATCTTCATTACTTCCCTCCCTCACCCAAAGACCATAATTTATGATTTAAAAGATCTGAACAATCTCACAATCTCTAATTTGGCATTGCCTCCTTTAAGGAACAACAAACAATTTCAAAACAGTCACTGCTTAACAACGAAAAGTGTAGTGTAGCCTATATCTTTTCTTTTCTTTTGGAGAACTACAATTGATTGGTAATTGTTGAATGTGCTACAGCAACCAGTTTTGAGGTCATAATATAAATATCCTAAATGACTCCATAGGCCATTAGAAAAATCAGTCAAATGTAGAAGAAGTTTAATTGTTTAATCTATTAGTAGAAAGATGTAGAAAAGACAGCATAAAGCAGGATTAGTTTAAACAATATTGGTCAGATGAAAAGCGTCTAACTTGGAAAATTTAAGAGTATAAGTAATTTTCCAGATTGACAATAATTAGTGATTTGAACTTTGAAGCGCTTGACAGTAAGGAAAATAAAACCTAGTATATCCATGCATAAGAATGTTATAAAATAAATAAATAGGAAAATGCATGGAGATTAAAATGCATAACCAACCTCATTAAGAGGAACATTGAGATTTCTTTGATTCTTTAGCTGGAAAAAAAGGTATGCAGCATATGTCACAAGCATAATGCAGGTGCTAAATCTTGAAAGAGCCAACTCTGACTTCCCAAAATAAACCTTAGTGTGTGTATAATGAAGAACAGTTGGAAAAAGCAGGCCCATGACTGCCATAAACAGCAATCCGGAGTTTACAACAGCAGTTGTCTGCATATCATATATATCAGCTTTAGCATGAAGATACAGGACAATTAATAGAAAAAAAAATTAGAATAGTTGCTAATACATCCACCTTATTAAACAGCTGTTCCTTGTGAAGAACAAACCCACCATAAAAGAACGCACATCCAAGTACCAGCAACAAGTTTGACAGAATTGAACCCAATAATGATAGCTGAACAACACGTATCATTCCACTTTTCATTGCAAGGATTGAAATTATTAATTCTATTGCATTCCCAAAAGTAGCATTCAAAAGGCCTCCAACTGCAATTTCAAATTCACTATTAAAAACAAATCTGGATAATAAAACTAATTACCAACCTAAAGGTTAAGATAAACAATGTGCATGGTAACATCAAGTTGCGTATGATAATATTTGCAACTACCTGAGAAAAGTGGTAGCTATTTTAAAAAGACTGGTCACAATCAAAGCTCCCCACAATCGCTTACAAAGCTCAAAATGACCTAGTTCCCACCTGATGTGAGACTCAACAAATTCCTACACAACACCTTGACAATCCAAATTCACTCAATTCAGTGTGTCACAATGTTCATTACATATTTTAAAAAGATTGTAGCTAACAAAGAAGAAACTGAGTTCCTCCCCTGATCAGGAGATCAGGAATGCATTTTGAAAAAAGAAAAATCCCAATAAGATTTTCCAAGTCGATTTTCCTCAATGAGACCAATACAAAGGGAGAGGGAAGTCAAATGAACAATATCTATGGCGCTTGCAGAAATTTTATGACATCCAACAAAAACTAGCAGGAATTTTGTAAATTTTGAGGCTATAAACTGAAAAAGGCTCAAGAGGGGAAAAGCAAAAAATTGCTAGTTAATATTGAGAAACAACAAAAACTTTACCTGTAGGTCCAGTATAAAAAGCAAGCTGCCTAAATCAAAGTGAAAATCAACACATTAGCTACTTAATAATTCAAATTCTTTGAAGGAATAAAAGAAAAGAAAATAGAACTAAATCAAAGTGAAAATCAACACATTAGCTACTTAATAATTCAAATTCTTTGAAGGAATAAAAGAAAAGAAAATAGAACTAAATCAAAGTGAAAATCAACACATTAGCTACTTAATAATTCAAATTCTTTGAAGGAATAAAAGAAAAGAAAATAGAAAAACAGAAATCCTTACTCTGTAGCATAACCTAAACGCTTAGCCAAAGGTGTTATGCCCACTAAGCTTAGAAAGAAGACCCAAGCCTGTAATCCACCTCAACAAGATAAACAAAAACCTATTCAAAGAATGAAACAAATGATTCAAGGCAGAGAGAAATGCAACTCACAGATTTATCAGTCAATTTCTGAACAAGAATTGCTGCTGGCCCAAAAACAATCAGCGAGTTGAGTTTGTTTGAGAAAACTACAGTCTTTATGCTCATATACACAACGTACAAAAACGTCAGAATACTACTCCCTTGCAAACCTCCAGACAACGATCCACTTTCATCTGAATGAATAAGATGCAAAAGATTTTAGCATCTTTTTCTGAGATAGAAATCACATCTAAGCTTAAAATTTTAGCATCTTCATAATGTCTCAAATAATAATGTTATAAGAATCTCATCAAGCGGGAGGATTAGTAGGTAGAATGAGGTTATGTTATGAAAGTAAAAGTTAAATCCTACGTTTTAAAATATAGATGAAAATTAAAAATCCACGAAATTTGTTCATGCTTAGTGTAATTCAATATAAGTTTCTAAATTTAATAGCATGATTTTTATAAATAATTGTACTAAACAGAATTGTGAAGAGAAATGTTATAGTCATAGAATATTGTTGTCACAAAATTAAGTGGGCGGTTTTTACTCCTGAAACGAATTTGGGACAATTTTTGGTGTTTGTAATCTCTCTTGCAAATATCAACCATTAACGATCAATCTTACCTATCTAAACAATACCACATACTAAAAGTAAAACCATCCAACTTTTTGTAGTGCATTGAAAGCAGCTGCGCAGATACAGGAGAAGCCATTAAAACGAAACATAGCATTATCAATTGGTGCAAGAGAATCTGATTTAATGATCGCATTCCTAAACATGCCTACATCTCTTGGCTCTTGGAATTTTAAGCTGAAGTGGGTCATAACCAAGTTCAAGGGAATTGATAGACATATTGGCTTTTGGAATTATGATCTGAATTGGGTCAGAACCAAGTTCAAGGGAAGAAGTCTGAAGCACTCAATATGCAATATAGCTTGGGTAGCTATAATATGATACAATATATGAAGGGGTTGGAATGAAAGGATTGACAATGGAAGAGAAATGAATGAAGCTGCTTTTGGAATTTGAGCCTAGTGGAAGCACATTCACGAACAAGAAATTAAAAACATGTTTGACCGCTGAGAACTTACAGAAGAGGAATATAATTGTGGATAGTTGGTATTGTATGTGTAAGGAGGACAGGGAGAAAGTGAATCACTTGCTTGTGCATTGTCCTGTCACTAGAGATTTAAGGGATATGGTTTTCGCTCTTGTTGGAGTACAATGGGTGATGCCTAAAGGGGTTTGGAAGACATTGAAACAGTGCAATATGGAAGGATGTTCCACATTGTTTAATGTGGTGTCTTTGGCGTGAAAGAAATGTTAGAACTTTTGAGGGCTGTGAATGGACTTTTTTTCGAATTGAAGATGCAATTTTTCAAAATGTTGTTTCAGTGGATGCTGGCTGCCGGGAATTTTCCTTTCTCTAATTTCTTGGAATTTATGGATCAGTAATCTTAGAACTTGGATCAATAAAACATATTACTTGTCAGTTTTTTTATAAAAAAAACATGCACATAAGACATCACTATTTAATGTGCGGATGCTCTTGCTAGACTAGGAACTCCTCTCTCAGGATTTTGTCGTTTATTTGGAATCTCCTTCAGAGGTATACTTGTTGCTTAGCTTAGATGTTGCTGGTGTTTTGTATAGTCTTTCTCTTAGCTCATCTGGGGTGGTTTAGTTTTTGTCAATGAAAAGCCTCATTTACCAAAAATAAAATATTTAACATGATTCAACCAACTCTATATGTACATCCACAGGCAATGCCAACCATAATCCACTATTAACAACACAGGTTACAATCAACTAACTCTCACAAAGTCTACTTATAAGGGCAAAATGCAGGTACAGTTACATTAGGTTTTCCAATAAAACTCAAACACTTGATTGTATTGAATTTAATTGTCCTTTGGAAAGATAAACCTTGTTTATGCTGCATTGATCAAATCAACCAAGTATTTAGATTTAATTGTAGAGCCTAACGGGCAGCACCTACGGAACTGTACCTAAGTTTTTTCTTCCTTAAAATAGCCCACAAAACTCATAAATACAATCACACTCAAAACCTCTCAAAAATAGAAACTAACCCAAATCCCAATATACCCATAACAAACTTTTAATATCAATAAACAAAAATAATCCAATGCCCCAATACACCTAATGTTACTCCTATACTAACAAACAAAAAAAATTCTCAACTCACACATGCAAGTATTAACCCTAAAAGAATTACTAAACTACTTTTCAAAAAAATCCGTTCATTTTTTTCTAAAACTCATATCCTCTCTCCATACGGAGGATCTTTTGGGCCAAAACCACCAAACCTTTTACACTATTGCCTTATATATAACTATTCAATACCTTTTTCTTGATGGCCTAGAAATACGCTCTACCAAATTAGATTTTTTAGCAGGAAATAAACTTTCCTTCCAAGCCAAGTCAAAATAAGAATTTGAGACAATTTTCAACACATACCTTGAAGGCAGTTAAGGCCGATGTGAAAGGAAGAATAGTTAGCAAGGCCAAAATTAAAACACACAATCCAAAACAAAACACTATGCTGTATTTGGAGGTTGCCCCTGTCTTGTCTTTGTAAATTGAGTTAGATTAGTGAGGTTGAAGTTTTGCAGCAATGCCTTTTGTCTGTAAACTGTAAGTAGTTATTATTGGCTCAAGGATGAAGTTTGCAGCAAATGCTGCATGTTTGTTAAAACTTTGTTTTGATTGAAAGAGAGTGTTATTCATCAAAAAGAAAAAGAAGGGTTTTAATTTCCAAGTATAATTACCTGTTCTTTCTAGAGGCCCCTCTGGTGAAGAACAGCTTCTTAGTAAGGGTGACTGTTGATCTTCTGCCTCCCCTCCCATATCTCTCACTCTTGCACCTTTCCCAATTTACCATTGTAACTATATAATGCATGCACACCTGCCAACAGCCCGAAAAATATCTCATGCAAAAAAAGGAAAAAAGAAAAAGAAAAAGTGAGCTTTCATAAAACCCCACTTGAAATGCAACAATTCCCAGAAAGGATTTGAAGTAAAGATGTCTTTGCACAGGAATCTTATCCCTGCAATCCTGAAAGCTCTTGTTATCGTTTCAAATTGGAGAAAACAACAAAGACATGCAATCTATATGACATTGACTAAAAACCAAAAAGCAAGAGCTAGTGAAAACAAAAATGAGATCCTTCACATGTTGTGTGCAGAGAAACTAAAGAAGAAAAAGCACCCACGTCTCCCACTCTTCCTCTCTCTTTCATAAACCAACTGTGGAGATGAATGCATTGGTAACTACAGTTTTCTGATCGTGGGCTCAATGCTTTACTAAATTTAGTCATATTCACGAACACTTTTTTTAAAGGAAATTGGTCAAACAATACATATGGGGCAATGTCTTATTATGTATAATCATGTCCAAGAACACTTTTTAAAGCAAACAAAACATATGTGGCTCAATGTTTTATCGTCTTATCCCAAAAAAAAAAAAAAAAAGTCTTATTATGTATTATCATATTCAAGAACACATTTTTAAAGGAAATTTGTTAAACACGACATATGGGCTCAATATATTGTATAGAACATTTTTTTAAAGGAAAATTGTCGAACAAAACATATATTTTCAATATTTTACTACATATAATCATATTCAAGAACACTTTTTGAACATTCAGTTCACTGAGGAAATTTGTCAAACATAACAAATGCACCAACAATGCCACAACCAAACTAGCAACAATGCCACAGCCAAACTAGCAGGAACACAAAATGCTATTACACTGAAAACATAAAGAGAGAGAACACAGTACACCGATCTAGCTATCAGCCTATCACCGACCAACCCGAAATTCCATTCCATTGAAAATATAAAAGAACCTATTCTAAATTTGAGTGAGAATCTGAAGCCAGATTGAGGTAACACAAAAATTGCCTTGAGCTTTAGCAGTTGAGTAAGCCTCAAGCCATCCATCACTTCTTGGACGCTTGAGAGTCCTGTTAAGTAATATGTGGCTTAACTGGGACCTAATGTTTCTAACTGAAGACTAAGTTTAAATCTCCTCTACTCCCACTATAACGGTGGACTTAAAAAAAAAAATCTACCATCTATCAATAATTGTGTTTAGATTAAACTGAATGGAAATTTTTAGTTGATATGGCAAAGCTACAATTGGACTCTAACATTACACTTAGCAATGGCAGGACTGAAGAATGGATCCTTCACCTCACCCTGCATGGCTTTGTTTTGTCTCATTCCTACACCGCCCCACAGAGGTATTGTGCATATCAGATTTCTTCAACCATTCAAAATAGTTAGTTAGGCACGTTTTCAAACAATTTAGAAAACTAACATCTCGAGTTTTGAAACTCGAGATTCAACTTAAAAACCGAGTCTCATAAAATCGCTTTCCATTAGTTCTGCACTGCTGAGGTGGCAAAAATTGCCACGCGGATCTCGAGTCTTTAAGACTCGAGTTTCGCTTGGCACAAACCGAGTCTATAAGACTCAAGATTTAATTATAGGAATAATAATAATTTCAACGGATCTCGAGTCTTATAGACTCGAGTTTTTCCTAGCGCAAACCGAGTCTATAAGACTCGAGATTTACTTATCCAAACAATGTACTTAACTTTGAACAGAACTCGAGTCTATAAGACTCGAGTTCTGGTGGAACTATTTTACTACTCCATTCCGTCCACAGTAAAAAACAGATAGCAGTAGTTTTCAGAACGTGTTCCTGGGAATAGATTATTCAGTCCACACTCAGTATCTTCAAACTCTCACCCAAAAACAGAGCATCCTCAACTCTCACCCATACACTCAGCCTCACTAACTCTCACACCTCTCACTCTCACTCACCACATTGCCTCTCTCACTGCTCTTCCCTCTCAAGAATTTCATATTTCAGGTATGGGTTTTTTGATTTGATTGTTATTGTAGTTGGGTATTAGTTGTGTATGGGTTTTGCCACTAAGAGAACTTCCCAATGACTTTATGGGTTTTCCAATGACTCCATGTTTTTTCCTAATATAAGATGTTCTTCTTGTAGTATCTTTTTGTTGTTGATTTCAATTCCATGTTTTTATTGGCTTGCATGTCATTTGAGCTATATATTATTTGTTATATTTTCTTTGATTTATTACTAATTCATGTGATTAATCTTAACCATCTTGATAAAAATATGTTTTTGCATTAGCCATTTTGGTGAAATAAAAAAAATTCTGTTCTCATTGACTTTATTCTTTTTGAGGTGTTTCCCTGCATTAATTCTTCTTGATCAAATCTGCCAACTAGAACAGAAGTAAACTGTGATTGTTTAATACCATCTATAACCTGATGCACGTACTCTGTCTTGTTGTATTTCACCCAACAATAACGTTTAGTACAATTCATACCACCAAATGATCACTTGTTGTCACCACATCCACCATTACAACCATTACCACTAGAAGCTATTACAACCTCCAATGCTAGAAACTAAAGCAAAAGACTATGGTTGTCTCAATAGAACCTTGGCCTAAGCATGAGCACAATAATGAGAATTAACATTGGCAGCTGAAGTGAGGGTTTCACTAGAAAGAATCTGCTCTTTAAAACCATGTAGATCAGAATCTAAGCCAGACAGTAATGTAGTAATCATATATTCCTCTCAATATCGCTTATGTTGCTTCAAATCATAGTGTGTGTCCAAACTAAATAATTTAAACCATTTAATTTATTTAAGGTAATTGATTTAGGCATGTTATCATCATTAAGCAAGGATTTTCTTTCATCAAACATCAATAGACTCCTTTTAAACCATATCAAATACAACTAAAGAAGAAGGCATCCCGACAAACCAAAAACATAATAAACCAGCCAGACTCAACCCCAAGCAAGAGAAAAGGTTCGTGCACTTTTTGTTTCAATTATGTGCTTCATTAAGTAATAAAACTTCAATTAATAAAAAAAATAACTTGTATACGCATACATAATGCTACCAATCAAAAGTATATTTACTATACATTTGATTATTCATCATTGAGAGGGCATGTATTATTATTTGTAGTTGACTGCTATACCTACAAAGGTAGTATTGGAAACGAGCCTAGTAGGTGGGTTAAATTGGTTTTGTTTGAAGAACGTTATTGAACAATTTCTTTTTTTATAAGGAACGTAAGAATATTATTAATAATAGAAAAAGTGCCAAACCGAGTACATTAGGGATGTACTATGGGGGCACAAATCAGGAAACAAAAGTACAACGATCAAGAAAAATAGGAAAAGAAGAACAAGAAAAATGAGTTATTGAACAATTTCTTATTGAGAGCTCAACTAGCTTGAACTTTGAAGACATAAAACATCTAGGCAAGTAGAAATTTTTTCAGGATTGGATTGTTTAGCTTTTGAGCCAAAGCAACAGGTTATTTGAATGGTTCCTTTTTCCAAGCCAATGTCAAGTAGCTTGATTTACCTTTTGAGCCAAGCAGTAGATGTGTATAGGTTAGTACAGGTTAATATAAGTTAGATGTGTATAGATGTGTATAGGTTAGTATAGATTAGTACAGGTTAGTATAGATTAGTACAGGTTAATATAGATGTGTATGTGTGAACAAAATATTATGGAGCTGAGGTTCTCTTATTCATTTTTGAAGGGGCTTTTGTTGAGAACAGTGACAATGTTGAAGCAGATTTAATTTGTAATGAGTGTGTATCGTGTGTTCATTAGGCTAAAAGGTCCACTCTGATGTCGTTATTAAAGGTAGTCTTGGAATCTAATAAAATAGTTGATTGAGATTTCAGTTGATACTAATGTCTTAAGCATGAAATATGTTGCAAATACTGAAAAGGTCTCGATTCTTTTTTGTTTGGGGGGGGGGGGGGGGGGTTTGTATGTGTTACCAAAAAATGTGGCTGTGTTTGTGTTACAAAATTATATGATATATCTTTTGCAATTATTTAGTCCCCCATTATCTTTTGCAATTTTGTATGTGTTAAAAAAAATTGCGTTTGCAATTATCTTTTGCTTTACATGTGTTTACCTCTCATACCATGTTGCTGTAATTAGCCTCTTGTATATAGGAAGGATAGATGGATTTGTATATGTTCAATTGTTAAATATAGTCGTACTACACTAAGAAATGGCACGAAAAAATGTTCAGTTTGTATGTATGATGAAAAGCAACTTATAAAAGTTTCTCGGCCGCATCTTTTTATTAGAAAGTTAAAGACCTACTAAAAAGTTTCTTTTAGATCAGGGAACTTGAAAATGTTTGTTAACTAACATAGTAACTTGACTGTAACAGGTTCACAATGCCTGAAATTGATATAATCATATACCACGGTGGTCCGTTGAAGAATGCCAATGCAAACAAGGGATTGCCATTTGAAGGGCCGGGTATAAAGACCTATTATACCCAAATTGATCGTAGGTTGAAGACCCTTGATGAATTGAAGATGATGGTTATGGAAGAGTTGTGTGAGAACCCTGCTGTGCACAACATACACATTACTTATCGCATGCCAAATGAAATCCTGAAGCACCGGATTAATTACAAGTACATGGCGATAGAAGCAGACAAACATGTGAAGATCATGTTTGACAAGTTGGAGAGAATACCTGAAGTAACTAACATTGAGTTGTACATACAGTTGGAGCCACGTGCAGAAGTTGGTATTGAGGAAATCCAACAAACACAAACAAGTTTACAAGTTACAGTTCCAGATGCTCAATACCAGTATTTTACACATGTAGAGCATGCTGATGTTCATGCCGATGAAGATGTTTATGCCGATGAAGATGTTCATGCCGATGATGATGATGATGAGGATGAGGATGAGAATGATGATGATTATGATGATGAGGACGAGGATGAGGATGATGATGATGACTATGTTGATGAAAATATTGCCATTAATGGTGAAGATTTTGGCGATAGAGATGAGATTGAAGACAGGATTGAACAAGGGGACTTTAGGGATTTTGAGAGGGACATTGATGACGATGAGACATTGGACGGTAGTCAACCTGATGCATACAATGTTCTTAGTGTCCAAAACATTACAGACGCAATCCCTGTGTACTCACCACCTGCCTTGTCATTTTCTGAAAATACTTGGGAAAATTTGGTTGATCCTTCACATATTGAGACACCATTTGTGTCTAGTTGGAGAGAGGGGATGAATTTGTGCAAAGGCTTGACTTTTGCCAATAAAATAGAGGTGCAACGCGTATTAACAAAGTGTGCCCTCAAGGAAAACAAACATTTTATGATCAGTAGGTCAAGTACGACAAAACTTTGTGCGAAATGCGTTGATGAGTCATGCATGTGGTATGTCTGCGTAGTCATGAAGCCCAAGTTCCACAATCTATGGATGGTCACCGTGTACAAAGGTCCTCACACGTGTATACGAACTGGGGTGCGAAATGATGGTAGAATGATGAGTTGTAAATTTATTGCAGATGACATCCTTAAGAAGTTATGTGAGGATCACACTACCCCAATTAAGCATCTCAGATCTATGATAGAGTCGAAATATGAGGGACAAAAGCCTTCTTACTACAAGGTGTGGGATGCGAAACAAAAGGCGATTGGGAAGATGTTTGGGAATTGGGAAGAGTCTTATCAAAGGTTGCAAAAGTTGCTAATGGCATATATTGATCAGGATCCAACTACCCAGGTGTTCTATCGTACCACATCCACCGGTGAAGATGACACAGTATTTTTGAATTATGTGTTTTGGTCTTTCGGTCCAAGCATTGATGGATTCAAATATTGCAAGCCGGTTATCAGTATTGATGGGACCCATCTATATGGTAAATATCAGGGAAAGTTGTTGGTTGCAATTAGACATGGCAAAACGGGTCAGAATTTTCTGACCCGACCCGACCCGACCCGAAAAATACCCGACCCGAACCCGATTTTTTTGACCCGAAGCAAAAACGGGTTGACCCGTGACCCGACCCGTGTTTTGTGCGGGTCAACCCGACCATACCCGAACCCGAACCATTTTTTTAAAACTTTTTTTTTTGGGTAAAAAAAATAGTGAAATTAAGACAATATTGGTTTAATTGTTTATTGTGAGCTTTAAGGAAACAATTGATACATTTACATAACTGTATGCAAATTAATTGAAAAATAAATGGTTGAG